>NC_143550.1:123135625-123744687 GCF_054136105.1 Typopeltis vanoorti
CACCTTCTGCCGGATGTGAGAAAGCCTGAAACACCATTTGCCAATCTATTCATTTCGGACGTATCGCATTTTTTTTTTTTTTGGAGGGGGGGGGGGGGAGAATCATTCTAATTTCTCATAAATATCTTATAATTTAAAAACAAATAGCTTTTTTGTAAGTTATTAACACTCAAACTGAAGTCTGAATGCTAATTTATTTCCAGTCCCCCCCCCCCCCCCTACTCGTCGCGTACTACATCGCTGGTGTTGATTAATTCCAGAAAAAAAAAAAAAAAAAGAAAAAAAAAAAGAAAAGAAGTCGTCATTCTCTTGCAACAAAACAATTTTATTTTTTAGTATTTTCATTTTTACTTCTTGGTTTGTATTTGCACAGCTGCTTTCTAAAAACAGGTTAATTGAATAAGTATGCTTAATTGAATAAGTATGCTAATTACGAAAGCATTCTCTTACCATTAATAGTAATATTAAGCTCGAAGCACGTTCCTAGCTTGATTGCTGACTTGATCTTTTAACCTTTACGCCGAGTTGTTATACTCGTATAATATGAAAGTGAAGGCCTGGACACCTTCTTTCAATGGGATATTTGTGGTTTACACTTGACAATACCTAAAGAGATGACTAAAAAGTTCGACAGATGGTCATTATATGCAAGAATTTTAATTTTCATTAGCGAGGTTTTTTTTTTTTTTTGAATTATATATCGTAGAATGTGCCTGTACAGTCCTGTATGTTAATTAACATATAGATTAACTATATGTTAATTTATTTAGAATTTATTTAGAATGAACATATAGATTAACACTGTATGTTCATTCTATCTTCATTCTAATGGTCAATTAGAGGAATTTTTCTTAAGTGTTTCTTCAGTTAGTCGATCTCTGGAACAGTCAAGACTCCCCCCCCCCCCAACCAGGAACTCAGGTTTTTAATCGTGCATCTGCATCTTAAAAAAAAAAAAAGGCACAAACATTCACACTGTTATAGAGGCAATAATAGAGTACGAGTATTGGGGTTTAGGGTAACGAAATGGGAGTAGTTGTTTGCTGTTGTTCGCTCTCTCTTCGCTGAAGGACTTGGTTCATTGATAGCTTGAGTTCGCTATCAGTGAAAGGATGGAGACTGGCTATCTGTCTGTGATCAAAAACTTAGGGTTAAAGGAATTCTACCTACTTTCTCTTTTAAGAACAAAAGACGTTAGAAGATTTTATTTATTTATAATAAAATATTGAAGGCCACTGGAGCCCCTGCGGAAATAGAGTTTGCATCCATTGCGATAGGCTGCCCGAAGAAAGAACGTGTTAAATTCGTTTCTAGTCGCTGACTGGAGGAGCTTTTTTTCTAAGCCATCCTTCGTCCGGTTTCGGAATCAGTCGATTTAGGAAACTAGTGTTTTTTTTTTTAATAAACTCAAGAAAATCAACCGTAGGACTCACACCACTTCAGACAGTAATATATAGTGTTTCACTTAGGTACCAAGAGAGAGACAATCGTTTGCTGTACTCTCCTCTCTGGTGCCAATTAAATTCATTAATAGTCTTGGGCCGGCTATTCTGTGGTGAGGCTAGCTGCATACCAGTCTTCAAAAAGCTGTATGGGACAAAAGGGCCTCGTCTGTTCCCTTTGGGAAATAAAAGGCATTAACAGATACGGAATAAAGTATTAATACTGCTTATTTTCTTCACATGTCTTCATATAAATCAGCATAAGTTTTAAGAAGAAATCTCCTTTGAAAATATAAAATTTACTTTTCACAAAACTTTTAGAAATTCAAATTTCAAAAATGTTTGGATTTGTGTCATTATTATTCGATTGCACCTCCACGGAGTCCCAAGGACTCGTCGCATGAGGTAGTCCGGACTCCAATAATCCATCTCACAAATGTATTTTTTGCCTGGTAATTGTTTAATTGTCCAACTAGAGGAGAAGAAAAGTCTGTTATTACCTTTGTACCAGACAGACTAACTCGCCTTATTAAGTTACCTCGCGTCCTAGTATGGAATTGAATTAAGTTTTTTTTTTTATCTAAGGGACATTCGTCGTTACAGGTTGAACTACGGAGGCTCGAAAAGTTTGAAGAGTTTTGAAACGTTTAAGAAAGATTTCCCCGATTCGTTTTTTTAAAAAAAATCATTGAGCCTAAAAAGAAAAGTTGTAGATTTTCTTCACGAGGAAAAATGCACGATTTTGTCACTTACAGACATGAGCCGAACGGATAATGTGTCTGCCTCCTGGCCAACAGTGTGGGCCGTAATCTCACTGTGAAATGCATGCTTGTAAACGTATTTTTGCTGTAGATGAACTGGGAGCTACCACCATGTTTACTGGAGGCATAAAGTAACTTAAAAGGAAGACATTTGATCTGTGAAATAGGATCTGCAATTGTTTATCCCTTAGCCCACCCGTACTGCTAATGTGTAATAAAGTTTACAAGATTACGTGGATGGGATTCTCATAAAAAATCGCAGCTGAAACTGAACTTTGAAAATCTAAAATGTTGATGAGATAATGTTGTTGAGTTACTGCAATGTGAGTGTATATGAGCTTCGGGGAATCCGGACGATGTGCAGCAACCTAATCATCTGCAAGACTTTCGCATTGCGAGTGTGTTGGTGAAAACATTATATCACCCGCGATGTTGATATCATGAATTACTAGCTGTGAAAATTAAGTTCAAATTTAAAAATAGCAAACCAAAGATCCTAAGCAGTACCATTAACATAACAGAACGGGAAAGATATAACTATACAAAACAACTACAGAAACATAATAGAAACAGTTAAATAAAATATCCTTTCACCATGCAGAAAATACAAAGAAACAGATCAGAGCAATTATGAGAAATGCTTCAAGAAAATCATTTGGGACAACAGTTAGAGCAAATAACGAATGGATAGCCACACAAATTTTGGAAACCTTAGAGGAAAAAGAGCTGGAAGAAATACTTTGAAGAGAGAAAATACAGAAGAAAATAAGCAGCATTATCAAAGACTAAAGAACAAAATGCATAGAATGTGTAGATCTGCCAAATATGCTTAGTTGGAAGAAAAGCAAAAATGTCTGAAGAAGTCAATAAAAAGAATGATAGCAAGACTGTATATAAAATTATAAAAGAATTTACAAAAATATCCCAAATCAGACCAATAAAAATGAAAGATAAAAATAATATTGAAACTGGAACAATTCAAGAGATTAAAAAAATTTTTTTTTTTAAATTGGGAAAGAATATCAGATATTTTTCCAGAGAACACAAGATTGGAAAAACACAAATGAAGAGACAGAAAGAGAAAATGCACCATCCATAATAAAAGAATTTCTGAATGCAATAAACTAAATGAACTTGTCCAGGTCACCTGATTATGATGAACATACTGTTGAGCTGTGGAAATATGGTGGTTAGCAGCCATCAATTTCTTTCTCTAAGTTTTTAACCAAATACTCTATACTAATGAAATTCCAGAGGACTGGAAGACGAGTGTCATAATACCAATTTTCAAAAAGGGAGATAAAAGGTGGGAAAATTATAGACCCATAACATTGTCAAGTCGTAACTACAAAATCTTTACTCGCATTATACAAAACAGAATCCAGACTTTAATGAATGAAATGAGACAATAGGAGAATATGAAGCAGGCTTCAGACTATTGACCATATTTTTACAGTTAATAGCCTGACTGCATGCAACTTACCTCTATATTGTAGTTTTATTTACTTCAAAGAAGCATTTGATTTCATTGACAGGAACAAAATGTTAAATATTTTAAAATCTACGTGACGTTAGATTCATAAATGCTAACCTTTATTACGAATTATGAAAAGGTAAAGCAATTTACATATCTTGGCAGTCTCATGACTCACAACTTCGATAACACGGAAGCTGTAAAATACAGACTTCAGGTAGGATGGTCTAATACAAACAAACTATGGAAAAATGTAGCATTTCAGAAATCCCCAAACTAATGCTCTGTAAAACCATTATTATACCTACGGTGACTTATGGAGCCAGACATGAAGAAAGAAAGAAATACAGAAAATCAGAGTATTCGAAATGAAATTCTTAAGAAAAATAAATAAGACTCATTGATCAGAACACAAAACGAACAAGCAAGTCAGACACGAATTAAACCATAGAGAAGATATCATCCATATAATTCTTAAACAGCGATTATGATGGATTGGGCATCTCTCCAGAGGATGCCTTCTCAGAAATTGTCAAATATAGCCTTAAATGAAATCATTGGATGAAGACGAACAAGAGGTGAACTTGGTTACAGTCTTTGAAGGAAAGGTCACAATTCTCGAACTTCAGAGAGATGACAGAAATGGCCAGATTTTGAACCAGATGGTAAAGATTTCTTATTCATGGAGGACTGAATCCATCGTCTGACGGATGAGAAAGAAGAAGAAGAAGAAGAAGAAGAAGATAAACCTGTGTCATTTATGTTTTGTATAGTAGTGGCTTGTGTAAGCAGCATTAAAGAAAAACGAGTGTCTGCATACATAATGTTATTTTGGATTTACAGCCGAAGCAACAAAGGTCCAAGTAGATTATGTATGTTAAATGTGTGTGTGTGTGTGTGTGTGAGAGAGAGAGAGAGAGAGAGAGAGAGAGAGAGAGAGAGAGAGAGAGAGAGAGAGAGAGAGAGAGAGAGATTTAATATAGAATACATGGCTACCGTTTAACAAATATTTTAAAAATTCCGAATCTAGAATTACTGTAGCATTCTCTTTATCTGGGAAGACAATTATTTGGAAATTAGACATTCTATTTTGGCTATAGAACAGTGTCAAGTTAAAGTCGATACTCCTTTTTATATCAGTACGTCCCCACTTTCTGCTCCGCAGCAATGACGACGACAACAACAACGATAACAACCACCTCTTTGTATTATTTCCCGCTTTCTTCAAACAATTTGGGGATCGGCATGTTATTTATTTTATTTTGTCTCATGTCGTTCCTAGCCACATGTCAGCCGCCTAACGATGACGAGTATTGTACGTTCAGATGCATGAGAATCCGATGGTTGGCATATCGTCTGATCAATCTTGCTGTGAGTTGGACCATATGACCGAAGAATATTGTAAAGTAGAGTAAAAAAATAATTCTTGCATGACACCGATGCCTGGAAGTGAAATCTGGACAATCAAACAAAAAGACAAACAAAGATTAACAACAGCAGAAATGAAGTTTATGAGAAAAACTGCAAAGTATACCCTATTTGATCACAAAAGAAATTATGAAAGAATTAAACCAATAACAAATAATAGAAAAAATTAAAAAATATAAACATAAATGGATGGAACACGTTCAAAGAATGAAAACAGAAAGATTACCAAAACAATCCTTAAAGTACAAGCCATTAAGTAAAAAAGAAAACCAGGACGTCCTCTTAAACGATTCAACGATGACTTCTAAGGCCGGAACAGGCCATGCTAGTACCTAAATCCTTTTTTTGTACCTAAATCCTTTTTTTGTACCTAAATCCTTGATATGCATGATGATGATTATGATGATGACACCAATGCCGTAATTACTGCATCTTAAGTAGTGTTAGGGACTCTTACAAAAACATTTTTCAACAAGAAAATTTCATAATTTATAAAAATGAATTTATCGATAGTTATTTTTAAGATGAATTAGTTTGTTGAAGAATTGTGTTGGATTAATTGTTTACGATGTATTTGATAGGAAATGGGTCTGCGTAGTGTTCGGAAGTGTGTAGGTTAGAATCATAGCACTACATTCTAAGAGAGAGAGAGATCTGAACTTTTTAATCGCAAAAAAAAATTAAAAAAATAAAAAATTCACTGAAATTCGTACAAATAAAATAATTCTATATATTTTAAAGTTTCATTTTGTACTGCAGCACCACGGTTCTGTATTTGTACCTGCAGATTTTTTTTTATTGCCGATGTGCCATATTCTATTACATTTTACACATGAGAGATGCCAAGGCAGACTTAATTTTTCTATGCAATGCATGATGGGAAATATTTTGTCAGCCCTTGCTCCAGGCCGGGGCTTCCCAAACCTTTCCTACGATGGAACACTTCACAAATACTGAAATTTTAACGGAATACCTTGGTTAGAGTCGAGTATCATCGGCCTCCTATTCAATGTAAAGCTAAGCGCGCACTATCGCCGAAGCTGGCTGTATCGCATCGCAAAAATGCGACAGCGCACACTACAGGCGTGCCCGACCGCATCGCATCGCATCGCATTTTCCTTGCTTGTGACCGCACGTTTCCTAGAATAGGTACCTCCATACTTCACTCGCGATCGGAGGTGTCGACAACCGCTGGCGTCTGAGTCAAGGCCAGCGCGCGCTGACTTAATAGCACAATCCACACGCAAAATGAGGTGGGCCTGATTTTCAAACATGTTTGAACTTGTCGCAGCACTTGAAACCATTCCAAGCTCATATCAATTTTGATAAATTTTCACGGAACACGTATTCACTTTCCGCGGAACACCAGTGTTTCGCGAAACATAGTTTGGGAAACCCTACTCTAGGCCTGTTCAGGTACCGCATTACTTATTCTCCGATTTTTTTTTTTTTTTTTTTGTTAAAAAGATGTTTATCAGTCAACGGGAATTTTTACAAATATTCCCGCTTTTTTTATTTTTGACAGGCGGCCTCTCACAGAGGGCACTTGTAAAAATAGTTTTCTTTGTTTGTGAGAAACCAAACGATATTAAATTAAATGTTTCCTATTGTCAGCCGAGCTGTTTACTAAATTGTTTAAATTTATCAAATAATTAATAACTAAAGATGTGTGGAATGCCGTAAAATAATGCAAACATCTAGGCTCTTAATTTGAAAACAAATCCAAAATGTTGATTTCTATAGGAAAGAATGTGGGGGGGCAATAAAAGTCGACTTCATACACTGAATTAAACGACTTTTATACGCTTATAAGATCCTTAGTAGCTCAGACCGTATGAAGGATACCTTTTAATTGGGAAGACCTGGTTCATTCGTCTAGGACGCCGATAACATTTACTAAGGCTTTTCAATTGAAGGTGAGTTAGCCTGTCTCATGAGGGGGGTAGGTTGGTTTATCTTCCTAGAAATTCGATATTTTCATTAGCGAGATAGGCAAATCGAAAAGAAATGACATGATTCACTGACCCTCCCCGTTTAAAACGGTTCCACAGGCCGGCTGGTGTTAGTACAAGGGACCGAATCCGGAGGATTCCCGATCAGCTAGGGTCATCTGCAGCCACTTATGTTGCCAGTTCGTGACGGTAGGGAGACCAAGTACAGTGGCTGTAGGGGTGTGTGTGGGGGGGGGGGGAACTGTCTAGTCCACGTAAGAAGGAAACCAGGTTCTCTTTGGGTGGGCGATTTGTTTACAAGTCTGTCACCTCTCATTGCATACCAATTCCTTTTTTATTTCTTCGTTCTTACATGGATTACAATCAATGAAATATGATTTTACTGCCAATCGCAAAAATTCTTCCACAACCAATAGTTCAAAAAATCATATAAACAAAAGAAATCCAACAAAAAAACAATACAAATCCAATAAAAAACAACAAAAATGAAATAAACCTCCTCCCCAATAATAATTTTTACCAAACATTTTCGCATCCAGCAATATGAACGACGTGCTGCACTACGACCACCTATGGTCATCAAAACCACAATTATTATTCTTATCAGATCTCCAACCTGCGATCTCAGCAACGGTTGTCTACCTCAGCTGCCCAAACTACACATTACGCAGTTCTTTCTGCCACAAAGGCGGCACCTTTGCATTCATCAGAAATGACATACCATTTCAAGGTTCGCAAAACCTCGAATTCATTTCTCCCCGTTTGGCTACTTTGGCTCAAAATTTTTCCACCAAAACCAATCTGCCTTTTTCACGTGCTGTCTATCGCTCTCCATACTCCCTTACCACTCTGATTTACTCAACTATTTCCCTCTAAAGGTCGACTTTCTATAATCGAAATACCCTAATTGTCAGGTCCTCCTTCTTGGGTACTTTGATGTCCGCAATTCAGATTGGTATCGCTTCTCAGTTTCACCAATCAATTTGACAGGAATGTCGAGGTGTTTGTCATTAGCAATGTCCTAACACAATCTACATACAAGAATATCTGACAACTCCCTTTGTCTCTGTTGCCATAGAATAACCTTCATCCACCAGTTCTCAGTCCCGTGCTCTTTGGCACTACAAGGGTACCAAATGGGAAGACCTCTGTGCCTTATATTCCTTCCAAGCCTCGGTTCTCAAAAATGTGCGAACGCTGTAAAGAAAAAAATCTCTGTGTACCACAAATGGCCAAAGACCAAAATTTCAGCTGTCGCTCCACCTATAAAAGAATCATCACCAAAGCCAAATCGGACTTTGTAAGAGCCAAATTCTGCAAATACTCCTTCTGTCTGAATGGCAGTAGCTCCTTCTGGTCCCTTGTCAAAGCCATCAGACACAACTTTTCCCACCCAGCTTTCCACCACTCTCACGTCCAAATGGTAGATGTCTTTAGATAAGGTGTAATCACCTCATCTATAGACAAGGCTGACTTTTGGCATCACTATTCTATTTCCCATTCATGACCTGGGCAAAGTTTCCACTCCAGTGAGAACTGCTCTCTTCATGTCACCTATAGTCTTTTGCCAGAAAGAAACCCGAAGCATACTTAACAACTCGAACACAAAAAATTGTGTTGCAAACTCGTGTCCCAGAACTAACTTCTATCCTGTATCGTCTCTTCAATCTATCCTATTCAAACAGAACTAACATCTATCCTGTATAGTCTCTTCAATCTATCCTATTCAAACAGAACTAACATCTATCCTGTATCGTCTCTTCAATCTATCCTATTCAAACAGCATCTACTCTATATGGAAACAGACCGCCCATCCCAAAGAAAGGTGATAAAAGCCAATCAACGAACTATCATCAAATTGTTCTCACTTTTGTTCTTTCTAAAATTATGGAGGCCATCAACAACCAACTGATAAACCATCTAGTGATATACCAAGTAATTGATGATGATGATGATGATCAGCCTGTATTTTTATCCAGTACAGGGTGAAAGCTTCTCCCATTGCGGGACATCTGGGTCTTCTTCTCCCATGGTGATGTAGTCCATCTTGGGAGAGTGTTACCAACTAATTAGTGATCAGCAATACGAATTCTGCACTCATGATCTATAGCCGATCTTCTAGCTTTCACTTCACCTCTGGAATCAAGTCATGGAAAAACCCACATAGAAGCGCCCAGACTTCAGAGAAACCCACATAGTTGCTCTCGACATTTCAAAAGCATCTGATTGGGATTTGGCACAGGAGCATACTTAGCAAACTGCCATCCTATGGGCTTCCCTCCACACTCTGCAACTTTCTCACTCGTTACTGATATTAAAACGCTATCCGATTAAAACACTTCCAGATATCAACACACTATCAGATTTCCTTTCTTAAACTGACCTATACCTCCAATCTTTCGTTGCATAAACACATTTCAACTATAGCTATTACAGCCACTAAATAATTTCGCGTACTTATTCTCACAAGACACTACTTTACCCTTCACAGCGGCTAATTGTTTACAAATCCAAAATCCACCCAACCCTACAATATTGCTCCAATATTTGGGGTGGAGCACCAAAATCCTCTCTAACATTGCTCGATTATATCTAGAAGAGGGGAAATCCGGTTAATCACACACACACACACACACACACACACACACACACACACACACACACACACACACACACACACACACACACACACACACACACACACACACACACACACACACACACACACACACACACACACACACACACTTCAATCCCTCTCTTAAAGGCGTTCAGTTTCTGTCCTGGGCCTCTTCTTCAGACACTTTCATGGACCATAATCTGCTTAGTTATAAGAACAATTACCACTGCTAATCAACATCCTTTACAGTCCAGCATCAAACATACCAAGCCAATTTCACTACCTCCTCCTTCATTTCATCTACTTCTGTTCTTTGGAACTACCTCCTCCACGCTGTCTTCCTCACAACAACCTTCAGTTGTTCCAACAACAACAACAACAACAAAAGTAAACAGATGCCTTCTTTCTTCTGATCCTCTTCCCCACCACACAGACAAACGACACTGATCTACTGTAGGTCTTATGACCTTCATATGTGGGTCAGATATATTTAAAAATAAATCTCTTAGCATTAGTTGCTTCGACTGTAATTCCAACAACTAGTTATTTTGTTCCAAAGGTTTATCAGTTGCATTAGAACTACTTTTTCCATTGTACACTATCTATCAATAATTGTACACTATCTAAAAATAACAAACATTCTTGTTATTTTTAGTTATGGAACATTCCAGGTTTGTTAATAACATAAAAACCGGTGTATAGATAATAAGAAGCAGTATTTCATCGCAGCAGTTGAATACAGGTGGTATTGTAACACGTTGTGAACTCAGTGACTTCGAGAGAGGCGTCATCGTGGGCTGTCACATTGGTCGCATGTCCATACTACCAATCCAATGTGATCAACAAATGGAGACCCTGCATGACTATTGCAGGGAAACACCCAAAACGGCCGTCAAAAATGACTGACAGGGACATGAGGATGTTAAAACGGTTGGCAAGCAAAAACTGGCTATAATCGGCACGGATCATCGCTGATGAGTTCCAGAGAGCCAGTAACACCGTGGTGAGCACTGATAGTGTACAAAAAGAACTACATTTACTGGGTTTCCATTGTAGAGCAGCGACACATAAGCTGAACATCACAGCAATGAAGAAAGCAGCTCGTTTGGCCTGGTGCAAAGAATGTGTGAATTGGACAACTGACCAGTGGAAAACTGTACTCTGGAGCGATGAATCAAGGTTCAAATGTTTCCAGTCTGATGGTAGCGTGTGATGTGATGTGAGGCAGCCTGGTGAACGCTTGTTACCAAGTGTATGGTACTCATTGTAAAGTTTGGTAATGGAGGAGTAATGATGTGGGGTGCATTCAGCTGGTATGGAGTGGGACCACTGGTCGTTGTCCATGGTTCCATGAAGGCAGATCAGTATCTTGATATTCTGGATAATCAGGTGCTGCCTACACTGTGGATTTTTATAGAACTGACCCGTTATTACCAAGACGACAATTCTCCATCCCGCAAAGCCGCAGCTGTTATGGAATGATATGAAGAGATAGGTGTTAAACGACTGTCCTGGCCTGCACAGAGTCCTGACTTCAAACCCCCATCGAACACAATAAGGCGAATTGGAGTGCAAGATAGGTCAAGAACAGCACGTTCTCGATCTCTCGTCGAACTCAGTGCTGCTTTGATGGAGGATGGAGACAAATTCCACCTGATGTCTGTCGCGCATTGGTGGAAAGCCACCCTCAAAGGGTGCCGGAGGTGAACAAAGCCAAAGGTGGACCTACCCGATATTAGTGGTTGCCTGCTGGTATGAACTGTAAATTGCTAAAGTGTCTGGATAGTTATTGGTAGATAGTGTATATCACATTATACAGCATGTTAGGCGTATTCCACACAAATGTGCTCCAATATTTGGAGTAGTGCACCAATCAGGAGCATACATTCAGGGTCTGCTAGGTGTGCAGTGCACACACCCTGGAATAGCAATATCACCAATATTATATTTTTGCATGTATTCCTGTTAAATAATCCCTAATTGTTTCCTGGATTTGCGTGATTCCTAAAATTAAATATAATCTACTAACACTTCATGAAGAGAACACTTTCTATGCATAAACATTACATCACATTCGCGTTACTGGCACGGGAGTGCGGTCACATATACGAACACCTTTGAGCCCTTTGAACAGACGCACAGATGGTGCAGCAGATCAAATTCTTAGCATTCCAATAGTTTTAAACCACCCAGAAGGCGATGTAGGGTGTGTGCTCCGAGACGGTAGCATCCAGAAATAGGTGGATGTGGTTGGTTATTGTGTAAAGCAATCCAATTGAACGTTGTCATTTATCATGAGCTGCTTTGTGCTTGAAGTGCGAACTGACGTGTTTAGGACACCGATATAGACAAGTTTTTAATATATAATTTTCTATAAATACTTTATAACTTTTTTGACCATATTTACAATGGAAAACAGTGTTACTGAATGTCCCTTTTCTGAAAAAGATTGTATGATTATATATGGGTGGTCTGAAAAGTTCTCGGCGTCGACCATAGATGGCAACGCTATCGTCACGGTTTTATTTTATTTTTCTAAGTTGGTACATCTGTCATAAGCGTCCATGTGAAATTGCAAGTCATTCTATCAAGTAGTTTGTTTTATATAGCTGTCTGAAGCAAACGTTTTTCTGTATCCCTTGAAATGGATGAAATTGAGTATCGTGCGGTTATAAAATTCTTTGTAAAAGAAGGTTTAACACCAAAAGAAATTCATTCGAAGTTCATAAAAGTTTATGGGTACTCTTCTCCTTCGTTTTCGACAATTAAGAAATGGGCTGCTGAGTTTAAACGTAGCCGTACTAGCCTTGAATATAATCCACGTGAAGGACGTCCAAAGAGTGTAATAACACCAGACATCATTGATCAAGTGCACGATATGGTATTGGATGACTGACTAGTCAAAGTGCATGAAATTGTTGAGACTATAGGCATTTCAAAAGAACGTATAGGATATATTTTGCACGAAGAATTACAAATGAAAAAGCTTTACGTAAGAAGGGGACCGCACTTACTCACAGCAGATCAAAAACGCGCTTGCATGAAAATCTCTGAACAGTGCTTGGAATGTTTTAACAAGAACAAAACTAATTTTTGGCGTCGAATTATTACTATGGAAGAGACTTGGATTTACCATTACACACCAGAAGCCAAACAGCAGTCAAATCAGTGGACAGAAGCCGGTTGTTCAGCGCCAAAGAAGACAACGTCGGTTATTTCTATCAACAGGAAAGGTCATGGCATCGGGGTTTTGGGATGCTAAAGGCATTTTGTTTATTAATTATCTTGAAAAGGGTAAAACAATAACCGAGGAATAGTATTCCGATCTTTTAACCAGACTAGACGAAATAATTCGTGAGAAAAGACCCCGTTTGAGAAGAAAAAAATCATCTTTCATCAGGACAATGCACCTGCCCACAAAAGTGTTTTGGCAATGGGAAAATTAAGGGATCTGCACTATCAATGTTGGAACATCCACCCTATTTCCCAGATTTGGCTCCCTCTGACTTCTATCTCTTCCCAAAACTGAAAATCTTCCTCGCTGGTCAGCGTTTTTCTTCGAATCAAGAGGTGATTGTAGCTGTAGAGGGGTATTTTGCAGATCTTACTGAGATCCACTAACAGGGACGGGTTAATGGCGCTGGAATAAATATATTAGTCTTAAGGGAGATTATGTTGAAAAATAAAAATAAATTTGAAATTATAAATTCGTTTTTTCATTGTCAGGCCGAGAACTTTTCAGGCTACCATCGTATATGTATGTATGTGTGTGTGTATGTATATATATATATACATAGGTTTTTTGTTTATTATCATAAAAAGTATTCATAGATGTACAATGAAACATATTTTCTGTAGCACAAAGATTCAGCACAAAATGAAGAACATTATTTTTTTACAAACATAAATATACATTTTTAACTAGCTAAATATTTATCCATTGTGTTTACATGCATGATCAGGAATATGCATATAATTCGCTATACAATACAACAACAACAACAACAATAATAATAATAATAATAATAATAATGATAATGGAATAAATATTCATGTTTTTTTCGCATTTTGTTATTTGTATTTATATTTCAATAATTTTTATATATTAGGCTATGTATTTAATACAACATGTAATTTAATAATAATAACAGTAATAATAATTCAATATCAATATCAAGGAGTGTTTATTAGTATATAGCGTACCTACATATATACGGTGACCCAAAATTCACGCAAGAAGTAATTTTGATACAAAACACAGGTTTTTAATTAAAAATTGTAATTTCTTATTGATTCATAAAGTATAGGGCTATGCATAGAATAGCATATCGGGTAAATGGCCTCCACGGCTTTGTTGGCACATACGCACTCTTTTGTCGAAATTTTCCATGACCGTTTTGCATAAATGTGGCTGAATTTCGTTGATACAGCGCTCGATTTCCTCCTTCAAGGTGTGGGTGGTCGTGGGCTTGTTGGACATAAACCTTAAACTTCAAAAAACTCCCCCCAAAAAAGTCCAACGGCGTTAAGTCACATGATCTGGGCAGCCAATTCTGATCACCAAAACGGGAAATTACACGACCAGGAAATGACTCATGCAGTAATTGAATTGTTTGGGATGTATGGCATGTGGCACCGTCTTGTTGAAACCACATGCCGTCCACATCCAGATCTTGCAATTTAGGCACAAAAAACTGGATTATTATGTCGCGATAGCGAGCACCATTAACTGTTATTGCCTTACCAGCCGCATTTTCGAAGAAGAATGGACCGATGATGCCTCCAGCCCAAAATCCTCACCAAAGAGTGACACGTTGTGGATGCATTTGTTTCTCAACAATCACTCGTGGATTTTCTGAACCCCAAATGCGACAATTTTGTCGATTAATAAAGCCATCAAGATGAAAATGAGCCTCATCGACGAAGATGATTTTGTTCGAAAAATAAGCATCCACTTGTTGTTGTTCCATAATCCATTCAACGAACTCTCTTCGCTGTGTGTGGTCAGTAGGCTTCAGTTCTTGAGTCAATTGAACTTTGTAAGCATAAAGATGCAAATCTTTCGTGAGAATACGCTGTAGAGAGCTTCTCGAAATGCCCAATTCAAGACCACGGTGCCGAATTGATGTTCCTGGACTCTCAGTAACACTCTCACGAACTGCTTCGATGTTTTCTGTTGAACGACTTGTTGAAGGACGGCCAGAGTGTATAAGATCACTAATTGATCCAGTTTCCTTGAATTTTTTAATTAATCTTTTGACAGTTGATGAAGTTAAATCACTATTCCGACCATATTTTGTGCGAAAATTGCGAACTGTAGCTGCCAAACCTTCATTATTTTTAAAATATTGCTCAACAATGAAAATGCGTCGTTCTTTCGTGTAGCGCTCCATTTTTAATAACCCTGAACGGTCAGCTGTCACGCTGTCTTTTTTTTCTCGTAGGCAACACTTTACCGCACAAATGGCGCTAAATTTAAATCTTGCGTGAATTTTGGCACACCCTGTACTATTCAAATATTACTGTCAAATTTTTATCACAATAAAAATTCAGCTTACAAATTGCTGAGTACATTCGTTTTTGATAAACTTGTTTGTTTACTTGGGTGACTTCTATGCTGTCCTCGAAGCTTCTGCTGAGCTTATCTGGGGAAGATAATAGATGGTGGTTGTGATTTTGTTTCAGTACCCAATATATATATATATATATATATGAACACACACACACACACACACACACACACACACACACACACACACACACACACACACACACACACACACACACACACACACACACACACACACACACACACACACACACACACACACACACACCAGTCCATGCGTGCACGGTTGAACCTTCTTGTAGGGGGGGGGATTAGCTTTTGATTATAAAGGGTTTGTGCCCTTGTGTCAATGTTTGAGAGGAATTTGTTATCGTTTATGTGTGTGTGTGTGTGTGTGTGTGTAATTTCCCTCTAATTTTTCAGTGTCACTATATTGTGTATATAGAAATAGTGTGTAGTTTATTATGAAGTTATGCTATATGTTTAGTCCCTTTAAGGTAGTTGTCAATAAATATATAAACCAAGGTATTTAGTATGTTTACGAGTGTGATTTCGGAATAATGGCAGCTTCCATGAATAATGCAACTGTATGTGCCATTATACATTGGTATTGGTGCAGGGTACACAATTCTTCGATTCTTTATGATTAGCATTTGCATTTTAGTGTATAATAATAATAATAATAATAATAATAATAATAATAATAATAATAATAATAATAATAATAATAATAACAGATTAAAAAAGAATTGGAAAAGCTAGTTTGATTTTTTTCAATGAAACATAATTTATTATTACTATTTTTTTAAATCTTTATTATTTTTAATAATTTATCTGTCACTTTTTGGCAGATTATAAGTCACTTTTTTAATAATACGTTTTTTAACAGTACGTAATAATGATGGTTTCAATCAGCTATTATTATTCACTTTATTTTCAGATGAAAGTGCATGTATAAGTTGCAACAATGCTAACATAACAATGTGGCATTCGAAACAATGTTCAGCTACTGAAATCGTTTTAAATCTTTTCAGTATTGAGAGAGACCTTGAAATTACACCTTGTTCCACTTCAAGGCTCGTTTGCCAGGGAAACAAAAACCAGCTCTCTGATTCGAAAAGTACTTTTTTAACCACCGTGCTTTGTTATCTGAAGAGGTTAAATCATTGCTCGACATGGAATGGAAAAATATTGCTTCATCTCTTGATGAAGTCAATGAAATCGCGAAAGTAAATCACGTCCTACACGTTCAAGAGTTAGCTCTAATGAAGGAAATTAGAAGTGACATGGAAAACTTGCTGGAATGGTTGAAAAACTCCTATTCAAGAAGAGAAGCAGAACAGCGCTGTGAATTCCAACGGAACCAGAATCACAGTTCAAAAATGTCCACTGGTTGGTGCCCACCTAGGAATTCCCATTGGCCAAACAACGTCGGTGCTCCAATATTCTCCGCAAATTACAACGGCACAGCAGAATCTATGCGACTCAACTGGAATTCACGTTTGCCTTTTGTGAGACCAACTCAAACAATCCTGAACCAGGATTATTCGAAATACGAAGGACTGTCATTTGAGCCCCATACGGTTGAAGGGCAAAATGAAAGTACCCGGATGTTCGGAAATGCCGTAAACGACAGCAAACCCACGCCAAATCCTTTTGCTTTCAGAAAACCGGAGAGATTACTGAAGTTTCTAAATATGGCTAAATCATACTTAGCCGCTGCCCCCCAAAGCTTGGACCCCTCTGGAGAGTCTTCAGGCTTTCATGATCAGCAGGAAAATGGATGCGATGACCAGGCATTAGAAGCACAGAAGCGTAACCTGGGGAAGACGCCAAAGTAGACGGCCGAAATTAGTATTGAAAGTTTGATTATTCAAAATACGCCCATTAGACGCTGTAATTTAAATTGTTTAAAGGTAGCTTTGGATTTCTGTTTATGTAATTATGTACACGTCAAATACGTTTTTTTTTTTTTTTTCAGTTCCAAGTATTATTTTTGGCAATGGATATTAATACACAATAAATTCTTGTATTTAGACTTAATGATAAATAAAACAATGATAATAAACCCATTTTAAATTTGTGCCTTTCTTATGGCTCTCACACAGGAAAGCCTGGAGCGTTTTAGTACAGTAAATGGATTAAGGATTAGTAATTGGCTAGATACGAAACATGTTGATTCTTCAAGCTACTGAATCACTCCGTGAAATGAATATTGTATGTGCTCACATCCAGGGAAAGGAATCATCTTCCTCGCAAACATCCATTGGTGTGGTGGGATTCCAGCCTATCTATTGGTTGGGGACCGAGGACAATGAAAATCACTTCCCACATAAAGATAATCACGTGATCTGTAGATTGGATTTAGAGGAAAAGGTTAGCACTCACCCACTGAAACGGATACTTAACAATCTGTTAACTTAGGTGCTAACTTAAAATATCAAACAAAACGATATATAAATATATATATATCTACTTAAATATAAAAAGCCAATAGGCTTCATTTCGGCGATATAAACATTCTTTAAATTAAGGGGATATTACATTCCACATTGTTTTAAAACCGAATAAGAAACTCAAGATTGTAGTAAATGCCGAATGTAGTAAACTATAAAAGTATCGGCGATTACTAGCGTGAGCTAATGCAAGTAGTACGTAGTACAATCTCGGGCAACTCGTTGCAAAGGTGGGTATCGTTTTGTTTGATATTTTAAGTAAGTATTGTGAAGTTCTTAGTTATAAATAGGATTAATAGATCTTTTCCAAATGGAATAAGACATGTATATAACTATATTCAGTTTTAAGTTATTCATAGTCTTAAACTGACACGTGACTTCTGTTTATAGAGTATAAATCACAATGGCTGTTATGGGTCAAAAAGAAAAATCACACGTATCATGTTTCTATTATATTGGAATGAATGACTGATCAATTGTTTTGGTCTCAAAGCACTAACCTTCATCTGTATTTATAGAAAAATCCTCGTATGCCCATCTGCGATAGGCACATTGCCGATTCAGTCCTGATGTTGATTTGTGCTGGTATCCCATCGATTCCTATTGCCAATTCAGCAATAGGAACCGATGGGATATTAGCACGGATGCTAATAGTGTTCAGCTGAATTGGCTATTTCTTTAACAAGGCTATATAGTTTGAGTCTCAACACAAGCAAGATTCCATAGGAGTGGAAAGAATGCATGGTAATTCCATTGGACAAGAATAGTGCAAAGACATATCTAGCTATTGTTAGATATGTCTGGAGTGGCGGTGAAGATTTTGGAAAATTTGGCTAGAGATCGCATACTAGAATAGGTTGACAGAAAAACTATACTTTGCAATGAACAGCATAAGTTTACTAGGAAGGTCATGTTTGAGCAACTTGCTGATATTTATAGTAATTTTACCGTTGAAATAGACACAGGGAATGGATACACCATGATACTTTTGGAATTTTGCTAAAGAATTTGGCAAAATACAGTATGGAAGACCGTTGCATAAATTAGAGAATATGGGATTGAATATGAAGCATCGAAATATTCCACGCAGAGTAGCTGATCGAATCGTTACCGGACTGGCGGCATTAAAAAAGGGTTTCGGCCTTCACTGCGCTTCCGTCCTATTAGCGTTAAGTGCTTTGCTAGTCGAACAGGAAATATCGCAAACAACTGCCCTCCCCCTTTTTTTTAAGGGAGTGGAAGATATCGGGAAAATAAGACGGTATTACAATTTAATTAGAATTGAAGAATGGCTGACTGGCAGATATGAAAAAGTGTTACTGGGGTGGGTGAATCTGAAAGATTGAAGGTAACCAGTAGTGTGCCTCAAGGGTCAGTCCTTTGTCCATTGTTATTCAATCTGTACATTAACGACATTGGGAAGGATTTGATATGCGACATACAGATTTTTTTGATGATGCAAAGATAGGTAGGGTAATCAGGAGTGCTGCTAATATGAAGCACTTGCAGAATGATTTGAATAGGCTGGAATTGTGAGCATTGGAAAATGGATGTCAGTTCAATGTCAGTAAATGTAAAGTCATTCACTTTGACGTGATTAGATATCCAATGTCATATTACATTGGCGAGAGATTATGCTAGGAGAAACTGATCGGGCTAAGAATCTCGAAGCTTTAGTAGACAAGAAGTTGAAGTTCAGGGGCCATATAGCAAAGCTTGGAATTGTAACTCAAAGAAAAATAAATTGCATTGTTCAAACAGACTTTGATATCTAAACATAAGGAAGTCATGTTGCCTCTTTACAAGATAACACTCATTGGACTATTGCGCACAGGTTTGGTTTCTTGATTTCCGTGGTGATTCTGATACATCACAGAAATATCGAAAGATAAATAGATCTCCTGATATTTCTGTTTATGAAGATAAATAGATTGAGAATTTGTAGACTGCACGGACTAGAAACAGGAGGAAGAGTGGTGATACAATTGAAACTTAAAAATTTCTGAAAGGGTCATACAGGATTTCAATTGATGGAATTTTTCATTTTATGGAATGTGTCCTTGGAAATTGAGAAGGAATGGTGTCAGGATGGGGTAAAAATTAAATTTTTCTCGATTGGTGCTTGACTGGAATGAATTGCCATTGGATGTTGTGTGTGCAAATAGTGCGAATGAATTCGACAACAGGTATGACAGCTGGTACGGATAGTATGTGACCTCTTTCAGTGAGTTCCTTATTCCCGGAAGGTCTTTCTTAATAATAATAAACTTTTATCATTTGTCAAAACTTATTATCACACACTTCATTTCGCCCACTGGATTCTACAGATTATTTTTCTGCTGACTGCATTTATTACTAGAAGTCTTGTAGGGTTGCCTGTTGTACGGGAACAGAAAAGAGAACTTGAATTTGGTGGTGTAGTGTTCAGAATTATTTAAGCAAAAACAGAAGGAAACAAGTGGTTTGGTAATTTTTTATTTTTATTTTTGAAATGAAACAAATTTTATTGAGTTATTTAAATAAAACACATATTCTTAAGTACCACAACGTAAGTCTATGGAATATCTATTCGTAATTTAATGAACATTCATTTGCTATACACGCAATAAAAATGATATTATTCATATGTATCCTCAGAGACGCTGTTATATACATGCATCATCCGTTTTCCATTTACGCGTAGACGCACACCGCACCATATAGGCTAACGAATGTCTACTGGTTAATTCACCTTCAGATGAAAAGTCCGGATAAAGTTCATTCTGTACGAGATTTGAACTCAATTCTTTCCAGTAAAAAGACATCGTGTCGAAATCGATTGAGCTACCGAAGTTCTTTTCATACACCATAATGATGATAATTAATGTAAAGAGAATTAATGCAGAATCGATCTAAACAGGTGCGTTCTAAAATTTACTATTTGAATCTAAGGTTCGATGTATTCCGTTCAAAATTCATTAGGAACGTGTACTCGTTCGTAACTTCGTGAATTTCTAAGTTATGCTTCACACCGCATGCAAAATAGAAACACAAAGCCTTTAAATTATTATTATTATTATTATTATTATTATTATTATTATTATTATTATTATTATTATTATTATTATTATTATTATTATTATTATATCACACCTCCAGGGAGTCCAAAGACTCATCGAGGGAGGGTATCGACTCTACAACTCCTCGTTTCACTACTCCACCAACCTTCATCATCAAACACCAACGCAATCTACCGCCGACTACCATCACTAGTGCATTCACAGACAATCACAAGCATCCATGACCACAACGGGATTCGAACCCGCAGCCTTTTGGCTAGAGAGTGGATACGCTAACCACTCAGCTAATCAGGCCGGAAAATCAATCAAAAAAAAAAAAATCAGCTAACGCCTTTTTGTTCCCGTATAGGGAGTAGGCGAGGCCGTTTTTCAGCCCTATCTAACTTTTTGGAGACTGAGTGGGCAGTTCAATCTCCACTGGTAGCCAATCAGAGAGATAGCTGACCCAAGGCTATCTCTAATTAATCGGCACGCAGTGAAGAATGCGTCTAGTAAGTGCCGCCATCTGGTAGTCCCTAACCCTAACACAATATATTTAATGTCTGAAAATATTGTGGGTTCGAAGGCCGATTTTCTTGAGTTTTCGGGACGAAAAACCCGAGTTTCCGGGAGGAAAAATCCACTAGCCCGTGCCAGAGATCGACTAACTCTGGAACCGGTCGAGAAAAGGCTTAGAAAAAGTTCCTCTAGTCGGCGACTAGATTCGAACGCCTTTCGTCGTGCGGTCAAGCTCTGTAGAGTGCAAACGCCACTTCTACTGAGCTGCACAGGTTTGTGGCAAATCAGTTAGTAAGTAAAATTAGAATGCAAAATTTATTAATTAATTTTGCTTACTAAATTTATTAGTAATTAAAATAAGTAAGCAGAATTAATGTAAGTAAAATAACGAAACAAGCATTAAATATTCGTACATAAAACAAAACTAAACTCTATTCCTTTACGATAATCTAAAGTTAGGTGAGTAATGCTTTCAGCGTCACTTAATGTTGCAAGATTTTTTTAAAATCTTTATTTCGAAGATTGCTTCAGATTTCTCATTTCTTAGCTTTATATAACAGAGAAAAACAAAAGAAAAAAAAAAGGATAAAATTTTCTTAATGATATAGCCGCAGTAGCGCAATTGGAAGAACATCGGAACATTGCGCCCTTCGATTAGAAAAGACCTGGTTCGATTCTCGTCGTGACAAGGGGGGGGGGGGTTCCTTATATGCGCTTTTTCAGTTGAAAGTGAGTTAGCCGATCTCATACGGTGGCAGCAGGGTTTTTTCTCCGGGAAACTAGGGTTTTTCATCCCGCATACAGACAAATTAGTCCTTCAGAACACACGCAATTTACAGACAAAAAATATTGTTGGAGGTGATGATGGCGTTGATGGTAGTAGTGTCGTAGTTGGAGGATTAAGTAGTAGTGGCGAGGATGAGTTGTATTTCGCGAAGTAGAGTAGTGTGCCCTGCCACGATGAGTCCTTGGAGGTGTCACGTAATAATAATAATAATAATAATAATAATAATAATAATATAACGTGATGGACAAAACGGAATGTTTTTATTTCCTTCCTATTTCTTTGGTTCAGCTTAGACAATATAAAGAATTAAAAAAAAAATAAATAAATTACATTTCTCAAAGAATTAAAAAAAAATCTTTGAGAAATGTGCACTTTTAAAAGAAGAATTTTGATATTTAGAGAAAAGAAATGTTCTCTAAAAGTACAAAAGACAGAAGTGTAGCAAAAAATGAAACGTTTATTTGATTTTTTTAAATAAAGAGATACGTGTTTCCATTTTTCTTTCATTTTTTTTTTTTAAAGCAGACTTATTATAGACGCCTAAAATTGAATTTGTCGAAGAATCAACCTACAATTTCGATTCCAAATATCTTTTCACGTGCCTTCTTTGATGAAAGAGGCAAATTGAAAAAAAAAAAAAAAAAAAAAAAACCATCGCTTCCAATTGCACTATCTGTTGTCAATTTCAAAAATTTATTCTAAAGAAAAAACAAAAAACATTAACATGCTTCTTTACATTAAATTTGAAATTTACATGAAAAGATATTTTGAATCGAAATTGTAGGTTGATTCGATAAATTCTGAATTTCAGGTGTCCGCAATAAGTCTGCTAATTTTTTTTTTTTTAACATTGACCATTTGTGTATTAACATTTTCCACAATTCAGGATTTGACTTATTATTGAATAATATAAAATATATTCTCCAAAAAGCTATCGAATTATTCAAATTAGTTTCAGAACTGTTCATAATGCACACTTAGTCTGCAAGTGTCCTCAATATATTTTCACCCCATCTCCTATACAGTATTTATTTTTCTGCTAAGCCTGCGTTGTAAAATTAAACATGAAAAAAAGATTGTTTATTATCAATAAAATTATACAGTTTGGTATAATTCAAAATTACTTAAAAATTACTATAACAAATGTTATGTCTTTAATTGCAATGTCCAAATATTTAAAGAGACGGAGTAAACACGATAAGCACTACGAACACTCTTCTACTGGCGCAAACTGCATATAAACAACAATGGAACTGCGCGACGGACAGCGCCGCATTACGCTAATAGCTCGCATTTCACTATGACGTGCATATGCTTGCGCGCGTAGCAATATGACACTGTGGTAAACACAGTGCTGCTAGCGTCTTTCGCCCTCCTAAGTGCTACAAGATGAATTTTTATTATTATTTTTATACAAAATAAGAGAATTGTATAGGATTGTTGATGATAAAAATCAATATTACAAACAAATATAAATAAATTAATAAATATATTTATATATCGAGAAAAATTGGGGGTGCTGCAGTTCCATAGTGCTTATGCACGAGTCGCCCCTGTTTACAATGCTAACCTCATAGTGATATGATAAATGACAAGCCGCAGCGAACGATTCAGAATAAACAAAAAAGCGATCGCTGTGAGCCAGAATATTATGGAAACACTTCAGGTGTTGTTTGAGGTTCTGTAGCAGCTTATATTCAATCCATATCTTGCTCCTTGAGAATATCACCTGTTTTGGATCACTGTGTTTACCTGTGCACCTATCCCTCCCTTTTCCTCCCACTAGTAGATTTTTTTTTTTTTTCTAGGCATACTGCTGAACAAAACTCACAAGATGTGATTTAAAAAAAAAAGTTTTTTTTTCTTCTTTATGATGATCTTTAAGATAATGGATTTAGCTCTGGTTCGCTGCTATCCAAATGTAATTTCCTTGCGGCTACTAATGGTTTTTCAACTTTCTTAGCATTGTTGAAAATAATTACACAAATTGTGTAGTGTGAATTTAGCAAGGACGGCGTGTTTTTTCTTTTTTCAGTTGTAATAAATGTCACGAAATCTTCTTCGCTAAGTGATAACGTAAAGTTCGGAAAAAATTAAAAAAAAAAAAGTGCTGCGTGATATGAAAGGTTATAATGGGAATAAAGAAGATGAGGGAACAGTTGTGCCATTTTGACCAGAAATGCTGACTAACAAAACAGACTGTTGTTACAGTCTGTCACATGTTTATATGTTGTAACGAAATGTTTCAGTACTATGCAATTGCGGTGGACTGGCTGACTTGAACAGCGATGCATCTGATATCATGGACAAATTCTACGATTCACTCCATATTTGGGGATCAGTTTGGCATTGTGGAGCGTATCCTTCCTGCCACCAGTCTGCATGCTAGAAATCAATTGGCATGACGTTGCTGGATGTCTTTGAAGAGGGAGCGATACGAGTTTTCTTTTTTACTTCTTTATTCCTTTTTTTTTTTCCTTTTTGTATTGTATGTCCATGTTTGGACTAAGAACATCATACTGTACTTGTCGATAGGATCTCAAACATAAACTTGAAAATGAACGTTAAGCTAAACTTCAATCACTGTTGTCAAGAAGCAAAGTTAATCCAGCTACAAAACCATAATAATTTAATAATGCAATTTTTTCCAATAAAAAGATAAAAATTGAAAATCCATTCTCTAGACTGGTAATTGCTTCTTATAACACAATAGTGCCGTGTGGCAAGAGATTACGAGGGGGGTGGGGGAAACAAGAACTCTGCTAATCTCCATCTGTTTATCGCATTTGGGAAAATGGAAAAGAACAGATATGGATGAAACGAAAGTGAAGAATGGAAAGTTAATTCAGTAAGTATAAGCTTGAACTGCGTATGGATGTTGATTAGCAGATGTTCGTGTGTTTCAATGCTTAGAGAAAACTACAGGCGTGATGACGTCAGTTTAGTAAAGCAGCGCACTTGAAATAACCTATGTTAAAGGCAACCAACAAAAACAGAACATCTATGAGAAAGTGCGGATCAGTCTCTTGAGGAGGAGTTATCTCTAAAGAGTACTACCTTTTCCAGACAGCATCATTCACTACCTGCAGACCTACTATTAGTTAATGATCCCCAATATAGATTACTTCCCTTTCATTCTATAGCAGATCTCCAAGCTAACCTTACACTCCTTTGGAAAGAAGCTAAGGAAGGATTTGTAGACATTGGTAGTTAATGATCTTCATTATTTTCAAAAATTGAATGGAGGACACCGAGTTCCAAAAGAAGTGGGCTGCATGTGGTCTTACTTTCACACTTTCCGGTAGACGACACGTCAGTTTGAAAGCGTGTAAAGGCGATAAAGAGGGTATTAATTCCGCAGCACAAATTTTTTTCACAGTTGATCAGAATGAAGGGAATACCATCTGGACCAGAAGATTTGGTATTCAAGATATTAAAAGATTCTTCTGATGTCTTTCTTGCAAAAGGGGAATGAGTGTTATTGTGTTTGTTATTTTGAAATTTCAACCGAAGAAGCAACTATGGTGTGAGGTCTGTGCTTTATTGCTTACAACTACGTATTCTATTTGCGGTTTTTTCAAATTTGTTCCCCAAAAAAATAGAGAAAAGTTGTTCTCTTTAACACATCTTTCTTCTGCAGTAAGAATCTCCCTTTCTGTACCTCCATCTCTCTCTCTCTCTCTCTCTCTCTATCTTGAAGAGCATTATGTAATTTATAGAAGATCCCTCAAATACATGTATTACGCTCATTGTGTTCTTTCCGAAAGTAAATTTTAATATAAACAGAACTTGATGCACTTTAAATCAGTCATTTCAAGGGAGTTGGCAATCTCAGCAAGCACAACCCTGTTTCACTTTACATGGCATTCTTTCTCACTAATACAAATTGCAACTTCGAAATGACCAAACAAATTTTACTTTGACAACGACTAGTGGAGGTGCTTGCTTTGTATTAACTGCAGTAATGTCACCTGGCGGTCAGCTTAAAAATTTTATCTCATATTGAAAATCGGGAGATGGAGTAACTATGTTGAGAAACGATGCATTATTGCATTGTTAATTTTTTAATTTGGTGATTTGTTAATTTTTATTAGTCTCTTATTTAACTTAATTTCCACATTAACAGAGAGACTTTCATCGTAAGTTTTAATTTTTCTTACTAAACGCAATTTTATCGTTATTTTATTTTCCTTTCTCGGACGTAAGTTAAGGGCCAACAACCCTTCACATACCTGATCACCTCAAAAATTGAAAATGGTACAAGAGAATCGAAGGAAATGTACATTTGGGTTCTAACTTGTTTCCATAGCTTAGCTGTTAAGGTAACGCGACTCTTCCATTTCTCCACCTTACCCTTTTTATTATACTAACACTCAAATTTCAAGAATTAAACTAAATTTCAGGGAATGGTAATTTTGTCATATCCTATTTTACTGCGCCGAATATTTTCAACAACTCCATATATTGAAAAACCTTTACTAGGTGACTAATATGTTTTGTAGCTGCTAAAAACAAGAAGTTAACTCTAGGAAAATGATGATGATGCAAATTGTATTTTGTTGAACACTTTATAATCGCTATCTCAAAATATGATCTCCCATAGTTTTTTGAAGTTCTATATTATTTACATATAAGTAATGCAGAATCAATGAATGTATAATTAATCTGCAATAATATCAAAAATTTTGCAATCGATGTTGTTATGGTGACTGGTTTAAAAGAGTTTTTTTAACAATGCCGAACTAACAATGTGATATAAGACTATTTTTTCAAACACTGCTTAGATTAAAGTTAGCTAAACAATAAAAACAAATCAGCAGTGAAAGAGACCTCGAAATAACAGCACTCACCGAAAAGATTGTTCCCTAGCCAGGTAATATAGCAGTGATTAGAAAGATAATCATTAACTGGAAGTTTTGTCTGGAAAACTTAAAGGAAGGAGCAACATGGATTTGGAAAAGATTTCTTTAGCTCTCAATGAAATTAAGAATGTTTTTAACGCAAACCGCTACATAAAATTGCAACAGTTAGGGATGCTTAGGGAGATGAATTATGAACTGAAAGCACTAATAAATGTTTTGAAAACTGACAATTCAAGAAGAGAAGCTGAACAACAAAATGAACTCCAACAAAATCAGATTTATGGTAACCAGGGAGCCTTTAATTGGACTACACCAACAGCGTTTGGTTCCAGCGTACCCTCGAAATTTTATTGGCCAAATCACTTCGGTGAACCTACAGTTACGGTAAAAGATAATACTGCAGCACCAGCTATGCGAGGCGACTTATGGTTCCGTTACCCTAAAAAGACAACTAGTGGAACACCACACACGACAGCCTTCAGCTATATTAATTCCAGATACGAAATGCCAGAAGAGCTAACTGAATCACCTCATTTTGGAAGGGACAAGTTTATGCCGAAGATCATAAATCGTGAAAGAGAAGAGAAAGAAAGACTTTTTTATAGAATGAAGAATTCTACCAAGTCTTTTTTTCCTCTGAGGCAATCACCCACAGAACCAGGCCAAAAACAAAGGAAGATGGGAGCTTCTTCTAAGCATGGGACAGCTGATCGCGAGTTCCTGAATCCATCTGAAGAAACATCAAAATCTCTTGATGAAGACGAGAATTTAACTGATGATGAGACACTACAAGCACTGAAGCGAAAACGGATTCCTGATGACGATGATGACGATGATGTAAAGGAGGATTTGGACAATAATTACCGCAAAAGAGTTAAATCTAAGGATGTTTCTGAAGAGAATTAATATTACAGTAATTACTTCCAGTCTCTAAATAATGCTCTAAATTATTTCTAGAACTCTTGATCATTAATTTCGAAATTTTTGTATGTGCAACATATACGGATGAAATTGTTTTTGCAAAATTCCCGGTAATGGTTGCGAAATCATAATAAACTACTGTATTGGAATTTCACGATAATAAACTGATTTAAATATACTGAATTTAAATATCTGTTTTCTTTATTAACTGTCTGTTTTATTAACTAATTTTGACACACTAATCGTATACAGTCTTATAGGAATGAAGGATAATGATATAATCTCATACAGTGAAACTATTATAATAATATGCGGGAGTGTGGAATATTATGGAAACCGGTTCAATGGGCAACAGTACTTTTGGACGAGTTGTAGGTGTTATGTTTTGATCGTCTTCATTTTAGATCAGACAAAAAAATATTGGATCTCCATCACCTATTCAGAAATGACTGAAAAGAAGCAGGTTCGAATACCGTCCAGGAGCTGAGGATTTTTCATAAAGACTAAAGGTGAGTTACCCAGTCTCATATGGTGTTAACAGAATTTTCCTTCCGGAAACTGGGGTTTTACATTCAGTCAGACAGACGAACCGACGAGAGATATCCGACCAAGGGAGAGGATTAACTACTTAGTCTTCTACATAACCTACGTGATCGTGATGGGTCATTGAACTGAACACATAAAGGAAAGATGAAACTGAACACATAAAGGGAAATGAATGTTTTCTATGCCAGTTATGGATCAGACTGAATTCAAAGTTGCCTAATTAGTATTTAACGGCGATAGCATGGGCATACCCGGGTGGGGGGAAGCATTATCAGCCAAGAAATTCATCCCTGTGTTCTGAATGGGCCACACTTAAAATATTCTTTACCACATAAGTTTCATCATCGGCGAAAGACTGTAACTTTGTCTATGGAATGACTTAAATAACTGATGAAATAAAATACTATATTTGTTCTTTCCTACAAAGAGTATTCTACTGGATAGCAAAATGCAGTCGCATTCGTCAGAAGAGAGCAGCAACTCCTTCGGGAGCAGTTCCTGCTCTAAATGCATTTGATTCTGACTTCAATTTTTAAGAGTGCGGTTTTACAACCGCACTCTTAAAATCATATCGTTCTGAATTTATGTATGAATATGGTCAGTTAATCTGATTTGAATTGATACATTGTAAGTAAAACAAGGAAAAATGATTCCGTACATGAAATTCCTAGATAAAAATTTTGGAGATCTTTTCTTCATTGTGATGAAGTCATTTACTTTGATGATAACCGAAGTTTCAATATAATATTTGAATATAAACCACATGAATTACAAAGTCAACATAAAATCAGAGAGAGAAACTACTATTTAAGATCTTAAGCATAGAGAGAGCAAAGATCATAGCAAATCTATAAATATGCAATCGCAAACATGTATTTAGACTAAAAAAAAAAAATCAGCTAATGCCTTTTTATTCCCGTATACGGGAGTAGGCGAGGCCATTTAGCCCTATCTAACTTTTGGAGACTGAGAGGGCAGTTCAATCTCCACTGGTACCAATCAGAGATAGATGGCCCAAGGCTATCACTAATTAAGCGGTACACAGTGAAGACAGACGGCTCAAATGTTTCGCCATCTCGTGGTCCCTAACCCTAACACAATATATTTAATGTCTGAAATAATGTGGGTTCTACGGTCGATTTTCTTGAGTTTACAGGACGGAAAACCCGCTTGCCCGTGCCAGAGATCGACTAACTCGGGAACCGGTCGAAAAAAGGCTTAGAAAAATTTCCTCTAGTCGCCGACTAGACTCGAAACCAAGTCTTCCTTCGTGCGGCCAAGCGCCGTGGTGTGCAAACGCCACATCCACTGAGCTACACAGGTACTTAGACTAGTGAATGTATTTTTTTTAATATAAATGGAGATCAGTATTACTTTACTGCATGCTAAGTTTAAACAGTAGATTAATTTGTGCAATCCTTACAAAAAAAAATTAAAAAAAAAAAAGTTTTTACTGAAGTATCTCTGATAAAGTGATGCTAATCGCTCTTTCTTCTAGTTACAAAACCACTGTCTATCTTGCCTGTTCGAGGTAATGTTTATGACTCCTGCTACAAGAGTGGTATTTGAACGCGCATGGGATCCGATATAC
The DNA here is from genome assembly GCF_054136105.1 of Typopeltis vanoorti. Classification (NCBI taxonomy): domain Eukaryota; kingdom Metazoa; phylum Arthropoda; class Arachnida; order Uropygi; family Thelyphonidae; genus Typopeltis; species Typopeltis vanoorti. Next base: position 123,165,592 of record NC_143550.1, read on the forward strand.
CAGAGAATGGAATATATAGAATACTCAGTCTTTAATCTTGTTGCTTCAAAATTTCCTTTCTATGATTTGTTGCTTTCATTTGGGGTCACCACTACTCCCCAATTCAAGAGCTTTTCAAGTGCTGATCCTTGAGTCTTGATATTTTTTGTAGATCAGCTGCCTAATTAATGAGATTAACTCCCTTAATGACATTGATGTTCCTCAACTGTAACTGGGGTTTCTCTTTCTAATTCTACTGATGAAGGCAGAAGAGATTATTAGTGTTACGGGAACCTTCATAGAAATAGAAAGACCCGTTGTAACAATACCATGTTTCTCCTTGAAAATCGTTTATTAATAAGGAATTAACAACCATTTCTGGCAAGTCATTCCACTCATTCACCACTCTCAAAGCAAAAAAAAAAAAAAAATGTAATAGGGACAACCTTCTGTCACACAACTTCCAAGAGTAATCCCGTTTTGTTTTCTTTGCCCTAATGTACTGAAAATTTTTTTGAGCACTTACCTCTGTAAAATTTCTTTAGTAACTTCATACGTTTCTATCATATCTCATTTATTCTATCCATGAACTAAAATTTGTAACCCATAAACCATTGATATGTTCTTAAAAGCATGAGCATTCTATAGGTGATTCATAATTTTGGTAATACCCATTTGGATCTCTCCAACCCTTCCAAATCTATCAAGAAAGTCTAGTAACCAAAATCAGTGCAAAGTACATCAGTTTCCTTTACCCATTTCTATCAATTATAACATTTGTAATCGTTCATCCCAAGACCTTTCACTTTGCGACATTAAACCTTATCTTTGCATTTACCCATGCCAGCATTCTACTTGTCAAACTGTAGGATCTCTATATCATTTTTATACGATTTCCCTATCAAGTTTTGCATTATCATCAGAAAAGAATTATATATTTTCCGTCAGATTATTCCATATCTCATTAATGTACAAATTAAATAGCAAGTGGTCCCAAGAGTCATGTGGCATATTACCTACCCTTCTCTTGAATTCAGATTCGCTTTATACTGGTCTGTGGTCTCTCTCTCTCTTTCTCTCTCTCTCTCTCTCTCTCTCTCTCTCTCTCTCTCTCTCTCTCTCTCTTTCTCTCTCTCTGTCAGCAACTTTCTGATCCATGATTACATCATTTCCTATATCTGTTCAATCCATTTTATTGTTTGAAAGTGAGTAAAATACTAAGCCAAGACAAAATCAGGAAGGCGATAAGTTTGGGGAAAGTCAGATGATTATATTTACAAAGTCATGCTGAGTCATGCCGAGAATTATCTTCTGAGCTATCCCTTCCTGAATTCTGCCATGAACTAACTTTTCCAATTCTATGACCACTACTCTTGAGACAGCGAATATTCTAACCCCTTTTATTTCTCAAAGTGAGTAGGTCGAGCTCATTTAGCGCTAACCAACTTTTGGTAGTAACTGCGCAATCGTTCTTCATTCTTATTCTTAAGGAGAACCGAGCTTCTCCTTTCATTGATGTTGAAGTCATTGGTAAGAGAATATGATACGATAACTGTTGCTGTCTCATGCTTTGAAACCTTAACTCGTTTAGTTGGCTGAATTAGTGTGCGTGCTACTGTCGATTTTTTTTGACCTGTGCGATTAAAATTTCGAATTTTTAACCTCGTGATATGTTTTCGAGAAGGGTTGGAAAACACATAACCTGAAAAAACATAATAATAATGTCGGTTTAAAATTTGTCACCCATAAATTGACACTCCTGTTATGTCATCGAACTGATTTGTCCATTTCCACAATGTTGGGACCTGCAAAATCTGAGACAAATTAACCCACCTGGTCAGAAGCACTACCAATTATTTTCCACTTCCTCGTAACTGGACCAACATACCCAGTTCCATGGCAGTATTCATACGGAGATTTTATGATATCCTAAACATCTCCAATTCATTTTAATTCACATCAGTCCCATCTCATCTGCCAATAACTCCACCAGAATGATACCCACATAGATGGATCCTCAGCAACTCAATTATTTCTTCTACTTCTGTGACCTGCCTGTCATCAACAGTCTTCTATAGTCATTCTTCCATCTACTCGCCACATACCAAAAGAACTAGCTGATTCCCTTTGGTGTATTCGACTAATTTCCTCTTATAATCTGATTCTATTTATCATGCTGGCTATCTACCTCGCAATGGTTTGCTCAGTTCATTAGCTTGAAAATCATTTTTGTATTCTTCCAGTACATTTTTATTCCCCCCACTTTTTGTTACTTTTTGTAAACTGATAGTACTCATCCATTGACTCCTGCTTGATTTATACTCCTTACCCAAGATATGCATCTTACTATTACTTACCTTATGCACATCTTTGCAATTTCCCATGCACTACTAACATCCTTCCCTTGTAGCCATGGAACTACTCCAAGCTGTCTCCTAAATTTCAAGCTACTAGCTGCTCTCTAGTTCTGCATTGAACTCCTTCTGTACTGAAAATTCTACGTCATTAGCCACCTCTCACAGTTAAGATTACATGATCATTCCGCAGTCAGAGGAAAAGTGTCTGTCTCAGTTATGAACAATCTTCTGTTGTCTCCTCCATCACATGCTGGTAATTGTTATCAGATAATTATCTCTTAGTAGTTTAGTTAAACTTACCTTCTTTCCAAGCGCTCTTTCCTCCATACACTCCATGTCCTCCATTGCAGAAGTCTTCGATAATAAATACTCCGGTTGCACTAATTTTGGTAATTTGTCAAGGCATGTACTTCATATTCTTGCCTTGCAATCTGTGGCCTGTAGTAGCAACCTCTTATACATTTTTGACTTGCATCCTATTTTGCACAGATATCCTCAAATACACTTTGTCCAGTGCACTTGAATTACTGCCGAACTTCTACCCTTCGTGGCTGTGTTGACCCCCCATTCCCAAAGTGTGTGATTAATCCTTCTGTTGTCATCAACAATACACTTCTTATTCTATCCTGCCTGTTTTGCCTCTCCTCTCTGAAAACAATAACAGTGTCGTTTCATCCCTATATCATCTATTGACATCTAAGGGTTCATTAAAACCAATAATTTTTGCCCATTAGAACAAACCAGTACCAAACATTCCTCACTGTTATTCCTGATATTTCTGGGAATTGCATCTATTCCGCAGTTGCTGAAGCATAGCTCTAAATGATGATAATACTCTAATACAAATCCTCAGTTAACTAGAATACCAGACAACTTTCTTTATTATTGATCTTTTTAAATACGTGCTCCTTCTAAAGATATCATTGACGTTAGGTCGTCTATAAGAAACACAAACCAGAAACTTAAGCAAGTTTCCCTTTCTAAGACTGAGAGTAGCCGAAAAAAAAGTTTTTCCTGAGCGCCTCTCAGTTTCGTATCCTACGGCGACTGCATCATATGGGAATAATTTGCAAATATCTGACCCTCTTTTCTATGATCAGACTACTAATTCTAATTTCTTCATAAAAAAGTTTGTTCTCATTGGGTTATGGAAACAATTCGTTCATTACCAAGTGGCTTGCGTATAATATCAACTGAAGAAAGAAACAAACAAACAAAAAAGATGGCGTATTTTCATTGTCTTCTTCAACGAATGCCTAGATGATCAGGGATTTTTCTTGATTTGGTTAGGTAGAACAACAACTAAAGACAAACTCCAAGAGGCTAGTAGTGTTAATTACGCGGTGTTCCTATATTTTGGAATTAAAAATCCGAATTTCTTTTCACAAACGCTTTCATCTTCATGAAATATGAGACCAACTAACTTGCATTCTGCTGGAAAGCCCTTATAAAAATTCATAGCTCCTAGACGAAATTCTAATATAGACCTTTCCAACAACAGGACAATGTGATATGCCTTCAATACGGTGTTATATTGACATCTTCGTGATGAATCATGCAACTCTCTCTCTCTTTCTTTCTCTCTCTGCATGCATCCTATTGACTTCCTTAAGAAAGACAAGAGAATCTTTCTCTAATAAACTAAATGCTAAAAAATCTTGTTTCGATCGACTCTTTCTTAAATGATCAAATGGCGTTTGGCTAGCTAAAATATGTTCGATTTTCGTTTTTAATCTCACATTCCCTTGATATTTATCCCCACTGCCCACAATTTCATTGAAAGTTTGATGGCATAAAAGCATGCCAATATATAAATTGGAGGAATATGATGCTCCCAAGTTAGTGCAATTGCGTCTGGGTGAAATGGCTACAAGAAGGGAATTGAAAAGAAATGTGATAAGATGCCATGTTGCCAGCCTATCTTTTCGGCAAATTCTTGACAAATTGAGCCATCCCAGGTCAACCATCAGTGATACCATACTGAGATAGAAGGAAAGAGAATGAACTGCAAGTACCAACCGCTCTGGGCGACCTACTACATTCACTGAATGTGACCGTTGGTTGCTATGAAGGATAATATGTAAAATCCTTCAAAATTCTTCAGGTTGAATGTGAAGTTCCGGGCATCGACTGGAACAAGAATCTGCACAAAACCATTTAGAACTGAGGCTCACGGCATGGGTTTCCATGGTAGGACTGCAATATGCAAGTCCAGAATGTTCAGACACCTCTCGGAGTCAGTGTTCATAGCACCATGCGATGACTGCAGCGAAAGGAGGTTCTACACGTTATTAAGGTGTGTGTGTGTGTGTGTCATGGATGTTTGTTCCTCACATTATGATGTTTGTTGAATTCTTTCCGAACAGTGTATATTTGACTGGGAGTGGAATAGAGGCTGCTCAACATAAAGCTTTTGCTGTCTGTAATCTATTATGAGTGTTCTCACATTAAGGATTGACTGAAATATTTCAAAGGTTTTACCTCACCACTTTTAGGTAATCGTTTTCTCTCTATGCACATTGAGTTTCGAGACTGTATCATATGTTTCATGACATGCGTTGGCCTAAGCACTTCACGACAAGACCATTGTAGCCCACTAGGCATTTAAGGCACTGTCTCCGAGCGGAATATTTGGAGGGCGGCAAAACTGTAACTCAACCATAAAACACAGATTTTTTGTTTTGTTTTGTTTTGTTTTCTTCAATTCTTCAACATTTTTTCTCCAATTTATTGGCGGCAAAATAGTACTTGCATAGATGCGACATATATCTTAACAAAGGTTCTGCCTCACGCAACCGTTGTTATCCCTGGAGATTAGCCATTTCGAAAAAAAAGTGGACGGTTGGGACCCAGTAATACCAAATTTCATTTACCTTTTGACCAGATTGGCCATATCGGGAGATACTACGACTATAGAGCTTGGATTATTGGGACACAGAGACACACTCCTCATCGCGATAAGGTGGCAGTCCGTAAAGAGGAACGGGAATAAACACAGCCAAATAAAATTTGAAAGAAAAAAAATAAATAAAAGTTGCTGCTTTATTACAGATTATTCTTTTAGATTTCAAGTTCATGGAGTTGTGATATTTTGTATTGTTCATTTTGAAATTAACGGAATATTACTACTAAGAGAGGTCGCTACATATGGTGAATCAGTAACATGGCGTTTGTATATATAGAAATTTTCACCCGTATGTTGTTTTTTTGACTTTTAAGGCATGTATAACAATATGATAAAATCATCTATAAGTATAATTAGTAGGCGGAAAAATTTTGTTCTGCCATTCTGTGAAAGGTATGTAGGAGAAGATTACGGTTGGCTTATTAGAATATTTTATGCACTAAGAAAGTTTGATGATTGTGTGTAATAACTGTAAAAAAATACCACGTGTTTAGCGTTATGCCGGTAATTTCCTATGGCGAATATAGTATACGAGCGCCGTTCTTCAGAAATAATTCCATTATTAATACACACTTACTTTTGAAGGCTTCATCCAGTGTGTGTGTGTGTGTATATATAAATATAAATGTAAATGTAGAAAGTGTTTTACCTTGGGTATAATAAATGTTAAAACTACCAAGCAATTTTAAACCTGGTTTTACTCCATTTCCCAAGTAAGCAAACAGACAAACAAGTCAAATTTGCGCCTGCAAGGGATGCAAGTCTAGCTGATCCTACAGGTAGTGCAAGACCAAGGCAATGCGTGGTAAAGGTGGCACAAGCTCTGATCACTAATCTTAATATTTACTTTTAATGCCAAAACACATCTACAAGAAGGGGATGTATGATGTTTTGTATTAAAGGCAAGGGGCCACTTCCCAGACCAGTTTCGACCTTTATTGAGGTCTCATCAGTGGGAGCCAGGCTAGAAATACCAAGATTTAGTAATACAGAGCTTATAAGTATTTTACCAGGACAAGTTACCATAAGGTGTTTTAACCATATTAAATAAAAATCTACATTTATATCTCCTCCAGAGATTTTTATTCTTGAAGCTGAAGAAAAATACATTTTTCTTCAGCTTCAAGGTTTAAAAAACTGGCTGTTAGCCAGTTTTTTTATACCACGAATCCTTCAGTCTGTTCTCATATGAAGCATTCCACAGGCTTGGCAGCACCTTGGTCACTGCCTCAGAATCCTCTCAAAACCAAAGCAGCCTTATCTGACCAGATATTGCATATCAAAACCATAAGAGGGATAATAAGTTTCCTGTTCCTACTTGTGTGTTTATCAACATCCAGTGATCTCTCCCTACTTGTTAGTAATAACTAAGAAGTAGAGATCCTGTGCTGTATCCAGATGACTTGCTGTGAATTGCAGAGCTATTTTGCAATGTAGCTCTTCAATTCTATTTAGGAGTAATAGTGAACATGGAATAGAACAATTCTATATTCTCTATTACTCCAAAATTCTTGGCCTCATCAATTTCAGTGATAGCACCGACTTTGTAGTTATGTCCAAACTTTAGACTTTGCCACATTGAACTGGCAACCATTATTCTTTACCCACCATGTCAGTTTATTTAAATCCTCATGTCAGATGTATGTATCACTTTCATTGCAGTTATCCTCTTTAATTAGCATCAGCAAACAACTGTATGTTACCCTCCAGATTATCTCGAATATTAATATATAAATTAAACAGCAGTGTAGTAAGTAAGTACAGAGCCTAATGCATATGTCATTCTTTGATGTCTCAGTTAGTCACTCTCATCCAGTCCAACACAAATATTAAAATGGGCTTTGTTAACTTTTCCCTTTTTGTGCACATATGCTCCAGAAATACAACTTAAAGCCACAAAAAATTTTATTTGCCCAAGGTATCAGTCTACTTCAGGAGTTTCCAAACTTTTTCAACTGCATACTGCTCTACCAAGCTAAGTTCATGTACCACTAATGGGTTTCAACCTTGGGGAATTAATTTTTTACCATGGTCATTTGATATCTTGAAGGTTTATAGGTATAGCACTGGTTGCATGGTCAGTACAATGCTCTTTTCTCATCATATTTATCTGGACTGAAATGACAATATCAATATGAAATAAGGGATGAAATATGAACTGGTTATGAAGTGCTGTGATAACAATGCATGATATAACACCGTTAGTAGGATGTCGAACCGTTGTTTTGATATTCCATGTTCAGTGATTTTTGTAGCAGAATGTCTTAATTGTCAATTTCTCCCAAATTATATATTTTATCTGCATTAAGAGAATATTGTCAGATTGTTTTGAGTTAGTCATTTGAGTTGACTCGCAACTTCATTATGTGTTCATCGTTGCTTGTGAGGTGTCGACGTTTTGTTGGTCATTCATAGATGTCACATAAATGACATTAAACATAAATGAATAACTTTAACTTTCTGTCACATTATCTTATTTTTGTACATGTTATATTTTCTATCAGCCAACTGCATACCACTGAGCATCAGCTCACGTGCCACGTGTGGTTCACTTACCGTACTTTGGGAATCCCTATCCTACTTTATATAAATATTGTTATAAGTGATATTTAAAGAAAAAAACAACAACTAAATATTATGATGACAAAATAAAGTTATACATTCTTTAATTCTTACTTCATATTACACATAATTATGCATAAAACTCCTTTCCTTTCAATGTATGTTTTAAATATATGCCACTAATGCTTACTCTTCTTTTACATAAGCACTTCGTGTATCTTCTAGTGTGTCTTTGTTTCTTGAATAAAGTCCTAGAGAGGTGTGTGTGGGGGGCATTCATGTGTCATCAGTAAATCATTCAGGGTGGAGGAGGGATTCAACTTCCCATTTATTAGATTCATTTGAATGAAATTTTGTTTTCATGGTAAATTACTTTCTGTTATAATGGCTACAACTGCACCCAGTTTTTGAGAAAAATAGAAGTGTGTTATTATTCATTGTTCTCCCATTAAGTCTTGTATGGTTAATTGCTTCCCAACAACTTTGAACTCATTTTTACTCATTCACCACATTTACTGAAACTATTTCTTCATTATCATCAAAATATTTGCTGAAATATTAAGCCAAAATCTTCCAGGTCTTCAGAACAGGTAAATTTGAGACAGCCAAAAACATTATTCCTTCATTTATTAGATTTTGTTTCAACATTGGAATAGCTCTCTGTATGCGTTATATGAATACCATCGTATGTCTTCTTAACAAGCCTTTAGATGTTGTAGCATCTAAAGTCATTCCATTTTCCATTGGCTATTTTCTCTAAATGCATTTCCACTGCTGAGTAGTAGTTAACAAAGAGCTGGCCTGGTTGGCTGAGTGGTTAGCATGCTCACTCTTCAACCAACAGGCTGCAGGTGTGAATCTCACCATGGGCATGGATGCTTGTGATTGTTTTTAGGTGGGAGATGAATTTCATCACCTAGTGTGAGACTACTTCCCTGCTTATTGGAGGCCTGAAGTGGTTAGAAAAAGTTCCATGTTTGGTCTCTAGGAGCAAGGTTTCCAGACTATGTAAAAAATAGATTAAAAATACAACAAAATGTATAAAACTGATAAAAAGTAGAAAAAAAAATCCTTATCCTACCCACAGTATCAAATGCACTATAGGTTTGCAAATAGCCTTTCGTGGGGTGGAGCAGTATTAAAAAAAAGTGCAGTCGGTGCCCCATCCTATTAGACAAACACCTTCCAAATGCTAGTGCATCAGGATTTTTGTTTGTAACATGGCTGCTACTTTTCCAAATTCTTTTCATCATTTTGGTGAATTATGGTCAAATCCTTTATACACATCATCATGTGTATAAAGGATTTAGGCCTAGCATGGCCTGTTCCAGCCTTAGAAGTCATCATTTAAGAGGATGTCCTGGTTTTCTTTTTCCTAATGGCTTGTTTTGGTAATTTTTCTGTTTTCATTCTTTGAACGTGTTCCATCCATTTATGTTTCTATTTTTTAATTTTTTCTATTACTGGTTCTTGGTTTAATTCTTTCATAATTTCTTCGTTTCTTTTGTGATCAAATAGGGTATACTTTGCAGTTTTTCTCATAAACTTAATTTATGCTGTTATTAATCTTTGTTTGTCTTTTTGTTTTATTGTCCAGATTTCGCTTCCATACTGGTAGGGCTAATATATTGTATACTTTTCATCTGGTTTGTTTTTGAACTAGGTTTGGTTTAAATATAGAGTTAATTACACCCGTTATTTTTAAATATTTTGCAATTTTTACGTTTATATCTTTTTCATTTTCATATGTGATCATACATCCTAGGTAGTTAAATGAATTCACCTGTTCTAAGATCTTGTTATCTATTACTATTTTAGTTCTTGCTGGATCTTGGACTCTAAAGGCCATAGTTTTTGATTTTTCTGTTTATATTATCATACCATAATCTTTGGCTATATCATTTAGATCTAAAATAGCTGTCTGTAAGTTATCTTCAGAAGTTATAATTATTATTTGGTCGTTGGCAAAAAGGAGAGTGTTTAAGTTCACTGTAGGAGAAAGTTTAATACCCTGATGTAAATTTTTATTCCATTTTATTATTATTTCATTTAGGTAAATATTAAAAAGAGCTGCTGAGAGGGGACATCCCTGTCAGATCCCTTGGTTTATCTCTCTCATATATGATAGCTCGTGATTTAATCTTATTTGTATTTGATTATTTTCATATATATTTGCGATAGCTTTTAGGATATTATTTGGATAGAATTTAAAACATCCAGATTCAAATTATGTACAAAGATACTGGGAGATACTGGGATAGGAGTGGTGTTAGCTTGGTCCACCTTCGCTACGAATTCCCCAGTGTTGTACTACCTTACCCCAGTCCTGAAGATATTTTCAGGTGCAAACTTTGTTTGCTCACACTTGGATAAAGGATTAAACCAAATTTATTATAGTCTAACCAAGTGAAAAATAAACTTTCAACATCTTTCTCTAAATCCAGAGTAATTTAATAAAAAGGTGGCACGCCTTTTGGCAACTCCTATAAGGTAAAGATGACCTCGCTATTGCTTCTGCCTGGTATCTCCACTTCTGGGCCTGGCTCCCACTGAAGAGACCTCAATAAAGGTTGAAACTAGTCTGGGTAGTGGCCCTTCCCGTAATGCATAACATTATACATATCTGCAAGGAGATGTGTTTTGCATTATGGGAGATACTGGGATAGGAGTGGTGTTAGCTTGGTCCACCTTTGCTACAAGTTGCCCGGTGTTGTACTACCTTACCCCAGTCTTGAAGATATTTTCAGGTGCAAATTTTGTTTGCTCACACTTGGATCAAGGATTAGACTAAATTTATTATCAAATTATGTACAGTACAGTACAGTGTATTGATATAAGATCTGGCATGTCTCTCTTTAATTTTGCCACTAGTCTCATGTTTCCCATCATAACTATTATTTTGCAGAAAATAACGTATACTAAAATATTAATTATAGTAACTTCAGTTAATACTTTCTTATATTTTGGCAGCATTGCATTGCTATCCGTGCGGTTAGCCTAGTGGCTATGCGCTTCGCAACCATATGCCTGGGGAAGGAGTGTCCTAGGTTCAATTCCCGTCGGTGACTTGAGGAGCTGAAGGATCTTCCTCAGCCATAGCCAAGTTAGCCAGTCTTGGGCGTGGACAGCAGGGTGGGATGAAAAACCCCAGTTTATTCTGGGGTTTTTCATCCCGCAAAGCAGGCAAACTGGCCTTGAGAACTTAACACTACAGGCCATAGGATATACCGGGGCATAGGGCTGACCACCTTATCCTGTAAACGGATTGAGGTCCGATGATCAATGGACCCTCGACACCGCAAGGTAAAAGAGGGTATAAAGAAGATGAGATGAGATGCATTGCTATCATCAGGGATCACAAAAACATATGTGCAGTCAGACACTAACACTAAGCAAATGAGGTTGTAGAAAAGCAACTGAATTCAACCTCGTGTCCTAAATGGTGTCTCCTAGTGAGCTAGATTGGATGGTTTTTGGCTGTTGGACTGAAGATCTGAGGATGAGTGCTTCCCAAATTTGGGACAGTCTCATGCACCCAAATTTGTCCAGATTTGGAAAGTTTCTCAGTGCTGAGGCAGATTTGAGGAATAGCCTCTGATATTTGTATTTGCTGTAGTGTAATAGAGGCCTTCTAGCATATCCCGAGGTGAATGGCTAAAACACATCACCAGGTCCTGAGCAGTTGTAATGGTGGATCTGGATGTAGTCCCTGTGTTCAGAAATTCTGATATTGGTTGTCCTGCTTGTTTGGCTTTAGTAGGATAGTTTGCAAGCGGACGGAACCTGGTAGGTCTAGGCAATGTGGCTGGTCTTTGGTGGAGTGGATGAGAGATGCCAAGTTTTTATGTGGTCTGTAAGTGGTTATGAAGTATTTCCTTAGGATTTTTGTTAATTTTTCGGATGTGTCCCAGATATATGGAATGCTGATAGATTTTGAGTAATCTCTACTCTGAAGGGAGGGGGAGAGGAGTTATAGGGTTTTAATATTTTTTTGGGATTGTAGTCATTGGCTAAGAAAGTGTTGAGAATATATGGTTAGGTTCAGTAGTTAGTGCACTGCTATCAGAACTGATTAATTTTGCTCTGTTATATAGGGATTTTATGATCACATATTCTTGGGAGGGGGGATGGTGTGACTGCTGGTGAATGTATTTACTTGTATGTATAGGTTTTCTGTTAACAGGCTGTGGTGTAATCAGAGTGTCTAGGAATGGAAAACTTGTTGTTTTCCTTTCCTAAGGTAAACTGGATCCTGGGGTGTTGATTGTTTAGATGTGTGTTAAGAAAGCAGCCCGAGCAAATTTTTGAATGTGGGCAAGATTTGTTTTACCACCCTTCGGTCGAAATTGTATATGTATATATAAAATTTATATATATAGTAAATAAATAAATAATAATAATAAATAAATAAAATATTTTTGTGTTTATTATATAATGAGTACATAATTTTAACACAATGTATAAATATTACATAAATTACATTAAATATATGTGAAAAAATCTAAATTAAGAATTAACAATTTTAACTATTTAAAAAAAAAAAAGAAACCTTTCTAGCCTTATTTTTGGCAAAAGACTTTACTACTTAATCTAGATCTAACGTCTCGGCTAGGTCACTTTCAATAGGTAAAGTGGCTAAGCCATCTAATCTCTCTTGGGACATTGTGGACCTCAAATTATTTTTAATAAGTCTTAATTTAGAAAAGCTGCTCTGCACTTGCAACTGTAGTCGGGATTGTTAAAAGAATTCTTAGTGATGTGTACACATTATGAAAAAGACTTATGTGGTTATTTGCACAAATATAATTTAATACTTCTTTGGCAGAATAATTATATGATATCCTCTGTGACAATATTTTTAATTCATCTAATAAATCTATTTCTGAAATATCTTTTTGATCACCATCAGACAGAACAATTTCTAAGTCGAAACAATCTTTTTTTACTGTATCATTATCAAATTTTAAGTTACCAATGTTAAAGAGAAACCCAAAAATTGATTCATATTTATTTAGCTGTTAAAATCTCTCAGTAATTGGTGTTATTGCTGAATCAAGAATTACATTAAAAAAATTAATTTGAAACTCGCTCAAAATTAGTAATTGATTCGTCAGGACATTCATAATCATTGAATTTTTACATGTCGAGTTCGTGTGCTGTCGTTAGTTGGGAAATCAGCATTTAACACAATATTTAGAGCAAAGTTATGGGCTTGGTGCTTAGCTTTCAAAAAATTATTTTCGCTTCTGTATGACGTCAAGAATTTTTTCATGACATCTAATGATTTCAAGGCTTCCATAATATTGTAAGAGATATTTTGCAATTGTTTGCTAGATGCATTGACTTCACTTAGAATGTCATAGCAAACAAATGTGCCAAATATAAACTTGAAAGAATTAACTTTTTTTTGCTAACAAACTAGCTTCCAATTTTGTTTTAATGCCTTGTTGCCCAATTAAGCTGTCATCTTCTGTGATGAAAATTAAAGCTTCATGTATTTCTTTTACTTGATTTCATATTGCTTTTACAGCTTCAACGTGACCTTCCATTCTCGTCGTGCATAAAGGTTTTAAAGTTAAATTTTGGATGTGGTTTAGAAGAACTTCCCATCGATGACTCGATGAAGAAAAGAAATTATATATTGACTGAATAATTGTCAAAAAATAAAACCGTATCTACATTGCAGCTTGCTGCGTCACTCTGTACCAAGTTCAAGGAATGCGTGCGTACAACATGGAACAAAAATGCTCTAGGATTTTTGTTCCTTAAAAGTGCTTGTACCCCTGCATTCTTCCTCTTCATATTTGACCTGTTGTCATATCCCTGACCAGGGATATTTTGAATGAATATTTAAGTTTTTTTCTGCTAATAATTTTAAAATTACTTCAGTCATACCACTTCCTGTTGTATTATTAATTTTAATAAAATCTAGAAATCTTTCCTCTATTTGTATATCTTGTGTTTCTTCATTTTTTTCTTTTATAGAAACATATTTTACAATTAAGGACATTTGCTCCTGCCGTGAAATATCAGTGGTGCAATCAACAATTATTGAAAAATACTTTCATTATTTTAGATACAATTTTTTAAAAAATTTCATTACTCAATATATTAATGGTTTAGTTTTGTATACATTTCTCTAAATAATGAACGTGAATTTCATTGTTTTTTATGCGTTCTACATGTTTTTGTAATTCGCTGTCAAATTTGGCGAATAATTCAATTGGTTTCAAAAATTTTCCATTATTATTTGTATATAGAATATCTGAACTTCCTCTGAACGCTATGTTTTCTTTTGCAAGAAATTTAATAACCGATATTATGCATTTTAAAACATGCATCCAGTGTTCTTGTTCTTTTTTGAGTAATTTTAGCTGATGTTGATCAATTGTAGTTTCATTTTTAAACTATTTTTCAAATCAATCCATTTTTCAAAATTATTAAAATGTTCTTGAGATTTTTCGTGCCGCTGAAGAACTTGGGACATATGTTTCCAATCGTTATTTCCTTCCGAAATTAAGTTCATAGTTCGAATATATAAAAATAATTTGCAGCAGAAACAAAATACTACATTTTTTGAACTTGAGGAAATTAACCGAGATCTTTTAATGGTTTTGCCGTTACTCAAAATCCTATTATAATGCGATACATGAAAACTTCTATTATGTTCATCGCGTGGAAAAAGTCTCTTTTGATTCAGCAGGAGGACCTCGTTTTACTAATATATCAATTATTGAATTGGACAAGTTTGGCTATAAAGCTGGATAGTCAAAAAGCTTGTAATTTAGTGTTGAGGTATTTGAAGTCAATGCTATTGGATGTTTCTCAAGAGCCTGATTATCATCTAAACACAAATTCGAATTTTCAGACTCATTGTCAGTGGGGGACTCCACAGGAACGTCACTTTCACTGACTCTTGTTTCTGATAATTTCAATATTTTTCAATTTCAATGATAATAATAAATAAATAAAAATACATTTCATTGTAAATGTTTGTTTTATTTGAATTTAGATGTACATTTAAACAAAAAAAAATATGATTTATTTTTAATAGAACAAAATTTATAAAGATATTATACATTTTTACTTAATATAAACAATTTATCATCAGTGAGAGGAGTGAAATTACTTATTTCTATATCTGCTATGTTGCTCTCTTTTCTGCGTTTTATAAATCCAGTCTTTAACTAATGATCCATGCTTAAGAATTTGAAAGCTAAAAAAAATTACCATATTTACTCGAATATAACTCGCACTTTTTTTTCCCAAAATTAAAGCTAAAAAATCGTGGTGTGAGATATATGCGGGGATTTTTGGAAACTAAAGTTTTCAGGGGAAAAAAACTGAAAATGAGTATCACTTACTAAGAAGCTTCTATTCTCCATCACTTCTTCTGTCCTCGAGAGCGGTTTCCTTGCATGCAACATCAAAGTTATCTAACCAAATAGAGTTATCTTCTTTCCCATTATATCAAGCAAAAATTACCAGTACTTGAAGACTTGAGATACATAATGAACAATCCTTGACAAATTTCTAATGAGAAGTGAAAGATGTGCGTGATTGTAGGTCAGTAGAGAAAGAGCAGCTATTAAGAAGTGCATATGATTGGTGCAGTATTAACAAAAGATCGTTCAACCCAAACAAAAAGCATTTCCAATTGAATGGAAATGCTAATTTTCTTAAACCGATTTCCACAATATCTGAAATATTTCTTAGTTTTAACACGTTCATGATGAGGTAGTGTCAAGCAAAACCATATGTTGCACCAGCAACATGTGGTTTTGCTTGAGTCTATACAACAGTTTCTGTTGGAGGGGAGATGTGATTCATTAGTTAGTGTTTATATTCCCAGTTGTCTCTAATTGCACTATTTGTTGAGAAATATATTACACCGTCTGTAAATGTCTGTGAACCTTATTCAGTGACATGATAAAACTAATTGTTTTTCGTGTTTCTGCGGTATACTGTAGTCTGCTGTTGTGGAGGGTGTATTGTTTACTGCAAGGAGGAGGTTATTGCTCCAACGTGAAAATCAGGATGATAGTGACTCGCAATTTGAGTAAGAGAATTCATGCATAATATAATTTAATATATATAGATATAGACTATAAAAGTTTATGAAATTCACATCATATGATACTTTATGGGTTGTTTCCTTAAGTATCTAATAAGTGGGTTCTAAAATGTTTAGTTTTAGTATGTATGACTATAATTTTTTTATTAATAAAATATAATAAGCACATATTTAACTGTCAATGGGAAATGGCACCTTTTTTATTTGATAAACTGAACGCTGTATTTTTGTAAAATATCTTGTTGCCATAATACGGCTGAACGAGCACCCTTATTAAGCAGCGCCGTGAGGCAGGCTGCCTCTATGTTACACCCTGTCGACGGTACTGGTCCCAGGGATTATTAGAATAAAAATAATTATTTGGAGATTATATAATTAGAATAAAAATATAATTATCTTTATAAATATGTATATATAAATTTAATATTTTTTAAATATATGATATATCCAATTTAATTTTTTTTTTTTTTAAGTTTTTCTGCTTCTAGTATAATTGTAATATAAACTCTGTAAGTTTTCTGTCCTTTTATTTTTCCACCTGCGGCATTCGCCCATTCCTCCACTGCCTCGTGCCGGGCCTGTCTGCCCCTACTTAGCCTAGTCAGACAATGGTTTTATGTAGGAGAGAGTTTAAGGCCTTTTCTTCCAAGGTGTCCATGTCCATGAAGGAGCTGACCAGGGGTGGAGGAAGTGAGAACCCATGGCTTCTCCCTCAATCTTTCTGTTCATGTCAGATTAGAACACTCCATGAGTTCCTTAAAGAAGGAGCCTATACTAAAATTATATAACTCTAGACCTCCCCAAATATATGGTCTCTACCAAAAATCCATAAACAAATTGTTCCATTACGTCCTGTTGTAGGTGGCATTAATTCAACCATATACAAAGTAGTCAGACATTTAGCCAAAGGGCTCACATAATATACTGGCAATACACCTTCACTCTCTCTCTCTCTCTCTCTCACACACACACACACACACACACACATACACATTCTGTACTGACTTAGCAAAGCCAGTATAGAAAATCTCGCACTCTAAACACGCTGACATAATGGTCGGGTTTGATATCTCCTCTTTATTCACTAATGTCACACTCAAAAATACCTTAGACCTCATCCAAGCCATTCTTAGAACAAATGGGGATGGATATGACACTGGTTAAGTGGATAAGAGGGTGGCCTATACAGATATCAGAAAGTGGTATATGAAGGGTCAGAATCGAAGTGAAACAGGTGATTAGTGGTGTGCCACAAAGTTAAGTTCTGAGACCTTTGCTGTTTAATTTGTACATAAATGATATAGAAAATAACCTGAATGGAAATATTCAGTTGTTTGCCGATGATTCAAAATTAGGTAATTAGTTAATCAAGGTGATGTGGAGAGCTTGCAGAACGATTTAAATAGGCTGTCAGTATGGGTAAAAATTAATGGTTGTCAGTTTAATGTCAAGAAATGTAAAGTTATGCATTTTGTGATAAATAGATTACAAGCTGTTTATCACATTGATGGCACTGTATTCCAGGAAATAGATGAAGCTAAAGATTTAGGGGTGGTGGTAGACATAATTAAAGTTTAGAGGGCATACTGCTAAGGTTGCTAAGTTAGCCTATAAGATTACTTGGCTAGTGAAAAACACATTAACAAATAGAGATTAGGAAGTTATAATTCCTCTTCATAAATGTTTCAGAACTTGGCTAGAGGGACCAAAACAAGGGGTCATCCCTGGAAGTTGAATAAAGGTATAGTGCATAGGGGTGTGAGGACTAGATTTTTTGCTTGGAGAGCGGTGAATGAGTGGAATGGGTTGTCAGAATCAGTTGTGAGTGCTGTTTCTGTTAATGGGTTCAAGGAGAGATATGATGGATTGTGTGATAGATTGGGTCTCCTGCGATGAGCCTTCGGACTCTATGGAGATGCCTGTAAAATAATAATAATAATCCTCTCGATATGTCAGCCCTGTTTCAGTTCACCATTAACTCAGGCTATAGCACAGCATTGGTTCTCCACCCCCTGTCCAACTTCTTTATGGAGACCTAAAAAAAAAAAAAAGCCTTAAACTCTTCCCCACATAAACCCACTGTCTGGCTATGCTATGTAGATGATGTATTCTCCATTTGACCACATGGCCTGGATATGTGCAACATCAACGGTCTCCCATTCCTAGCTAGTCACCCTAATTATCTGCCAAACTGACGGATCCCTGGCATTCTCCATATATAGAATTCCCCCCCCCCCTTCCCAACAATATGGGATTATAAAAACTCTGTATAACACAGAAAAATTGATCATTTCTGATAGCAGTACCTTAACTACTGAACTTGACCATATTCTCAACACTTTCTTAGCCAATGTCTATGATCCTCAAAAAATCCAAAAAGTATTACCCCCCCCCCTTCCTTTAGAGTCTACCAAAGCATTACTTACAGAAGCTCTTCAAATACTGCATGATACATCGAATAAGGAGGAGATGAAGTGCACCGTCATCACAGTTTTGGTCACCAAAACTGAATAGGATTGAGGTCAATATATGTGTATGAATAGCAAAGAATTGATTATATTTCATGTCCTTCTTAATTTCAACTTGTTTTAAACAACCATAAAAACTCAAACAAAGAGAAATAGATTACATTTGAAATGGCAAACCCCCAATAATTTTCCATGTTCTCTTCACAAATATATGTGATCTTAGTTTTACTTCCAGTGATGTTCATTTCCATTTCCAGTTAGAAAAACTACATCTACTTTACTAACAGAAACTCAGCTTCCAGTTCTTCAATCACTACTCATGATCAATTTTCCTAATTACACACTCCCCCCCCCCTCTCTCTCAGAGATGGCAGAGATGATCATCTCTCAGAGATGATTGTTCATGCATGTTTGCTGTGATCTGCCATAGCAAAGTGCTTTAACTTAGACTTATTTTCTCTTTATATTTGGCTAAGGATCTTTTACTTCATACTATTAGATTCATTTGTTATCTGTATAGCCAATGTCATTCTGAATTTTTGCTTTCTTTAAACATTGATTTTCTCCATTTCACTATATGTAATAGTGAAGTCATCTTTCTTGAAGATATTCATGAGATTTAATTTTTACCTCTCCATCTGAGTCTTTTTCCAATTCAGCAAGGCTGAGGCATTTTCTGTTACACTGATAATCTAACCTTAATTATTCTCCAAATATTCTTGATCTTTCCTCACCAGCAGATGTTTGCCCTCTAGTCAGCTCAGACCATGGTCTAGCATTGATTTTTTTTTTTTTTTTTAATTTCCTCTCCTATGAATTCAACTGTAAATGAATGATAAATGAAATGACTATTTCTATGCCTCACTTCCTTCATTGGATAATTATTTATAGTCTTTTGATCCAAATGGGGAATGAATGTTTCTGTACCTATAATTCTTATTGAAACATTCATTCTTTCATTCCACTTTAATCTCTTCAAATGTTCTCCAAGAAGGGATTCAAGGCTATTCAAGAGAAGAATTTAAAAAAAAAAATTGTAATTGACTTCCATCATAATCCTATCTTCCCTTTCTGCTTAGCCTACAGCTCTAAATAGCTGCAAGCAATTGTTAACGCATCCATTTTGAAAGCAGGAAACTTATTGTATTTACTCAAATATAACTCGCACTTTTTTTCTCCAAAATTAAAGTTAAAAAATCATGGTGCGAGATATATGCCGGGATTTTCGGAAACTAAAGTTTTTCAGGAAAAAACTAAATTGACATTTATAATTAATTATTATTACATGACACCTCCAGGAGGTCCAAAGACTCATCGAGGGAGGGCACCAACTCCACAGCTCTCTGTCTCCACCACTCAATCCACCAACTACAACTCGAACCGCAACTACTTTCATCATCTACACCAACGCCATCTACCGCCGACCACCACCACTAGTATTTTTACAGACAATCACAAACATCCATTCCCACGGCAGGATTCAAACCCGTAGCCTTTTGGCTAGAAAGCGAATACACTAACCACTCGGCCAACCAGGCCAGCAAATCCTCAGTATTTATTATAATTTATAATTGCTCAATTATTTATAAAATGAATGCATTTGAATGCTAATTATCAATGTTATTTACACAATCAGCCATTCACCTTCATCACATGATATATTTGAATCTTTTAGTGACAGTGCTACTGTAATTAATTATTTTTGGCAAAATCATGTCCCATGCTCTCGAAATGCAGTTGTGCAATAATTCTAATGATGGTCTCTTAATCTTGATTTGCTCCCCCCCCCCACAATTCAAGACTGAGAAGAAGTCAATGCCCCCACTCCCACATTTTCTACTGGTTGGTTCCATCTTTATGCATATAATTGGTGCAGTATTAACAAAAGATCACGCAACTCAACAATAAAGGCAAGCCGACGATTGTTGAGTTTAAATGTTGATTCTCTTCACCCAAATTTCAAAATATCTAAAACTCCATAACAACATTCACTATCTATTTCTTAAAGGTTTAAACTTTTTTTGTGTGCAAACTATATGCGAAACTTTTTAATTTATTTTTTTTGTAAAGTGAAATCAGGGGTGCGAGGTATATTCGGGGGCAAGTTATATTTGAGTAAATATGGTATATCACATCCAATAGGCAGGTTGTGCTTTCTGATCCTCTCTTGTTAATATCATAAATTTTGTCAAAACCTACATCCTGTGCATTTTGATGGTTCTGTTGCATTGGTTTCCACAAGAACATACTTGTATAATTCCACATTCACTATTTATGCAATACTTTTTTTTTTTTTTTGTTTTTTTTTTCCAGAGAGAGAGAGAGAGAGAGAGAAGAAGAAGCTTGTCCAAACTAGGTATCAAAAAATTTCTATTGTTTCTCCGATTGATCTGAAGATTTATGTGATAGACTTGACCCCTGTTTTATATATATATATATATATATATATATATATATATATATATATATATATATATTCGTTTATTCCACTGGTATTTATTCTGTATCCAACCTCTTCCTAAGAAAGATGACAAATCTTTACCATCAAATTTTGTTTATATCCTCTTTTTGGGGGATAAAAGCAAAAAGATTCCACGAAAGAGAAACTCCAACGTTGCTCTTCCTTTTTCTAAGCAACCTTCTGATCTCTGCAACTGGTTTATCAGCTTTCTCTCTGATTGAACATTACATGTGATAGTGAATAGAACTTACTTTATCCTCTAGTTTTGCAATTAATGCTGGAGTTCCATAGGGTCTTTTCATTTACTCTCTTCCTTCTTTATATCAGAACCTTTTCTATTTGACTACATATCCGATTCAGTTTTGCTGATGACAGTACACTGCACTCTCTTTGTGTAGCATAGTGTATTTATGTAGATTTGTGTAAACATTGTAATGCAAGGTTTGCACTACACAAATCAACAAAACTTCTAGCATATCCATTTCTACAGCTCTAAATTCTACTATCCAAACATTTTTCAGTTGTCTTTTGGATAATCTTATTAACTTTATTTGCTGTCACAACTTGAAGGCAGTAATAGTATTATCCTCCCTTCCTCCCTCTCTCTCTCACACTTCTGTCTTACTTTTGACAACACCAAAATCAAAGATGAAGTTTCCCTTCTTTGGATAACTAACCTACAGTCTTTCTTGGCTTAAGTGTTCCATTGACTACACATTTCATTGCTACTATGATAAGGGATACATTGATGAGGAGGGATAAGGAAGTGGTTAGAAGAAACACGTATAAACCACAGTAAAAATAATTTAATTGTAAATATTTCATCCTAAGTATCTTAGGACATACAGTATTTAAACAAAAATTAGGAATAACATACAGTTAGGGTGCATGATTACAATAGAATCTCATGAAAATGTGCATAACGCGCTAAAGTAGTACAAAAATAAAAAAACGTTAATTATTTAACACAGTTTTGTATGATAATTTCCCATACTTTAGGAATAGTAAGAACGTCGTTGCGGTTTAGGTTTGGTCTGTGTAGTAGGGCTTCAGAACTTTCTTTGTATAAACGTTCATGTTTAAATATAGATCTATGTAAAAGTTTAGCCTTTTCCCAATGGATCCTATGGTTTGGATTTTCAATTCCATGTTGAGAGAGGCCAGATTTTTGCGGTTTAAGAAGACGAATGTGGTCTTGATGTTCCGAGATGCGTTTCTGAACAGACCTACCTGTCTGTCCAAAGTAAGATAATTTGCATGAGCATGGAATCTCATAAACACCAGGTAACATCAAGAGTGAGAATTTGTCCTTAGGAGAAGGTAATAAGTTGTAAATTTGGTTGATAGGTTTGTAAGTAGTGGCAAAATTGTATTTCTTCATAATTTTAGAAAGATTTTCTAAAATTATGAAGAAATACAATTTTGCCACTACTTACAAACCTATCAACCAAATTTACAACTTATTACTTTCTCCTAAGGACAAATTCTCACTCTTGATGTTACCTGGTGTTTATGAGATTCCATGCTCATGCAAATTATCTTACTTTGGACAGACAGGTAGGTCTGTTCAGAAACGCATCTCGGAACATCAAGACCACATTCGTCTTCTTAAACCGCAGAAATCTGGCCTCTCTCAACATGGAATTGAAAATCCAAACCATAGGATCCATTGGGAAAAGGCTAAACTTTTACATAGATCTATATTTAAACATGAACGTTTATACAAAGAAAGTTCTGAAGCCCTACTACACAGACCAAACCTAAACCGCAACGACGTTCTTACTATTCCTAAAGCATGGGAAATTATCATACAAAACTGTGTTAAATAATTAACGTTTTTTTTTTTTTTTTTTTTTTTTTTTTTTTTTTGTACTACTTTAGCGCGTTATGCACGTTTTCATGAGATTCTATTGTAATCATGCACCCTAACTGTATGTTATTCCTAATTTTTGTTTAAATACTGTACTGATGATGTCCTGAGATACTTAGGATGAAATATTTACAATTAAATAATTTTCACTGTGGTTTATACGTGTGTTTCTCCTAATTATGAACGCACCACAGGTTTCGTTATTTAAAAAAGGAAGTGGTTATCCCACTGTATAAGCATTGGTCATATAGTATGCCCACAGATACGAGACCCTTCGACACTTCTGTGCATGTCAAAAGAAGGAGAATCCATTCCCATAATAGGGTAATCAATCCATATTGTGGGATGAATGTTTATTATTACACATCGGAAAATTAACTTCTCTTTTATGATCATTGTAGTTTTTAAAGTGGTAACTATTTTGCTTTTATAACAGTTGGAAAATTTTACATATAAAGCACGTGATTTCACGTGTTGGTGACCAATTCATTCATCGCCTTATTTCTTTCTCTCCTTCAACATGAATTGACTATTCTTGGCAGTCTGCCAACGACAGCTCTCGATTCTGTGGTCGGACTGTACTACAGTCATGCTCGAATTTGATTGCCTAGTTTTCATTTTAATGTTGAGACACTGGAGAGGGTCCAGAGAGAGCGAGAGAGAGAGAGATGACTAAAGCAGTCTTACGAAGGCTATGGAGAGAGGTTGAAGGAATGTAAATTGCAGAGTTTGATGGATAAATGGAAAAGAGATGATATAAGAGAGAGAGAGATTTAGTTTGGATGGTTACCAGATTAATATAATGGATTATAAAGAGTGGAGGGTGAGAGAAGAATGAGTGCCATCTCTGAAAGTTGTATAAAGATGTGAAGTATCATCACCAAAATGAAGCATTTGACTCTTTTTTGATTATAAGAAAAATAGATCTTTTTTACTTGAAGAGTGGTGAGTGAGTAGAATGCATTGCCTGAATGTGTTAAGAATGTAGAAGTGTAAATGCATTTAAAGTGTAGTGTGACAGGTATGTTGCTAGTTAAGTGCACCTCCCATGATGAGTCTACTGACTCCATGAAGGTTGCTGTATTGATAATAATGATAGACATACAAGTATTGCCTCCTCAGAATCCAAGAAATTCATATTTCTCTTTTGTTGCAGGTTACTTTACCTCTAAATAGCATTTAACATTATTATTATTATGTGACACCTCCAAGAAGTCCAAAGACTCATCGAGGGAGGGCACCTACTCTACAATTCTCCGTCTTCACCACTCAATTCACCAACTACAGCGAACTGCAACTATCATCATCATCATCATCTATGGCAATGCCATCTACTGCCCACCACCACTAGTATTTTTGCAGACAATCGCAAACCCATGTCCATGGCAGGATTCAAACCACAGCCTTTTGGCTGGAGAGCATATACACTAACTACTCAGCGAAACAGGCTGGCATATAAATCGCAAATCTGTTTGACTATTGAATATTGCTCTTACACGTGGGTTCGTGCCTCTAAAGAGCTCCTTAAGAATAGTTGATTCACTAATCTCGCTCCATGTCTCTTTCGTACAGATGTTCAGTTTCTTCTTGTATTTTCTACATTTCCATAGTTCCTGTTCATAAGAATTTGTATTAGTAATTACCTTACTTCCCTCTTAAAACAGTTGGCAGCTATTCAACTTCAAGATGTTCTAGCAGTTTAAGAAGAAAGTTACGGTTTAACTCTTGTGTATTTCCTAAAGAGTATAATCTGCAGGTATTAAATCTAGTGTTAATAAGTTTCTTCTTTTTCTTGAACTTTGTGGCTATCTGTGATACTATAGAGTGAACAATCTCTTGTACATATGTGATTACTATTAAAAATGAGGGAGGGGGGTGTATATGTGCTTTTTTATGCAACTTCACCCACAAAATATTTTTTGTAAACTAAGGATTTAAAAATGTTTTAATTAATTTTAAAAATTAATTTATAGGAGGTGGTCTCAAACCAAGCAGCAAACTCCATCTCCCACTTAATGCCAATCATACACATCCATGCCCATGGCATAATTCAAACCAGCCTGTTGGTTGGAGAGCAGATGTACTAACCATTGGCCAAGCATGTGGTGATGGGTGATGCTACAGTTTTGTAGCACTCTAGCATTGGTAGGAAAAGATGAATCTATCTTGAATATAGTGAATAGCAGATCTGATGGTTAACTGAAGTTGAAACTGAATTAGATGTAACTATAATTGGTAGTCTACTTTCTACCCAGATATAGGTATTATGTTAAGTAGTCCTCCTAAGCCAGACCCTGGTGAAATTAAAATTGCTGGTCTAGTTGGCCTGAGTAAATATTCTCTATTTTCCAATCAACGTGTCTCAAATTTCATTGCAGTATGGATATTTCTGAATATTTTTAGATGATAGATGATTTTATTTTACCTGCTGCAAGACCAGCTACCCTGCTTAATTTGTACATCTCAGATAATTCATTAAAAAGTTCCATATTTTGATTCTAGATTAGGATTTCCAGACTATCTAACTTGCAGCTCACTTACAATAAGACACAGCTAAGTGCTGTAGGTTTACCACATTTTATCGATGAATTACTATTAATTTTTATTTTTTTTAATAAAAAATGCATCTTGGAAATGCCAAAGGTGACTACACAAATTTATCCAAATGTTTTCCCATGGCTCCTGTCCAGAAGTGGGCTAGGAGATTTCACAGTGGATTGAGAGCAGTGGAATTTATTTTGCTGGTTGTTAATTCATTGATGATGAAATGTTTTGATGAAGGTGATCTGTTATTTCGATGCAATTGAAGAATGGGCAATAAGATAATAGTTTGGTGGCAGACTTGTGCTATTTTTTATTTTATTTTATTTATTTATTTATTTATATTTTGAATAGGCTCTGAATGTATGAAAGACATTCCAAAAGTAATGTGTGTGCAATCATTGTTCTTAGAGTGTGAGTGGCCTTGAAACATGTTCGGTCTTGTTTTGTTCCTTTATTCCTCCACTAAAGTTCAGTATAAGTTGTGTGCAATTAAAGTTGTTGCACATACACAATGGAGTCTTTTATGAGTTTGTCAAAGTATGTATAACAGTGCCATAATCAGATTTTTGATGCACAAAAATGTGAGTGCCACTGGAATACACTGGTATTTGTAAGATTTTATGGGGAAGCAATGTGAGTTCTATGCATTGTTGGACATAAAGAACAAGAAATAGTAATGATACTTTTATAATCAGCAGTGAATGATCACAAAATGGATAGTCAAAAACTAGCTGATTTCATATGTAGTGTTAAGTTCTGAATAAAACTAAAAGTGGTTAATTTATAATTTCTTCAGAACTTAACATGCATTTAAAAACTTTGCACATACTGATATGTCAAGCAGGTAAAATTAAATGTAAAGGTGCCAGACAAATTAGTAATTTTAGAATTCTGTTATTTATCCCTTAATATTATAATGTATTTTGTTGTGTTTAAATCCACTGCCTAAGCTTTGCTAAAAATAGCATGAGTGTTTGTGCACTACTGAGTGAAAATCTAACGGATCAAAGATCGATTGCCAGAGGCAATGCACATGCGCCAGGGTACGCATTGACCGTGAAGGGAAGGCACGCGACTAACCCACCACCACCACCAAAGAGATTACCAGGGGAGAATGTGGTGCTAGTGAAGGGAGTTGTACTTTGAAGTGAGCAAGGATGGAAAAGGATATGACGTAGTACAGAAGTGTAGGGGCAGGTAATTTAAAAAGGCAATGCAGCGCCGGACCAGGGCTTTTTCCTCGTTTGTCGAATCCTCTGCCAGAGTCACTTGCCGGTCAGTCGTCTGCTCTTGTGGGAATCATACTCTCCGTGCCCCGATGTTCGTCCTGGTTTCTTGTGTGAAGCATCGAGCCACAAGTGAGGAAAGAATGCCGAGCAGTCCTTGAGAATCTGCCGATAGAAAGTTCGTCCAGTGGAACTGAGGTCCGGTATGCAGTATAGACAGCTGAGCTTTGCTTACACCTGGCGACCAGTGAACGGCAAGCACGTGTCTTCAGTGTCCGAGATTCATCTAGCCCGAATCTGACGAGAAGAAAACAGCAGGTCGAACGGAACCAGGAACAAATCTGAAGGTGACGCTGTATCGAGATGTGTGTGATTTTCCAGCAGTTCCCAACTGGGTGGTAACGTAGAAACCTTTTCTTTGTTCAATGAAAGTGTGCAGAAAGAGTGATTGTAACTTTTAATAGAACGTTTAAGTCTAGAATATTGTGATTTCACGCAAGGACTCTAGAAACCTAGTTTAGAAAGACAGACTAAATTCCAAGACATGAATGTAGAAATTAGAGCATGACCTGAACATCTGTGAAGTGCATAACCTTAGTAGAATTGTGTCATTAATCTTTGTATTACCTTTGTTTGAGAGTTATGTGGATTTGATACCTATGCTTGTTAAGATAGAATTAGAGAAATTGAGTGCGTATATTTTATCTAAAATTGACATTGAAGTTAGTGCATGACAGAGTTAACCTTAATAGTGTTAAGTCATTAGCCTTTGTTTCACCTTTGTTCGAGTGCCACGTGGAACTGACACCTAAGCTTGTTAAGATAGCATTAGAAAGAATGAGTGCTTATGATTTAACTGAAATTGATATTGAAGTAAACGTATGTCTGAGTTATCCATGATTTGTAATTTGTTTAGTGCATAATTAAATGTTTTCTTTTGATTTAACAATTGCCTTGCCTGAAATCATTTTCTACTGTACCCCCATAAAAACCGAACCACAGCAGGAGGCATTTTGGAAGGGGGTCACGACTGTAGACTGAGATAGGGATAAATTTGAGACTTGAGTTATTTTATATAAGATTCAGAAATTAAGGATACAGTTCAGAGCCTGGCACTGGTTCTTTGATTCTTCACTGTTTGAAAATCTAGAACTTAGGGTGGTGCAGCAAAAATAGAAATTTTCCCTGAGTCCGAATACAGAACCAGCATTAGCTCAGAAACAAAGGAATTGCCATTGTCTGGTGGGAATCTCTTTGCTTTCAACCCACGAACCATATCTTTATAGCAAAATATGGCCCCAAGTTAAGATTAAAGATTAGAGCGTATAATAGAAGTGAGATAAGGGAAGGAAGAGACATAATTTGACTATAAAATAGACATAACAATAGAAAAGGGAGACGTAACAATGGCGGAGCTGACAGGATTTGATTTCTAAAAAAAATTAAAAGAAATCAAAGTGGGCAGGTTGTAGAAAAGAATCAGGCAAGTCAAACATTAAGAACTATGAAATTTAAGTATTATAACAAGTGTAATTGACATGTCACTATGGCTCTAGCATCAATTGCAGATATTGATGATAATGAATTCTTTAGAACCATAAATCGGCAACAGGTGTTTCCACAATTCTCTGGGGAGGAGACAAACGACGTTCATGCATTTTTTTTTGCCAAGTCGAGGAACTCAGGAAAATTGGAAGGTAGACAGATTTTCAGCTCCTCATACTGCTACATAGTAAGCTGGTAGGAAAGGCAAGGGATTTCCTCTATTCTTCTCACACACTAAAAAACGTAGAATATGCAAATTTCAAGGAACCACTAATTGAGAAATTTTCCCGGAGTAGGGGCCTCGTCCAGCCCCTATGGGAACTTTACAGGTGAGTACAAAACAAAGGAAAATGTATGACAAAATTCCTTAACAGACTGCTCTCCATCACACAATCAATGAGAATATCCATGGAGGAGAAATCCCACCTTGAATGGATAGCCTTCCAACAATTCAGGATAGGGCTATGCGAAGACTTTATATACAAGAAGCGAGCCAACAATTTAGATGAGTGTTATAGGCTGGCGAAGGAGAGGGAAGAGGTGTTAGAAGACAGAATTAATGTAAATAGTTTGAGGAAAGCACTAATGGAGGAACGAGATGAAGTCTCTGAAGCCCCCCCCCCCAAAAAAAAATCAGCCAGTGAGCATAAATCATTAGCTTTCGAGAACTATACGATGCAAAGTGTGGCAACTGCAGAGATCAGTGGGCAAATACCTTTGACACTTGTTGAAGGGTTTGTGGAGGGTATTCCCTGTAAAATCTTACTAGACACAGGGGGCACACATATCTGTGATACCCATGTCCCTACTCAAAAAAAATCTGTAGGATGTCCCCAAATGAACTCATCAAACCGTGTAAACCAATTTTTATTGGTTTACACGGTTTGACCAATAAAACCAATATGAAAAGAAAGTAGATACTTTAAACTGTCTATTTTATTATTATTATTTTATTCATTGACATCTATTTTGAGTGGTGAACTATCATAATGGAGGCATTAATTTTAGAATGCACCTCAAAAGTGCTTCCATGCTCTAGGAGAGATATGTATGGAATATGAAAGCATGTTTGGACAATTTAGGATAGGTAAGCCAGAAGACTTGTTAGTATCTTTTATTCAGAATTCTTTTTATGACTTTTTGGCAAAAGACTTCAAGGGACATGCAGTGTATTGTTCTTGATATAATAAAAAGTAATTTGCCTTAGTCATGAAGGAGTTGGAGACAAAGAAGAATGCTGTTGCCAGGAGATGAGCTTTGTCCTTAGGTGATATCACAATGTTACCATTTGAATGTTGTGTATGTGTGAGAAAGATGAAAAACAATGGAAGGGTAGACATTTCACCTAGGCCTTGGCAAAGGAATCACAAGACCCATTGAAAGGTGTTTTTTTAATAACCAACTTGGCAGGGTTTGGATATATTAGGTACTGGTTTTGAGTTAGTGGTGGATGAAAGTTCATTCCAGCAATTTGTCAATTTGGTCAGAACAAATGCTTGGATCAGGTGGAAGCAGTAGTTTGGTGGCCATGGAAACAAAAATCGGATGATCTCACTTGGTGCTGTTGTAGAGCCAGAGGGCACAGACTGGTTGAGGAAAGATTTTTCAGTAGAAAAGGTAGCTTAGGTTGAGTTGAGTTGATAATTCAACTTGGAATGAGAACTAGTTAAGAAAAGTCAAGAGCATTGGGAATATTATGAAGATTAACTATTATCCTGATGGATAAGTAGATGATTTCCATGAAGTCGACTACTTCAATATGGAATGAATTGGAAAAGCACTTGGATATAGAATTTAATATCCTTATCATTTAGATAGTTAGATTGCAGAAAATTAACTTCATGGATAAAAATTCAAAGAGATCAGAATTGCATTAGAGATGGCAAATGAAAATAACATAGCAGAATAAGATTTTGAACCAGATAAGATTTATTTATTTTGTATGGGATTTCCTCCCTTACTCCCCTGTCCCTTAGGACAGGTTGAGCCCTCCTAACGAGGGATTAATTTTATGTATTTTATGACTGTAGATCCACGTGTGTTCACGGGGCCAGTTTGCCTGTTCTGAAGGATGAAAAACCTGCGTTTCTGAGGCTCTACCTCCTTATGAGACTGGCTAACTCACCTTTAGCTAAAAGAGACCAAGTAAAGGTTCCTCATATCATGGATGGGAATTGAACCCATGTCTTTCTGACTGAGCTATGGAGGCTTTGTACCAGGGAAGATCAAAAGGTGATTTTACATTTGGCATTCTCTGTCATGGGATATCAATACATAAGTAATTTTTTCTCACAAGGATTGTGACAAAAAATTATGCACATTGTGATTTGTACAATTCAGTGGACTATGGCGGTTGTGGTTTCAGGTTGAGATTGAGTCAGGAATAAAAGGTTGGGTTTTGATGTCTGTAAGCAGTAGTGCATGTTTATATTTAGATTACTGGTGATGTAGATGTGGTTTTTTGTATGGATTTTTAAAATTTTTTTTGTTTGGAAGAACTTTTCTTTTTTTTTTAGTCTCCTTTGGCTTTGGAACCCAGAAGACCAGATTTGGTTTCCTGGGTTCTGAGGAGGATAAAGAAGCTGTGGAGAGGTGCACAATAAAGTTAACTGGATACAAAAAAAAAAAAGAAAGATATCGAGATTGTGGAATGTAGATTATGAGTAGAGATTTAGAATATCTAGACTGTAAACACTGGTAAACAGGAGAAAGAGAGGGTGATAAACTTTGAAAGTATATTATAGCATATAGGTTGATGAAAGTTTTCATTTGAAAGCTGGAAAGATGACATCCGTGGGCATTCATGGAAGTTAACTTTGTTTATGGTTAACAAAGATGAGAGCTTGTTTTTCTCTCATAGAGTAGTGAGTGGAACAGCTTGCCTGTTAAAATTGGGTGCATTGAGTGTAAATGTTACAAGAAGGTATGACAGCTAGTTGTGAATGATATATGGCTTCCCTCATTAGTCCTTGACTTCTTGAAGGTCTGATGATAATTTCTGAACCAGGTATATGGTGAATAACTTGTTTTCATCATATACCTTGATGTTTTCTGTAAATGTTTGGTAATTCACTAACGAAAGTGCTCGACATGTTTTATTTGATGACGATGATAAACCCCACACTCGAAAGGTCACAGGACCTATATGGAGAAAAAGGTGACCTATTGATATGTTTCTTAAACAGTTGGAGGTTATATTTGGTGAGAAAAACAGTGTGGGAGAGATTGTTCCAAGGATTAGAGGTGGATGATAAGGTTTGCTCGATATGTTTGCAGTTAGACAGTGTATGAATGTTGGCCAGTGGCTGCTATAGCTCTTACATGGTTGATTAGAAAGTGGTGGAATGGTAGTGACTAATTCAGAGGAGCAGTCCCCATGAAAGTACCTCTGGAAAACAGTTGCAAAAACAGAGCACCTATGGAAAAGTGACTGAAGGGAGTCTGTGAGGGTAGGGTTATCTGTTAAGCAGGTTGCCTTCTTCTGAATATTATCAAGAATTCTTAGGGAGAGAGAGAGAGGTTTTGGATGCAGTACCCCAAATGTGGGAACAGTATTCCAAAGTTGGTCAGATCTAAGACTTATTATAAAGTGTTAGGATTTGATAGGAAGAGAAGTAATGTTTCGAATGGAAAAGAACACTGCTTTTTAGAAGCTGAGGAGGCAGTGTATGTAATATGTTTGTGGCAATCAACTCAAGAAGAGAAAGCTGTTCTTGAAAGAAAATCGTAACTTATCAAAAGTGAGAGAGAGTGAGGTAGGATCTTTCTTGCAGGTAATAAGTCAAGCCTGCATTTTTTTTTTTTTTTTGCATTATAATTTATTAAATTGTCCTCATCCCATTTATGGATGTTGAGGAAATTATTGTTTAAGTCATTGGGCATAAAAGATCATTTGAGTACTACAGGAAATACAGAATATTATCATTGGCAAAGCTGTGAATAGGATTTGAGGTTAGAGAGAGAGAAGGTCGTTGTTGTAAAGGAGGAAGAATATGGATGAGAGTACAGAATCTTGGGGTACTTCAGCTTTGATGGAGAAATCTGATGAGAGGAAATCATCCACCATGACATGCAATGAATGACCAGTGAGGAAGCTGGAAATTCAATCACACAGTGCTGGAGGAAGGCCATAAGATGGTAGCTTGTTCAAGAGGCCTCGATGCCAGACATGATTGAATGCCTTTGAAAATTCAAGATTGATAACACGGGTTTCTCCAAATCTTTTCATGGCCTGTGTCAAAAGGTGGGTGAGATAAGCTAGGAGTTCAACTGTAGAATGAGAATTGCAGAATTCATATCAGTGATTACTAATTACCTGTTGAGTCTCCAGGTAATGAAGAAGCTGGTTGTTGATAACCTTCTCTATCACTTGAAAATATTAGGTGAGAGTAATGGGCTGACTTTTGTCTCCTTTTTTGGGTACAGGCTGAATATAGACATGCTGTTGGGTAGATACCAGTAGAAAGGGTGGACGCAAATTCTGGAGCACAAGTTTTGAGTGCAGCTGGAGGAATACCATCTGGACCAGGAGCCTTATTAGCATTGGAATTAAATATCACTCCTAACATGAGAGATTTCTGTGTTGTGAAAAAATCCTCCCCACCTATACACACATGCATGTACTGAAACTTTGAACAGACTTCTGTTCAGTGCTCATTTCACACTTGGAAACTACATTCTGATTTGTCATTCTACTTGCATACGACCTCTTCCGTGCAATATTCTCTTTCACACTGGTCAGTTGTTCAGTTTTGTCTTACCAAAACAAATACACCCACCCTGTTCTCCTGTTCTCCATGTTAAATGTTAGTTCTCAAAAAGTAGTGAGAATCACACCTGTAGACAGATTACTACCCATAGACAGTATTTTTTGGTATACTTTTTATTATTATTGTCATGGATTATTGGATAAAATTTACTATTTTCATGAAATTTTTAAAATAGTAGATTTTATCTAATTCATAATTATTATATTAAATTAACATTGTATTCTCTTTTTAAAATTATACACTATTTAAAAAATGATATATGGTACCTTTCATAATTTTGCCATAGGCATCTGTAGGCATTCAACAGCCTGTGTTACCTTCCACACATATGCTGCAGCGTCATGCTACAAGGATTCAGTTGAAAAATTTACTCTACTATCTCACTCAGGACTTGCAAGCATAAGAGATGAAAATTTGTCAGACATCAGGATGCTCATGTGCAGTAATAGGCATCTTGTTATTTGAATTTGCTGATGAGGAAATCTTATTTGGATAGCTCATATGGAGTTGGCAAGAAGTTCTACTTCCAGGAATTCATGTCCTTATTCATACAAGAGAGAGAGAATACATGCAGTTGACTAACAATACAGATAGCACTTTGCCTTCAATGTCCCATTGTAATACTAAATCATAAACATCTCATTGAGATCATGCTGGAGCAGTTGGTTGAAAATTCAGAATGAACAACTAGATTTATACTGGATTGTTCCTTGTCTATTTTCTATAATTTGGGAGAATAGCTTAATAATTGGTGCTATCTCATGGACATCAGTGTACATTAGTGAGAATCGAGAAAATAGTGATATTTGCGAGGTAGTGCCAGATAGCTGTGAGAGTGGCGTTGAAAGTGAGAATGAAGGTAAACATACAGAACGAATGAATGAATTATCGGAGAATGAAAATTATGAGACTGATGCAATGAGTGAGATAGCTCGGTTACGCGGAGCGATACACAGGGCAAATCGGCAGCTGGAGCATTGGCAAAAATGTTTACCGAGCGTAGCAACTGATAAACAGCAAAAGTATGATAGAAAAAATAAGAGTATGATAGTGAGTGTAAACAAAATGAAAGAGCGAGTGTTCGTATAGCGATTCCTTAGTACGA
This sequence comes from Typopeltis vanoorti, assembly GCF_054136105.1. Taxonomy (NCBI): domain Eukaryota; kingdom Metazoa; phylum Arthropoda; class Arachnida; order Uropygi; family Thelyphonidae; genus Typopeltis; species Typopeltis vanoorti. The sequence continues at coordinate 123,199,457 of NC_143550.1, forward strand.
GGTGTGTTAGTTGAGAGTTTAACAAAATCGTACCAACCTGGTGCAAACGTTAAGGATGTAAGTGAGTCAATTAGAATGCAAAAGCAGCTGGTGAAAGAATTGATAGTGGTAGCAGGTACAAATGATTTGAAAAGAGACAAAATGGCTATGAGTGAGGATGTGAAGGAATTACTTGAGGAAGCAAAAGAGAAGAGTGAGAGAGTTAGGATAGTGAGTCTGTTGCCGCGGTATGACAGTGAAGAGTATAGAAGGAGGGCCATAATTGCAAATGACTTTATGTGTGAATTATGCAGGACGAGTGGTGTGGAATTTGTGGATGTGTGGAGTGAGTTCGATGGGCGGATTTATATAAGATGGATGGTTTACATTTGAATGGATTTGGTGTAGGAGACTTGAAAAGGTGTTGTCGAATGTAGTGGAAGTGGATGTGCAGAATCAGGGAAACTAGAGTTATTAAGGGTGGGGGGGGTAGATATGCAGACTTTAGGGAGACAGTTGAGTGTGTAATATGCCCAAGCGAGTATGAAAGACTACGAATCAGAATGGGATAGTTAGTATAAGGCATCAAAATAGGGAGGGGACAAATGGGCTTCTGTAATTCATGTATACTAATGCCAGAAGTATTAGGAACAAGAAGGAAAATTTTTGGCCTTGGTTGGCACTTCCAGGCCACAGGTTATTGGCATTAGTGAAACATGGCTGACAGAAGCTGATATAGCTAGTGGAATTGAATGTGAGGGGTATGGTGTGTTCAGGACTGACAGGGAGAATAAAATGGAGGGAGGAGTGTTATTGATGATAGCTGATGAGCTACAGCCAAGGAGAATAGAAGTGGAACTGCAGGATAGAGAAAAGAGTACATTTGAGGCTATTTGGTGTGAGATTGAAACTAGCAGAACAAAATATACAGTTGGGCACTGCTGTAGACCAGGTGATGGAATAGATGGTGGAGATAGTATGCATGAGCAAACAGAAGAAATGAGTGGAAGGAGGGTAATTATTATGGGTGATTTCAACTATGGTAACATTGATTGGAAGGAGCAGAGGTCACATGGGAGGAAGGAATTGGATTTTATGCGATTATTAAGGGATAACTATCTGCAACAGCATGTAATGGAAAATATTAGGGGTCAGAGAGTGCTTGTCCTAGTAATTGCATCTGAGAATTTGGCTGTAACTAATATGACCACGTTGCCACCAATTGGTGAGAGTGATCATAGGGTCTTGACTTGGGAGATGGCTAAAGGTGTGGAATTTACAATTAAGACAGGGTACACATGGAATTATCAGGCTAGTAAGTATGACAAGCTTAGGAGATTGATTGGTACAGTGCCATGGCATGTAAAACTGCAGGGGCTATTTGTTGACAATGCATGGGAGGCGATTAAGAAGTGTTTGCATGAAGCAATGGCTGACTGTATACCTAGAGTCCAAATAATAAATCAAGTAGGGGTTAAATGGATGAATAACACCATTAAGCTTGAGCTGCAAAAAAAGAAACAACTATGGAGGGTATTTAAGGAGAAAGGTGACTGGCAGGCACATGAACGGTATAAAGCGCAGGCCAGAAGGGTAATGAGTGTGGTAAGAAAAGCAAAAACAGATTATGAAAGAACATTAGCCATGCAGGCTAAAAAGAATCCCAAACAGCTTTTTCGATATGTTACAAGTAAAAGAAAAAATGTATATGGCAAGAATGCCAATGGTAAGGAGGTAACCGAATCAGTTGATATAATTGAATTACTAAGCGAACACTTTGCAAGAATATATCATCCAGGTGGTGACATTGCAGGAATGAATGAACCAATAGATTATACGGGAATTGTGGTGAATGAAGTGGAGGTGAGTAGTCTATTACAAAACCTCAATGTCAATACATCTGTGGGATTGGGTGGTATACCAGCTCGTGTCGTACGTGAAGCTGCTAAAGAATTGTCAGTGCCCTTGACCATTTTGTTTAATTTGAGTCTTGGATCTGGGCTAGTCTTGAGGGGGTGGAAAGAAGGAAAATAGTTCCACTGCATAAAGGAGGTTCCAAGATTGCTGTTGTAAATTACCTACCGATTAGCATATCAGGAATCGTTGTCAAGGTCTTGGAGAAATTAGTCAAGAAAAAAATACAGGGTTGGATAGATGAAAATGGGATACTGTCAGTGGTGAATTGGGACCGGCTCGTGCGAGCTGGTTGTTAAAATTTTTCAAATTTAGCGAGCCGGTTAATGTTTTTAAGGCAGGCTGGCTGGTTATTAAAATTCTTTATTGAAACGATAGATGATGAATGGTGGTATATACTTTTTCTCATAAATATTTTGAAATTGTATAATAAACACTTACATATATTATTATTATCAAAAATAAATGCATAAAGGAGAATTCACAAAACACAAACGCAATTTACGAACGGGAATTTGGAAACACTTTTATTTATGTCTGTATTCATTAAAACACAAACATGTTATCAAAACTCCCGAACTGGGTATTTGAATAAATAATAATGCCTTATTTTTCGGCGAATTTCGAAGAACTTGCAACATTAAGTTCTTGGAAATGCAACATTGTTGCACTATCAATAAATACAAAAATTCGTCGCGACGGCTACAATCTCTGGTCATTTGATTGACTACAAGTGGTGATATTAGTATTATATTTTTTTTGTTCAGGATTTCATTTGATAATAGGTAAGTTGTAGGTAATATAGGAAAATTTTCTTTAATATATGTTTTTATTTCGTTTTTTTTTTTTAATTAAAATAATTTTAATCAGGCTTAGAGTTTTGCGGTCGAAAAAGCGGATAGCCGTTAGTTGAAAAAATGAAATGGAACGAAACTTCTTAAACATTAAAAGGACAAAATTTGAAGAAGCAGAAACAAAGACATCTGAAGATACAATAGAACTTTGTGAAGAATCAAATTTTTCATAAAGCGAGCCAGTTGTTAAAAATTTACCAACACACCACGGGGGACAACATGGTTTTGTGAAGGGTAAATCATGCGTCAGTAACTTGCTCATGTTTTACAACACAGTGATGGCTGAACTGGATAAGGGTAATGGGTTTACAGTGATTCTACTGGACCTTGCTAAGGCCTTTGACAGGATACGACATGGAATTCTAATCAGTAAACTGCAGCATATGGGGATGGATATAGGGTTGGTGAGATGGATAGGAGGGTGGTTGATGTAGAGATATCAGAGAGTGGTTTATTCAGGAGTAGAGTCCTGAATATAAGGGTAATGGGTTTACAGTGATTCTACTGGACCTTGCTAAGGCCTTTGACAGGATACCACATGGAATTCTAATCAGTAAACTGCAGCATATGGGGATGGATATAGGGTTGGTGAGATGGATAGGAGGGTGGTTGATGGAGAGATATCAGAGAGTGGTTTATTCAGGAGTAGAGTCCAAAAGACTGCTTGTGACTAACAGTGTGCCGCAGGGTTCTGTTTTTAGACCACTACTTTTCATTTTGTTCATTAATGATATAGGAAAGGATCTGAGAGGAAGTGTTCACTTGTTTGCTGATGATGCAAAGTTGGGTAGAGAGCAATAGTGAGTGCACAGGATGTCAAAATTTTGCAAGATGATTTGGATAGTTTGGAGGACTGGGCTAAGGAATATGGATGTTGATTTAATGTGGCAAAGTGTAAGGTTATGTATTTTGGGGTGAAAAGATTAGCAGCAGTATATCACATTGGTGGAACTGTACTCCAGGAGATTGTTGAGGGCAGGGATTTGGGAGTGTTGGTGGATAAGGAGTTGAAGTTTAGGGGGCACATCGCAAAAGTGGCTACAGCTCATCAAATCACTTGGTTGCTGAAAAATACTTTAACAAGCAGAGACAAAAACAAGTTATTGTTCCTCTGTATCGAGCCTTGATAAGATCCCATCTAGACTACTGTGCCAAGATATGGGCACCAGGGTTTCTTCTTGATGGGGAGGAGGTGGAGAGGATCCAGAGGCGAGTGAGCAAGATGATAGCAGGTCTATGGAATGAACCTTATGAGAACAGGTTGAAGATTTGTGGGGTGCAAAAATTGATTGATAGGTGGAAAAGGGGTGATATGATTGAGACATTCAAATTACTGAAGGGTTTCTATAAGATTAATTCAGAAGATATTTTTGAGAATAGGACTGGTGGTGGGAGGACTAGGCGCCATACATGGAAGCTGGGCAAGAGTGTGGTTAGCAAGGGTGTTAGAGCTAGTTTTTTTACTTGGAGAGAGAGTGGTTAATGGGTGGAATAAGCTGCCAGAGTCTGTGGGTGCTATGACTGTGAATGAGTTCAAGGAGAGGTATGATAGATACTGTGAATGTCGAATAGTTGTTCTTGACATGATGCTAGAGCCTCCCTCGATGAGTCTGTCGACTCCTTGGAGTTGCCCGAAATAATAATAATAATATGTGTGTGTGTAATTAGAATGTTAATTATATCTCAAATTCACCCATTTTAATTTAAAATTTTTTAATGTATTGACTTAGAGCATATAATGATTGACATCCCTGTCCTTATTCAAGTGAACATTGTAATTATTTTAAATCCCTTTATATTTACAAAACATGATTTTACAAACAATATTTGCTTCTCCTGAACTATTGTTAACAAGATTTAAGATTTTTGTTGAAGGCTGAATTTCATGTGTAATTATTTTTATCAATTAATTTTAGTTATTATATATATATTTTTTAATTTATTAAAACAGGCTAAAATGCTTGCTCTTCAAATCAGTACCTTCTGCATATACATTTTGTCTAACCGGTATCAATAGTTTTCATTCATCTGCCATATCTTTTGACTTAATGGAATTTTTCGATGATAAAAAGAACTGGGGAGCAGAGACAGTGAAAACAGGTAAAGAAATGTTCGATATATTTAAAGTGCTACAGTCATCCCTCATTATAGCAAATACCATTATAACAAACTCACTTACTGTATAAAACTACTGAAAAGTTTCAATCATCTTCTATGGTTGAAATGTTTCTGTAGTTTTATACAGTTATCCATTCTAAGTTTTATACAAACTATCCATTCTAAGAAACTGAATTTTCTAGTCCCTACAAGTTTGCTGTAGTGTGCTGACTGTAGTAGTCAATGGAAAATTTCTCTCTTGAATGAATTTAATTTCTTCATATCCAAAAAATTATCATCGCTAGGGCTAGCCTGGTTGGCTGAGTGGTTAATGTACCCCACTCTCCAACCAACAGCCTGTAGGTTTGAATTCCACATGAGCATGATGTTCATGAATGTCTTTAGGTGGGAGATTTATTGTCTGGTGTGACCACTGCCCTGTCCATTGGAAGCCTGAAGTGGCTTGAAATTGGTTTCTAGAGTAGGGTTGTCAGACTATGTAAAAATGAATTGAAAATATATGAATAATAATAATAAATCCTTAGCCTGTCCATGTTACCAGAGTACTACACATTTAAAACCTTTATGTGGGGCAGGCATAAAAGAAAAGTACTGTGGTAATAATTTTCTGGGTATTATATGATGATATTCAATTTTGTAAGGTCTCTTAATATATAGGGCAGAGATGATTTCTACACTGTGAAGGCTACATTAAAGCATTCTTTAGGAGTGTTTACTGGAAATTTTCACCAGATGCTTCTTATTATCTTGTAAATGTCTTACCATGCATTCTTTTGTCATTGTAACCAGTCACAGTTGCTTTGCTAGTCCCAATCTGGTGCAGAAGATAAACTCTGGATTATTCTCTGCAAAAAATATTTTATATCTTGCTAGTACAGTATGAAGAACATTGTCTTAGTGAAAGCTAACATAATGAGATGGGGGACATGCTTAGTAGTATTGTGAGGAATCTTCTGTATAGCTTCATAGCTGTCTCCTGTAATGGTGGGGCCTCTACATGCATCAGAACTTGGTGGTGGTGGTAGAATTTGTGTTAGTTTTTTTAACACTATTCAGCACTATGCTAGTTGAGAATAAATTTTGAATTAAGTAATGATATTTCCTGGATTCAAAGCAGTGTTCTTGTAACACAAAAACATTTACTAGAAACATGAACTACTACAACACAACCAGTTATGCAGTGGAAACCAGGTTTATGCTGCATATTTATTCATCCTAGCCACACATATCTACTTAATAAATATCTTATAGTTCTTGTGGTGATAGACAACACTAGAAGAGCTAAATAAATGTTTATAAAGTGATATTTCACTGGATTTCAAATCATCTTTAGAACAGAACTTGTAACAATGTACAGGTACCAACAATTAGTGTTGGTAACAACTCAAACTATAATGGACCAATGAACTAAAGCTCTAATTTGGCACCCTCTAATATTGAATAAAAAGAAGTTTACAGTTGTTTGGTGGAGTTGGTCATAAAATGACTATCTCTCAAATTTTTGGTAAATTAATGTTAATGCTAAGGAGGTTATTGATGAGAGTGAGAAATAACAGATGATAGGAAATGTTGTCGATGTGTCACTAAGGTATGACAATGCTGAAATGGTGATCGAAATCACCATTGAGCAGGATGCATTTGAGGGAAGCATGGAATTGACAGAAATGATGGATTGTATTCAAATAGATTTTGTGAGAGTCATCTGATGAAACTGTTGCTAACAGGAAGTATAATGAATAATGCAAACATGAGACTTGAGGAAGCGAGATGTGATGTGATAGATCAGAAAAGCAGAACATCTGAGATTGAAAGTGCTTCTAAATAGAAAGAGGAGTAATGTGAAAGATTTAGGTGACGGAATGTAAAGATAATGGACATGGAAATAGGAGGAGTTGGGACGGACAGGGAGACACAGCATAAGGAGAGTGGATGTTGGAAGCAGTGTGAATGTGTGTATGGGGGATGATCAACATAGAAATGGACTGGCCTAGTATGTATGGAAAATAGCTGAGTCTGAGGAGATATATGGAATCTCTCTCTTCTCTTCCATCCTCAAAACGAGTTGAGTCACATGTGGATAAGTCTTCCACTCTTCTCTGTCCAAAGCGAGCTCTTTTATATGACAATAGCTTTAAAAGTCCAATGCAGTTCTAAGGACTTTGTCATGTTAATCTGGGTCTTGTACCCTCCATAATGCCCTCAAGTACCAGGCGAGGAAGTCTGTTCAGTTCCATTTGCACAATGTAACCAAACCAGTGGAGCTGATGCTTTTTAACTATGTTAAGAATTGTTGAGTTAGAGTTATTCAAATCTTGCAGCACTAGTGCATTTGTCTTATGTTCTATTGATTTTCCTGAAGCATTTCATTTCAAAAGCCAACAGGTTCCTTTCTGTTTCTTTTTTTAAGGTCTATGCTTCTGCTCTGTTGGTAGTATTATACTTTCATATAATTTTATTTTTAGAGTTGTAGAATTTTGCTGTTTTTCAAAATTTGTTCAGTTTATTCATCATTAATCATACTATGGAGAGTCTGTGTTTTATTGTTGCTATGTCATTTAAATTTGAAGTCAAATATGCTCCTAGGTAATTATGGGATAAATAGTAATAAAGTGGTAAGACATGGGCAGATGTGGGGAAATCACAGTTCACAGGATGGCATGGATGAGACTAGTTATACACCTAAAAAGTGAATTGTTGTGTTTACTCACAAATGGCAGGAACATCAGAAATAAAGGAGGGGAAATTGTTTCTCTGATTTGTTTATTTGCCTAAACATTGTTGGAATAAGTGAAGCAAGGTTGAATGAGGATGATGTAATCAGAATAGAAATGGAGGGATACAATGATTTTCATGAGAATAGAAAGGAGAAGAAAGGGTGGGTGCTGTTGATGATAGCAGGGGAATTGTGTCTATACTAGGTGGAGATTCAAAGGAAAAATAGTGGCAGTTGTTTGGAGGCATTATGATGTGAGGTTGTCAGGAAGAGATAGTTAGATGTTACTATAGATCAGGTAGGATGGAAGAAGGTGATGAAGAAATGTATAGGCAACTTGGTTTAGTGAACAAGAGAAAAGTGATCATTATGGGTGATTGTACTTATGGTAATATAGATTAGAATGAAGAGAATACCTAGAAATAGGGAAACTTAATTTTTTGAGTTCTTTAGGGACAGCTATCTTAAGCAGTATATAACAGAAGACACACACACACATAGGGATAGTCTTAGATCTGATCATTTCATTAGAGGATGTGATTATGAATGGAGTGTTAAATTTTTCTCCTTTTGGTGAGAGTAATCATTAGGTGATCACTAGGTGTTGGCCAGCCATATAAATCTTCTTGAGGAAAGGGTATATGTCAAACTACAAAAAGCCTGTGATTATAAAAAGGTTAGGAGACAGGTTGGATTTAAGCAGAAATAAGTAAATGCTGCTTGGGCACTGAAGAGGAGATGTTTAACAGCATCAGTGTGTGAATGTCTTCTGAAGGTGAAAATGCTGAATAAGGCAGGTATCAAATGGATGGAGGAAGTGATTAAGCATGAAATCTGGAAGAAGAAGAAAGCACTCTGGTGGCAACACAATATGAATAATGGCAATAATCAGTTGATTATTACTATTACCATGCATGAAGAGTACAAAGAGTGGGCCAGAGGGAGGACTCGGTTGCTAAAGACAGCAGAAGTGCCACATAGATAGAAATTAGCAAATCAAGTCAAGAAAAATCCTGGAGAGTTCTTTCGCCATGCAGTACTTAGAAGAAAGAATGATTATTGTAAGATGATTTTAATAGATGAAAATGATAGATTGATTAATGCTGACATAGTGAGGTATTCGGTGAGCATTTCATCAGCGTATTTCTTCCTCGTCAGTGTGACTTCACAAGAAGCTCGAGTAGAGGAAATGGGAGAGAACAACCTGCTGGTGAGTATGCAAGAGGTATATATATATATATATATGGAATTAAGTAAATTTTATGACATAATCTGCATGTCTTAAAGGGATGTTCCAGGGAGTTAATGGCAGTCTTGACGTATTTGTTTAAATAAAATCTTGCAGTAGCACAAGTCTTAAAGGAGTGAAAAAAAAAGTACATTGTTCCACTGCACAGAGGCAGGTTATAAAGCTGAGGCTACAAAAAGTTGTAGTTAAAGTGTGGGAGAGGTTGCTGAGAGCTAGGATACAGATGATAACAGTATACTCTGTGATGGTCTGCATGGATTGGTTAAATGGAAGCCATGTTGTACCATTTTTTTTACCTTATGCATACTGGTGAATATATACACATAAACTCTTACCACCACCCAACACAAAAACTAGGTGTCACTAACACACTAAAAAATAGTGCTTTGAAGATTTGCTCCAATGAACAAGCACTTAAAGATGAATTAAAAGTTATCAGCAATACCTTCTTAAAAAATGGCTCCAGCCAAAATACAATATTATCAACAAAATTCTTCACAAGACCTCACTTAAAAACAAAAATAAACTAGACTACAATAAAACTGTAACCATTCCATATATTAAAGGGATATCAGATAAAATAAACAGAATACTACAGAAATACAACCTTAAAGCCACCTTTAAACCTCCTGCAAAATTAAAGAACTTACTCAACTCATCCAAGGATCCACTCCTTCTGTTGGCCCACCTTGGAGTATACCGTATTCACTGCACCTGTAATTTGCCCTATATAGAGAAACAGCAGGATGCACAATTCCTTTCAGACAAAAGAACATAAACGGCACATTAAATTTGATAACTATGGTGAAGCTGGCCTTTCCGATCATGCCCTGAATACTTTACATGGAATTGACTGTTGCTTAAATCACATATAAGCTGAAATTCTTATCAACCACCCTAATCTTAACAATAATGATGGTCTAAAAATCCCAAGAATAAGAAAGGCACATATTCTACCCACATACTCTTTTTCTCTAAGAGTTAATTAAAAATAGGACTATAGGTAATCCAGGATCTTAAATCTAATATAACAATTCTCATGTTAAATTAGGACATCATTTTTGCCATAATAAAACTATCTATAGGGAAAATTTTTTCCCTGATGCTGTCTTAAATAGAATGTAGCTTTGATGTAGTTATTTGATTTCATTCATTTTAATTTAATTTAATCTACTTTTTCAGTAGAGGTCAGATTTATAATATAGTAAAATGTAATATAGCTTGTCTGTGTGTGTGTGTGTGTGCTCCAGATGATGACCTTAATATGAAAGTCGAGACCGGGAAATTAAAATTATTATTTCTAACAATTTTGTAGAGTCCATAATTTGTCTAAAATGAATGCTGATCACCGTGTAACACTAAAGGAAAGGACTTGGTGGGAAAATTTCAAAGTAGGTAAAGGAGATTAGAGAGAGAGAGCTGTGATTGATGTGGATAGGGACCTGAATTTTAGAGGTCACATCACACTGAACAAGTTATGAAATCATTATTTTGGATTATAGCAATTATGTGGAGGATCTCTACATACAGTAATACAGGTTATGTTTTAGTGTATAAGGTCTTGATTAAGCCTCTTATTGTGCATGGATGCAATCATGTGGATGAGGATACATTAAAACAGGTATAAAGAAGATTGACTAAAGTGGTATCTGGTTTTTTGGAATATGGGGATTGAGATAATGTAATTTGCAGAATCGTCATCATCATCAAATTCCTGCCATGTACCCTCAAGGGGTGTACAGGATATGATAGTACTACATGAAAAAAGTTACATCATTATTAATTTCCTATCTACAATTTTCCTCCAAATCAGTCTGTTACTTGACAAGACTCCAACATTATCAGATCTTATATTTCTATCGTCTAAGGCACTTTGAACCGTATCAATCCACCTATATCTTGGTCTTCCTCTGGGTCGTTTTGCTGCCAACCTGGCAGAGAACACTTGTTTTGCTAATCTTTCCTCTCCCATTCTATTTAAGTGACCATACCACCTGAGATTAGCTCTGCTAACGCATTCCTGGATGCTGACAATGTCAAGTTCTTTCCTAATATCCTCGTTTTTAATATGATATTGCCATTGATGCCATCTGTTCACGCCTATAATCTTTCTCAGGACTCATATCTGTGGTCTCTGGTCTTTCGTCAAGTGTTTTACTTCTGACCCAGCTCTCAGATCCATAAGTTAAAACTGGTTTGAACACTGTCTTGTATACAGCTAATTTAGTGTTCCGACTAATTTCTCTCTTATTCCATGTGAATTTATTCAGTTGACTTCCCACCATACCAGCTTTGCTGATTCTGTTGTCTATTTCTATATTTAATTTACCATCTTCAGTAAAAATCGTACCTAAATAGCTGAAATGTTTTACTTGTTCCACAGGTTCTCCATTCACAACGCAGTTGACATTTTCAATGATTCTGCCTATTTTCATTGTCTTTGTCTTTTTATTGCTGACCTTCATACCATATCTATTACAACAGCTATTCAATTTAGTCAGAGAATCTTGCAGACTTGTAGCGGATTTATTTAGAAGTATAACATCATCCGCATAAAGCAAAGCGCTGACATTAACATCTCCAATTTTGATATCATGTTTAATACCACTTTCTTTCATAATGTGATCCATATAGATAATGAATAACAGAGGGGATAATGTACATCCTTGTCTCACACCAGATTTAGCATTAAACCATCTTCCTGTACTTCCTTCAATTCTAACTGCTGACTTACAACTCAAATAAAGACTAAGTATTGCTTGATATAATGCCCAATTGACACCATATAACTGCAGCGTATTGAATAGCTTCGCTCTTGGCACCTTGTCATATGCCTTTTCCAGATCGACAAAACTTAAATACAGATCTTTGTTATATTCCCATGCTTTCTTGACTATTTGTTGTAAAGTGAAGATCTGATCCTGACAGCCTCTATTTGGCCTGACAGCCTCTATTTGGCCTGAATCCAGCTTGTTCTTCACCAAGCTTTTCTTCCACAATTCTTCTCAACTGTTTCTCAAGTATACTTGCATAGATCTTGCCAGGAACACTCAGTAGGGAAATACCTCTGTAATTCTCACATTCAGTTTTATTTCCCTTTTTATATATGGGTACTATGAGAGCTCTACTCCAATCATCGGGAATTCGTCCCTCAGTCCAGGCTTTCTGAACTATGCAGTGCAGCCACTGTTAGACTCTTATACCACCATACTTCAGCATTTCTGGTCGAATATCATCTACTCCTGTTGCCTTTCCCCATTTCAAGCCTTTGATGGCTTTTTCTACTACAAGTATGGATATGTATTCCTGACTGCATGCCTGGTCAGTGTTTTTTACCACTGTGCTGTCATCACTGCTTGTTTCATTTAGCAGTTTTTCAAAGTAATTACTCCATACTTCAAGGATACCTTTTTCTCCCATTTTCATGTCACCTTTATCATTTCTAATTCCTTTTACAGCACTCTTTCCTCCATTCCTAAGCTTCCTCAAGAACTTCCAGAAAATTTTGCCACCTTGATATTTATTTTCTATATTCTTGCCAAAGTCTTCCCATGACTTTTGTTTAGCTAGTTTTACACAGTGTTTAGCATTCTTGCATTTGTCTCTATATTCTCTAAGAGCACATGCCGACTTATTTGACTGGAATTCTTTTGATATGCTTTCTTCTTTTCCTTCACTGCGTCTTTAACTTCCTGTGTCCACCAGGGAGTTCTGATTTTTTTATCCTTACAGACAACTTCGCCACATGCCTCTCTGGTAGAATCAATCAATGTTTTCTTCAGAGTTTGCCACTGAATCTCCAAGGTTTGATTCCTGTTCTCAAACTCTTTCATTTTTTCTTCAATAATCTTTGTGTATTTTAGTCTACAGTTCACATCTGAGAACTGCTCAACTTTTATTCGCTTTAAAACTTTCTTACATGTTATTCTTTTCAATGTGAAATTCAATTTTATCCTGCTCAAGACTAAATAGTGATCACTTCCAATTTCAAATCCTCTGTACACTCTGGTGTCCTGCACCAGGGAGAAAACATCACTATCAACAATAACATAGTCAATGAGACTTTTCTTATTCCTAGCCTCTTCTCTCCATGTGAATTTGTGCACATTTTTATGTTGGAACATGGTGTTAGTAATAACCAGTCCATGTCCTGAGCAGAAATCCAACAGATATTTGCCATTATTATTAGCTTTGCTCTTTTCTCCAAATTTTCCCAAAATATTTTTGTATGTCTCACAATCATTTCCTACTCTGCTATTTAGATCCCCAACAAGAACCAACTTTTCATTTTTTTTTGTGTCAGTTGCTTTTTCTAAAGCCTCAAAAAATTCCTCCACTTCTACTTTGGTAGAACCTTCTGTGGGACCATAGGCACAAATAAGTCTCATTGTCCAGTTCCCCATTCTCATATTTGCCCACATTACTCCACTTGAGACTGACTGCCATTCAAGAAGATTAGCCTCGTATTTTGTGTTGAATACTATGGCTACACCTTCTTTTCCTTGATTGTCATTGCCTGAATATAACATTTTGTATTTATTGCTCAGAACGATCTCACCAGTTTTGGTCTTTTTTGTTTCAGTCACCCCTATTATGTCGATCTGGTACTTATCTAATTCCTCAGCTAGCTCCATTTCTTTGCCATTCAGGCTTCTTACGTTGATAGTACCGATCTTTAACTCTGGTGATGTTGAGTTGGGGTTTATTTTCAGATTTGTTCCAGTAGCTGACTTTTCGCTGTTTGCCCTGGTTCCCTGGCAAAAACAACGGGGGCCTTGTTTAACCGGGCGACGCCCCAGCCAGCATGAAATTTTGTCATGTTGTACCATCATTCTATATTTTGGTTTAACCAATAAGAATACAATTTGGTCGGCTAAATCCCAAATTGCCAGCCCATCCTCGTCCGTTCAGTATCCAAGTAGATACCCAACAGTGTGCACCACGAGAAGGTGAGGATCGAACATTAGGTCAGAAGCCCTGGTCGGTTCTCCACATTTCTTCGAAGGCCATGTGGAGGTCTCCTCTCAGTTATACAGCTTTGACCCTTAAGCACCCTTTGCAGAGTCTTGTGAATAAAACATGAGGGTTGGGGATATGACCAAGGTATATTAAGTTGGTAAAGAGTTGTTACCAGGTTAATGTCCACTGAGTTAGCCTAGTGACTTTGCACTTTGTAACCGTATGCCTGGGGAAGGTGTGTCCTAAGTTCGATTCCCTTCGACGATGTGAGGAGCTTAAGGATCTTCCTCAGCCATAGCCAACTTAGCTGGTCTTGGGCATGGACAGTAGGATTTTTTTCTGCCAGTTTATCTGGGGTTTTTCATCCTCCAAGCAAGAAAACTGGCCCTTTGAACACACATGGATTACAGTCAGGAATATCGACCCAGCCATAGGCCTGATTCGTCAACTATGCCAGTCCCGGGCCCAGATAAAATCGGGGGGGTGAGATGGTGCCGTATGTTCCCATAAAAGGGACTCGGCTGTTGTACCATCATATGAAACTAACTAACCAGGTTAATGTGGCCAAAATTTTTCATAGAATACAAGAGGCTGGTGCTGGAAACTGTATAAGAAGGATGTAAGCAATAGAGTATGGAACAGGTTCTTGGTATGGAGAGTATTCAATGAGTAGAAATAATTGCTTGATAGTGTATTGCGTGTGGGCCTGTTGAATGAGTTTAAAGCAAGGTTTGATGAGTATTGTGTGTCCCTCCCACAATGAATCTTTTTATTGTGTGGTGGTCTGATGTTAATAATAATGTACCTATACTTGTTGAAGTTCGGTTAAAGTTTTTTGCTGCAACCGCTGACTTCAAAAATAGTCCATTTTTAGAGTCAGCATCTGACTTCAAAAATAGACTGACTCATAAAAACTTGCCTTAGTACTGCAGTTTTTTGCATATAATCATGTAAGAAGGAGGTACCCAAAGCATGGTCTGCCATCTTGACTTTGCCACAGTGATGTATGTTGAAAGATTTTTCACTTGGCTATACACTAAATTAAAAATGCCAAGAAATTATATTCTTGGTTTAATCCTTTATCCAAGAATATAATTTAAGCAAAGATACTTCATGTACAAACATTGTTTGCTTACACTTGGATAAAGGATTAAACTAAGAATATAATTTCTTGGCATCTTTAATTTGCAGTGATGTATATAGTGAATGTATTCCTTTGATTTTTGAAGTAATGTTAATATTTTTTGTTAGTCTACAGCAGTGCAAGTTAGAAGCGCAGGACAGTCATATATTCTTAGATGTAATAGAGAATGGAGTGTGTCCTTTGGTGAACAAATGAGTGTTGCCTAGTTTGATGTGTGCTTTTGAATGTAGTTCAAGTACTCTACCTGTATTTTCAGATGTACCCCCAGATATGAGGATAGGAATAGTTATGCTTTTGTCATGCATGTTTTGTGGGAGAAGCATGTAGTGTTATATTTGTTTTATAAGTGCTGTAGTCTTTGACTAAAAAATACATGGCAAAGGTTGATTGGCTCTATGGTAAGAGTTGTCATTAAAACAGATAGTACTAACTCTATATAAGGATACTATATTGTTGGGATTGTATGATGTTGCAGTTTCCATCATCAAGAATTCTTTGTCAGCTTTCCTACATTTACAATGCATCTTCTCACAGTCTACTATCACTTCAAAATCTATTGTTTCCTCTATCTTGCAGTACAGTCTTGCTAATGTAAACTGTTTTTTTAAATTCCCAAATGACTCCAACCTGCATCCGTTCAGAATAAATGTCAATAAACTTCTTTCTCAGTCTTCACCTGTATACCTTAAGTTTAGCACTGTGCTTATAGCTCTGTTGGTTTCTTGTTTTTTTTTCCTTTCTTTTAATTTCCTTTTCGTTTAGTCTCTTGTATACAGGATTAATATTAAAAATAATAATAAACCAGACATTACTTTTCTTCATGAATAAAAGGAATACATGTTTAAAAATAATTTTGTTTAGTTTAATATGAATGTGTGTTTAACACGTTCGCTGCCAACTACGAGTATACTCTTAGTGGGTAAACCTGCTTCACAAGCCAGCTACGAGTATACTCGTATGACGCTTACTGCCGGGAACGAGATTATTGTAGTGACCTTGAAGAAGTGAAAATGCTTGGCTTGTGGGGCTAGCATCAAAACTGTGTATTCTCATAGACCATATATGCTCTGTACAAGCCAACTACGAGTATACTCGTAGGACGCTTACCTCCGGTAACGAGATTATCGTACTGACCTTGAAGAAGTGAAATTGCTCGGCATAGGGGAACAGACCATGCCGAAGTAGCGTGGCAGCGAACATGTTAACAGTAGAATGTTGAATCTTGCTCTTTTCTGGAATGGTTTGCCTTGTTATTTCTGGAAGATATGATGTTATTATGAATGTGCTTGCTATAAACAAATAACTTAACACTTCCAGAAAAGAAAAAAAAAAGTATCAAACTATCATCATCAAATTCCTCATATGTACCATCAGCAGGTGTGCAGGATAATGATAGTACTACATGAAAAAGTTACTGTTACTGACTTCTGATTAACAATTTTCCTACAAATTAATCTATTATCTGTCAAGACTCCAATGTTATCAGATCTTATATTTCTGTCTTTTAAGACACTTTTTACTCATCAATCCATTTATGTCTTGGTCTTCCTCTGAGTCTTTTTCCTGCCAACCTGGCGAAGAACACTTGTTTTGCTAATTTTTCCTCTCCCATTCTATCTATCAATGTTGTTTTAGAATCCACAAGACATGTAATATGTATTATCATAAAGAACCAATTAGAGCAGAAAGGATGGGTAGTGAGAAAGCCTGATCTTTTGACATCAAGAGGCAGTGTTGTTATCTTGAATATCCAAGTCTGTGGATCAAACTGAGACCTAGATTAGACAAATGATGATAAGATTAGTTAAATTATTATGTTTCTAATTCTGAGCTTTTTTTCCCATAACCATCTCAAACAGAGGTATATGGTGTGTAAAGTCTTAGTACCCAAGACATCAAAATACTTTCCCTCTGAGCCATTAAAGGAACACTATTGCATGAAGGATTCATTAGCTCAGAGTTTCCCAAACTGTGTTCTGCAGAACACTGGTGTTCCACGGAACACAGTATTAACATTATAAATATCATAAATTTTTGGTGATCAGAATGGGATATGTCAATGATGTTTATGTTTAATTGATGTTTAATTAATGATCAATTATTAATTAATAATAAAAAAGCTAAATTAACGATTATTAATTAATACATTAATTAATAATCCGTCGTAGGTAAAGTTTGGGAAACGCTGCATTAGCGAATAGACGAATAGGATATCTAAGAATGATGTTGGTTAGGCTTCGACGTCATCATTAAATTCCTGATATATACCCTCAAGGGGGTGTACAGGATATTATGACTATATGAAGAACTTACATCATTACTAACTTCCTATCAATCAACAATTTCCTCCAAATCAATCTGCTATCTACCAAGACTCCAAAATTATCAGATCTTATATTTCTGTCTTCCAAGGCACTTTTTACTGTATCAGTCCATCTATATCTTGATGTTCCTCTGGGTCTTTTTCCTACCAACCTGGCAGAGAACACTTGTTTGCAAATCTTCCCTCTCCCATTCTGTTTAAGTGACCACACCACCTGAGATTAGCTCTGCTAATGGATGCTAACAATGTCAAGTTCTTTCCTAATATCCTCGTTTTTAATATGATATTGTTATTATTGATACCATCTGTTGACTCCACTAATCTTTCTCAAAACTCTCATATCAGAGGTTTCCAGTCTTTAGTCAAGTGTTTTATTTCAAACCAAGCTCTCAGATCCATAAGTTAAAATTGATTTGAATGCTGTCTTGTATACAGCTAATTTAGTGTTTTGACTAATTTTTCTCTTATTCCATATAAATTTATTCAGCTGATTTCCAACCATACCAGCTTTACTAATTCTCTTGTCTGCTTCCATATTCAATTTGCCATCTTCACTAAAAATTGTACCTAAAAAGTTGAAATGTTTTGCTTGTTCTATAGGTTCACCATTCAGGACACAGTTGAGGTTTTCAATGTTTCTGCATATTTTCATTAGCTTTGTCTTTTTATTGCTGATTTTCATATCAAATTTATTACAACAGTTTATTCAGTTTCGTCAAGGGAATCTTGCAGGACTTGTGCTGGATTTATTCAGAAGTATAACATCATCTGCATAAAGTAAAGAGTCAAGATTAACATTGCCAATTTTGATATCAGATTTAATACCACTTTACTTTATATCTATATAGATAATGAATAACAGTGGAGATAATTTGCACCTTTGTCACACACCTGATTTAACACCTTCCTGTACCTCCTTCATTCTAACTGCTGACTTATAGCTTAAATAGAGATTATTTATTGCTTGATATAACGTCTTATTTACATCATATAAGTATAGTGTTTTGAAGAGCTTTCCTCTTGGCACCTTGTCATATGCTTTTTCCAGATAAACGAAACTTAAATACAAATCCTTATATTCCCAGGATTTCTAAACTATTTGTCTTAAAGTGAAAATCTGATCCTGATAACCACTATTTGGCCTGAATCCAGCTTGTCCTTCACCAAGCTTCCCTTCCACAATTGTTCTTAGCCATTTATCAAGTATAGTTGCATAAATCTTGCTAGGAACACTTGATAGGGAAATACCTCTGTAATTCTTACATTGTTTTATTTCCCTTTTTATAGATAGGCAATATGAGAGCTCTGCTCCACTCATCTGAAATTTGATCCTCTGAATTTTTTTGAAGGCCTGATTTTTTACCTTGAACCTGATTTATCAGTTTTTGCTCTGAATTTTTGAAATTAAGATTTCTTTCACTGTTAAGTTTAGTTGCTTGCATTGCCTCGGGCTTCCTCTGCTGTTTCCCTTTGGAATCTACTTTCTTTTTTATATGTAAAAAAATATTATAAATAATATAGTCAAATATAATTATTATTATATTTTATATTATATAAAATAATATACATATATATAATCCTGATTCATTCTATATGATTTTTCCATTATTTTTGTTTTTGGGCCCAATTCTTTGTTGCTGTATTTTATAATTTTCTCTGATTTTTATGTTTCTGATTTTGTTAATATTGGTATGCACCTTCTGTTTTCCTTAATGTTTTCATCTGAATAACGTTTCATTTATCTGATTTTTTGCAATTTCCACACCTATTTCTGCTATGTATCTTAATATTGATCTGCCAGCTCTTTTGTAGATTGTTTCTTTACTTCCTATTCTTTCAAATATTTATTGCTTTTATTGTTTGTTGTTATCCATCATTTTGTGTGATTCCACAGTTATCTATTCCTAAATATTTTATCTTGTTCAATTATTTTCCCTTTAATTTCTAATATTAATATACGAATGTGATATAATTAATATAATATAAATCTTATAGTTTTTCTAGCAACTTTTATGAACTTTTTCTGCAGCATTATAATTTTTGTAATCTTTGTAAATCATCTTCATTTCCTGCTAATAAAATTATATCAGCATATCTGATACATTCTTTTATTATTTCATTCAGCACTAAGTAAGATGGGACTTAATGACTTATGTTTTGAAATTCCATTCCTTTGGTTATTTTTATTTCTTCAGCCATGTTTTGTATTATAGAACTATTTGTCTGTATATAATTAGTTCTGAAATTTGTTTTGGTATTTTTCTTATTTTTAATGTGGTTATTAAATCTGTTAACTGTATTCTCTCAACTACTTGAGGTAAATCATATGAAGAAGCTTATTGTATTGTATTTTTGATTTATTTTTTTCTGAATCTTTGTTCCTCATCAGATAATCCAATTATATTTCCAGGTTTTTTGTGTGTGATTGCAATGCTGTATAAAATAAATCTGTTAACTGTATTCTTTCAACTACTTTAGTTAGATCAATAAAACTGCTGAAGAAGCTTATTCCATTCTAATGATTTCTGTATTATTTGTTCAGATGTAATCATTGCATGTCTTTTTTATTTATTTATTTTTCTGAAATCTTGCAGATCATCTGATAATTAAATTATATTTCCAATTGCTTTTCTAATTTTAATGTTGTATAAAGCAAATCTGTTTTCTGTATTTGTCCTGTCTCCTTTTTTTGAAAATTGGTATTCTTAGGCTTTTTTCCCCAGTCATCTATTTTGCTAATATTTAAATTATACTTGCCAATAAATTATATTCTTGTTTAATCCTTTATCCAAGTGTGAACAAAAAGTTTGCACGTGAAGTATCTTCACAGCTGTGCTACTTGTATAAAAAGGCTGTTGACTTCTACTTTGTTGTTCTACTTCTACCTATAACAAAATCATTTATTCTAACAAACCACCAGAAGTCTCATCTAAAGTCCTATAGTTATATTCTTGTGGCCTGGAGTTTGCTGGCCTGGATAATAATATGCTGAAAAGAAATTCATTATAGCAAACTCTCTATTATAACAACTATTCCTTTGATACGTGTGAGTTTGCTATAATGAGAGGCATTTGTAAGGAGAAACTCAGCAGATAATTAACCTGAATGGTAGAGACTTGTTTTATTGTGATGGAGAAACCAAAGTTAATATGATGGGATTCTTGATCAAACAGAAACCAAACATGATAGAGCTGAAGGGATACTCTGAACACACAGCTTCTGAAAGGATAAGGAATAATTTTGCCTCTTTATAAGCCCCTGATACGACTTCACTTGGACTATTGTGTGTAGATGTAAGTGATGTGGATGGTGGAGAGGGTGCAAAGCAGAGTGTTAAGGATGATATTGGGACTATGGAATGTAGATTAGGAAGACAGATTGAGAATTTACTGATTACAGACACTAGTGAACAGGAGAAAGAGCAGTTGAGATGATAGAGACCTTCAAACTTCTGAAAGGATCATATAGGATACTAGTAGATGGAACATTTCATTTTATGGAATGTGGGGTAAAGATGTGGGGGCATCCATAGAAATTGAGACTGAATTCAATCAAGAAAGAGATGAGAGCTGTATTTTTCTCTCATAGAGTGGAGGTGGTGAATGCAAGTAGTGAATGAATTCAAGAAAAGGTATGACAGGTGTGGGTAATATGTGGCCACTCTCTCTCTCATCAAGTCCCTGACTCCCTGGAAGTCTGTGGTGGTGGTGTTAATAATTAAAACACAGGAAGCTACAGTAATGACCATAATCAAGGTATGTGCACTCTCATATAATACTGAAATTGAGAACTTTTGCAATATGGTACCTGCTGCAATAAATTGAAAATAATTGCACTCAGTTTGCTGGCCTGGAGCTGAGTGGATAATTTCAACTCTCCAACCACTAGGTCATGTGTTTGAAGCCCACTGTGAGCATGGATGTCATTCTATAGGTGGTAGATGAATTTCATTATAATGTGAGATCATTATTGAAGGCCTGAAATGGCTTA
This sequence comes from Typopeltis vanoorti, assembly GCF_054136105.1. Lineage (NCBI taxonomy): Eukaryota > Metazoa > Arthropoda > Arachnida > Uropygi > Thelyphonidae > Typopeltis > Typopeltis vanoorti. The sequence continues at coordinate 123,220,700 of NC_143550.1, forward strand.
AAAGTCCATGTGGTCCATATAGAGCAGGGTTTCTGGATTATCTAACCTGTAGCATGGTGCCAGTTTATGACAGATTTACAAACCACTATGGGTGGGATTCACATAAAAATGGTGGTTATGCAGGACTTTTTTTATGAGATACAAGAGGCTTTCATGTGAAGTGGGGTTTTTCAAACCAAGCAAACTGGCCAGAGGAATACGTTTAAATAACAAACATAATATCATTGGCCTTATAACCTTAGATGCTTGGGCTATAATTCCAAGCAACCATTTGAAGAGGCATTGGACTGGTTTTTGGATCTCAAAGCCCAGAAGAGGAAGATTGGTTCATTTTGCATTAGGCATATCTGGCAGCAACAAGTTCCTTTTGCAAGAAGAAACCTAAAAAAGCATGGGCATGGTGCTCTGGACTTACCAGCTGAAATAGATTACATAACTTGTTCTAAATAAATAGCAATTTCCAAAAGATGGATAATATATATATATACAGATCTTTAGCACAACTTTAATACAGATCATAGATTAGATTAGTAACACCATTCCAACAACAAAAAACAGAAATAAATGATTTAACAAAAAAAGACCCTAAAAATGACCGAATAATATTAATGTATATAAAACTAATCTCAACAAGCTAGCAAAGAATATATCTGTGGAAACCAACATCTACCTGCCATGCCATCTATGAGCTTTCATTAATAAAATACTCAAGGGAAAAAAAAAAAAAAAGTTCTCACTTAAAATACCAAGAACTAATAAGAAAAAAAGAGAAATATTGTTCAAGAATAGGAGTAACTCCTAAGCATTTGAATCTGTTTAACTCAACAGACTTTATAAAGAAAGAGATAAAGCTATGCTAACACTGCATTAACCACCATACAGTCTTGACATGTATAAATATATCCATAATTGCATGGATTAGAAGTGTCCATTGAAGTCAATATAACCTTTGGATATTATAGATATGAAGCATATATTTTGGATATATTTATCCATGTGGCTATTTGGATGGTTAATAAAGAATGCTTTGGAAAATAAAACTGCCTTACAAATAAAAAAAGATGGATCAAAAATGAAAAAAAAAAAAAATAGAGAGAGAGAGAGAGAACTAACAACAAAGATGAAATGAAAAAAAAACTCCAACTAATTTCACTGCATCACAGACCTTCTACAATTCAGAAGCTTTTCCAGAGATCAGCAGTACTGAAATGGAGAGTGCATTCTAAAAGAGGACAAATAGAAAAAAATTCTAGTGAAAACGAGATTAATGTTGAACTGGTTAAAATTTGGACTTGAAGACTTGTTACCTGCTTCGATGAAGTTCAACATTATTATCAGTAAATTTATCCCAAATCAGTGTCTAAAATGAAAGAAAAATTAGAAATTGGATATCATTACATTCAACATTTACTATAGCAAACATAAAAATATAGTCCATAACCAAAGCTTGGAATAACTGCTGGAGAATAGGTCACTGAATGAAGATGACGTGTCCATCTCTTTTAAAAAAAAGTCGATGGATCCTTTTATATTATTCACACTAGCACTTCACTTCAATTTTTTGAAAAATTACCAGTTTTAACTCATTTTCATGTTATTGTGATATATATATATATATGTGTGTGTGTGTGTGTGTGTGTGTGTGAGAGAGAGAGAGAATTTATGTAATTTTTGCTTCATTGACAAATTGTCATAATCAAGTTGCAATGACATGATTTTAAGTGAAGTGACAAAATCACAGTTTTATTATTACTGGACTGTAGGAGATATTCAATTGTTTGCAGATGGTGTGAGGCTATGCAGTATTATTAGATATGGTGCCAATGAGTGGTCCTTTAGAATGATCTGAATAAGCTAGGTGTAATGAGTTGGGTTTAATGTCACTAAGTGTAAAATTTTGAATTTTAGGATCCACAGATAAAACACTGCATGCTCTTAATTGTGGAACTATACTGGAGGAAGTAGAAGAGGCATACGAGTATTATTATTACGTGACTCCTCCAAGGAGTCCAAAGACTCATCAAGGGAGGGCACCTGCTTTACAGCTTTCTGTCTCCACCACTCATTCCACCAGCTGCAGTGAACGACATCATCTACACTAATGCCATGTACTGCCCACCACCACTAGTATTTTCATAGGCAATCACAAACATGTGATTGCTTATGGCAGGATTTGAACCTACTTCCTTTTGGCTGGAGAGTAGATATGCTAACCACTCGACCAATGTGGCTGGCAAAAAATATGTCGAAGTGGATGGTGGATCTTGCAGTGACAGTGGACTGAAATTTGAAATTCAAGGGATATATTGTAAAATTGTAAAGACAACTCTGAGTATTGCTGTACTAAGAAAGACATTGATATACTTTGAAGAGGATTCAAAACGCTACAGTTATATTGTGTCACTGGGGCATTTTATCAAGCAATACTTAGTCTTTATTTGAGTTGTAACTCAGTAGTTAGAATTGAAGGAAGTACAGGAAGATGGTTTAATGTTAAATCTGGTGCCAGACAAGGGTGTACATTATCCCTCTCTGTTATTCATTATCTATATGGATCACATTATGAAGGAAAGTGGTATTAAACCTGATATCAAAATTGAAGATGTTAATCTCGGTTCTTTACTTTATGCAGATGATGTTATACTTCTAAATAAATCCAGTACAAGTCTGCAAGATTCCCTGACTAAATTGAATAACTCTTGTAATAGATTTGGTATGAAAATCAGTAATAACAAGACAAAGACAAAAAAGGACTAATTTTTTTCAAAAGACTGTGCACCAATTGTCATCCTCAATTGCATAAAATAAATTTATGCATGTTATTTTATTTTATTTTAATTTATTTCTAATTATATCTGTATTTATTAGATGTATTTTAATTTAATTCTATAACACGCTACTGCAGGCATAGTGGGATTCCATTGTAAGCATACTCTAACTGTATACTATTCCTAGTATTGTTTTTTGAATATCTGTACTGATGATGTCGTAAGATACTTTGGACGAAATATTTACTTATTAAGGAATTTAATTACTGTGGTTTACATGTGTATGTTTAGTTGTTGAAAAAGTGTGTCCTCTTTGTGAAGCATTAATGTATTGTGTTTAATTTTAGGAAGCATGCAAAGCCAGGAAACAATTAGGGGAGTCTTTAACAGGAATAAATGCAAAAATCAGTGATATTGCTATTCCGTGGGTGCACTGCACACTTAGCACACCCGAAATATACTTCCTTGGTAAATTGATTACTGTTTACCATTCTTCATATCATTAGTAGAGCAATTCCAAAACCAAAAGTTATTATCTTTTTATATGTGCATTAACTTCTGGCACCAAATGATGAGTGAACCATTCCTGGAATAACTTTTGTCTTCCATAATTTTCCTGTAGGTGATAGGAAGAGATTTTATTTCTACAAGATGAGCAATTCTCTCAAAATACAAACCTTTTTATTATTTTTGCAATTATAAAAGGTTTATATTTTGAGAGCCAGCCATATTGAAAAAGCATAAAACAGTAATACATACATGTTAATTAGTAGCATGTTCAGCAAATGCTATAATTTGTCATCTAGATAGTTTTTGATTTCTAAATTAGATTAGATTTCTATGAAGTCTTCTGGCTTCAAAATCAGAAGATTTGTTTCTCTTCAGCAATCATGGCTATCTGATACATGATGCTGCTAAACCTGCACAACCATCTGGTTTCCAACTTTTTTGAAATTGCATGGTATGCAGAATTCAAGAAGCCATTCTCTTTGGGAGTTGTAATACAAAGTGAGAATGCATATTACCTTGGTTAAAAGGGAAAACATAGCAGATACATATGTTTACTGTATATATAAGGATAAATAATACACTTAGAAAAATGAAATATAATAAAAGAAAAAAAATCTCACTTAAAGGGGAAAACACCAAACGTTTTTGGTTTTAATATGAAATTCCAAATAGGAACATGTGGAAAAAGTTACAGAAGGCATACAAAACAAAAATAATGTAGAAATATAAAAGAAATTCATATGCAAGAAAATACTGCATTCAGAGAAATTATTATTATTAGTTAAGAATAAAAATAAATATATATATATTGAATACCTTAAAACAAAATATAGAGCCTAAAAGAATTAATGGGAATATGAATTTGCACAACTTTATGGCTGTATAGGAAATTAACAGGAAATGAAAGTTTGTACCGAGCAATAGAAGATTTATTTTAAATCTGTGGTTTGCAAATGGCAGAAATCAGCAGTATGTACTGATGCCTCAATTTGCATTCCTGAAATTAATGAAATCTTTTAGAAAGAGAAACAGTCATTTTCTACATATAGCAAAGCAAAGTTTTCACTTTGGAATTTTTTCAAGTAACATTTAAGCAGAAATATATATATAAATCCTGTAATCTTTTCTTTTGCTTTAGAAAGGTAGAATAAAATCAATATTTCATAGCAGCATAACAGAAAATGAGAGTTTGCACTATACGTTAATAAATCAATGAACTGAAGAACGAACAAAGATATCACATAGCTAAGTTTTTATTTTGAGCACATACATGAAAGATTGGTACTGTGTATAGGTAGCAGGTTGAGTGAGAAAAGAGAAACTTTGAAAGCCTGTATATTGAATTCCTTGGGAAATACATCAGGGAGAAGACTGTTCCACAATACAGCAATAGCAGGGATGGAGAAGGAGGAAAAGAAACTTGTTCTGTTGGTTTCAAGGTGTACTGTGAAGGGATGTTGGGCAGCAGCTGCTCATGTTCCAACAGACTTAGTACTGAGTGGAGGGGAATTATTGATGCCATTTTGGTTGAACATTTGCCATGGAAATATTTATAGAATTCACATAATGCAGAAACCTAACACCTGTGTGAAAGTGGGAGGAGTGAGTTGCAAAGAGGTGGGTTATTAATCAGTCTAATTGCTCTCCTCTGTATTGAGTCAAGCATTTTGAGAAACTTCAAATGTGAGAGCAGTATTCAATAACTGGGTGGATTTATGATTTGTATATGGTTAACAGCTGTTCAGAGGTGAAGTAATGACTTGAGCAAAAGTGACTGCTGATGAGAGTTACTGCTGTATAGCTAGGGGATGTCAGGTATTATAATTTACATCAGCTTTGCAAAAATTAATTGGTGAAAAATTTATTTTATTATTGACTGCCATATACAAGCCACTTTTACTTTGGAATTACATTCTGATGGATGTACCTTAGGAAATAAAAACAAGAATAAGGTGCTGTAGTATTTATTGCTCACTTCATGTTCCTAGCATACATGTATATAAAGAGTGATAGCTGGTGTTGAGGGGAGAAGAAAGAAAGGTAATAAAATTGTCTGACTTCAGAGCACTTATATGACATGAGAATGCAATTTCAAAGTTTAAAGGATCAAAGTTTTCTAGGTTGTGAGCAATTAGAATTGAAGAATATATGCATGAAAGTTGATTTGATGTAACATCAGGTATAAAGCAATGTTGCATTCTATCTCCACTGTTATTCAGCAACGGTATGGAATATTTTATGCAAGACAATAATATTAACCCTGACTTCAGAATCCGAGATATTAAACTGTTCTTTATATTATACAACTGATGCTATAGTCTTAAATAAATACATTGAGTAACATTCCCTGTAATTTTTGTTGGCCCATATACACATGAAAAATATTTTGTGAACAAGTTTCTGGTCTTGGACTCGATGTATGCAGTAGCTGTTGAAAGTTTTTTCACTTGGTTACTCTATAAATTAAAGATGCCAAGAAATTATATTCTTGTTTCATCCTTTATCTAAATGTAAACAAACAAAGTTTGCATGTGAAGTCACTTCGTGACTGGGCGACTTGCATATATAGAGGCTGATGACTTCGCATCAATTGCCTTAGTATCCCATAATGCAATGCACATATCCTTACAGACATGTATAGTGTTATACATTATGGACCTTTATTGAGGTCTCATCAGTGGGATCCATACCCAGAAGTGAGACGAAGGTTGAAGTAATGTTGAAGTCATATTTCCATGTACAAGTGGTCAAAAGGTGTCACACCTTATTACTAAAATACTCTGGATTAGAGATGGATGTTGAAAGTTTTTTCACTTGGTTACTCTATAAATTAAAAATGCCAGCAAATTATATTATTGGTTTCATCTTTTATCCAATTTTAAGCAAACAATGTTTGCTTGTGAAATCACTTCATGACTGGGCTACTTCAACATTACTTCACCCTTGGTATCACTTGTATCTGGCTCCCACTGAAGACCTCAATGAAAGTCGAAACCAGTCTGGGTAGTGGCCCTTCCCATAATACATAGCATTATATATGTCCATAAAGATTGTGTGTGTGTGTGTGTGTGTGTGTGTGTGTGTGTGTGTGTGTGTGTGTGTGTGTGTGTGTGTGTGTGTGTGTGTGTGTGTGTGTGTGTTGCATTATGGGATACTAAGGCAATTGATGCGAAGTCATCAGCCTCTGCATACAGGTAGCCTAGTTGTGAAGTGACTTGAGGCACAAACTTTGTTTGCTTACACTTGGATAAAGGATGAAATCAAGAATATAATTTCTTGGCATCTTTAATTTATAGTATGCAGTAGCCTGTGCTTGCAATATTAAAGTCACAAGCCACAGATTCATATTTTGACAGCAATGTTGCCATTGCGGCTTCAGCACATTTTTCATTCACTCAAATTTAGATGAATTTGCAGCTTTTTTCCACTTTAACTTTGACAGTGTCATTTTTGAGGATTTAATGCACTGAAAACTTTAATATTTCTCATATTAATGTTTTCCCTTTCTTTTTTTCATCTAGCTATAACTTGTGAAATTGCGAGCACTAAATTAATTTGCTTAAATCTGCTACAGAATTCCTTTTACATAAATTCAAGTGACTATGCTGTCTAGATAGTAGACACTCTAAACAGATACGCATCTCTCACTTGCTAGTGCTGCTCATTCACCCATGCTGTGCAGGCTACAAGTAACTAATTAGAAATTTTTAAGTTGGAGTGGGAGAAGTTACTAAATAAAATAAGTATGATTTATCATGTAATTCATTTTTATAGTACATTCAAAAAGCATTGACTGTAAATTAGAAATTCTGAAATCAAATATTTTTTGTGTGCCATTACGAAATATGTGTGCTCCCCCCTTTTTAATTGATATGCATGCACACAGCTCAGAGGACCAATTAAATTGAATATGATACTGTAACAAACGTAAGTAAATTAGCAGATGTATGAGAAAGAGATACTTAAGTTAATACTCGTGGAAAGGCTTAGACGTTGGTTATGCATTTTTACTAAATAGCTTAAGGAAATTACAACATATACTAGGATATACATTAAAATAAATTTTAATACACTTCCAATATTTCAGCAACGTCACGTTGCCATTTTCACAGCATCTTAAAAACAAGACACATGCAGGCAAGCACAACAAACAGTAATTGAGGATGAAGCAGGAAGCTATTCTTTCTCCTAAAAGTCCTGATGGTGCCCCCTAATGGGCAATGTTGGTATTCTTGGGCGATTGGGCTGAAGGTCTTCTGATGCAGGTTTCCCAAATTTGGGGCAGTCTCATGCAACCAAATTTGTTGAGGTGCGGATTGTTTCTTAGGGGCTGAGGCTGATTCCATGAAAGCCCTTCGTATTTGAATTTACTATGGTGTATCATCGTGGCTTTCTTCCACCGTATTCTATGACAGGTATCTAGTGCATGGTCTGCAAGACCAGAGTGGCTGTATTGGTGAAACCAGATGTAGTCCTTGTGTTCTGAAATTCTGATATTAGCTGTCCTGCCTGTTTGGCCAAAGTAGGACAGCTTACAGCTGCAAGGGATCTGGTGTACACCAGGTAGGTCTAAGGGGGGGAGGTTGGTCTTTAGTAGAGCAGATAAGGGATGCCAATTTTTTATATGGTCTGTAACAAGAAGTTAAGCCATGTTTTTTTTTGGATTTTTGTAATTTTTTCCGAGGTGCCTCGGATATAGGGTATGGTGATGGATTTAGAGTAATCCTTGTGTGTTTGAGTGTAAGTTTCTTCAAAGCCAGCATAGAAAACCTTACACTCAAACACACTGACGTAATGGTCAGTTTTGATGTCTCCTCCTTATTCATAAATGTCCCACTCAAAGAATCCTTAGAGCTAATCCAAGCTAAATTTCCTCCCGATATCACAGCCCTATTTCAGTTCACAATGAACTCGGGCTATTTTGTTTGACAAGAAAAATTCTACAAATAGAGGGGACAGCCATGGGTTCTCCCCTCTCCCCACCCTTGGCCAACTTTTATATGGAGACTTTTGAAGAGAAAGCCTTAAACTCTGCCCCACAAAAACCAACGATATGGCTTCGCTATGTTGATGATGTGTTCGCTATTTGGCCACATGGCTCTGATGCACTCCTCTCCTTCCTAACACACTTAATCAACCAAAACACACCAGAATAAATTCACCCTGGAAGAGGAAAAAAACAACTGCCTTCCTTTCTTAGACACACTAGTCACCTGCCAGCCTGATGGAACCTTGGTTTTCTCAGTCTATAGAAAACCCACCCATACAGGCAGATACATTCACCAACAACCCCCCCCCCCCTCGCAACAATATGGAGTCATTAAGACACTACACAACAGGGCTCAATTTATCTGTTCAAATGATAATGCCCTGACCACATTCTCAACACTTTTTCAGCCAATGGCTACCCTCCCAAAAAAATCCAAAACATATCGAAACCAATAAACCACAACCCCCCCCCTCACAAGAAGGATTACTCTAAATCCATCACCATACCCTATATCTGAGGCACCTCGGAAAAAATTACAAAAATCTTTAAAAAAATTACTTAAATTCTTGTTACAGACGATATAAAAAATTGGCATCCCGCTCTAATAAAGACCAACCTCCCCCTAGACCTACCTGGTGTATACCAGGTCCCTTGCAGCTGTAAGCTGTCCTACTTTGGCCAAACAGGCAGGACAGCTAATATCAGAATATCAGAACACAAGGACTACATCTGGTTTCACCAATACAGCCACTCTGGTCTTGCAGACCATGTGCTGGATACCCGCCATAGAATACGCTGGAAGAAAACCACGATAATACACTGTAGTAAATTCAAATACGAAAGGCTTTTCATGGAATCAGTCTCAGCCCTAAGAAACGATCCAAACCTCAGCAAATTTGGTTGCATGAGACTGCACCATCAGGACTTTTAGGAGAAAGAATAGCTTCCTGCTTCGTCCTCAATTACTGTTTGTTGTGCTTGCCTGCACGTGTCTTGTTTTTAAGTTGCTGTGAAAATGGCAATGTGACGTTGCTGAAATATTGGAAGTGTATTAAAATTTATTTTAATGTATATCCTAGTATATGCTGTAATTTCCTTAAGCTATTTAATAAAAAAGTAAAAAAACTTAAGTTAATAGAAGAACGAAATAAAACAAGGAAAAAGAAGAAGACTGTAGAAGGTAATGGTATCAAAGTCTAAGGAACAAGATTAGGAAGACTGCATAAATGCAAAGGAGAAATGGATAGAAGAAATATGTAAAGAAGTTGAATTAAAAAAAAGAATGTGAATTAAAAACAGGAGGAACTAACAAGGCATATCGAATAATTGCTGTGCATACTTGCAATTTCCAAACAAAAAGTAAAGTTGTATGAGACAAAAAAAAAAAAGTAAATTAACTGGTAACAAAGAGATAGCAGAGAGAGAGATAGAAGGAATATCTTGAAGATTTATATAGAAGAGAAAGTATGAATAACGAAATTATGTAACCAGAATGTGAAGTTGAAAAAGAAAGTTTAGGACCAGAGATACTGGATGAAAAAATAAAAAGAGCAATTAATGAAGCTGTGCCCAAATGTTTCACCTATTTGGGCACAGCTTTTAATAAAGATGGCAAATTACATTGGAAAACTGTAGGAACTGATGAAATACCTGCTGAAATTCTAAAAATTCTGGGAGATGCAACACAAAAACCTTATTTAAAGTGATTAAGCTAATCTATCAAGAGGGACAGGAAGTATAAGTTTTCTATGAAAGTTTGATGATAACAATACCCAAGAAAGGAAATGCAACAGACTGTAAAAATTATCAAATACTAACATTAATTAAATTAAGGGGATATTAGATCCCACATTGTTTTAAAACCGAATAAGAAACTCAAAGATTGGAATCAGAGAGTTTCATGAACACAGGCAACTCGTTGCAAAGGTGGGGAAAGTTCTGATCGCCATTCTTGGTATTTTCCATAATGTAAAAACACATTTCCTAGTCTGTATTCTAGCACTGTACTCAAAAAAATGTTGCATCTTTACTTTCAATTTCAAAACAAATATTTTGTTGTGTCCCAATTTACGATTATTATTGTAACTAGTAATTTCCTCTCATCTATGTTCTACTATTATCTATGCTCGAGATATCACAAAAATTTACTACTACTTAAGTTATTTCTCCCCTTAGTACCCCTAATATTTGTATTATACTGCGCCTTTTGGGATATTTAGTTTGAGATATTATATACAAAAACAAGGAGAAAGAACTAAAATATGTCTGAAAGTGAAACAATGTTGCAGTCGTGACACTTTATCTCGTTTCTTAACACATTAATTTCCCGCGTGATTAGGTTCGTAATTTTTCAAGTGGTGCATTGGACAGCAATTTCAGACAACTGTTTTATCATTGGACAAAAGGTTTATTAAATTCCTTAACATGGTACAATTCAAATTTTAGTTATTACTCAATTCAGTGCTATACTAACTATTTACAAACTGACATTAGCATATCATAAATAATTAAGCTATGATCCTATAATGGGTATTATGATTATGCTGCCATACACATTCAACACATAACTTCATATGACATGGACATATAAGATTAATTCACACTATTTAACTATCCAAACTTAAGTTGCTTAACTAAACCATTTACTGCACTAACACATAACTATGACATTTAAACTTTCTTATACAATATAATAGACATGCAAAATTCTCAGGACAATTAATTACTCATATAACATTAACACTAGCCAGGTTACTTTCAATATATTCTGTCAGATACTAAAGTCCTAGTATTGTTTTCTTGGTCACTTCAACAGTTCAGTATTAGAATAATGATAACTATTACAAACGAATTATAGTTAACACGAGATATATTTTACAGTACCTTTCTTTCTTGATTCTTCCATATGGGCCTCTACCTTTTTCTGATCGAACTATCTTGGTATAACCTTTCCGATAATCTGTTTCTCCTACGTTCCTTTTTGAACTGAACTACGCTTACGCGGTCTTAACCTCTCGTAACTTAGGACACACTTTGAATCATCTATATAACAGCTGTTCAACTCGCGACGTGGATATCGATTTCTTTACAGCTTTCCCTTTTTCGTGGTTGTCACTGAAGTTGAAACACAAAGGATATGCTTTCTTTTCCTCGACTATATGACATTCTTCGCTTCTTACATAGGAAATACGGAACCGAAATTCCGCTCACTTTTGTTTCCATGTTGTGACGACGGAGATATAACTCCAATCTCGCCACCGGCACCTTCCTTAAATTCTTTTCTCCGCCCCCTACTTGATTTTACTTCACTGACCAATTAGGGTGGCGTTTTTCTGCCAAATGTCCTTTGGTCGGCGAGCCCGTAACGATGTCTTAATCCGGGAATCGGCCCTGAGCGATTGTCTGTTGTTTTTCTTTCGCTAGCCTCTAACTTAATCCCCTTTCCAAAATTTCTCTATGAATTCACTTAATATTTCAATCTCTAGCCTCTCACATACCATCTCTTATGACTAATCCTTTTCTGTCTTATTTAGTTAAATTTTCTCTTTTATATCATATTACAACATTAATATATTCTTTCTTTTTGTTAGTTAGTTCAACAAACACCTTTATATTTTATATATTTTATTGGATGCAAGAATATTTCTTTTTCTTTTAATTAATTCATCTATTATCTTTTATGCAGGGTTTTTAATTTATTTATTCTTCATGTTACACCATGATAGCTGAGAATTCTACATTCTTAAGATATCAGGTGTAACAATTTGCAACTCACTGTTACTCCCACACAAACTTATAACATTCTGATAATTTGTTTGCTTTATCTTTCTAGTAAAGCATGATATTCACATTCTACTGGAGTTATATGAAAGTATATGCTATTCTCTAAGTTAAATTCCTTTTTTCATGTGACTGTTCGGCATGATTTTTTTTTTCAAAAAAGTTCCAAAATTATCTTTGTTGACAGATGAAGAAATGGATAGGCTTTTCTGGTGCATGTAGAAATAACAGTGATTATAATGAATGATGTCTGTCATTTATAGATATTATATTATCTAGGATTATATTTTGCTCAAGTGACAACATTTTGCTCCTTGATCATATGTTTTGATTTATATTTAATGGCATGTAACATGACTTCCTACTCTATTCAAAATATCTCTAACCACTTCCGATGAATAACTATCACTGTACTTCTGTTTTGAAATTAGATGTCTGATTCCTTTCATTGAAATTAGAACTGGAGGCAGAAGTAATGTCACACTCTTAAACATTTAGTCCGCTTAATTTTTAACTGCAGCCTTTACCTTCGCCTGGTTTAATGATTATAAACAAATTATTTCTGGACTCTGTATTTTTCTAACACCTGTTTTGGAGCGAATAGGACTTTTTAAAAAGTTATTATTAGTTTTCTTTTTAAATTAATATATATAATTCTATCTCCTTTCCCAAAATGTATGTTCTTTTGAAACACTACCATACTCATGTAACGCTGTTCAGAAGTTAATGAAAAAAAATTGTGTAATTTTGGACTGTATACATTTTTTGTAATCTGTATGTGTTTCTTTACAGTTTCAGATTAATAATATATCATTTTCCAGTAATTCTAAATAAAATGCTATCTTATATAAAATGCATATTTACCTCTGCACTATATTTTACTTTAGGAAGATCATGGAGAAAAGATGAACTGAGAATCAAGAGCAACTCAGATCTTCATAAACTTTGGTAATTGTTGTATTATAGTATATTTTGTTCGATTGTATTACACACACCATGATAACCTTGACATCAAGAAGTCAGTATACACATAATTTTTTGTTGTTAAAACCAACTGAACTCTTATTTAAAGGTCTCTGAGTGAGACAAATAGTACATTCATTGTATAATTAAAGAATGCAAATGACTTGCTCAACATGTTAGTATTTAGATGTAGTATCTTAGTATACTTTAGTTGAATAATAAATTTACTAATTGCAGCCACTTGTCAAGTTGTGTGTAATAATGTGTACCATAAACTCGTATGTAGCAATTAACTGTTAAACATGCTCCTTCTGAAAACTAGTACAAGTACATCTTTAGAATGTACAAAGACTGAAAAGATGCTCCATTTTGAATTGTGTTTATTAACACATTCGCTGCCAACTACGAGTACACTCATAGTTGGTAAACCAGCTACACAAGCCAGCTACGAGTATACTCGTATGACGCTTACCACCGTCAACGAGATTACTGTACTGACCTTGAAGAAGTGAAAATGCTTGGCTTGTGGAGCTAGCATCGAAACTGTGTATTCTCATAGATGGTATATGTTCTGCACAAGCCAACTACGTGTATACTCTTATGACGCTTACCGCCGGCAATGAGATTACCGTACTGACCTTGAAGAAGTGAAATTGCTCGGCATCAGGGAACAGACTATGCCGAAGTGGCGTGGCAGCGAACGTGTTAATCAAAAAATTTTATATTTTGTTTTTTATTTCTGTTAATTGAATAAAAAGACAGAAATTAAGCACAAAATATCAAATTTTTTTGACAGATAGAAAATCAAGTGGAAGCATTGTGTGTAAAGGTGTTCTGTCTCCTTCACACCACTCTTGTTTTTCCTATGGATGAGACTTGTCGCCATCTCGTTTTACTTACTTTTATATAAGAGCATGTGTGTGTGTAAGGTACTGAGATATAAAGATTTATCCATGTACCTAGTTCTTTGAATTGCAACATACAAACTTTATTGCATTCTTATATTTATTGTATTTTTATTGTATTATACGAGGGTGGTCTGAAAAGTTCTTGGCCTCAACCATAGATGCCAACATTATCGGCAAGATTTTTTTTCTAAGTTGGTACATCTGTCATAAGCATCCATGAGAAATTGCAAGTCATTCTATCAAGTAGTTTGTTTTATACAGCTGTCTGAAGCAAAAGTGTTGTTGAAATCGGCTGCCAAGTTCAGCCTTGGAGATGATCCATCTTTCACATGGATCATCTTTGAATTTCACCAAAAAGTGGAACAACACCAGAAATCATTGAACAAGTGCACAATATGGTATTGGATGACTGACGAGTCAAAATGCGTGAAATTGCTGAGACTATAGTCATTTCAAAAGAACGTGTAGGATATATTTTGCATGAAGAATTGCAAAATGAAAAAGCTTTGCACAAGATGGGTGCCGCGCTTGCTCACAGCAGATCAAAAACGCACTCGCATGAAAATCTCTGAACAGTGTTTGGAGCGTTTTAACAAGAATAAAACTGATTTTCTGCATCGATTTATTACTATGGATGAAACTTGGATTCACCATTACACACGAGAATCCAAACAGCAGTCAAAACAATGGAGAGAAACTGATTGTTCAGTGCCAAAGAAGACAAATAATAAATTTAGCTTAATCCTTTATTCAAGTGTGAGCAAACAAAGTTTCTGCCTGAGAAAATCTTCAGGACTTGGGTAAGGTAGTACAACACCGGGCAACTCGTAGCAAAGGTTGACCAAACTAACATCACTCCTATCTCAGTATCTCCCATAATGCAAAAGTTATGCATTAAGGGAAGGGCCACTACCCAGACTAGTTTTGACCTTTATTGAGGTCTCTTCAGTGGGAGCCATGCCCAGAAATGGCGATACCAGGCAGAAGCAATGGTGAGGTCATCTTTACCTATAGGAATTGCCAAAAGGTGTGCCACCTTTTTTATTAAATTACTCTGGATTTGGAGGAAGATGTTGAAAGTTTATTTTTCACTTGGTTAGACTATAATAAATTTAGTTTAATCCTTTATCCAAGTGTGAGCAAACAAAGTTCATCATCATCAAATTCCTGCCATATACCCTCAAGGGGTGTACAGGATATGATAGTACTACATGAAAAATTTACATCATTACTAACTTCCTATCTACAATTTTCCTCCAAATCAGTCTGTTACTTGTCAAGACTCCAACATTACCAGATCTTATATTTCCATTGTCTAAGGCACTTTGTACCGTATCAATCCACCTATATCTTGGTCTTCCTCAAGATATGGGTCGTTTTCCTGCCAACCTGGCAGAGAACACTTATTTTGCTAATCTTTCCTCACCCATTCGGTTTGTCACCATACAACCTGAGATTAGCTCTGCTAACGCATTTCTGGATGCTGACAATGTCAAGTTTTTTCCTAATATCCTTGTTTTTAATATGATATTACCATTGATGCCATCTGTTCACGCCTCTAATCTTTCTCAGGACTCTCATATCTGTGGTGTCTAGTCTTTGGTCAAGTGTTTTACTTCTGATCCAGCTCTCAGATCCATAAGTTAAAACTGGTTTGAACACTGTCTTGTATACAGCTAATTTAGTGTACCAACTAATTTCTCTCTTATTCCATATGAATTTATTCAATTGACTTCCTACCATACCAGCTTTGTTGATTCCTTTGTCTCTTTCCATATTTAATTTACCATCTTCACTAAAAATTGTGCATAAGTAGCTGAAATGTTCTACTTGTTCCAGAGGTTCTCCATTCACAACACAGTTGACATTTTCAATGATTCTGCCTATTTTCATTGTCTTTGTCTTTTTATTGCTGACCTTCGTACCATATCTATTACAACAGTTATTCAATTTAGTCAGAGAATCTTGCAGACTTGTGGCGGATTTATTTAGAAGTATAATATCATCCACATAAACCAAAGAGCTGACATTAACATCTCCAATTTTGATATCATGTTTAATACCACTTTTCTTCATAATGTGATCCATATGGATAATGAATAACAGAGGGGATAATGTACATCCTGTCTCATACCAGATTTAACATTAAACCATCTTCCTGTACTTTCTTCAGTTCTAACTGCTGACTTACAACTTAAATAAAGACTAGGTATTGCTTGATATAATGTCCCATTGACACCATATAACTGTAGCATATTGAATAGCTTCTCTCTTGGCACCTTGTCATATGCCTTTTCCAAATCGACAAAACTTAAATACAGATCTTTGTTATATTCCCATGATTTCTCCACTTTTGTCATAAAGTGAAGATCTGATCCTGACAGCCTCTATTTGACCTGAATCCAGCTTGTTCTTCACCAAGCTTTTCTTACACAATTCTTCTCAACCGTTTCTCAAGTATACTTGCATATATTTTACGAGGAACACTCAATATACCACTGTAATTCTCACGTTGTTTTATTTCTCTTTTTATATATAGGTACTACGAGAGCTCTACTCCAGTCATTGGGAATTTGTCCCTCTGTCCAGGCATTCTGAACTATGCAGTGCAGCCACTGTAAGACTTTTATACCACCATACTTCAGCATTTCTGGTCGAATATCATCTACTCCTGCTGCCTTTCCCCATTTCAAGCCTTTGATGGCTTTTTCTACTTCAAGTATGGAAATGTATTCCTGACTGCATGCCTGGTCAGTGTTTTTCACCACTGTGCTGTCATCACTG
The DNA here is from genome assembly GCF_054136105.1 of Typopeltis vanoorti. NCBI lineage: Eukaryota > Metazoa > Arthropoda > Arachnida > Uropygi > Thelyphonidae > Typopeltis > Typopeltis vanoorti. The sequence goes on from NC_143550.1 coordinate 123,237,403, forward strand.
CTTGTTTCATTTAGCAAATTTTCAAAGTAATTACTTCATACTTCAAGGATATCTTTTTCTCCTGTTTTCATTTCACCTTTATCATCTCTAACTCCTTTTACAGCACTCTTTCCTCCATTCCTAAGCTTCTTCAACAACATCCAGAATATTTTGCCACCTTCTTGATATTTATTTTCTATATTCTTGCCAAAGTCCTTCCATGACTTTTGTTTAGCTAGTTTTACACACTGTTTAGCTTTCTTACATTTGTCTCTGTATTCTGTAAGAGTAAAAGCTGACTTATTTGCCAGGAACTTTTGATATGCTTTCTTCTTTTCCTTCACTGCATCTTTAACTTCCTGTGTCCACCAGGGAGTTCTGATTTTTTTATCCTTACAGACAACTTCGCCACATGCCTCTCTGGTAGAATCAATCAATGTTTTCTTCTTCAGAGTTTGCCACTGAATATCCAAGGTTTGGTTCCTGTTCTCAAACTCTTTCATTTTTCCTTCAATAATCTTTGTGTATTTTAGTCTATAGTTCACATCTGAGAGCTGCTCAACTTTTATTCGCTTTAAAACTTTCTTACACGTCATTCTTTTCAATATGAAATTCAATTTTATCTTGCTCAAGACTAAATAGTGATCACTTCCAATTTCAAATCCTCTGTACACTCTGGTGTCCTGCACCAGGGAGAAAACATTACTATCAACAATAACATAGTCAATGAGACTTTTCTTATTCCTGGCCTCTCCATGTGAATTTGTGCACATTTTTATGTTGGAACATGGTGTTAGTAATAACCAGTCCATGTCCTGAGCAGAAATCCAACAGATATTTATTATTAGCTTTGCTCTTTTCTCCAAATTTTCCCAAAATATTTTTGTATGTCTGACAATCACTTCCTACTCTGCTATTTAGAACCCCAATATGGACCAACTTTTCCTTTTTCATTGTGTCAGTAGCTTTCTCTAGAGCCTCAAAAAATTCCTCCCCTTCTACCTTAGTAGAACCTTCTGTGAGACCATAGGCACAAATAAGTCTCGTTGTCCAGTTCCCCATTCTGATATTTGCCCAAATTGCTCTACTTGACACTGCCTGCCATTCAAGAAGATGAGCCCTGTATTTTGTGTTGAATACCATGGCTACTCCTTCTTTTACTTGATTGTCATTGCCTGAATATAACATTTTGTATTTATTGCTTAGAAAGATCTCACCAGTTTTTGTCTTTTTTGTTTCATTCACCCCTATTATGTCGATCTGGTACTTATCTAATTCCTCTGCTAGCTCCATTTCTTTGCCTTTCAGGCTTCTTATGTTAATAGTACTGATCTTTAAATCTGGTGATGTTGAGTTGGGGTGTGTTTTCAGATTTGTTCCAGTAGCTGACTTTTCGCTGTTCGCCCTGATTCCCGGCAAAAACAACGGGTGCCTTGTTTAACCGGGTGACACCCCAGTGGCATGAAATTTTGTCATGTTGTACCATCATTTTGTATTTTGGTTTAACCAATAGGAAATTCAATTTGGTCGGCTAAATCCCAAATTGCCAGTCCATCCTCGTTCGTTCAGTATCCAGGTAGATAAGCAACAGATTGCACCACGAGAAGGTGAGGATTGGACATTAGGTCAGAAGCCCTGGTCGGTTCTCCGCATTCCTTTAAAGGCTATGTGGAGGTCTCCTGTCAGTTATGCAGCTTTGACCCTTAAGCACCCCCCTTAAGCATCTCCTTGCAGATATGTATAATGTTATGTGTTTTGCATTATGGGAGATACTGAGATAGGATTGATGTTAGCTTGGTCCACCTTTGCTACGAGTTTCCCGGTGTTGTACTACCTTATCCCATTCCTGAAGATATTTTCAGGCGCAAACTTTGTTTGCTCACACTGGGATAAAGGATTACACTAAATTTATAAAGTCTAACCAAGTGAAAAATAAACTTTCAACATCTTTCTCTAAATCCAGAGTAATTTAATAAAAAGGTGGCAAATCTTTTGGCAACTCATATATTTAAAGATGACCTCGCCATTACTTCTGCTAGGTATCTACACTTCTGGGTAGTGGCCCCTTCCCTTAATGCATAACATTATGCATACATATCTGTAAGGAGATGTGTTTTGCATTTTGGGAGAGATACTGAGATAGGAGTGATGTTAGCATGGTCTACCTTTGCTACGAGTTGCCTGGTGTTGTACTATCTTACCCCAGTCCTGATGGTATTTTCAGAACTGGGGTAATTTATTATAGTCTAACCAAGTGAAAAATAAACTTTCAACAAAAAAGACAAAGTTGGTTTCATCAGCAGGAAAGGTCATATCATCGGTGTTTTGGGATGCTAAAGGCATTTTGTTTATTAATTATCTTGAAAATGGTAAAACAATAACCGGGGAATATTATTCCGATCTTGTAACCAGACTAGACGAAAAAATTCATGAGAAAAGACCCGGTTTTGCAGAAGAAAAAGATCATCTTTCATCAGGACAATGCAAATGCCCACAAAGGTGTTTTGGCAATAGGAAAATTAAGCAGTCTGCACTATGAATTGTTGGAATATCCACCCCATTCCCCAGATTTGGCTCCCCTGACTTCTGTCTCTTTCCCAAACTAAAACTCTTCCTCGCTGGTCTGCATTTTTCTTTGAATCAAGAAATGATTGCAGCTGTTGAGGGGTATTTTGCAGATCTTGCTGAGAACCACTACAGGGACAGGATAATGGTTCTGGAGCATAGCTGGAATAAATGTATTAGTCTTAAGGAAGATTATGTTGAAAAATAAAAATAATTTTGAAATTATAACTTCATTTTTTCAATGTTAGAGTGCAGTAGTGAACTCACATTTACAAGAAAAATTTAAATTCACAAGAAAATAAGCACAAAAATTAAACTCCAACTTTACCTAAGAAATGGCTCTCGTCTGAGAATATGATCTTCCACTTCTCAATAGTCCAATCTTTGTACACTTTTGCCCACCGGAACCTCTTTTTCTGTGCATAGCCTTCATCAACAGTTGTTTCTATTTTGGTCTGTGGGCAGTCCTTCCTGCTTCCAACAATCTTTGACGGAGTGTCATGTTAGAAACATTAATCCCACTAGCTGCCAAGTCTCTGTTTGTCTACAGCAGACAATCTTGGATTCATTTTGCTTTTTCTAATTGGTAAATGATGTTGAGTAAGTGTAGTTTTCCTTTTTCACTCACATTTTCCTTTTCTTTCAGGAGGAAAAAGGTACCTTTTCTCCTGTTTCCCTAAACCTCTTTAAAATCACATTAACAGTTCCGAAACTAACACCACACTCATTGGCAATTTGTCTTTGAGTCATGGATGTGTGCTGAGAAAGAGTACATATTTTTGCATGCTTTCTTGGAGATGTATCTATTTTATAGCTACACAAAATGAATAAAACACTATGAATGTTAACTTATTTACACTATTAAAAACACACAACACTATTAATAAACATCATTTTAAAAGTCTCTACGATGTTTCTACAGTTAAAATGGTTACAGTATTAAAGAATTCAGTACTCAACTAAAATAGCAAGCCAACACCGAAACCCAGACTATTGTGAACTTAAATAAAAACTTGATGAAAATTCGGATTCTTCAGATTAATTTGTTTGCTACTGAATGTATTTTATTTTATATATTTATTTTTAGCTGTATTATGCAAAACTGTGTAAGTTCTTACAAGAGTTTTGTCCATTTATGCACAACTATTCCAAGATTGGCTGGTTGAATTTTACCTAGTTTTGGTTTCACTTGACCATTTGCAGCAGACAAGGGGGAAAAATATGTAGAAATTTGACAGACACACATACATGCACACACAGTTAATTGTTACATATGGCTTACCTTGGTGGCCCTGTTCCTAAAAGCCACTGCTTGTTTACTGAAAAGGCTGCAGGTTCAAATCTTACATAAGGCATGGATGGTTATAAAAGCTTGCTCTAAATGAATTTATACTTCTTGAATTCATATAATAGGGTTGCTTAAGAGTCAAAGCCAGATAGCTGGAAGGAGACTTACACGTAATCCTTCAAAGAATTTGGAGAAGTGACTGGGGGCTTTTGATCTAATGGCCAATCCTTGCCTTCTTTTTTGTGCAAATGTTAATAGGTACCTGGATACTGAATGAACAAGAATGGGATGCCAATTTGAGAGTTAGCTGCCCATGTTGTATTCTTATTAGCTTAAATCAAAACAAAGTGATAATTGAATTTCATGCTGGCTATGATGTTGCCTGGTTAAACAGTGATCCCACTGTTTTCGAGAACCAGGCAAATGGTGAAAAGCCAGCTACTGAAATAAACTCCAAATCATCATCAACAGAATTCAAGGTTGGCACCATCATTCTAAGAGGCATCGATAGAAAAGAAGTGGAACTGGCAGAAGAATTGGAGGACCAGGTCAACATAATTGGTGTTACCAAAACAAAGAGAAAAATAGGTGAGATTCTTCTAAATAATAAATACAAGATGTTATATTCAGGCAATAATAATCAGGGAAAGGAAGGAGTGGCTGTAATATTCAGCACTAAACACAAGGATAAAATCCTATTGAATGTCACTCAGTATCAAGTAGAATGATGTGGACAAACATCAAAATGAGGAAATTAAACAATGATTCTTATTTCTGCCTGTGGTCCCACAGAAGGTTCTGATAAGTGGAGGAATTTTCAATCATTACAGAAGGCAGCAGACACAGAAAGTTGGTCATGTTTGGGGAAAAGATCAAAGCTAATATAATATGAAGTATCTGCTGAAATTCTCTTCAGAACATCAACTAGTCATTACTAATACCATGTTCCAACATAAAGTTGTGCACAATTCATGGAGAGAAGACAAAAAAAATAAGAAATGTCTTATTGACTATGTTATTGTTAATAGTGATATCTTTATGCTGGTACAGGATACAAGAGGCAAGATAAAATTGAATGTCATGCTGAAAATAAAAGTATGTAAGAAAATTATAAAAATAATCAAAGTTGAGAACTTTCAGAAGTGAACTGTAGACTCAAATATACAAATATTATTCAAGACAAAATAAAAGATCTTGAAAACAAGAATCAAATCTTGGAGACTCAGTGGTAAACTCTGAAGAAGACACAAGTTGATTGATTCAGCCAGAGAAGCATGAGGCATAGTCATGGAAAAAGAAGAAAGTGTTATAAGTTCCTAACTTAGTAATCAGCATGCTCTCTGAGAGAGTGCATGTAAGGAAATGTAAGAAAGCAGTGCAGTGTGCATAAAAACTTCTAAACAAAACGCATGGGAAGACGGCTAAGAATAAAGAAGCTAAATATCAGGAACATAGCAAAATGTTCTGTAGACTATTGAAAAAGCATAGAAATGTTGTAAAAGGAATTAGTAATTAGCTGGAGTAATTATTACTTTGAAAGATTGCTAATTGCAACAAAAACGATAGAACAGTGTTAGAAAATATTCAAGAGGAATGCAGTCAGGAGAAGATATCAAAACAGAAGGCGAAAAAGACATAAATGTAGAAAGGGAGCTGAGGTTAGATATTATTATCAGAGGCCTCAAGGGAGTCAGGTGACTCATTGACAGAGGCCATATATCATCCACACTTGGCATACCTTTTCTGGAATTCACTTCCACTACCTGCATTCACTTCTAAAGATATGCCTTCCAATGTGCATTGTTCTATGAGAGAAAAATCTAACTCTCACCCCTTTCTTGACTGCCTTGATTCTCAACTTCTATGAATGTCCTCTCATCCTCATAAAATGAAAGATTTCATTTATATCCTATAAGATCCTTTCAAAAGCTTGAAAGTCTCTATCATGTTACTTCTTTCTCTTGTTGACTAGTGTCTACAGTCCACAAATTCTCAATCTCTCTTCATAATATACATCCCACAGTCCCTTATCCATACATGACATCCTTATCTTTACATGTCAACATTTAAGTATTGCAAATATCTTTGAGTTGTATTTGTAATCTTCGAACTCCAATTCCAACCTCAATTCGTGCAATTTTGCCATTGCGACAGCCAATGTGTGGGATGTTCATTGTCTTGATGCACTTTTTGAAGAAAAGAGCACTTTTTTGTTTGCCAATCTTGGCCATTTTTTTCTTCAGTTCTTCTTTTAAACAGTCCAACAATGATGCATATTAGACTACTGTTATTGTCTTATCCTTTTCCAAATAGTCTATCATGATAATTTCTTGGGAATCCCAAAAAACTGGCCATCACCTTCCCAGCTGACAAAACGGTCTTCGCTTTTTTTGGTGTTCTTTCACTGGGCATTGTCCACTATTTTGACTGCTGCTTGTACTCAGGTGTGTAGTGGTGGATCCTAGTTTCGTCTACGGTCACGAATCAACACAAAAAAATCCTGTGAATTGTGATTAAACATCGCCAAACACTGCGTTGAAATGTTGAAATGTCTTTTCGCTTGCGTTTTTTATTGACAGTCAACAATCATGGCACCCATCATTCACACAGCTTTTTCATGTGCAATTTTTCATGCAGGATATTATACACCCATTCAGTTGAGATACCTACAACTGAACAGGTGTATAATATCCGTTCAGTTGAGATACCTACAATCTCAGCAATCCCACACACTTTCACTCGGCAGTCTTCCATAACGATACCGTGGATTTTGTCAGTCATTTCCTTCTTAGTGACCTCAGTCTGTGTCCGGAGTACGCTTCATCTTCAATGGGCTTACAACCACTTCTAAACACATTTATCAAAAATAAATAGTCTTTAATGCTGGTGCAGAGTCTCCATGAACTGCATCTAACTCAGCTTTGATCTGCATGGCCAGCCACTTCTTCAAATAAAAGTGTTTTATCATTGCACAAAACTCTGTTTTCTCCATTTTTGTGACAAATGTGAACACAGTCATTTCAAATGTTTGCCAAATGAGAACTACACGTTGCACATGGCTAAAACTTTGACAGGGTTCATGAAAAAGATGATACGTGCTGACACTGGTATGAATGAACAAGTTGTGTCGCTGTCTATTTACCAAACTTTTCAAACAACCCTCATAAAAGAATACAGTGACTAAAGTTAAACAAGCATATTAATGGAAACAGTAACAGAAAATCTGAAAAAAACTAATAATGGTGAGCACATGCAATTCATGTTGTATTATGATGGCTAGCTACATGATAAGAGTATAAAATCTGTGTGGGCCGAGTTTTTGATCAAAGATAACCAAACCTGATGTAGGATCATAACTTATAAAATGCCTTATATAAGCCGAAAATCATTCAAATGCAAACACTCTTGCTGAAATAAATCCTTACTCCATTAGCAGAAAAGACTTTATTCATTCAACTAGCTATCAGTTGGTTGGTTGGTTGAGTGTATAGAGCCCTTGTTTTCCAATCTATAAGCTGTGGATTCAAATCCTACTGTTGTATGAATGTTGTAAATTCATTTTAGAAATTATGGACTTTACAACCATGCTATTATTATGTGCCACCTCCAGGGAGACCAAAGACTCATCGAGGGAGGGTATCTACTCTACAACTCTCTGTCTCCACCACTCATCCATCAACTACAACTAACCACATCTATCCCAATGCCACTTACCACCACTAACATTTCCACAGACTATCAAAAACATCCATGCCCATGGTAGGATTCGAACCCACAGCCTTTTAGCTGGGGAGCAGATACGCTAGCCACTCGGCCAAACTGGTTGGCTATTAAAATAGTTATAACTATTTTAATTTCCCGACATTTCGACCTTTGTAATAAGGTCATCATCTGGAGTATATACAAGGACAAGCTGAGTTACATTTCACATAATATGCTAAAGAGACAATAATTTGATCAACGGTTATTCTATTGGCATGACATCTAGTGAAAATATAATATAAAAAAAAGAAAATTATATGTATATATATGTGTGTGTGTGTATATAAAAACAGATGAAATTAATTATTTAGAAACTACATCAAAGCTAAATTCTATTTAAGATAACATAAGAGAAACATTCTTTCATATAGATAGTTTTCTTACAATAACAGTGATGTCCTAATTTAACATGACAATTGTTATATTAGATTTAAGGTTCTGGATTATCTACAGTCTGTTTATAGTTAACTTCCTTAAATTTACGTTCATACCTTGTTTTGGTGTGATGTAAACAACTGCTGTTTTTCCAGTCAATTCTATGTAAAGTGATTCACGGCATGATCAGAAAGGCCACCTTCACCATAGTTATTATATTTAATGTGTTGTTTATGTTCTTTTTGTCTGATAGGAATTGTGCGTCATGTTTCCCCTATATATGGTAGATTACAAGTGCAATAAATATGGTATACTCCAGGGTGGGCCAGCGGATGGAGTGGGTCTTTGGATGAGTTGAGTAAGCTTTTTAATTTTACAGGAGGTTTAAACGTGGCTTTGAGGTTGTATTTCTGTAGGTGTTCTGCTTATTTTATTTGATTATGTTTATTTCTAATGTAAGGAATGGTTATAGTTTTATTGTAGTCTGGTTTATCTTTGTTTTTTATTGAGGTCTTATAGAGAATTTTGTTAATAGTGTTTTGGCTGTAACCATTTTTTAGGAAAGTATTGCTGATCACTTTAAATTCGTCTTTCAGTGCCTGTTCATTGGAGTAAATCTTCAAAGCTCTGTTTTTTAGAGTATTAATGACACCTAGTTTTTGTGTTGGGTGGTAGTAGGAGTTTATATGTATATATTGCCCTGTGTCAGCTTCCTGTAAACAGTGAAGGAAAGAATGCCAGAAGGATGACGTGTGACAAGTGGATCTAGAAACGGAAGTGTGTTCTGCATTTCAATCTCAATTGTGAACTGTATGCGTTTATGTTGTTTGTTTAGGTGGCTAAGAAAGTGTCTAGTGTCTGGCGACCATGGGGCCAGATCGTGAAAACATCGTCAATGTACCTAAGCCAGACTTTGGGTTTTAAAGGAGAAGAATCTAGAGCATGTTGCTCAAAATGTTCCATATAAAAGTTAGCAATTGTGGGGGGGGAGTTATGGCAAGCCCATGGCTGTGCCTTCTTTTTGTTGGTAGAAAGCTTTTTGCCATACAAAATAACCAGAATGTAATACATGCGCAAAGAGAGCCGTGATATCTGGAGGGAATTCGTCCTATAAAAGAAGGATTGTGTCATTGATTGGGACATTCGTAAAGAGGGCAGAGACGTTAAAACTGACTAATAAATCATCTTTTTCTATTGTAATGTCTTTGAATGTTTATTGACTATCTTTCTTTTACCTGACAGCGATTCGTGGCTACTGTTATTTCTTGCTTCTGGTTAGTTGTTAATGTTCACTGCAGAGAAATTCAAAAATGTTCATTGGTTTGTCAATCTTTTAGTCTATGAAATTTGGATATGAGATTTTCTTTCTTAGTTTGAAGGATATGATTCACCGAGTTGTCCGTGATCTACTCAAGGATAGCCCAAATAGCTGCTTTCAAGTAACTCGAAAGTTCTGATTTTAAATTTGTACCTGGTTTTGAGTAAAGGCCAAGTTTTTTCTAGTCGCCTGGATCTGTTCTCTGAGTAATGCTTTCTCCATGTGGTGGTATATTTGTTGTGCCTTTGTTGAGGTAAATTTTCTGTTTAGTTTGATCCTATTCGGAATGATGTTGCTGTCCCTACAGCGTTTTAAAAATGCCAGTCAATAAATCAAACCAGAAACACGAATCTTCAACTTACCATATTGATTGCGTCGCTTGTGGATCAGATCTCCATGAATTATCAGAATCCTTTCTTTTAGTGTTGCATAGTGATCAGCATTCATTTTAGAAATTATGGACTTTATGAGCAGGGCTTTGAAGATTTGCTCCAATGAACAAGCGTTTAAAGAAAAATTTAAAGTTATCAGCAATACTTTCCTAAAAAATGGCTACAGCCAAAACACTATTAACAAAATTCTCTACAAGACCTCAATAAAAAACAAAGATAAACCAGACTACAATAAAACTATTACATTAGAAATAAACATAATCAAATAAAATAAGCAGAATACTACAGAAATACCTCAAAGCCAACTTTAAACCTCCTGCAAAATTGAAAAGCTTACTCAACTCATCCAAAAACCCACTCCATCCACTGGCCCACCCTGGAGTTTACCGTATTTATTGCACCTGTAATCTACCATATATAGGGGAAACAAGACACACAATTCCTATCAGACAAAAAGAACATAAACGACACGTTAAATATAGAATTACATAGAATTGACTGGAAAAGCACCAGTTGTTTACATCACGCCAAAACATGTATGAACATAAATTTAAGGAAGCCTGTGAGATTCTTATCAACCACCCTAATCTGAACAATAATTGATGGTCTAAAAATCCCAAGCACATGGAAGATGCATATTCTACCCACAGAACCTTTCTCCCTAAGAGTTAACTATAAACAGGACTGTAGATAATCCAGAATCTTAAATCTAATATAATAATTATCATGTTAAATTAGGACATCATTGTTACTGTAAGAAAACTATCTATATGAAAGAATGTTTCTCTTATGCATAAGTTATCACTTGGGTAGTACAACACTATGGCAACTTGTGTCAAAGGTGGAGCAAGCTCCGTCACTATCCTTAATATTTTCTCATAATGTAAAACGCAGCTCCTAGGAGATGTATTACTGTTTTACATTATGAAGAGAGGTCACTAGCTTGGATTCGGCGATAGTTCTTCGGCATGAAACTCTTAGATTTCGATCTCCGAGTTTCACATCTGGCTGTAAAATAAAATAATGCTTCTCTTATGTTATCTTAAATAGAATTTAGCTTTGATTTAGTTTCTAAATAATTAATTAATTTTATCTGTTTTTATATTATATATATATATATATATATATATATATATATATATATATATATTTTTTTTTTTTTTTTGATATTATATTTTCACCGGAGGTCATGCCAGTAGAATAACCGTTGATCAAATCATTGTCTCTTTAGCATACTGTGTGAAATGTAACTCAGCTTGTCCTTGTATATTTGCATATACTGCAGATGATGACCTTAATATGAAGGTCAAAACGTCGGGAAATTAAAATAGTTATTTATAACACGGTTGTAAAGTCCATGATTTCTAAAATGAATGCTGATCGCCGTGCAGCACTAAAAGAAAAGAATGTTGTAAATGTTTTGAGATGCTAAATGACTTTAACTCTCCAACATGAGAGCACCAACCCAAAGTAGTTTGTAAAAAGTATCATGTTGGGACTCTAAAGCAAGTGAATTATCTGGTCCTTAGCCCACTCAATACTAATATTCTACAGGCAAGATTGCCATAAAATAAAATCATTTCACATATCCAAATACCAAGCACCACACAGTATGTCATTTGAAATGTCATTTATAATCCTCTTCTGGCCATCTTGTTGCTATATTCATCTCATTATCAATTTTCAGTTTCCAATAGTTCTTTCATATTCTTTTTCATACCAAATTCATGATCTTTCAAATTATTCATCCCTGGTAACTGTCAGTTCTTTTGCATGCTAATTATCACTCATCATATCTGTATTCACATCTTGGAAAACATAGTTTGTTGCTTTTTTTTCTTACCAATATCCCAGATCATTGAACCTTCACACCTTCCTGTCTTACTCTTCTTTACTTCCTCCTCTTTTTATCTGCAACATGTGCTACTTGCTAATCTTCCCATACTTCTGCATGTTATTTTTCTGACTGAACATGTATATATTAATTTCACATAACTATGTTTCAAATGCAACCAATTTTTATGTTTGGGTGATTATCTCTTAGCAGCTGTATAAATTTCATTTCCTTCCTGCCTCTCCCTGAACTTCAAAAATTATGGAGGGGACATAAGGTTCACGAGTGCTGGATCTAGTCATACTATCAAACAGTTTAACTGTGACCAATCTAGCCATGCTGCTTCTGCTTAGGGAAAGTGATTTTGTGGTCTTGACATGAGAGATTGCCAGACACAGAATTTTCTGTTGAGAAAGGGTATATATGGAATTATAAACAGGTGATTGTGACAAACTGAGGAGTCAGCTTGCAGCAGTACCATGACATAAGAATTTGGAGGAGAGAGATGTTGGCAGTGCATGAGAGTTGATCAGGAAGTATTTGAAGAAAGCAGTATCAGACTGTATACCCAAAATCAGGAGAATAAAACAGGTAGGAGTTAGATCAGTGGTTGCCAAAGTGGTCGATATAACATTGTTAGGGGTCAATTCAGGCTCAGGGGTCGATTGGGGGTTGATAGAAAAATATAAGACATCATTGTACGGGTAATATGCAATTCGGTTAACTTGGATTACCTCCATCCTGAATGACAACGCAATTAAGAGTGAATCGTGGGAACAGTGACATTAATAGGACCTGTAATTAATAGGACCCCAATCATGTAGGCCAAAATGACATGTTTACCAGTAAATGGATGTCGGTGGTTCCCGCGTGGTGGAAGCAAGATTGCAACACGTGCGTGGTTGCTTATTTACTTATACTTACACGTATTCGATCCCAGTCTCATTTTTGCGCATCGACATACAAGTGAGCGTTAATGTTCTAAAATTCATCAACATACATATTATAATGCAACCGTTATTCATTCATAACTAAATTTCTCTATGATGAAGAGTTGAGCAGGGCTGGTAATTTTGTACATCCTATATATACCTATAGGAAGATTGTATTATTGTTATTTTGTTATCTAAATTAAATTTTATATTTTATATATTATTTATCCCTCCTATCAAATATGTAATGTTAAGAAGGACGTCAAAAACAAAAACGTATCCCTTTGACATTATATGCCAATATAATAATATATACTATATTATACATACAAGAAACACTGTAACTATAAAATAAACAATTTAAAAACTCACGTAAGCGTCTTTTTTGCTTGTCCTATTATAATTACGTAATAGTAAAATAGAGGGGGTCGATAAAAAGTCAAGAAACTCTTGAAGGGGTCGACAGCCAAAGAAGTTTGGCGACCCCTGAGTTAGATGGATAAATAATATCATTTAGGTGGGGAGATGAATTTCATCACCTGGTGTGAGAGACCACCACCCCTCTTATTGGCCTGAAGGGGCTTGAAAAAGTTCCATGCTTGGTCTCTAGAGCAGGGTTTTCAGACTATGTAAAAATAAATTTTAAAAAATACAAAGACATATGAAATTAATAAAAATGGCAAAAAAAAAAAAATCCTTAGCCTACCTATGGTATAAAATATACCAAAGATTTATAATAACCTTTTGTGGGTGGGAACCATGTTTAAAAAAAAAAAAGCAGAAGTTGCAAAAAAAAGTTGTGTGGAAGGAATATAAAGAAAAAGGTGATCAAGATATCCATAACCAGTACAAGACACAGGTGAAAAGGGTAACCTGTATGGTAAGGAAGGCCAAAGCTAATTATGAGAGGAAGCTAGCTGATGACACCAAAAGAAATTTAAAGGCAAATAAAAGGAAGAATGACTTTAAAAAGTGCCAGTAGTAGGGAAGTAATATAAACAAATGAAATAATTGCTGAGTGATCATTTTTTGTGTGTACCATCCAGGTGGTAATATTACAGTGTGCCAGGAGTGACATTGAATGAGAATTTAAGTAGATGAATTGGAAGTGCTGAGATATTGCAAAACCTTAATGCAAACAGTGCCATGAGATCAGGTGGTATAGCAATCCATATGTTACAAGAATGTGCAAGAGAATTGGCACCTCCTATGACCAAGCTGTTTATCAGTCTCAGTTCTGGAAAGGTACCAATAGAGTGGAAAGAGGGCAAAATAGTTTTGCTGCATAAAGGAGACTTCAAGACAGAAGTAGCAAATTAAATGTCAGTCAGTATCTCAGTGGTGGTTAAGTATTGAAGAAGTTGGTAAAGACAGAATTCAAGACTGGGCAGGCACGAATATGAGAGCATGATTCTGTGAAGGGTAGGTCTTGCCTTAATAATTCACTTTTTATAATAAAGTGACAGTTGAATTGGATAATGGAAATGGCTGTTCAGTGAGACTGCTGAACTTGAAAAGGCATTCAACAGGATTCCATATTTAATTCTGTTGCATAAATTGGAGCAAATGGGAATTGATATGAAGTTGGTGATTTGGATTAGATGGTGGCTTATGGACAGATATCCAATATTGGTTTATGGAGGAGTTGAGTCCAGGAGAAGCAGGTGACTAGTGGTGTACTACAGGGCTCAGTGCTTTTTCCTCTACTGTTTATTTCCTAAATCAGTAATATAGGAAAGCATTTGAGGGGAAATGTTCAGTTGTTTGCTGCTGATGTAAAGCTGGGAAGAGTGATAGTTAATGAATATGATATAGAAATCCTGCAGGTTAACTTAAATAGATTGGTAGTATGGACAAAGGTAAATCACTGCCAGTTTGATGTGGTCAAGTATATGGTGATGCACTTTATGAAGAAGAGATCACAAGCAATGTACTAAATTGATGGAATTGAACTGCAGGAGGTTGATAAGGCCAGAGATTTGGGAATGATTGTGGACAAGGAGTAGAAGTTTACAGATGATATTGCAAAAGTGGCCAAAACAGTACATCAGACCACACTGACAAACAGAGATAGGGTTATTATTATTATTAAGAGAGACCTCCAGGGAGTCAGGGACTCATCGAGGGAGGCCACATACTACATGCACCAGCTATCATACTTATTCTTGAATTTATTCACACTGCTTGCACAACATCCAATGGCAATCTATTCCAATCACGCACCATCCTATGAAAGAAAAATCTGGTCCTCACCCCTTCTTAGTGGCATGCATTCTTAGCTTCCAAGTATTATTATTCCCCTTTAATAAGGTCACATCTGGACTACTGCACATAGATCTGGTCACCTGGATTTCGTGGGATGAAGAAGTAATGGAGAAGATATAGAGACAAGGGATGAAGATTCTGTGCACTGTGAAAACCAGCAGGCAAAAAAAGAGGTGACATGATAGAAGCATAAAAGATATCAAAGGGGCTTTATAGAATTTAAAGACTTTTTTTTTTCAATACACATCAGGAAGGGAGAGAACAATGGGTCATCCTTTGGAAATTGTATAAGAGGAAGCAAGGGTGTTAGGACTGAGTTTGCTTGTAAGGTTGTGGATGGATGGATGGAATTGGTTGCTAGAGGTAGTTGTGAGTTCTTTGTCAGTGAATGAGTTCAAGGAGAGTATGTTAGGTATTGTGTAAACAATGTGTCTCCTATGATGAGTCTTCCAACTGTATGGCGATATCCATGTAATAATAATAATAATTCTTGTAAAACATAACACATTTTATTTGGATCTAGCTTTAAAGGCTAAAAAAGAAGTCTCATTTACACCATAAATGAAAATTAACTAATTCTCTTGTGTCATCGTATCTGTTTCGGCTTTTGGCTGTTGTATGTGATTGTATATGATAATAAAAATGATTGGAAATATCTTACTATTCAGTATATAATGAATCAATATTGGAGAAAGCTTAAATGCACATGTGTGTTTCATTTGTCTTCTTAAAATCTCTCAGTAATGATATATAATTCTTTCAAACATATCTGAAACTTTAAGTGCAATGGATATTTAATGTTTTCCAATTTTGTAAAATTTTATAAACTTCACTTTCAATTATTCAACTTATTTGCTATCATATATACTTTGGTAATTGCATGATAATCACATGACAGTATGAAAGTCAATTTTAACAATTTGAAAATTTATTGAATTATAATGAACTAGTAAAACAAAAAATAATAATTTAAGAAATTTTGGAGAAATCATTTTTTTTTTTTTTGTGTGTGTTCCTTTTTAGGTATGTTTTGCTCAAAGAAAAAAACATGTTACTAACAATGGAATATGCTGCTAAACAGGAAGCAGAGTATTTTCCGAATGCTGAAAGAATTGACAAAGTATGCATATTAAATTAAGTACATATTTATTTTAATTATCATTACATTTTTTTCTCATCAGTTTATCAATGTGAAGAAATAGTTAACTGCTTAGGATTTTACCACATGTACACTTCAAATGATATTATCCTTAAGAGAGGATCAGATGAAATTTTAAGGCTTTTTTTTTTTTTGTCTCTGGTACCCATCAGAGATTCATTGTATTGCTAGGACACGTTATATAAAAATGTCATTTTTATGTGTGTTTTAGTATTTATATAATATGTCAGAAAATTTTCCTTTCCCTTCTTTTACTAGGAGGGGTGAGAGAAATGGTGATTTTAGTGTCAGATAATGTGAATTATGGATATTTAGTTAGAGGATTTTGTCTGTTTTCTAATAAAGTCATTCTAGAGACCAGTGTACTGAGAAGAATGCTACTTTTTTTTTATTTCATTTCATTTCAATATTCAAAAGTTTAATGAGCTTGGCTATGAAGAACTACTAATGATGTGGAAAATCATCCTTTGGCAGAAAAAAAGACAAAATCACTGAACTATGATTTGTATTTTGATGTCTAAATGATTGGGTTGAAATATTGATAATTTATTTCCTTTTTTTGTTGTTAGTAACTATGAACCTTTACTAATAATTAAACAAGAATAGTAGTTCATATTATGCAATTCATAAATGATATTCAGAATATAAAAATATACGATTTTGCATTAATATGATAATGATTACTTTTAATTAAAGAATATTAACATCTTTTAAAAAATGCCATTCTATCTAGAAAGGAGCTTCATATCGCATTTTCTAATTCATTTTTACAGATTGAGGAGAGCATGAAGAATTTGGAAGATGTGATTAGAGAAAGAAATCATGCCTACCATCTTCTTGAAACGGGGGAAACTGGAGAGAGACCTAAACAGGAATGGGTCGATAGAATAGGAATGCCCTATATGTAATTGTTTTTGCTTATATTATTTTAATATATACTTAGTAATAAGAAAGTCAAAATTGGAAGTAAAACTGAAATGTTAGTTTCATATTAATGCTCAGCATGAGATTTTGTAATGTTGAAGCTAGAGCTTTTGACCCAGTATCCAATCCATACCTTTCCATAGATGATTCTTTTTAGTGTCTGCTTGGTTACTGAATGAATAAGGATGTGCTAATGGTTTGTAGCCAGACCACCAGATTGTAGTTCTGTGGATGAAACCTAAATATCTTGTATGGTATTTTTTGTTGATGAGTTCATGGATTATCACAGTGTAATAAGTAAAAGAAATGAGCACTTTATTAATATTTTGCCTCTAAGTTCTAAGGCATTCTCATAGTTAGAATAGTCATGTCATCAGAAAGGTATACAATAAAGAGATCAGCAAGTGTCCGATCATCCTTGTACCTGTTAGAGAAAATCAAGGCTGACTGGTTTTGTTGTTTTTGATGGAGGATGAGCAATCTCCTAGATCTTGGCAAGTTCCTTGCAGCTAAATTTATTTAAGTTATGGGTATTCTGTAAATCATATGCTAGTTCTCAGAATAGTCATTTGCTTTCAAAATGACTTATTTTTAAAGTTATGATTTTTTTTTAGCTTATCATTGCATGAAGAGAGTGCATAGATCCACTGATGCACTTTTTCTAGACTGATTCATAGCTAAGCAGAATTTGTTTTTATCCTTTTTTGTTGCACAAAATGTTATATTGTTTAATTCTCCACATTACAGTACCCCTATGCTAGCGCAATAACTATCACACATCAAAGACGTGCACACCATTGATGCATATTTTAAATTATATGTCCAGCCCTCACCTTCTCGCGGTGTACCCTGTTAGGTATCTACCTGGATACTGAACGAACGAGTATGGGCTGGCAATTTGGGATTTTGCTAACCAAATTGTATTCTTATTGGCTTAAACCACAAATAAAATGATGGTACAACATGACAGAATTTCTTGCCTGCTGGGATGTGCTCAATTAAACAAGGTCCCCATTGTTTTCACTAGGGAACCAGAGCAAACAGTGAAAAGTCAGCTACTGGAACAAATTCTGAAACACACCTGAACTCAACATCACCAGAGTTCAAGATTGGTATTGTCAACATAAGAAGCCTGAATGGCAAAGAAATGGAGCTGGCTGAGGAATTGGATAAGTACCAGATCGATATAATAGGGGTGACTGAAACAAAAAAGACAAAAACTGCTGAGATCTTTCTAAGCAATAAATACAAAATGTTATATTCAGGCAATAACAATCAAGGAAAAGAAGGAGTAGCTATTGTATTCAACACTAAATGCGAGGCTAATCTTCTCGAATGACAAGCAGTATCAAGTAGAGTGATGTGGGCAAATATCAGCATGGGGAACTGGACAATGAGACATTGTCCAGTTGAGGAATTGAGCTTTAGAGAAAGCAACTGACACAATGAAAAAAGAAAAGTTGGTCCTTCTTAAGATCTAAATAGCAGAGTAGGAAATGATTGTCAGACATACAGAAATATTTTTAGAAAATTTGGAGAAAAAAGCAAAACTAATAATAATGACAAATACCTGTTGGATTTCTGCTCAGGACATTAACACAATGTTCCAACATAATGTGCATAAATTCACATGGAGAAAAGAGGCAAGGAATAAGAAAAGTCACATTTGACTTTTCTTAGTCTCATTTGACTATGTTATTGTTAATACTGATGTTTTCTCACTGGTGTTGGACACTAGAGTGTACAGAGAATTTGAAACAGGAAGTGATCACTATCTCATTTTGAGCAGGATAAAATTGAATTCATATTGAAAAGAAGAGCACGTAAGAAACTTTTAAAATGAATCAAAGTTGAGCAGCTCTCAAATGTGAACTGTAGACTTTAATATACAAACATTATTCAAGAAAAAAATGAAAGAGTTTGAGAACAGGAACCAAACCTTAGGGATTCAGTGGCAAGCCCTGAAGTAAACATTGATTGATTCAGCTAGAGAGGCATGTAGTGAGGTTGTCTGCAAGGATAGAAAAATCAGAACTCCGTGGTGGACACAGGAAGTTAAAGAGGCAGTGAAGGAAAAGAAGAAAGCATATCGAAAGTTCCTGGCAAATAAGTCAGCTTGTGCTCTTAGAGAATACAGAGACAAGTGTAAGAAAGCTAAACACTGTGTAAAACTAGCTTAACAAAACTCATGAGAAGAATTTTGCAAGAACATAGAAAATAAATATTAGGAAGGTGGCAAAATATTCTGGAGGCTGTGAAAAGGAAGAATGCTGTAAAAGAAATTAGAGATGATAAAGGTGACATGAAAACTTGAGAAAATGATATCCTTGATGTAAGGAGTAATTACTTCGAAAAATTGCTAAATGAAACAATCAGTGACAGCATAATGGTAAATAACACTGACCAGGCATGCAGTCAGGAATACATATTCATACTTGAAGTACAAAAAAAAAGCCATCAAAAGTCTAAAATGTGGAAAGGCAGCTGGAGTAGATAATATTCGACCAGAAATGTTTAAGTATGGAGGTATAAAAGTATTATAGTGGCTGCACTGCATAGTTCAGAAGGCCTGCACAGAGGGATGAATTCCAGATAATTGGAGTAGAGCTTTCATAGTACCCATATTCAAAAATGGAAATAAAACTGAATGTGAGAATTACAGAGGTATTTCCCCTACTGAGTATTCCTGGTAAGATTTATGCAAGTATACTTGAGAAGAATTATGGATTATGGTGAAGAACAAGCTGGATTCAGGCCAGATAGGCTATCAGGATCCGATTTTCACTTTACAACAAAGTTGAAATATCGTGGGAATATAGCAAAGATCAGTATTTAAGTTTTGTAGACCTGCAAAAGGCATATGACAAGGTGCCAAGAGAAAATCTGTTCAGAATGCTAGAGTTATATGGTGTCAATGGGCATTATATCATGCAATACGTAGTCTTTATTTGAGTTACAAGCAAGTCAACAGTTAGAATTGAAGGAAGCACAGGAAGATGGTTTGATATTAAATCTGGTGTCAGGCAAGTATGTACATTATCTATGTTGATCACATTGTGAAGGAAAGAGTATTAAACCTGATATCAAAATTGGAGATTCTCAGCTCTTTGCTTTATGCAGATGATGTTATACTTTTAAATAAATCCAGTACAAGTCTGCAAGATTCACTGACTAAATTGAATAACTGTTGTAATAAATTTGGTATGAAAATCAGGGATAACAAGACAAAGACAATAAGAATAGGCAAAGAAACATTGAAAATATCAAATGCATCATGAATGGAGAACCTATAGAACAAGTAAAACATTTCAGCTGCTTAAGCACAATTTTTAGTAAAGAAGGTAAATTATGGAAATAGACAACAGAATCACCAAGCCAGTTTTGTAGGTAGTCAACTGAATAAATTTATATGGAATAAGAGAGAAATTAGTCAAAACACTAAATTAGCTGTATACAAGATAACGTTCAAACCAATTTTAACTTATGGATCTGAGAGCTGGGTTAGAAATAAAACACTTGAACAAAGACTGGAAACCTGGTATGAGTAATCAACTGAATAAATTTATATGGAATAAGAGAGAAATTAGTCAAAACACTAAATTAGCTGTATACAAGATAGCGTTCAAACCAATTTTAACTTATGGATCTGAGAGCTGGGTTAGAAATAAAACACTTGAACAAAGACTGGAAACCTGGTATGAGAGTCATGAGAAAGCATGGAGCCAACAGATGCCATTAATTGCAGTATCGTATTAATAACAAGGATATTAGGGAAAAAACTTGACATTGTTAGCATCCATTAGCAGAGCTAATCTCGGGTGATGTGGTCACTTAAAGCAGAAAGAGAGAGGAAAGATTAGCAAAACAGGTGTTCTCTTCCAGGTTGGCAGGAAAAAGATCCAGAGGAAGACCAAGGTATAGGTGGATTGATACAGTAAAAAGTGTCTTAGAAGACAGAAATATAAGATGACAGGTAACAGATTGATTTGGAGGAAAGTTGTTGATAGGAAGTTAGTAATGATGTAAGTTCTTCATGTAGTACTACATAATATCCTGTACACCCCTTGTTGTGGATTCTAAAACAACATTGAGATATATGTGTCGTAGAGTCTCTCTAAATACATATCCAGCCCTACATGAAGTATCTATATTATGGTTATTGCAAGCTATACTAGGAATAGGGTACATGTCAGGAATTTGATGATGTTGTCGAAGCCTAACCAACACCTTCCTTAGGTATCCTATCCGTTCACTAATGCATCCTTCGTTGACAATTTCCCTTTAATAGAGGAAAGTATTTTGTTGTCTTGGGCACTAAGACTTTACAACCATACACCTCTGTTTGAGATTGTTATGGGGAAAAAAAGCTCAGAATTAGAGACATAATAATTTAACTTATCTTTATTTGTGTAATCTAAGTCTCAGTTTGATCCACAGACTTGGATACCAAGACAACAATACTACTATCTCTTATGCCAAAAGATCAAGCTTTCTCACTACCCATCCTTTCTGTTCTAGTTGGTCCCTTATGATAATACATATTACATCATGTCTTTTAACTCTATTGTTGTGGATTCTAAAACATTGAGATATATGTCTATTAATCTCTAAACCCACATCCAGCCCTACATGAAGTATCTATATTATGCTTATTGCAAGCTATACTAGGAAGGGTAATTATTCCTAGCCCTAACCAGATCTATATATGCATCCAGGAAACATTCTTGTTCTTTCACCTATCCTTTCTGAGCCACTGAAGGACTTCCTGTTGACTGTGAGATATAAAACTGTTTCTCAGCTATTTTTTAAGGAGTTAGAAACAATATGCATTCCATTATCAAAAGTCCAGCGTAGTATTTTGGTTAATTCTCTTTGAATCAAAGGAGTTCTAAGAGGCAGCTGTGGTAAAAGGTGAAGATGAGTTTTTGATTTAACCTTAGATATCTTAGGCAAGGAACCATCCATCTCAATGCAGGAATTCATAATCCTCTAGATTTAATGCCGCATGAAGATAAGCAACTGGAACATATCGTGGTAGTATAAGCCAAGATCTAACTGCTTGATTGTCATGATTGTCAAAGTTGGTTTTCCTAATACTAAAGGATGGAATAATTTAGGTAGCACAAATTGATTTAATAATGCAATGCATTACTGAGGCTTCACTGGAGCTTTACGGAACTTATCCAGAAATACTGAAAGTTGACTTGTCCAGCAGCCAGAAACATTAATCCCAAGTACCACCACTTATCCGAAATACTGATATGTTTTTAAGAGGCAGTTGGAAACATTAAAGATGTAATCCTTGACTTTCATTATCCTGTCATGACCTGATGGTCTTGTCTTCATTAATAGCAAAACTTCTGGGAGTAAAATACTGAGTAGCATGGTTTAACAACTCCTGAAGACCCATCATAGTTTCAGCAACAAGTATCAAATTATCTGCAAAAACAGCATTGCATTTATTTGGCATCAATTCAAATAAAAATCAATGTATGGCATCATACATGGAAGAAAACCATCAATAACAGTATCAAAAATAAATAATGATAAGGGATCTCCTTGTCTAATGCCATGTATAGAAGGAATAGAAGCTTTCTGTAAATCCAGTGAAGCAATCATAAGTTGAATTTGCAATCAACAAACTTCAGAAATGGAGGTTAATATGATGATATTTTCTGCACATCATCCATCATCAGCAGGGATAAAGACTCTTTGCTTAACATCGTGAAGAGATATCTTCTTTAAATGCTGTACCAATATTTTGTGGAATAGTCTGAGAAATATAGCAGCTATACTAATAGGTCTGTATCAAAATGGATGATTATCATTTGCTTTTTTTTTTTAAGGATGAAAATAGTCCTTGACATTTTAAGCAATGGAGGAATGTGATTAATAAACAAGAGAAGATTTAACACATCCTGTAGGATCTTGAGAGGAATACTCTTCAACTTAAAACTCTCAGGATCACGAGCAGAAGAATATTCCATGAAGGCAGCTTTAATTTATGATTGTTCATTCATATAATAGACAATCTGAATGCAATAGAGGATGACCAAAACTATTAGGCTGAAATATGGGCAGTGAAGCAGAGAATACTTGACTCCAGAAGGCCAGAATCTGAAAACTCTCTCTTCCTTCTTTTACAAGAGGACATCTCGATGCTCTCCATAGGATTAACCAATTGAAGGCTTGCTGTTAAATGCCATTGTTGATAAAAGACTTGTTTAATACAATTATTTAAGGGGAACAACAAATTTCTGATTAAATAAAGATTTAGAAATAATATCCTTAAGCGATCGATAATAGTCCAATGGAGGTTCTTGTACAGTCTGAAGCAAATAAGATTCTAAAGAAGTTTCATTCAAAGAATATGTATTTAAAGAAGGCATGAATTCCTGATTATTACTACTATGATAAATAAAATCATCTAATGTTGTCTTAACTAATGATATATAACTTTCCAATTTTCTGTGTGATTTAATTGCATTGAAGGATTTATAAGGTAGAACAGATGAAAGAGCCATAGTAATGGTTTGCTCACCAACAATTAATAAGTCAATCTCCCCTGAAGCAAAAATTTGCTTTTCTTCTGGGAGTCCATCTGGCCTTAGCCCATCCTACAGAGATAAGAGCATTAGCCTTGACAGGATGTTTAGAACACTCAGACCTTGAGTGATATAGACAATGATGGTAATTCTTGTGCTACTATCCTAAGCGAGGAAAATTCCTTTATAATGCTAATTTCCATTGTAGCTAGCAAGAAAAACCTACCGGGGGGGGGGGGGGGATGCTAATCTTGATAGGAGGAAATAGCATGTGCCATTGGCTGCCTGAAGCCGGACAACTTGCCCTACGAGAAGGGTGGTGCTCTGCACTTGTCAGGTCCTAAGGATAGTATGGAATGACCTCATGGGCCAAAAAAAAAAAAAAAAAAAAATTGTAAAGATGTGTAACATGACCTGCTTACCAGGTTGAGTGAACCTCACGCACTGCATCTCTTGATTTCATGGAGGTTGCTATAATAATAATAAAAGAAGTATTTATGTCCATTTGAATATCATCAGCTGGTGAACACATGACATTGCTTTCTTTCTAGATATTGAAACCATTTGGCCAGCCAGGTGTTATGTCATTGTTTCTCTCTAATTTCTGAACTTATATACCTCTTTAACCTCTATCTTTTCTTATGTGTAGCCTAACTTGATTCTACCCAGGGATATTCCCTTTTCGGATACTGGCAAATTTGTATTATACTACGCCAGCCAGTATCCTATAACAGGAATTAATCCAAGTTCAGGGAAATATTCCTAGATTCATTGGCATGCACTCCAACATACACTTAAATAGATATCGGTATTTTGCAGTCGTAACCAATGATCTATTACTTAAATATATATATCTAAAATTTCTCCTGCTAAGGTTCTAATTTCATAAGTGGTAATTTGATATCTCGAATTCAGGCATGACTCAGGCATATGCAATAAAACATGTTTATTGGAACTAAAAGACAAGTACAACTAAATTGAATCAAATTACTAAAACTTCTAAATCTCTAGCTAGGTAAAAATCTCATGCTAAGGTAGAAAAACAATTAAAATTTAATCAGATTCACTTGGATAGATCAAAATGTTAATCATACAAAAACAATGGAAAGTAATGATGATATCACCCTAAATTTAGATCCTCTCATGCATGCTATTCATAAAGTACATATTACACAACTTGTTGCTTTCTCAGTTAAGGTTATCTACTAAGCAAAATACACTTATCATTTCAGTCACATTCAATTAGAGATTCGTTCCTGACAATTCCTTGTCCAACAGAATTAGCTGTTTCAAAATACGAAATCTTATCAAAGTTCTCTAAAGGATTGTCCACATTACTTAATCAAACACAAATTTCTATCTTCTATCACTTCCGTAACATATAATGAAGATCTCTACATTACCCAGTTCTTTTCGAAGGTCTATTAACTACCACGTGTTGTTCTGGTCATCCTTCGATTGGCTATCTCAGCGCCTGGCCTTTTGGCTACATCGTCCTTTCTACTGCTGCCAGACTCGGAACTAGTTTCTGCCACAACTAAGAACTAGCTCTGCTCCTTTCCGATGGGACATCCAGCGACTGACACGATTCTGCATAGGCTGATGATTCGCGTACGGCTCCACATGGAATCTTCTTCAGCATAATCAGGAAGACGGCCTGCTGTCCGATATGAAATCTCTCGAGATGAAAATCCGAAAAAAAAGGCTTGTAATATGGCGCATTGCCTTATATTCTGTGTTCTAGCGCCCTCTTTTTGCTGTATCCTTCTTCACATGACTCTTTACTTTTAATGCCCTTAAGATGATCCTTTACTCTCCCTTTTGCTATTAGGTGCTGTCTTTGCGGAAAGTGCACATATGTCACTTTCTGCATAAGCTGTAGCCTCCGGCATTACGATCGATACGTGCGTTTCAGACGCTACCTTTGAACTGTTACTCATTACCTGTCTGGCGACATACATTATTTTAGATAGCTTAGTAGGACACAAATTTAAGCTAATATTTCTTTTACATAGAATCACTAAATTGACAAAATTCTCAAATTTGGTCTTCCGTTTGACAGAAAATATTTCTAATACATTACACATATTAATACACATTCTCATATACAACAAACAAGGTCTTTCTTACTCTCTGCTAGTGTGTAGATATTATCTTAAATTAGTTAAAATTACCCATGTTAGATTCTGAATGAACAACTTCTTAGAAAATCCTCCATTCAGGATACAACACAGGCCACCCGGCCTGGTTGGCTGAGTGGTTAGCATTTTTGCTCTCCAGCCAAAAGGCTGTGGGTTCGAATCCTGCCATGGCCATGGACATTTGTGATTGTCTGTGAAAATACTAGTGGTGGTGGGCAATAGATGGCATGGGTGTAGATGATGTGGCTCGCTGTAGTTGGTGGATTGATTGGTGGAAATGGAGAGTTGTAGAGTAGGTGCCCTCCCTTGATGAGTCGTTGGACTCATTGGAGGTGTCTCATGAAAAAGTACTTTCTCAAGTCATCCAGAAAACGTTCTTATCTTCAGTTTTTAGGTTGTCCTTATTCTTTGATCCCTTTTTATGATTTCTTATCTTCATTTTTAATCTTTTTTAATAGCCTCTAAGGCATTTTGCTATCTTTATGATTTTTATTTTGTGTATTATTCTACTCAAAGTCTTCTCATGACTTGTTTGGCTACCTTTATACAAAATTTAGCTTCCTTATATTTTGCTATGTATACTGTGAGTGTTTACGCTTACCTGCTTTGGATGTTCTTTCTTCTTTTCCAGAATAGCTTCACTATGTTTTCATCATTTAGTCAGTTTGTATTTTCTTCAAATTTTGTCACTCAGCATCTGAAGGTTGGTTTTTGTTTCCAGACTCATTCACTTTTTTCCTCCAGTACTATTTGTCTATTTGAGCTATAGTTTCATATCTGAAATATTAATTTTTATCCTGCCCAGTACTAGGTGCTGGACACTGTTTATTTTACATCCCCTGTATATTATTGTGTTTTTGATCAATCTGAAGACATTACTGTCAGTGAGGTAACCTAAATGGCAACTTCTCGTTTTGTGTGCATTTTGTCCTCCTGAATGTACAAGGAAGGGGTGGGGGGGAAGCATGGAAAGTTCTAATAAACACCTAGAACAAAAATGATATTAAAACAACTGATATAACCACAAGAAAGAAAACGGAAGAATTAAACAATACAGCGGTTGGTTCATATTTGAGTTTAGCACCTATGTTACATCATTATATACAGTTTTTTATCATAGGTACTAGAATTGCATGTATGCATAGTTGTGTCTTTTATCATTGACTTTGTTTAATGTTTTTTAAAACCTATTTCTTGAATCAAATTAAATATATGTTCTAAATTAAGGCTTGGAAATCATAGGTTGGACATCTATATTATAGTTAACTAAGTTAATTTTTCATCATCATCATCATCAAATTCCTGCCATGTACCCTCAAGGGGTGTACAGGATATGACAGTACTACATGAAAAATTTACATCATTACTAACTTCCTATCTACAATTTTCCTCCAAATCAGTCTGTTACTTATCAAGACTCCAACATTATCAGATTTTATATTTCTATCGTCTAAGGCACTTTGTACCGTATCAATCCACCTATATCTTGGTCTTTCTCTGGGTCGTTTTCCTGCCAACCTGGCAGAGAACACTTGTTTTGCTAATCTTTCCTCTCCCATTCTATTTAAGTGACCATACCACCTGAGATTAGCTCTGCTAACGCATTCCTGGATGCTGACAAGTTCTTTCCTAATATCCTCATTTTTAATATGATATTGCCATTGATGCCATCTGTTCATCCCTCTAATCTTTCTCAGGACTCTCATATCTGCAGTCTCTAGTCTTTGGTCAAGTGTTTTACTTCTGAACCAGCTCTCAGATCCATAAGTTAAAACTGGTTTGAACACTGTCTTGTATACAGCTAATTTAGTGTTCCGACTAATTTCTCTCTTATTCCATATGAATTTATTCAATTGACTTCCCACCATACCAGCTTTGCTGATTCTGTTGTCTATTTCTATATTTAATTTACCATTTTCAGTAAAAATCGTCCCTAAGTAGCTGAAATGTTTTACTTGTTCCACAGGTTCTCCATTCACAACACAGTTGACATTTTCAATGATTCTGCTATTTTCATTGTCTTTGTCTTTTTATTGCTGACCTTCATACCATATCTATTACAACAGCTATTCAATTATATAGTCAGAGAATCTTGCAGACTCGTAGCGGATTTATTTAGAAGCATAACATCATCTGCATAAAGCAAAGAGCTGGCATTAATATCTCCAATTTTGATATCAGGTGTAATATCACTTTCCTTCATAATGTGATCCATATAGATAATGAATAACAGAGAGGATAATGTACATCCTTGTCTCACACCAGATTTAACATTAAACCATCTTCCTGTACTTCCTTCAATTCTAATTGCTGGCTTACAACTCAAATAAAGACTAAGTATTGCTTGATACAATGTCCCATTGACACCATATAACTGCAGCGTATTGAATAGCTTCTCTCTTGGCACCTTGTCATATGCCTTTTCCAAATCGACAAAACTTAAATACAGATCTTTGTTATATTCCCATGCTTTCTCGACTATTTGTCGTAAAGTGAAGATCTGATCCTGACAGCCTCTATTTGGCCTGAATCCAGCTTGTTCTTCACCAAGCTTTTCTTCCACAATTCTTCTCAACTGTTTCTCAAGTATACTTGCATTGATCTTGCCAGGAACACTCAGTAGGGAAATACCTCTGTAATTCTCACATTCAGTTTTATTTCCCTTTTTATATATGGGTACTATGAGAGCTCTACTCCAATCATCGGGAATTCGTCCCTCAGTCCAGGCTTTCTGAACTATGCAGTGCAGCCGCTGTAAGACTTTTATACGACCATACTTCAGCATTTCTGGTCGAATATCATCTACTCCTGCTGCCTTTCCACATTTCAAGCCTTTAATGGCTTTTTCTACTTCAAGTATGGATATGTATTCCTGACTACATGCCTGGTCAGTGTTTTTTATCACTGTGCTGTCATGCACTGCTTCTTTCATTTAGCAGTTTTTCAAAGTAATTACTCCATACTTCAAGGATATCTTTTTCTCCTGTTTTCATGTCACCTTTATCATCTCTAACTCCTTTTCCAGCACTCTTTCCTCCATTCCTAAGCTTCTTCAACAACCTCCAGAATATTTTGCCACCTTCTTGATATTTATTTTCTATATTCTTGCCAAAGTCCTCCCATGACTTTTGTTTAGCTAGTTTTACACACTGTTTAGCTTTCTTGCATTTGTCTCTATATTCTGTAAGAGTAAAAGCTGACTTATTTGCCAGGAACTTTTGATATGCTTTCTTCTTTTCCTTCACTGCCTCTTTAACTTCCTGTGTCCACCATGGAGTTCTAATTTTTCTATCCTTGCAGACAACCTCACCACATGCCTCTCTGGCTGAATCAATCAATGTTTTCTTCAGAGTTTGCCACTGAATCTCCAAGATTTGATTCCTGTTCTCAAACTCTTTCATTTTTTCTTCAATAATCTTTGTGTATTTTAGTCTACAGTTCACATCTGAGAGCTGCTCAACTTTTATTCGCTTTAAAACTTTCTTACATGTTATTCTTTTCAATATGAAATTCAATTTTATCCTGCTCAAGACTAAATAGTGATCACTTCCAATTTCAAATCCTCTGTACACTCTGGTGTCCTGCACCAGGGAGAAAACATCACTATCAACAATAACATAGTCAATGAGACTTTTCTTATTTCTAGCCTCTTCTCTCCATGTGAATTTGTGCACATTTTTATGTTGGAACATGGTGTTAGTTATAACCAGTCCATGTCCTGAGCAGAAATCCAACAGATATTTGCCATTATTATTAGCTTTGCTCTTTTCTCCAAATTTTCCCAAAATATTTTTATATGTCTCATAGTCATTTCCTACTCTGCTGTTTAGATCCCCAACAAGGACCAACTTTTCCTTTTTCATTGTGTCAGTTGCTTTTTCTAAAGCCTCCAAAAATTCCTCCACTTCTACCTTAGTAGAACCTTCTGTGGGACCATAGGCACAAATAAGTCTCATTGTCCAGTTCCCCATTCTCATATTTGCCCACATTACTCTACTTGATACTAACTGCCATTCAAGAAGATTAGCCTCGTATTTTGTGTTGAATACTATGGCTACTCCTTCTTTTCCTTGATTGTCATTGCCTGAATATAACATTTTGTATTTATTGCTCAGAAAGATCTCACCAGTTTTGGTCTTTTTTGTTTCAGTCACCCGTATTATGTCGATCTGGTACTTATCTAATTCCTCAGCTAGCTCCATTTCTTTGCCATTGAGGCTTCTTACGTTGATAGTACCGATCTTTAACTCTGGTGATGTTGAGTTGTGGTTTATTTTCAGATTTGTTCCAGTAGCTGACTTTTCGCTGTTCGCCCTGGTTCCATGGCGAAAACAACGGGGGCCTTGTTTAACCGGGCGACGCTCCAGCCGGCATGAAATTTTGTCATGTTGTACCATCATTTTTTATTTTGGTTTAACCAATAAGAATACAATTTGGTCGGCTAAATCCCAAATTGCCAGCCCATCCTCGTTCGTTCAGTATCAAAGTAGATACTCAACAGGGTGCACCACGAGAAGGTGAGGATTGGACATTAGGTCAGAAGCCCTGGTCGGTTCTCCGCATTCCTTTAAAGGCTATGTGGAGGTCTCCTCTCAGTTATACAGCTTTGACCCTTAAGCACCCCAAGTTAATTTTTTCTATTGTTAAATAAATTAAACAGTAGAAGTGGTGCATACATTGTAATAATGCTGTCGTCTAATATGTCTTGGGCCACCAACTATATATAATGTTATTTGTACTGGATTAAAAAAAATTGGAGTCATCATTATTTAAATGAAGTGGTTATAGATGTTGTGGTTATGATAGAGATGGCAGAATTGTATTGAATTGTGATACTTCCATTTGGGCTGCTGAAATTAGAGAGATAGATTCTAGACAGATAAATAAAATTTGCTGATAGATATTAAAGTAGGAATATAGTCAGTGAATAAACTAGATTGCTATTTATTTAAAAAGGATGTTACATTGGTCTAAGAAAATGGCAGTAAACCACAATGTTTATTTTTGTAATAGAAGTCTTTGAGTAACTCAGAATACTTAAGATTGAGGACCTAAGAATAGTAGAACAGTCAAATATGCAATATTTTTGAAACAGTAATACATTCACTGATGGTATCTGGCCTGCTGTTTTTTTAGCATATTGGGAAGTGGTTTTCCTTGATTATCCATGCAGAAGGAATAATGCTAATAGAACACCTTCAACTTTGGATGATGTTATGAGCTATGATGTCCTTTGCTTGAAAAGACGTAGGTTCTGATTTCATCAAGTGCATGAAGAGCTTTTATAAGGATATTCAAAGTGATTTAGCTAGCTGAAAACACTTTAAATGAAAGGTCATCTGTGGTATAATTGGGAAAAGAATAGGTTAAGAAAAAAGTCAGGTGTTGCAAGTATGTATGGTGAGGATTATCTGGTATTCTGGTGGGTAAGTAGATGAGTTAATGTTGGATCATTGCAAATAGCAAATATGTTTCCATATTTCAACTTGGTCATTGGAATTATGAAAAGGAAACCAGAAAATTTCAAGTCTCCAGAGAACATTACTGCACTGTTCGGGGTTGGACTGGTAAAAAAAATCTAAACATCTCTAAGAGATTAGGGTGATTAGCAGAATTTGGAAAGAGATAAAGACAACAAATAAATGCAACAGAATGAGATGGGGAGTGACGAGTCTAGTTTTAGCAGTCTCCCTGGCATGGGATGCCAGAATGCACCACTGTGCAAGTACCGCACATCTGGTACTTGCACATGGTAGCATTCTGATATCCCATGCTCAATACATCAGTGTGCAAGCAGTAATGCATGTGAAAGAGTCATGCATACAAGGGCAGTAGCTGACTAAGTTGAGTTCGTTGAGGGATAGGAATCAGTTCTGGGTGTCTAATTGGATGTTTTTATTTTTATTTTTTTTTTGGTATTTTATATATACAGTAGCAAACAAATTTATCTGAATAACCCAAATTTTTGTCAAGTTTTTGGTTTTGGTTTGTTTTTTTTTGTTTCAGTTCACAATGATTTTAGTTCACTATTCTGGTTGAGCGCTGTGTGTTTTATTCATTTTGTGTAGCTATAAAATAGATACATCTCCAAGAAAGCGTTCAAAAATATGTACTCTTTCTCAGCACACATCGATGACTCAAGGACAAATTGCCAGAGTGTGTTTTTGGTTTGGGTACCATTAATGTGATTTTAAAGAGGTTTAGGGAAACAGGTACCTTTTCTCCTGAAAGAAAACAAAAATCTGGGTGGAAAAGAAAAACTACACTTACTCAAGGTTGTTTACTAGTTAGGAAAAGCAAAATGAATCCATGCTTGTCTGCTGTAGACTTAAATAGACTTGGCAGCTAGTGGGATTAATGTTTCTGACATAATCCCACTTTTGGAAGATTGTTGGAAGCAAGGAGGACTGCTCACAGACCAAAAAAGAAACAACTATTGACAAAGATTATACAGAAAAAGAGGCTCCAGCAGGCAAAAGTGTACAAAGATTGGATTGTTGAGAAGTGGAAGAAGGTCATATTCTCAGATGAGAGCCATTTCTTTGTCCAAGGAGAGCGAGTACCCTATGTTTGCAAATCAGCAGCTGAAAATTCTCTCACCCACCTTCAATGATCTCCTAAACACCCAGCTAGTAAGATTTTCTGGGGTTGTTTTACACATGATGGTCCGTGATCAATTGTGCCTGTTGATGGTATGATGAAAAGTGACCAATACTTAAAAGTATTGGAGAAAAGGGTGGTCCCACAGATCCAGAAAGACAAAGAACTCATCTTCCATAAATTAAAGATATCAAGAAATTATATACTTGGTTTAATCCTTTATTCAAGTGTAAGCAGACAAAGTTTGCGCCTGAAGTATTTTCAGGGCTGGGGCAACTCGTATATAGAAGCTAATGACTTCACATCACTTGCCTTAGTATCCCATAATGCAAAGTACATATCGTTGCAGACATGTTTACTGCTATGCATTATAGGGTCACTACCCAGACCAGTTTTGACCTTTATTGAGGTCTCATCAGTTATAGCCAGATTTCAGCCTTAGTATCACCTCTGGGTCTCATCCACTGATGAGACCTCAATAAAGGTCGAAACAGGTCTGGGTAGTGACCCTTCCCATAATGCATAGCAGTATACATGTTGGCAAGGATATGTGCTTTACATTATGGGATACCAAGGCAAGTGATGTGAAGTGATTAGCTTCTATATACAAGTTGCCCCAGTCCTGAAAATATTTCAGGCCCAGACTTTGTTTGTTTAGACTTGGATAAAAGATTGAACCAAGTATATAATTTCTTGGTATCTTTAATTTATAGTATAACCAAGTGGAAAAACTTCCAATAACTTGCCTTCCAACAGGATCGTGCTCCATGCCACACTTCAAAAAAAAGTGAAAGTTCCTCAAAAGTCACAACATCTGATTGCTTCAGTGGCCCAGTAACTCTCCTGACATTAACCCAGTAGAAAATTTGTGGGCCATAGTGAAAAACAGACTCGGAAAATTAAATTGTGATACAAAGGATAACTTAATACCATCCATTATACAAGTATGGTTTCAAGATGCAGAAATAAGAAAAATTTGTTCTGTGTTGGTAAAGTCCATGCCTAAGTGAATTAATGAACTTATTAGGAACAGAGGAGCACATAAATTATTAGGTATAGTCAGAGTTTAATTTTTGTGCTTAGTTTCTTGCGAAACTAAAATTTTTCTTTAAAATGTGTGTTTGAATTAATTTCTTTGCTACTGTATACATATATACAGTGGTATCTTGGATTGTGAGTAACTTGGTCTGCGAGTGTTTCGCAAGAGAGCAAAAATTTTTAATAAATTTTAATTTGATAAACGAGTGACATCTTGTAATACGAGTACTGTATTACCTATACACTTTGTCTTCCAAGTGTCACGTGATCACAAGCAGCTCGGGATTGTGGGTAATCGTCTTGCATGCACGGTCTCAGTCGGCATACCTCATTTGTATAGTCAACATTCGTGCTAGCATTGTGACCACATGTGTGTGCGTAAAGCATTTTTTTATTTTGTGTCCAAGTGTAGTGACTGTTCTTTATTAACTGTACTACGACAATGGCCCCAATGAAGAAAGGGTTGAAAAGGAAGGCGGTAAGAAGAAGGAGATGATTATGGTGGAAGATAAGAAGGAAATCATCGGGAAGCACGAACAAGGTATAGAAGTGGCCACCATCACAAGATTTTATAAGAAGTCTACGTCAACGATTTGCACAGTATTAAAGAAGAAAGAAGAACTAAGGGGGCTAGATGTCACGAGAGTATCAAAGCAACGGCTACATATTCTGGAAGATGTAGAAAAGTTGCTTTTGGTGTAGATAAACGAGAAGCAACTAACAGGTGATACTGTGACCGAGAACTTAATCTGTGAGAAGGCAAAGGCCTTGTACGCCAACCTCATAAGTAAACTTCCAGGTACGTCTACAGAAAACGAAGAAGGCTTCAAGGCGAGCAGGGAAGGTTTGATAACTTTAAGAGGAGAAGTGGGAGATCCATAGTGTTGTGAGGCACGGAGAGGCTGCGAGTTCGGACGCAAAGGCAGCTGTGGCATTCGTTGCCAACTTTCAGAAGCTCATGGTTTCCGAGTGTTACCTGCCGTAGCAAGTTTTTAATTGCGATGAGACGGGGCTTTTTTGGAAAAAGATGGCAAAGAGGACCTACATTACAGCAGAAGAGAATGCAATGCTCAGTCACAAGCCCATGAAAGACCGTCTCACCCTCTTGCTGTGTGCTAATGCAAGCGGTGATTTCAAAGTCAAGCCCCTGCTCGTGTATCATTCTGAGAATCCATGAGCCTTCAAGAAATGCAAGGTGCAGAAGAGCCAGTTAAACGTTATGTGGAGGTCCAACAACAAGGCTTGGGTCACTCGTACCTTGTTCGTTGAGTGGATTAACGAGGTCTTTGGTCCTGCAGTGAAGAAAACCTTTAGAAAAAAAAATTGCCACTCAAAATCTTGCTGGTTATGGATAATGCTCCTGCTCATCCTCCAGGCCTTGAAGACGACTTACTGGAAGAATTCGAGTTCATTAAGGTCAAGTTCCTTCCTTTCAACACTGCTCCATTACTCCAGTCCATGGATCAGCAGGTCATTTTGAACTTTAAAAAGCTTTACAACAAAGCACTATTTCAGCGATGCTTCGAGGTGACCGAAGGAACTAATCTTACCCTCCGAGAGTTTTGGAAAAATCATTTCCACATTGTAAACTGCTTCAAGATCATCGATAAAGCCTGGGATCACCAAGAGAACCCTTAATTCTGCTTGGAGAAAATTGTGGTCTGATTGCGTCGAAGGGTTTGCTCATGAACAGGAGCTGCCAGTTGTCGATGAAATTGTGTCCTTGGGGATGACCATGGGACTGGAGGTGAATGAGGACGACATTCAAGAGCTGGTGGAGGAAAACATAGCCAGGAGTTTACCACCGACGAACTGATGGATCTGCATCGTGAGCAACAGCAAGAGGTTATGGAGGAGTTCTGGTCTGAGGAGGAGGAGAAAAAGATGGAGACATCCCTCCATCGTTAAACAGATTCATCTGTTTAACGACAATGCAATGTCATATTTCCGTATATCCTTAAAAAGAGGCAAAAGCAAGTGTCATTAGATAGGTTCCTTGTTAAAGTCGCACAAAAAGAAAAAGAGTCAACAGATAGCAGTGATTCCGTTAGTGACAATGAAAGTTCGTCCTACCCAATACAATTAATTGTATTTACTGTAATATGTAATTGTAATGTAATTAATAAATTCAATTACTTTATGTATTTTGTATTACAGTAATCATTTTTATATGAATATTTTTGAGTTTTGGAATGAATCATCTGAGTTTCTATTATTTGTTATGGGGAAATTCGCTTTGTTATACGAGTGCTTTGGATTACGAGCACGTTTCCAGAATAAATTATGCTCCCAAACTGAGGTACCACTGTATATATATTATATATATTCATAGTGTTACCATAATTATTTATAGTTTTTAATGGTTTGGAGAAAGAATGAAATTGGGAACATGCAATGCAAAATGGTAGAGTATACTCACTCTCCTTGCCATAACTTATCTGTTTTAAAAAAAAAAAATAAGTGTATCAGGATTTTATTGTTAGTTTGCATGTCACTATTGTATAATTATTTGAATGGTTTTGCTTACAGATACAAAGCAACAGAACATCTAGTCCCCCCTGACATGAACTCTGATAGGCCTAAAAATTACCACATATTGAAAGATCCTGATGTTGCAGATTTTCATCGACAGTTGAGAGAAAAAGAAACAGGTAAACAGTTTAAAGAGTGGTTTAAAAGAAAAAGAACTGTTCGCAGGATTCTAAAACAGTTCCCTAATGTTGACGAAGAAGCTCTTCAGGAACAGTATCCTGATGTCTGTGTTAAGGATGTAAAGGCAACTATAAAATGGGAATCATAAAAGTGATACTCCTTCAAGCTCTCTCTATGTTGATAAATAATTAGTGATGCATGATGCAAAATATGGTCATTTAGAAACTGTTGAAACGTTATGTATGATATTAGTTAATATATTTTTTTAGAGTGTGTTTTGCAGTAATACAGAAATTTACGATATTTAAATGTTATTTAAACTGAACAACATTTAATCCCTCAGCTATACAAAATTCTACAAAGTTGTATTCATTCATTCTACCCCTTTTGTGTTTTATGTTTGACATCATTTTGCATATTAAAAGGATGACACACTGTTGACTTAATAAAATATAAGAAATTTAGGATTTAAGAAAAGCAGTTCTAGTGAACAAAGTTCTTCTGTGAAGAATGAGATAAATCCAAACAGCACCACTCAGGGGTATTTGTTTATGTTTATCAGTTGCATGTGTGTGTGTGTCTGAGATCAGTTTTTACTTCTGAAAAAAAAGGAAGGTCCTAGAAATAATTGTACAGTTATTCATCATGAAAGAACAACTATGTCCTTTGTTTGGAAAGACTTGAAGTGAAATCCATCTATGATGTACCGAACATTTATAAGGAATTTCAGCACAGAGTGAGTTTGTTTGTCTCATACAGAAGTTGTATGGTTTTCCTTCCCACTGCAAACTTGGGTTTCATGCCCATGCACAGAACAGACAAACTGGCAGTAGTGTATATGTCATTTATAATTCCTTATAAATGACAGACATATCAGACTATGTTGACTAACTGCCATACTCTAGATAAATTAGATTTGTAAACAACTGGATATCTTGTCAGCTGGATAACAGGCCATTGCATCCACATGTTTATGTAATATGAGATATGAAATACAAATGAATTTCATATCATTTGAGGCATGCAAGTCTTTCATGGAAAGCAACTACTACCCCCCCCCTCTCCCTACCTTTCCAAAAATTACTCTTGTAGATCTATTAATGTAGAAGCTAATATAAGGATTAATTTCCTCACTGAAACTAGTTTCACAACAGTTGTCTTGCATGTTGTGCATCAGCTGGGAACTTGCTTGACCATATATCATGTACCTTTTACATTTTTTGGTACAAATAAAATTCTACCAGTTTGTATTGGAATTTTATTTATAAAATTAGTATTTGTGAACTATCATTATGATATAGAAAATCTCAGATGTAATTCTATGTGATTCTATTCTATTCTAAGTTTTATACATGCACACACACACACCTTTATTTGCTTTCAAAATTTTTCTTTACATAAATTGGTTGGTTTCTGCACCTGATGACTGTATTATGAACAGGTGCGATGACATATTTTCAGTAACTGAAAATTTGAAATAGGTTTGTAGAACGTCGTATTTAGTTCGATACTTATTTAGCACACATGCACATACAAAGCAAAAGAAAGTGAAAGTGCAGTATATTCCATCAAAGGGAAGTGTTTTTCGCTACATAGTGCCATTTTTATTCTAGCTGTCTCTAATTGCCACTAAATATAGTACATACTCTAATTGTCTGTGTACTGTATTTGGTAATCCAGTAAGACTTCTTTCTGCTTTGTTTTGTTTGTCTGTGCAGTATAGTGCCTTTGGGATGGATGTTTGTTCATTATACAGGGCTATTTTCATTTGTCTTCGGAAAGACTAGACTTTAAGTAGAAGTCCATTTCTTCCTATGACTAAAAATGAATCCTGCTTCACAAGAACAGAACTGTCTGATGATCTCTAACCAAATATTAACATATGTGGAATTTATTACCATGTAAAAAAGTGTACGTTGATTATGAAAATCATTACTTAAAATCTTTTTAGAAAACAAACAAAATAAAATGGAATATAAATAAAAAATAAATACGAATAACAAGCTTGACAAATTGTACAGGATGATTTGCCCACTTAGTGTTCCATCAGGGCACACAATTCATGCCATGCCTAGGCAAATCATCTGATCATCATTATTAGATGGATAGGTATGCTTCCTCCTTATTATCATTTACTAAGCTACCAATGTATACAAGCACTTTATTATTGGGTAGTTATTTATAGAGGCTCCATAGCAAAGTCAGTATAGGCAAAAGCTTTTGATTAGGAAGACCTATGTTCAAATTCAGAGGATGTGAAGAACTTGTGTTAAGGCTTTTCAGCTGAAGATAAGTTAGTTGGTCTCATACAGAGGTGGCAAAGTTTTCTTTCCAGATACTCAGTTTATCATCCTGCAAACAGGAAAACTGGCTTCATATCTACAAACATGAAATACTTTTACTGGAAAAAGAAGGCAACAGGAAACCACCTTGTTCCATAATTATTCCCTAGTAAAGTTACATTCTTACCCCAGCAATCATTATTTGATGAGAGAAACCTCTTTCCTTCTCATAAGTTAATTTAAGTTTGTTATGCCCATCATAAATGTGAACATGTCTAGAAATTTTAGGATGACATCATATTTTAGTTTCAGCTCACAGCAACTTATATGACATATATATAATGCCACAGCTGCAAATTATTACCAATTCATCTTCAATGTACCAAATGACTGATGAAAGAGCTTAACAATACCAATTTTCAAAAAAAAAGAAAATAGAATGTATTCAGAGAACTACAGAAGAAGAAATTTGCACAGTATAAGGGGTCAAAGCCAAATAACTGCAAGGAGACCTCTGCATTGCCTTTTAGGGATGCAGAGAATCTACTAGGACTTCTAACCTTAATGTGTAATCCTAACCTTGATGTCGTGCACCCCTTTAGTAGGTATCTACTGGGTTCTGAACAAATAAGGATGGGCTGGCAATTTGGGACTTGGCCAACCAAATCATACTGTATTGGCTTAAACCACAAATGCATATGATGGTACAGCATGATGAGATTTCATGCAGGCTGGGGTGTTGCCTGGTTGAACAAGGCCCAGGGAAACAAGCTGTTTTCATCAGGGAACCAGGGTATAAAGTGAAAAGCCATCTACTGGAACAAACTCCAACTCAACATCATCATCAAATTCCTGCCATGTACCCTCAAGGGGTGTACAGGATATGATAGTACTACATGAAAAAATTACATCATTACTAACTTCCTATCTACAATTTTCCTCCAAATCAGTCTGTTACTTGTCAAGACTCCAACATTATCAGATCTTATATTTCTATCGTCTAAGGCACTTTGTACCGTATCAATCCACCTATATCTTGGTCTTCCTCTGGGTCGTTTTCCTGCCAACCTGGCAAAGAACACTTGTTTTGCTAATCTTTCCTCTCCCATTCTATTTAAGTGACCATACCACCTGAGATTAGCTCTGCTAATGCATTCCTGGATGCTGACAATGCCAAGTTCTTTCCTAATATCCTAATTTTTAATATGATATTGCCATTGATGCCATCTGTTCACGCCTCTAATCTTTCTCGGGACACTCATATCTGCAGTCTCTAGTCTTTGGTCAAGTGTTTTACTTCTAACCCAGCTCTCAGAT
Organism: Typopeltis vanoorti; assembly: GCF_054136105.1. Lineage (NCBI taxonomy): Eukaryota > Metazoa > Arthropoda > Arachnida > Uropygi > Thelyphonidae > Typopeltis > Typopeltis vanoorti. The sequence goes on from NC_143550.1 coordinate 123,276,771, forward strand.
CCATAAGTTAAAACTGGTTTGAACACTGTCTTGTATACAGCTAATTTAGTGTTCCGACTAATTTCTCTCTTATTCCATATGAATTTATTCAATTGACTTCCCACCATACCAGCTTTGCTGATTCTGTTGTCTATTTCTATATTTAATTTACCATCTTCACTAAAAATCGTGCCTAAGTAGCTGAAATGTTTTACTTGTTCCACAGGTTCTCCATTCACAACACAGCTGACATTTTCAATGATTCTGCCTATTTTCATTGTCTTTGTCTTTTTATTGCTGACCTTCATACCATATCTATTACAACAGTTATTCAATTTAGTCAGAGAATCTTGCAGACTTGTAGCGGATTTATTTAGAAGTATAACATCATCCGCATAAAGCAAAGAGCTGACATTAACATCTCCAACCCTGATATCATGTTTAATACCACTTTCCTTCATAATGTGATCCATATAGATAATGAATAACAGAGGGGATAATGTACATCCTTGTCTCACACCAGATTTAACACTAAACCATCTTCCTGTACTTCAATTCTAACTGCTGACTTACAACTCAAATAAAGACTAAGTATTGCTTGATATAATGCCCCATTGACACCATATAACTGCAGAGTATTGAATAACTTCTCTCTTGGCACCTTGTCATATGCCTTTTCCAAATCGACAAAACTCAAATACAGATCTTTATATTCCCATGATTTCTCCACTATTTGTCGTAAAGTGAAGATCTGATCCTGACAGCCTCTATTTGGCCTGAATCCAGGTTGTTCTTCACCCAGCTTTTCTTCCACAATTCTTCTCAACCGTTTCTCAAGTATACTTGCATAGATCTTGCCAGGAACACTCAGTAGGGAAATACCTCTATAATTCTCACATTCAGCTTTATTTCCCTTTTTATATATGGGCACTATGAGAGCTCTACTCCAATCATCAGGAATTCGTCCCTCTGTCTAGGCTTTCTGAACTATGCAGTGCAGCCACTGTAAGTCTTATACCACAGCATTTCTGGTCGAATATCATCTTCTCCCTGCCTTTCCACGTTTCAAGCCTTTGATGGCTTTTTCTACTTCAAGTATGGATGTGTATTCCTGACTGCATGCCTGGGCAGTGTTTTTTACCACTGTGCTGTCATCACTGCTTGTTTCATTTAGCAGTTTTTCAAAGTAATTACTCCATACTTCAAGGATATCCTTTTCTCCCATTTTCATGTCACCTTTATCATCTCTAACTCCTTTTACAGCACTCTTTCCTCCATTCGTAAGCTTCCTCAACAAATTCCAGAAAATTTTGCCACCTTCTTGATATTTATTTTCTATATTCTTGCCAAAGTCTTCCCATGACTTTTGTTTAGTTAGTTTTACACAGTGTTTAGCATTCTTGCATTTGTCTCTGTATTCTCTAAGAGCACAAACTGACTTATTTGCCAGGAACTTTTGATATGCTTTCTTCTTTTCCTTCACTGCCTCTTTAACTTCCTGTGTCCACCAGGGAGTTCTGATTTTTTTATCTTTGCAGACATCCTCACCACATGCCTCTCTTGCAGAATCAGTCAATGTTTTCTTCAGAGTTTGCCACTGAATCTTCAAGGTTTGATTCCTGTTCTCAAACTCTCATTTTTTCTTCAATAATCTTTGTGTATTTTAGTCTACAGTTCACATCTGAGAGCTGCTCAACTTTTATTCACTTTAAAACTTTCTTACATGTTATTCTTTTCAATATGAAATTCAATTGAACTCAACATCTAGAAGAAGAAAAATAAACCTAACAACAGAAGATTCTTCAGTTCTAATTGAAAAAAGAAAGTTTTTAAAAGAATTAAAGTTAAGCAGCTTTTACGTGAACTGTAAACTTGACTATACAAATATTAATGAATAAAAAATGAAAGAGATTGAAAACAAGAAACCAAACCTTGGAGTCTCAGTTGCAAACTCTGAAAAAGGCATTGATTTCAGCTAGGGAGATATATGGTGAAGTTGTCTGTAAGGATAGAAAAATAAGAACCCAATGGTGGACACAAGAAGTTAAAGAAGCAGCTTAGAAAAGAAGAAAGCATACCAAAAGTTTCTATCAAATAAGTTGGCAGATACCCTAAAAGAATATAGAGAAAACTGTAATAGAGCTAAGCTATGTGTAAAAGTAGTTAAACAAAAGTCATGGGAAGACGGGTAATAGTATGGAAAATAAATATCTTGAAGGTGGCAAAATGTTTTGGAGGCCATTGAAGAATTCAGAAATTGAGGAAAGAGTGCTGTAAAAGGAATCAAAGATAATAAAGGTGACATGAAAACTGAAGATAAGGATGTTTGGAGTAATTACTTTGAAAGATTGTTAAATGAAACAAGCAGTGACAGAATCATGCTAGAAAATTTTCAAGGGGAAAGCAGAGGATGTACATATCAATACTTAAGGTAGAAAAAGCCATCAAAAATTTGAAAAGTTTTGCAGTGGCTACCCTGCATAATTCAGAGGGCCTGGTCAGAAGGTCAAATTTCAGATTGAATAGAGCTCTCTTAGTTCCCATATATACACACACACACACACACACACACGAGGGCTGTTCAATAAGTAATAAGACTAATTTTACTGTCGCGAAACCACTCATAATATTAATTTCTGTGGAATAAAGCAATGTTGCTGTCTGTATTAACAAAAGAGGTTGATAGATGGCGTATATGGGCTGATGTGTCACGTGACTAAACGCAAGTTTGTTTCTACGAGCCGCGACCAGTCCTCGAAATGGAAGCATCCTTGGAACAGCGTTATGCGATTAAATTTTGTGTGCGTTTGCAAAAATCGGCATCGGACACGTTTAACATGATACGTGAAGCTTTCCACGATGAAGCAATGTCGAGTGCAAGTGTTTTTCACTAGCATAAAACTTTTAAGGAAGGAAGGGAAATATGGAATACCTTCAACGTCCATCACAGAGACAATGATCAACACAGCAGCGATTATCATCAAGGAGGATCGCAGAATTACAGTACGCCAGCTGCATGTTGTCCTGAATATTTCTGTGGGAAGTGTTCACTCATTCATGGCTGAACATTTGGGACTGAAACGTGTTTGCGCCCGATGGATTCCCAAACTCTTGATACCGGAGCAAATGCAGCATCGAGTGGATGTGTGCACAGAATGGAAACAAGGTGACAACTTCGTAATGATGCGTGAAACAAAGCAGTGAATGGAAGCATCTGTCTTCGCCTACCCCCAAGAAAGCAAAAACTGTAAAATCGACTGGTAAAGTTATGACCATAATGTTTTTTTTACTATGAAGGCATTGTTTACCAACACTAGAACCCTTGAATACTGTAAATGGCCCATACTATGCGGATGTTTTATGGATGGTACACACATCAAAAGAAAGCGTCTATTGCTGAAGAATGGCTTCTTATTGCACCACGATAATGCAAGGCCACATATTGCTGGTTGTGTAGTGGACGTTTTGCAGAAGAACAACATAGATATCCTACCACACCCTCCATACAGTCCTGATCTGGCTGTTTCCTCAGCTCAAGAAACCACTAAGAGGCCGCCATTTCGAAAGCAACAAAGCATGTGTAAAAGCTGCGGAGGCGGTTTTGAAAGAACTCTCAAAAAACGGACTTTCACATGTGTTTAAGAAGTGGTCGCAACGTTGGGACAAATGCATCGCGTCTCTCGGTAGGTACTTCGAAAAAGACCATGTAAATGATGGCGATTAAAGGTAATCTGTTTTCTGTATAAATATAGTCCTATAACTTATTGAACAGCCTCCGTGTATTAAAAAAAAAAATCATCTAACGCCTTTTTATTCCCGTATACGGGAGTAGGCGAGGCCATTTAGCACTATCTAACTTTTGGAGACTGAGTGGGCAGTTCAATCTCCACTGGTACCCAATCAGAGACAGATGGCCCAAGGCTATCACTAATTAAGCGGTCCGCAGTGAAGAGAGACCGCTCAAATGTGCCGCCATCTCGTGGTCCCTAACCCTAACACAATATATTTAATGTCTGAAATAATGTGGGTTCTACGGTCGATTTTCTTGAGTTTACAGGACGAAAAACCCGAGTTTCCGGGAGGAAAAACCTGCTTGCCCGTGCCAGAGATCGACTAACTCGGGAACCGGTCGAAAAAAGGCTTAGAAAAATTTCCTCTAGTCGCCGACTAGACTCGAAACCAAGTCTTCCTTCGTGCGGCCAAGCGCGGCGGTGTGTAAACGCCACATCCGCTGAGCTCACATGTGAGAATTACAGAGAAATTTATTAAGAAATTTCTCTGTAATTCTTTTGTGCAAGCATACGTGAAAAGAAGTTGAGAAAGATTGTAGAAGAGAAACTTGGAGAAGAATAAGCTGGACTCAGGCCAAATAGAGATTGTCAAGATCAGATTTTCACTTTACTACAAATAGTTGAGAAATTATGGAAAAGGCATATGACAGTGGTGTTCAACCTTTTTTACTACGTGAACTACTTTTCTATAAAAAGTTATTCGGCAATCTACTTTCTTATATAGATCACGTTCCTACAACCTGATATCTGATTATGCACAAATAAACAACTAAAAACTTTATTGTGTATTTAAAAATTTATTTATCACTTAATTATTTTAATACAAAAAAAAATATTGGAATAAAATATTTATTTCTCTATTTTGGAAAACCAAAGTTAGAAAAAACAACAGATTGATTACAAACGCACAAGTTACAGGAAATGCTGGTTAATTTAAAAAAAAAAAAAAAAAAAAAAGGTGAAATTTGGCATTGTTTGGACCTCGCAATATTTTCATAGTCAAGTTGATATGAAGAAGTGGCCAATCGCAGACAGTCATCCAAATGATCGTTTGTAATTTGCTTTCTTAATTGATTTTTTATGAGGATAATATTTGAAAAAGCTGATTCTGACAAGTATGTCGATCCGAAACACGACAGAATTTTTCGCGCAATATCAGTTAATATTGGGAATTTTTCATGTGCATACTTTCAAATGACTTCATTGTTTTTAATTTTAAATGTAAACTATTCTGAATGTTTATTATCTCAAGTTCTACTTCAACTTGGTTTATATCAAACAGCCCACTAATTTTATTTAAAATTTCTGTGATGTTCAAGTTTTCTTGAAATGGATTATTGATAAAAGATACAATCATTTCAGTTTTATTAAAATCTTTAAATCTTGAATTTATTTCTTCCTCAACTAATTCTATTTCACAAATAAATTCTTTTAAATCATAGAGAAGCATTTCTTGATTTTGTTCAAAAATTTTAATAAATATGGGAGATGTCTAAATTCGTGGTCATTTGTATTTTTCTTTAATAAAAGTAAGTATTGTTGGAAAGTTTTATTGAACTTAACATGTCAATTAAATTTTTATCTCTACCTTGTAACTCTAAATTTAAATTGCTTAATTTCGTACAGAAATCGACTAAAAATGATAAGTGTAATAACCATCTTTTATCACTCAATTGTGGATAAATATCTCCTTTTTCATCAAGAAAAAAATTTTATATCGTTAATTAATACAAGAAATCTTTCTAAAAATTGACTTCTGCTGAGCCAGCGAACATTATTGTACAACAGAAGTTCCCTATCATCATCTGCCTGTAGCTTAAATAACCTCCGTTACAGAGTTTTTCCTCTAACAGAATTTACAATTTTAAATGTAATATCCAAAACATCTTTTGTGTTTAATCTTTTACTACACAGTACTTGTTGGTGAATAATACAGTGGTACGTTAAAAAATCTGGATATTTGTCATCGTTTTTACATAATGAAATGAAGCCTGATTTATTACCTATCAGTGCAGGAGCACCATCAGTAGTAATAGACACAAGTTTAAAAAGCGGAAGTTTGTGTTGTTTCACAAATTCATCAAATGCCGAAAAAATGTCTTCTCCCCTAGTCCTTCCCAATAATGATATAATTTTCAAAAGTTCTTTACTTGAATAATCTTGAAATACCATGCGAATAAATACCATTAACTGAGCAATATCAGTGAAGTCGTTTGATTCATCAAATTGTAATGAAAACGCAACACACTGGTGAATGTCTGACATTAACCTGACCTGGAAACTTTTCTCTGGCAATTGGAACTCTTCCTTTCGGCAATTTGAAACCTTGTCTGTGGCCTAGAAGTAGTTACTCTCTAGTGACGTCTCGAACCGAGAAGCTCCTTTCTGGAAGCGGGAAACTCCTCTTTCAAGCAACATGGATCCGGGCAGTCTCTCTGACGGCGACTGGACCAAGCAGCCTCCTCTCTGACAGCAATTCTGGAACCGGACCCCTTCTGTTTGCTTCAATCCTTTTTATTAGACTTCCTCTGAGACCTTGCATGAAGTTTGGCAACCCCCAAAGAATCGGTATGAGTCTTTCATCTTAAGTTTCACACGCCTTTTATTCTCCTCCGCTTTCTTTTGATTGTAAGTTGCCGCCCATCGGAAAGTGGTTTGAACTCTTTCTGACTGACTTCGGAGTGTTTACGCTTAGAGCCTGCAAGCCTTTCTCATACATACAAGTTTCAATAACAATCTTTCTAATGCCGCCATGTATAGCTTCAGCGACAAAAACATTGCCTTTGTTTTTAACACTCTAACATATTCTTATTAAAGCAGTATGTACAGTTAGCTTCAAAAGAGTTATTTACAAAAACATCTAATACAAACTATACCGAGACAAGGTTTATTTTTTTACAATATTCACATGGGACGTAACCTAAGTAAAAAAATCGATGTAATGTGCTTTGGAATATTTAAGCTACAATCGCGTTTTTACACTTTGCTTATAATCGTATTCACTCGGCTCGCTGTTTGACTTCCACTGATCCAAATTAATTCATTTACCCGGACTTATAAGAAAATTACTGATTTGACAATTTTAACGAAAAATAAACAATAGCAATACACTTAAAGCGAATTAAAAATAATGATAGATAAAATATGTTTTCAGTTTTAATTAAATTTGTAAGTAAGGAGAAATACACAAGAGATTGACCAAAAATCGCTCCGCGATCGACCGGTCGGGTTGACCACCCCTGGCATATGACAAGGTGGCGAGTCAAAAGCTTTTCCGTATACTACAATTATATAAGGTAAATGGAACATTATATAGAGCAATACATAATCTATATTTAGGTTGTCAGAATTCAAGGAAATACGAGAAGATGGTTCAATGTAAAATTAGGGGTAAGACATGCATGCACATTATCTTCAGTCTTATTCATAATCTATATAGATCACATTATGAAAGAAAGTGGCATTTGACCTGATATTAGAATTGGAAATGTCAAACTTAGCTCTTTGCTTTATGCACATGATGTTATACTCTTAAACACATCTCATCTGTCTCCAGGATTCTCTGATTAAATCGAATAACAGCTGTCACATATTTGGCATGAAAATTAGCAGTAAAATGACCAAAAGCATGAAAGTAGGCAGGAATGTGGAAAACTTCAGCTGCATTCTGAACCGAGAACATATGGAACAAGTAAAATATTTCAGCTATTTAAGCACAGATTTTAGCAAGGATGGCAAGTTAAATCTGGAAATAGACAACAGAATAAGCAAAGCTGGTATGGTACAGTTGGATAAATTTATATGGAATAAGAAGACAAAACACCAAACTAGCAGTGTACAAGATAGTGTTCGACCAGTTTTAAGTTATGGATCTGAGAGTTGGGTTAGAAATAAAGCACTTGATCAAAGACTAGAGACCACAGATGAGGGTTCTGAGAAAAATTGGGGGAGTGAACCAATTGCACCAATAGTAGAATCATATTAATAATGAAAATATAGGGGAACGTGACATTGTTAGCATTCAAAAATGTGTCGGCAAAGCTAACCTAAGGTGGTATGGCCAATTTCCTACCATCTTGGCATCAAACACTAGCAAAACAAGTGTTTGATGCCAAGATGGCAGGAAAGAGACCCAGAAGAAGACCAAAGTCTAGGTGGATTTATTCAGAAGTACTTCAGAAGCACAAAATGTTAGATATAACAGTATTGGAGGACTGACAAATAGACTAATTTGGAGGAAAATTGCTGATAGAAGATTAATAACAATGTAAACTTAATTGTGTAGTGCTGTCATAGTAACCTGAACGTCTCCTTGAGGGTACATTTCAGGAAATTGATGATAAAATTATCTAGAAAAATGATTACAAATGAATGATTTGATTGAATTGAGCAACAAGGATTTAGTAAAACTAGATCTACAGTAGATGCAAAATTTATATACACATACGGCATTTCTCTAATAAATACAGATTCAGGATAGGCTGATGAAATTAAAATAATCGCAGGAATTAAATAAGTTGTCTCTTTAAATCCTGCCTTATTTATCTTAGTAATGGATGAAATTATAAAAGAAGTCAACAAAATGGAAAATTGTGTAATACAAATTAAAAATGAAACATTACCAATTAGATATGCTGGTGATATTGTATAATCTTACTAGGAGAAAATGAAGATTTATAAAGATTACTAAATACATCCGCTTTGGCAGCTTCAAAGAAAATATGAAGATAACAGAAAAATACTAAAACCATGGCAGTTACTAGCGGTTTTTAATTTACATCTTATGGGACCCATAAGATATAAATGAAATCAATGAAAAAATACTTGAACAAGTTAATAAGATAAAATATAGAACTAAATAACCGGTGGCGGCTTATCCGTAAGAGCTGCAGCCCTGCGGCACTTATGGATGAGCCGCCACTGTAATAACTATTATCATACAAAACAAAGTAGAAAAACAAGCAGTGAAAACCAGTAGAATATCTGGATATCTCAACAACATCATCTGGAAGAACTAGAATATATAGCTAAAGAAAAAAAAGTTGAATCTACAAAGGAGTGGTCAGCAGTATTATTATATGCATCAGGAACTACAAAAAAGTAGATAAATGAAACCACAGATAAAAACATTAAGAACAATTGATGGTGTGCAACAAAATTTGGAATTCACAGATCAGAGAAAAATTTTAAAATACACTCAATAAATAATTATATCCAATATAAAAGAATGGAAGGCCTGTGTAGCTGAGTGGAAGTGACGCTTTCGTCCTCTGCGCTTGGCCGCTTGAAGTTAGACCTAGTTTCTAGTCTAGTCGCTGACTGGAGGAACTTTTTCTAAGCCTATCTTCGACCGGTTCCCGAGTTAGTCGATTTCTGGCACAGGCAAGCGGGTTTTTCCTCCCGGAAACTCGGGTTTTTCGTCCCGTAAACTCAAGAAAATCGACCGTAGTACCCACATTATTTCAGACAGTGACATATCTTGTTAGGGCTAGGTACCAAGAGATGGCAGCACTTGTTTGCCAGCCTCTTCATCGGCGGCTGCTATAATTAGTGATAGACATTGGCCAGCTATCTCTGATTGGCTACCGGTGGAGATTGAACTGCCCACTCAGACTCCAAAAGCTAGATAGGGTATAAAGGCCTCGCCTACTCCCTATTAGGGAATAAAACGCATTAGTTGATTTTTTTTGATAAAAGAATGGTAAAACATATGGAAAGAATGTAGGAGGACAGCAGATGGACAAAAAAAAATACAAAACTGGATACTAAAGAATTAACATAAGCATAGAAAGGCCAAGGTAAGTATGGTGGAATAATCTTAAACACAGCACTACAAGCGTATGGACTTAATAGTGAAAGAAGAAGAAAGCATTTTTATTCAGATTATTCTTTCCCTCATGTGGTTCATGTCGTGGTAATGTCAGTTCACAGATTTACATCTTTTAGTAATCTAACACTTCACGTCGATGGAATCGGACCTTTCTCGCTGCCACCATAACTAAGGGAGAGAAAGAACAGGTGTGAATGGAAATACTTTCATTGCTGGCAAATGAATTATTAATAATTAACATTTGTCAACATATTGTTTCCAGTGAACTGTCCAGATGGATTAATGTTAATGTATTTCTCTTCAAATATGCAGTATTTTCTTTAAAAAATGACATTAAAAAAATAAAAGAACATTGTGATTAAAATTTCGTACTGAAAACATGCTAAAGGAAATACTGCATATTATTAGGCCTGTGTAGCCCCGTGGAAATTGCATTTTATATTCATAGCACTACACTGCCCAAAGAAAGACAGTTTCTAGGTTTGATTCTAGTCACTTCCTATAGGAAATTATTTAAGTTAAGGGATATTACATCCCATATTGTTTCTTAGCCAAATAAGAAACTCAGAGTTTCATGCCGAATATATAGAAACTATATAAAGTTCGACAATTCCAAGCGTAAGCAAATACCCGGACAGTGCAACACCATTTGTTAGTGCAAACTGAGGCAACTCATATAAGGGTGGAGCAAGCTCTGATCACTATTCTTGGTATTTACTCATAATGTGAACTTAGCTCCTAGGACTGTATTACTGTTCTACATTATGAGAGAAGGTCACTACACACCGGTTTCAACCTTTATTGAGGTCTCAACAGTGAGTAGGTAGACCTAGTTAATGCCAAGTTTGTAGCGAACAGAACTTACATCCAGAGCCGGTCTTTGTCGCCCGCATGCAATGTCTACCTAAGCGCCCCTGTAACGATCCAGACGTGTGTGGTTCTTTTACGATAATAAAAATTTTAATTATTTCAAATTTCTTAAGTAAATTTTGACAGAACGGCCACACGTTGATTCGCTAAATGTAACGAACCGGGGTTGTGATTAGGCAGGATAATCGTTAAAAACCTGAATATTCAAAAAATTTTCAAAAGTTAAAGCAAATTTTGATAAAGCTACTTCACTTTAATCGTTGAATATAATGATACAGGGATTATGGCCTTCTCACCGACCCGAATCGCTAACAAAATTAGAATGAATTTTAATTAAAGTTAAAATTTATTTGAACTAAGGTTAAAAAATTCTTGCATTTTGCAAGTTACTAAATTCTTAGTAACTTGTAAAAATTTTTTAATAATTTTTATAAGTGGAACTATTTTTTAGGAAAATAAAAGAAACTCAAGATAAATAAGAAAATAATTCAGAAATAATTAGAACATTTAACATAATATTCAAAAAATAATATCAGTAGGCCTATGTAGCTCAATGGAAGTGACGCTTGCGTCCTCTGCACTTGGCCGCTTGAAGTTAGACCTAGGTTCTAGTATAGTCGCTGACTGGAGGAACTTTTTCTAAGCCTATCTTCGACAGGTTCCCGAGTTAGTCGATTTCTGGCACAGATAAGCGGGTTTTTCCTCCCAGAAACTCGAGTTTTTCGTCCCATAAACTCAAGAAAATCGACCGTAGTACCCACATTATTTCAGACAGTGACCTATCTTGTTAGGGTAAGGTACCAAGAGATAGCAGCACTTGTTTGCCAGCCTCTTCATCGGTGGCTGCTATAATTAGTGATAGACATGGGCCAGGTATCTCTGATTGGCTACCGGTGGAGATTGAACTGCCCACTCAGACTCCAAAAGCTAGATAGGGTATAAAGGCCTCGCCTACTCCCTATTAGGGAATAAAAGGCATTAGTTGATTTTTTTGAAAATAACATCTTAAGAATAACAGAAAAAAAAATTAAATTACATAAATATACTTGAAATTTATTAATTAAAATTTTAGGGTTTTTGATTTCATATTCACAAAATTAGAAATAATGGTCTTAACGTCTAATTCCGCACATATATCATTTTTTCAATAACTATTAACGCCAAACTAACAAGCCTTTTTTGTGACATATTTGTTCTTAAGTAGGTTTTAATATTAATTTAAACTTGGAAAAGGAGAGTTCACCGCTCGCTACACTAACAGATAAGGTTAATAGTATTCTTAAAGTAATTAAAAAGTTAGGGAAAGATAAATTATTGGACACAATAAAATTAAGAATATGGAAATGGTTTTGAATATTTAAATTATCCTTCCAAAAAATATCCCGGAAAGCACATAACTCGTCACATAGTTCTATTGCATTTACGTCTTTATTGTCGCCGTCCTTCAAGAGAATCTCTAAATCGTCACAATTTTTTCGTAAATCTTCGTTATTAAATTGTAGTAATCTATACAAGATATTGAAATTATCATAATATGTTTTTAGTTGTTCAAAACGTTCTATTAACGAACACATTGCAACGTCTAGAAGTGTATAAAACACATTCACTCTAAATGTATCTTCTAGCGATTGTGGCGTTTTCATGATACGCGTAGTCAAATTGTCGTGTCTTCTTTCGTCGTCGGACTTCCGTACCAGTTTTAAATTCTTGTTCTCCGTCCACCTCTTCACTCAGTTCTTTTGCCGTTTTAGAACTTCTTTAAAATTTGTATCTGATCGATACTCTTGTAAGAATATTTTTAAGTTTTCGATAGCTTCTAAAGCAAGTGTAATGTTCATATTTTTGTCTTGAAGCATTTTACTCACAAGGTTTATTCTGTTAAGTAAATCATGCTCAGTTATAAGAGAGCAAATAAATTTGTAGTCCTTTATTTTAGCATATAATGTTTGTACTTCCTGCTGAGTTTCTTTATTAAAATTTTCATTATTTAAAATTTCAAAAAGTGCATCGTAAATTTCTCCTGACTGATATCGTAGAGAGCGGATTGCATTAATTTTACTTTCCCATCGCGTTTCTGATGACTGTTTCAATGTTAATTTTTTTACGAACTCAGCATGAAGGACATTTCATTCTCTTACAAACGTTGAGCAATCCTTTTAAAGGATTGCCCAACGTTTGTAAGAGAATGAAAAGAAATTGTATATTTCTTGAATAATTGCAAAGAATCTAATTGTATCTGCATTCACTTTGGCCATCGTTAATAATTAAATTTAGAGCATGAGCAGCACATGGCACGTAAAAAGCTCGATGATTTTTGTTCAAAAGCAAATTTTGTAGCCCATATTTTTTCCCTTTCATATTTGCCCCATTGTCATACCCTTGACCTCGCATGTCTTCAATGGGAATGTTCCATTTTTCCAATTGTTCCACATAAACCACGTCCTGTGGAATCTGATATATCTTCAAAACCTAAAAGGTTTTTCCTGATCTTGACAATTCCATTGTCACACGAAACGAAGCGAATAATAATGGTCATTTGTTCTGTTTTACTTACATCAAGTGTGCAGTCTAAAATTATTATTATTATTTTAACGGTGTCTTCATGCAGTCAAAAGACTCATCGCGGGAGACCCGACATTGACACACTAACCATTATTTACACAATACCTGTCATACCTCTCCTTAAATTCATTCACAGTGGAAGTATTCACAACCACCTCTGGCAAAGCATTCGATCCATTCACAACCCTCCAAGTAAAAAATCTAGTCCTGACACCCTTGTTAACCACACTCTTACACAATCTCCAGGGATGGCTCCTCGTTCTCTCACATCCCGCACTGGTCTTAAGAATATCATCAGTATCAATCCTGTAAAATCCCTTTAACAATTTAAATACCTCTATCATATAACCTCTCCTACGTCTATCAGCTAGTTTTTGGAGCCCACAGATCATCAATCTGTCGTCATAGGGAACATCCCACAGACCTGCAACAATTTTTGTAACCCGCCTCTGAATCCTCTCCACCACTTCCGCATCACCAAGAAATCCTGGCGATCAGATCTGTGCACAATAATCCAAATGCGGCCTTATTAATGCCTTATAGAGTGGAATAATATAGATATATAAATATAAATAATATAGATGTATAAGAATGTAAATATGGAATAATATTTAGATTTTCGAATTGATAATAAAATTGTATCCCTGATTGCGTTGCTTAAAGTTTCCAATATTTCATTTTGACTGTCTTTACTCAAATAGTGTACTCTATAGTTTCGTTGTAGGGTCTTTTCAACATGATTTTCCATAACGGGATCAAACTTCGCAAACAGTTCGACTAATTTTAAAAAATTGCCGTTATTCCTTTCATATAATTTATCAGATGATCCGCGAAAAGCTAAATTTTGGCTACCAAGGAATTTTATAATTTCAATCAAGCCTTCTAAAACACTCGTCAAATGTTTCTTTTCCATTTCATACATGCATTGAGTCTGGCAATCAATAGTAGTTTTGTTTTTTAAATTTTTATCAAGTTCCTTCCATTTTAAGAAATTTTTCATGTGAGTTAAACTAGTCTCATGTATATGTAAAGTTCTACTTACATTTCTCCAATCGTTATAACCTTCTACAAGACTACTTGATTCGGTAGGTGCGAAAAATTTGCAACAAAAGCAAAAAACAGAATTTAAAGTTTCGAAATAAATTAGCCATGTTCTTGGCACGAGCTCACCGTTTTCCATTTTTCTATTATAATAAGTGTTGCCAAATTTATGACCATATGTATCTCTGGGATATATTATATATTTCTTTTGAACAGGACCCATTTTAATTAAAACAACTCGTAATTTTTCATCAGTATTTCCCCATTCACCTGGATCTTCTAAATTTACAGATCTTTCTAAATTGTTCAGTAGTTGCAATAGTAGTGTTTTCATGCAAACTGGATGATGTGCACGGTTCTTCAACTCTGATTTCTGATGTATCGAGTTGGTTACAATCTGCATCAGAATATTTTAATATATTAACAAATTTATTAAGAGCCCCAGTGTGTTTTCTTAATATCTGCATTAATATCCCCAGTTTCTTAATATCTGCTTCTTTCGCAGCTTGACGCTTACGATTTTGTGCACCGGATTACTTTTTTTAAATTTTTGATTCCATTTCTATTTTATACCCACAAGAAATTATTACACAACACGACACAGAGACGAAATAATAGTCTGCACTGCGCTACTGTGAGTAGCCTACTGAGATGCGTATCATATGACTGGTTAACTAGCAACAAATGTTTTGTGCGAAAATTCGTTTCTGCACATAAAAACCGTTCACCGTTTCACTTTAGATAGATTGTAGTAGACACAACTCTGCAGGAAAGCATTTAGCCTGCTCTCGCTGCAAAATTGTAAACAGCCGGCTGATCAAAGAGGCGGCAATATACAATTTTTTTAAATTTTTATTCGGTGTATCCGGCCTTATTTATTTTAATATTGATCATTCTAAAATTTTTTGTTTTCATGATAAAAATTTTGTTTCTTAAAAATTAACTTATGAACAGTGCCCCGGCGGCGACGCCCCCTTCGTAGCGGCGCCCGCATGCACCGCATGTCCGCTTCCGCCGGCCCTGTTTACATCCCTTCTACGAGAATTGCCAAGAAGGTGTCCTAGTAAATTACTAATTATATGAAGAGCCGAAGTCTTCAATTCGGCGACAAGAACTTATTTAAGTTAAGGGATATTATATTCCATATTGTTTCTTAGCCAAATAAGAAACTCAAAGAGTTTCATGCCGAATACAGAAACTATATAAAGTTCGGCTATTCCAAGCGTAAGCAAATACCTGGTAGTGACCTCTCATAATGTAGAACAGTAATACAGCTCATAGTAGCTAAGTTCACATTATGAGTAAATACCAAGAATAGTGATCGGAGCTTGCTCCACCCTTACTATGAGTTTCCTCAGTTTGCACTACCAAATGGGTCAGGTGTTGCACTGTCCAGGTATTTGCTTATGCTTGGAATCACCAACCTTTATATAGTTTCTATATTCGGCATGAAACTCTTTGAGTTTCTTATTTGGCTAAGAAACAATATGGGATGTAATATCCCTTAACTTAAATAAGTTCATGTCGCCGAATTGCAGCCTTTGGCTCTTTATATAATTAGTAATCCTACAGGAAATTTTTAGAAGACTTTCATGGATAAGTAGAGTTTCCCTTTTTGCAAACTGAGGATTTTCACACCACATTTTAAATGATTGAGTGTAGAACCCCAAGTGTGACAGCATTCCACAAATAGAATTTGAGGTTTGTAGGATTAACTGCTGTACAAGTGCAAAGTGGTGTCTTCAGTGGAAAAGGCTCAAACCCTGTGACAAATCTAGTAGTAGTAGTAGCCTCTGATTTGAAAAGATAAAATGACTACAGTTCATTCATTCAGTAATGCCCTCATTATAAACAAAATACTATTCTCATCCTGTTAAGCTTCAAAATAGTTCTACACTACACTACACATATACTTGCACTTCTTCTCCTTATGTACAAAACAAATGAAAGCATGTAATTGTGCCAAGAAATGACTGTATTGTAATAGTCAATGTTGTAAGGAGGTTAGTCATAACCTGCCTTACAAAACTTTCATTATGACCAATGCCCATTTATATGATGATGCATTTTGCTCATATGATAGTTTTCATGGTGAGGTAATCAACCGATGCACAGTTTTTGTGAATTATTATTAAGGGAAATTTCCAGGGAGTCAAGGGACTCACTAAGGGAGGCCACATACTACCTTCACCTGTTGTCATACTTGTTCAATTCATTCACACTACTTGCATACACAACATCCAGTGGTAATCCATTCCAGTCACACACCACTTTATGAAAGAAAAATATAGCTCTCACCCCACCTCTCCTTGACAGCATTCATTCTCAACTTTCAAGGATGCCTTCTTGTCCTTTCTCTGCCCACCAAAAATGAAAATTCTCTTTTCATTTTTTGAAATACTGAAATCCTGTATAATCCTTTCAGAAGTTTGTATGTTTAATCTTGTCATTCCACTCTTTCTCCTGTTTGCTTGTGTCTGCAATCGACAAATTCTCATAATCGGTATTCCACAATCCTGATATCATTTTTAACATTCATTTCTACTCTCAACTATATTAGAATCACCATGGACCAGGAGACCAAACCTGTGCACAGCAGTTCAAGTGAAATCTTATCAAAGCCTGTAAAGAGGTAAAATAACTTATCTTTACTCATCAAAGTTAGTTTCAGCATTACAATTAACCTCTGAGTTATATTTACAATATTTGCTATATATATGCCCCTTGAACTTACTGTCAATTAAAACTCCAATATCCCCAGCCTGTTCAGTTTCTTCTAGCATAATCCTACTATATGACGTTTGATATTGTGAATGAGAATGTCAAATACTGAATGCGAGTTTTTGCTATCTTAGGATTTCTTCTGGGTCTGGCTTCTGCTGAGAGGAGCTTAAGATTTTGGGTTTTCCTTGAGAGAGCAATTTGAGTCTCTGGGGGTAAGTGTTTTTTTTTTGGTGTAGCCTCTATCAGGGTCATGTCGGTGGATGTTTTCCTCCTGGAATATGCGTGGTTCTGCTCAGAGGTAGGGCAAGCCTGTCATTGAGTAGAACCACCGTTGAGTTAGACGATCACTCGGGAGTGGCCTGGGGATCGCCTAATTTTTAGAGAGGTTTTTTACTTGTACATTGCCTGGTCTCTGAGGAGAACCAACCAACCATTTCGAAACAGCTGTCAGGCCAGTGAATACTTATCAAAATGGTCCAATTGAAGGCGAATATACGGATGCCTGGGCAAGAGCTCATGTCTTCTAAGTGGTCCGCACTACGGTAACTCGTGAATGCTGGCGAGTCTATTCCCGTAAGCTCTCTGGTCAACTTTTTTATCAACCTTTCATAGTTTCTACATTTGGCTTTGAAATAATGCTGGATTTAATATCCACAGGATTTATATAAAAAATATTTGTCAATTGAGCACATACAGGGTGTTCGGGATAAATTTGACCTACATAATTAATTATATTTTTTCGTAAGTTACATGTATTAACACACACTTCTCTTCATTTAAAAGTTTGGACCCTTCTTCATTCATATACAAGATGTCAGAAAGGATGAATAGCTGGAACCCACCTGAATCATGGAAGAGAATAACTTGTATCATGATGATTCGTGCCCGCCATCAAAATAAGGATATTACGACTGCTGCCCAATGCTCCCTGAATACAGTAAAAACAATCAGGCATGAACTAGAGACTTGCAATGGTGACTACGAGGATGTAGCAAGAAGAAAGATCCCTAGCAGACGATCTGATTGCGTTCGTACAGCAGAATTCCTCGCAAATCTGCAGGAACAGGTGTTGAAGAACCCTGGCATTGGAATTCGGGCTTTGTTCGTGGAGTTGCTAACTGTAGTCAAGCCCTGGATAACAAGGGTAGCCAATGGTAGGCCGTATGTATGGCAGCAGGATTCGGCCCCTTGCCACACCTCTGGGAAAAGTCAAAAATGGTTGTCTGAAAATTTCTACGACTTCACCAGTCCAAATGTTTGGCCTCCAAACTCCCCAGACCTTAACCCCATGGATTATTTTGTATGGGGCGCAGTTGAAAAAGACACCAATCGCACTTCCAGTAATACAAAAGCCCAGTTAATGGATAAAATTAAAACAGTTTTTGCGGCCCTTCCCAGGGAGACTGTAGCATCAGCTTGTTCGAGGTTCCGAAGCAGAATTGAAGCTGTGATCGATGCTAATGGTGGTTATTTTGAGTAAATCTTGTTGATAGTATTGTAATTAACTCTGCCTGTAATGTTTTTTTGTCAATTCATTAAATTTAATAGAGACAAAGAAGATTTTCTTTTTCCTTACGAAACTGTCAAATTTATCCCGAACACCCTGTATATACTGTATATATATGACTGCTTAAAAACACGTTATAAACCATTATTACATTCGGCTATAACCATGTGGTGGTGGGGGGGGGAGTGATTCGCTCTACTCCGAAATTCGCTTCTTGTACGGTGGTCTAGAGCCTAACGTGTATACCCTGGATGCACCTATATACAGGGGGACTGGAAAGTAATCAGTTTTTTTGAAATACATTTTTAATATAAACTTTATTAAAGAACAAATTAACATTATTCAATTCTATAATCGCCATCGTTAATTATAACCTTATTCCAACGATCCACTAAGTTTAGAATTCCTTTTTTGAAAAAAGTTTTTTCTTTGGACGCAAAAAATGATATCAAACTCCTTTGGACATCATCTTGCGAACGGAAGGTTTTATTTCTTATGCTGTGTTCTAAGGACCTGAATAAGTGATAGTCACTAGGGGCAATATCCGGAGAATATGGAGGATGTGGTAGAAGTTCCCATCCTAACTGCCTAATTGTTTCTTGAGTCATTCTTGCAGAATGTGGTTTTTCCATTATCTTGCTGTAATATTACCCCTTCTCGATTCACAAGCGCAGGACGTTTGATTAAAAATGCTTGATGTAGTCGCTCTAGTTGTTCACAGTAGATGGCTGCTGTGATAGTCTTACCTTGTTCGATGAGTTCGTAATGAATAATTCCATGAATATCCCACCAAACGCACAACAGAACCTTTTGTGGATGAAGTCCATCTTTAGGTGTTGGAATTGCAGTTTAATTTGGAGGAGACCACTGTTTTGCGTTTATTATTCTTATACAGCACCCATTTTTCGTCACCAGTTACGATTCGTTCCAAAAAGGGGTCATTTTGTTGTCTGGTCAACAATGAATTGCAAATCGCCCGTCTCTGTGCTTTACTGTTTTCTGACAGTTCATGCGGTACCCATACACCCTGTTTAAGAACCTTGTCACTCTTATGTAAGTGCTTTTGGACAGTTGACCATGATGAATTAAGTTTCTCTGCTAATTCTTATATGGTTTGTTTTGGATCTGATTCAACAAGAGTCTTAAGAACATTGTCATCTAGAGTAAGAGATCTTCCAGATCGAGGACGATCAGAGAGATCAATTTTTTTCTGCAAATTCCTAAGCCATCGTTGACATTTGTTAACCTTCAATACGTCTCCATAAGTTGAGCAAATGATTTTGGTAGCCTCGGTAGCATTCTTTCCTTGGTGAAACAAAAACAGCATACAGTGACGTAAATGGTGCTCTTCAACTTTAAAGTCCGCCATATCCATATTAAAAAAATAATAATCTAAAATAAAAAAAACAGATTTTTTAAATAGAAAAGTAATGCTAATATTTAAATAAAAATCAAATTTAATAATAATTTATGTGTTATAATGACCTATTAAAAATAATTGATTACTTTTCGGTCCCCCCTTATACCCTATCGCACTAAAAGATGTTAGTATGACACAATATATCGTTCAGACAAGAACAAGGTTTGATTAAAGCATAATTCTGATATCTCATCGCTTGAATAACGAGATAAAATACAAATCATTTGCTATCTTTATTCTTCAATAAGTTTATAAACATGCATATTTCCTTGCTAATCTGCAGGCAAGAGATATTCTTATATCTATATAATGTAAAACAACTAAATTAGTTTTAAAACGTTTTCAGAAAACCCCCAATAAGAGAATTATCTCGTTAGAATTCTAGATATTATCAAAAGTAAACGGAAGGAAATGAGAAACTTCTTTCAAGAAATATGACTATGTCCTTCCTAGCACTGAGATTGGCATCCTGTTATAGGAGAATTGTAAGAGGACTCTAATACTATAAAGTTAAACAAGAATAGAAAAAAATGGTGTCTGCTGCCATTGGAAAACTATGAGAGGATCAGAGATCAGTGAGACAAAATTATTTACCTAAAAGAGAAAGAGCATATATAAAAATGAACTATACTATTCCATTGACAGTAATAATCTTGGGAGGATGAAAGAGGTCAAATACAATTACATGAACGACCACGAAGTAGTGGTTTGATAAGTAGTCTTTATACCAGATAACGCCAAATATCTTGAAATGTTAAGAACAACCACTCGAGTGTCTTAAAACTATGGTTTGAGAGAAAAGATGGATAACTTGGATTAGGAAAGTGATGAAATCTAGTCTAGTGGCCATTAAAATGCTTATTTTTTCAATAATGAGACTTTTCCTTAAATAGAAATATAAACATTTATGAAGTACCTATAGAAATGGTATTTGCATCAGTAGTGATAGGCTATATGAAGAAGTACATGAGTTCCTTTCTAGTCATCAACTAGAGAAACTTTTTGTAAGCATCTTGTCCCCATTTCTCGACTTTCTTGATCTTTGGCACTAATAAGTAGGAATTTTCCCCTCGGATTTCAAATAGCATATCGCAAAAACATCGACTCTAAAATTCACACTATTACAGACATATACAGTATTATGGTTTAGGACAGTTATTCCCAAATTGCACTGCAGCACGGATAGACTTATTTTATTTAACTTTTGGTTATCTTAATGTATAACTTTTAAATATTTAGATATATGATGTATGGATCTTCTGTACACTTATCCCTGGTCCTGCAAATGTTAGAGGTTCTGACATTTTTTAGTCCTAATGGGAGAAGGCAGAACTGTTTGTCCTAATTTTTGTAAGATAGACAACTGACCTAACCATTAGAGATCACTAATAGCGTAGCACACAGCTATTGATGATTTCATAATACTTAGAGGACAGAGTAGTACTTATATTATTGTCTGGAATAGTGTGAATGCTGTAGTTGATTATGTTTTAATCGTGGTATTAATATCCTGAGTTTTGAAAAGCTGAAAAACCCAACGTGCTTGTGTTAAACTAACTCGGCAACCCCGAGGAAAAAGCTTCGAACAAATTCCTCTAGTTACCTGCTTGAATCGATAATGCGAATTAGTCGATCACTGGCACAGGCAAGCGGTTTTTTCTCCCGGAAACTCGGGTTTTTCGTCCCGTAAACTCAAGAAAATCAACCGTAGAACCCACATTATTTCAGACATTAAATACAAGTGTTAAGGTTAGGAACCACGAGATGGCGGTACCTGTAGAGCCGTCTTTCTTCACTGCGTGCTGCTTAATCAGTGATAGCCTTGGGCCAGCTATCTCTGATTGGGTAACAGTGGAGATTGAACTGCCCACTCAGTCTCCAAAAAGTTAAATAGGGCTAAAACGGCCTCGCCTACTTTTTTTTTACTCCCTATATATACGGGAATAAAAAGGCGTTAGCAAATTTTTTTTTTTTTTTTTGTACAAAAGGTTGCCTATCTCAGGAGTCTCTAAAAAAATGCAATGATAAAGTTACTCTAGTGCAGTGTTTCTCAAACTTCTGATATCCGCGTACCCCTTCTTAAATTTTCATTATTATCAAGTACCCCCTAATTAATTAATTAACAATTTTATTATTTTAAAAAATAAATTAATTAATTAAAAACGAAAAAATTAATTAAAAATTAAATATCTATTTTATTTGAATTTATATGTTCATGTAAACAAAAAATATGATTTATTTTAATAAAACAAAATTTGGAATAGGTTCCTCTTCATTTACCGTCCATGAAAATCCAAATTTCAAGTAATTCATATCATACTTATGAAGAGTTTTCATCCTCTTCCTAGTTGGTTCTCTAGAGATGCCAGACGATACACTATTATCAATTTCATTTGATTCAGATGCAATATCAATATTCTCTTGTTGCTTACAGCTACTTGTATTTGCTATATTGCTCTCTTTTGGGGGTTTTATAAATCCAATCTTTAACCAATGATCCATACATAAGAATTTGAAAGATAAAAAAAATTACCGTATTTACTCGAATATATTATTATTATCTCGGGCAACTCCAAAGAGTCGACAGACTCATTGAGGGAAACAGTTTCTTTGTGTGCATCGTCAAAGTCATCTACCCAAATAGCGTCATCTTCTTTCCCATTATTTCAAGCAAAAATTACCAGTAATTTACAAGACTTGAGATATGTAGAGCAGCGAAGAACTGCATATGATTGGCGCGGTATTAAGAAAAGATCGAGCACCAAAGAGAAATTAGCATTTCAACAGTTGAGTTGAAATGTTAATTCCCTTCAACCGAATTCCATAATATCTGAAACACATTCACTATATATTTCTTAGTTTTAACACGTTAACGATGGGGTAGTGTCAAGCAAAACCATATGTTCCACGGGCAACATATGGTTTTGCTTGGTCTATAGAGCAATTTCTGTTGGGGGGAATGTAATTTATTAGTTAGTGCCGTTTTTATCCCGGTTATCTCTAATTGCACTGTTTGCTGAAAAATATAATGACTCCTTTAATTATGCATAGCCGAAAATTTGCCACATTCCCCCTAACGACCTTTCGCGTACCCCCGGGGATAAGCGTACCACACTTTGAGAAACGATTAGAATGGAATATATAATAATAATTCTTCTGATCTAACGTTATTGCGAAACAAATATTCAATTTAGTTTTAAAGATATAAGTTTAACTAAATAGTATTTCAACTAAATGATATTTTACAACTAAACTAAACTAAATAAGAACTGCACAACCTTGCAGAAAAGGCTTTTGCATTCATAATCGATAATGTAAAAAACGATGTCGTTTGTGCCTTTGAAAAATTGCTCTTATTGTTTTTGTACTTGTTCAAAAGTTGTATACTCAATATTTTACTTTACTTAAACTTAAGTACTCTACTTGATATGCAGTCATAACTCCGAGCTCTAAATACGTTGCTTGAATTAGTGTCTCATTTTTAAACCTCTCATTCAACTCTACTCCCCCCCCCCTCTTCTTGCCTCAAGGAGAGGGTTAGAGTTGAATGAGAGGTTGAATTGGCTCCAGCCAATTTCTTTTAGACAAAGAAATTGGCTGGAGCCAATTTCTTTGTATAAACCGCTGGCGTTTTTCTATTTAGAATTCTGAAAATTTATTTGTTTGTATTAACTGCACCATCAGGATTTAGAGATAGAAATTAAATATTCTTCCAAAGAAAACCACGCACGGAATTTTTCTCTTGTACTTTTTACTAAATCCAGTAACGCAAAATTTCTATGTAATAGTCGTGGCTACTTATTACTCAAGGTCACACAGATTTGAGTTTTATGAGCAGTGTATTGGCATATGGGAATCAGGCAAATTATTTGACTAACCAAACAATTCATTCATGCTAATTGAATGTACATTAAAAGTTAACTAAACATTCAAAACCTCTCAGGCTCTATACCTTTCAACACTATTAGCCTGTATTCCAATTAATCAACCTAGCTTTACAATTCTCCTTTAAACAATTGGTCTAATGCACTAATTATTCCTACAAATTATTCATACACTAAAACAGACTTGTGCATACTACGTCAAATTTTAATTCAGACATTAAATTATATCACGCACTCTAAACTGTGAAATACAGTATATTAACTCTATCTTAACACACACAAGTCAGCAGGATATTTCACAAAAATTTAATTCATGACTTAGAGTCCTTATTACTGTTTTTAACTCTAACAAAATTTCAATACAATAGTAAATTCTGCCACAAATTTCACTTCAAGAAAATTCCTATACAAGGTCTTACTTTTTAGTCATCTAGAGTGCATTAGTAGATCCTTTAGATCGTTATCTTCATCTTTTACCTTCCGATATAGCTCACTACCGGGCGCCGTTTACGATATCGAAGACATTTCATCAATGGAGACCTTTAGGAAACTTGGTGGCTGGAAGTCCGGAACTGATCGTCGTTCTCTAAATCGAGCATTCTTTTACTTCCGGACGTCTGTTGGCAGTACGTGGACCTTGAATCGGCAAGACATACAGGAATTCCTTGCATTTAGGACTGGAACCTAGAGCCAGAACAGCGTTTGGGTATAGGCGATTACACAAACCAAAAAGTGTGCGCCTAAGCTACCAACTAGAAAGAGCGAGCCTGCTCGTTAACTAGCTGCGAGAAAGGGAGCCTCGATCTATCGATCCCTCCCCTTTTTATTCTCTTCCTTCGACCTTGGAACTGCCACCGATTTGATTCCCTTGGGTGTTTCATGGGTCTGCACCCGCCACCTCTTTCGTCGTTGTGTTAAGGCGGGAAGCCCCGTACATACTTGACCTTCGCGATAGTGATTGCCTTAGGTCATAAGTTAATCCATCTGGAATATTTCTTTGTCTGGAACTTTCCTTTGTTACAATCAAGCTTACACTTAACTCTCTTTGTTCTTTACAGAAATTTGGCGGTGACAATATTTAACAGTTTACTCTAAATTATTTCCATACTACATTAACAAAAAAAATTATCTTATTAACCACAAGTATTTTGTATGGATTTTAGTTTTCTAGTAAAATCGGCATATAAGGAATTGTTGTGCAAAATCCATCTATGCAAGATTTTACAATTAGCCTCCCGCTAGTGTCGATGATCTCTGACATGGGCAAATATGGTTTTTCTCCTGAAACTCGGATTTTTATATCGCAATTCAAGAAAAAAAATTTATAGAATCCACACGATTTCAAACTAATATATTGTGTTAGCATTAGGACCACCATTCCATGGCAGTTGTCTGACGTACTCTCTTCACGGATACCGTTTGAAGTCATTGATAATTTGTGCCACTTATCTCTGATTGACTAACGGTATAGATTGACTTCCTGTTGTCTCCAAAACTTAGTACAGTGTACACTAAAGCATGTTATTTACTTTACAGCATTTCTCCTTTTGTATAATCTTGCTTTAATTACTTGTCAGAGTCCTTTGTTTATAAGGTTTTATGGTAGAAATATCTCGTTGGCAGTAGAGGACATGATAGATAAAGAATGATATATCAATATTTTTCTGCTAAAGTATCAAATCACATAGATAAAGATTTAGGTGTGTGTATTAGTTTGCATATTCATTTATGTGAATATTTCTATTTGTTATCATATACTGAAAAATGTGAATGAATTGAAGCTAAGATTTATACTAAAACCTCTGTAGGTTAGTCAGTATAGACGAAGCCCTTTAGTCGGAAAGACTTGGGTTCGATCGCGTCAGTGACATGAGGAACCTTTATCTGGTCATTTTCGATGGAAGGTGAAAGAAGAAGAAGAAAGAAGGTGAAGGTTACTAGCCCTGTTTTCTGTGAGCCAGTCTCATAAGGTGGGAGGAAGTTTTTCATCCAGAAACTCGGGTTTATCGTCTCCCAGAACAGGCAAACCCGCCTGGTGGGCATACATAGATTACAGTATGAATACATCTCAGCCAGGGGCGTGCCAGTAGTGTCCGGCGCCTGTGTGCAAAACTTTAGTTGGCGCCCCCAATAAAAAAATCACTTTATAAAAACGTTTTTTTAAAGTATTTCCTCCTCTTTGACGCCTTTACTATCCTGGTGCTGGTGTGCATCGCACACATTGCACATATGGCCGGTGCGTCCCTAATCCCAGCCATATGCTGGTCCCGAACCCGGATAAAATTTGTGGAGGGAGGATTGGGGAAAGCAATGGTGAACTACCCTGTAAAAATCTCAGGAAACCTACAGAGTCACCTATGTACGAAAACGACCGAAAGGATAAATCATCATCAAGATTTATATTGTGTGTATTAATTAGAACAAATTGCAATGAAGCATTTTTCTCTTCCTCTTTGTATTATTTATCTTGCTGCTATATTTTCGGGTATTCCAAACGTAAACACGAAGATGCTGTGGAGTTCATGTTTGTGTAGACTATGTTTCTGATATGTTCTTTTGTTTATGAAACTTGTTTTGTTGTTGTTCTTTTGTTTCGGTTCATGGTACATCATATTGGCTTCAAATTTATATACTTAGTAGAGTTATTAGCCCTGTTTTCTGTTTGCTAAAGAAGAGACATTGGTGAGCTGAGAGAAGATGGTGCAAAATTTGTGTCGATTGGTATTGTCACTGGCGAAGTGGATTGTGAGTGCATATGGCGAAATATGTCTATACTCCAGGTTTTTAGGAAAGCTTTCATTCTCTCTCTCTCTCTCTCTCTCTCTCTCTCTCTGACCTTGGCCCCTCCTCAAGATTAAATCCCGTGAGCGCCTAGTGCATACATGACAGGCAATTAATTTCATGGTTCACGGTGAAAAGTCATTTGTTTATAAAGTTTTTCTTGAATTTATTGAAAATATTTTGAAGGATTCTGAAATAAATTGAAGATATTTTTCTTGAAAATATCTTGTTGGTGGTAAGAAGATAAGAGATCAGGGAGTGATTGTAAACAAGGACTAAAATCTCAGGGGCCAAAAAATAAAATAAAATAAAATAATGTTGTTGTTGTTGTTGTTTTTTTGCCAGGTTAATATGGAGGTGATTTTGCTCAGAATGGTTGAAGACAGGGAGAGAAGAAGAGGTCATCCCTGGAAACTGTATAAGGAGAGTATGAGCAAGGGGATGAGGATCAGGTTTTTTGCATGGAGAGGTGATTAGTGATTGAATGCATTGCCCAAGAGTATGGTAAGTGTGAGGAGGGTGAATATATTTAAGGCGTGGCATAATAAACTGCGTGCGACAGTGGAATCTCCCGCGATAAGTCCTTTGATTACATAGAGGTCTGATAATAATAATGATAATAATAGACAAGGATGCTGCTATTTTCATAAGCTGTATGTTCTATGTCGGGAATATAAATATAAAATATAGAAATGCTACAAGTTCTGGTTCTTCATCATTTCCAATTCTGAAACAGTCATCCAAAGCACATTTCAAAAGTGAGATTTATATTGGGCTGTGGTAAGAAATCTGTCTTCACGTATAAGTTAGCAAGGGCACTGACAGTGGAAAGTGCCCTTGGTGGAAAAAGTGGAAAAACCCAGAATTTTGTTAATAAATTTTATTTTCATCTAGGAAGTATCCAAAGTATACATAGCGTTGTAATAATTTCAACTTTTTTTTTTTTTTTTTGAAAAGTTATTCTTTTAACAAGTCATCCCATACTGACTTTTCAGTGGATATGCCCCTTCTCAGAGATATGAAGTGCCTATAGAATTTTTAATGTACGCTAAGAATTTTCTAATGTGATTACATAAGAGCTTAGGTAGAAACTTGAAGAGTTTGTAAATCGGAGAATCAATATTTTCCACAATTGGACTGATTGGGCCACAGGTACATGCAATAACTGTAGCGCATCAGTTAAAATTTACATTCTGTACCATTATTTCATTTATTACATTGTCAATGTGTCACTGAATAAGGCGAAAACAAAGAGAAAAAAATGTAGTGTACAATTTATAAATTGATATATGATTTACGCATTATTTTGGAATATAGAGGACGTTCTAACGTGACGACTTGATCATAAGTTGAATAGACGTGTGGAGGTTGTGTTCGTTACGAAACAGAATACCTTTTAAATTTTCTTGAATGCATTGGCAGTCACACTCAGATGCAATTTATAAAGAATTTTTTAGGCGAATGATATTAGGTGAGTGATAGCATGCTTTTGATGTCTTCTGTACCGTAACTATTCCAATAGTGAAAACGGTTGTATTTTTTAAATGTCGCTGAGAGTCGACATTTTTATTTGTACTCTGCATGCTCATCTCCCAGCACACGTTCAATCATAATTCACTTTCGATTCGCTATGCTAGTGCGCAACCCATTTCTACAATTTTCATTATATAAAATTTCTGCTCAAAATTCCATTTTGTGCAGAAATTAATATACGAACAGATAAGGTTAAATAGCAGTTACTGTAGTAATAGCCTGATTATATTTTCTAGAAAATCAAAATTGTGTTTAGAAGCGCATTGTGCCTACACCGTATTATAAGAAAGGTATTAGTGCAGAATGGATCATTCCCCTGAAACTTTCCAAATGGACATAAAAATGCTAATATACTGGGAAGTGTTCATAACGTGAAAAAGTTTCTCTGTGATACTCTTGAACATCGTTCCTACGTCGTGTAAAATCACCACGTGACATCAACACCCATTTATAGTGCAATGTTGTTTTTCATTTATTCCGACCCATGGTTGAATTATAAATTGATGCCCCATAAGGGGATTTTTTTTTTTAAATGTAGAACATATTTGTAACGTGATTCAGCGTGCTCACCCTTGCTGCTTATTAGCGCACTCACATTTAAAACGCTTCGTAAACATGCAGAACTTGTTTTCTTTAAGATTGTATTATTTCAATTTTGTTGTTAGATGATTTCTCAGATATTGCAAGGATACTGCAAATTTGCCATTTTAATAAAAACATGATTTGATGAAAGCCAAACTTGCGCATGGCAGTTTAGTAATTGCCATGCTCAAACCGGAAAGTTATCCGTATTTTTTCAAGCAGCGCAAGTTAACGATTTTGCTGTGTCAAATTTCCCGTGAAATCGATCTCAAAACACCGAAAGTAAAAACTTAAATGGTCACTTTCAGATATATATTTTTTTTCATCATAAATACTTCAGTGACCTAAAGTTGAAGTTTATTAAAAATGCCGGATTCAGTCATTTCTTATCTTGTCTTAAAAATAAGTAACAATACTAGCCACCTTACTTATAGGCAGAGCTCCAGAAATCCATGGGCGAGTTGTCAGACACAAGTAGCAAGGGAATTTTCATCCTCATTCTGAATTCTCAAATATATTGCCTTATTTTCTTTGCATGATTTATTTATTTATTTATTTTTTTTTTCATTTTAAAACATCTCATTGGTAGCTTCTACTGAATTCAATAATTTTTAACCAGGAGATTACTATTATTACGTGATACCTCCAAGTAGTTCTAGAACTCATTATGGGAAAGCACACCACTCCACACAACTCTCCATCTTCCCTACTTAGTCCTCCAACTACACACCTGTACTACTGCCCATCACTGCCAACAGCATTTTTTTGCTGTTAAAGAGTATCACAGAGAAACTTTTTCACGTTATGAACACTTCCCAGTATATTAGCAAATTATATTAGTAAATTGTGTATGTGTTCTCTTGGCCAATTTGTGTGTGTGTAGGATGAAAAATCCAAGTTTCCAGGAGCTTACTTAGCTAACTTTTTCAATTGAAAAAGCCCATATAAAGATTTCTCTCATCACAATGAGGATCGAACTCAGGTCTTTTCAATCAAAGGGCACTTTCTTCAGTTGTGCTACAGAGGTGCTTAATTCCTTTATAGACTGTTAAGTTTGCATGCAGACATCCTCAAAGATATGCATCACTATACTGTTTATAAAATATAAAGTAATTCCAATCTATGACAACAGATGGCACTATTAATCTCTCACCTTTTGTTATGAACCTACGTCTGTCCTGCAGATTAATTTTTTTGAAATGAACGTGCAAGTCATCACGATTCTTTTAAATATCAGAACTACTGTTAAAAAAAAAAATAAATTTAACAAGACTAATTTTCATTTTTCACTGCCAGCTGTAATACAAAATAAGACAAATCTATATTCTTATCCTAATACCTTATTTAACCCTTAAGTTAGGTATGCAGTTGTGAAAATAAGCTTATGCCAATACTACGACTATTAACTCTTGTAGATATTTTTGTAGATAAGCTTATGTGTCGGTAACACATGACTACTAAATTATTTCAGGAAATTACAACGTATACTAAATATTAATTAAAAGAAAACTTTAATCGATACTTCCTATATTTTGGCAATGTTATGTTGCCATCTTCATGGGAACATAAAACTATGATATGTGCATGCAGGCACTAACAAGGAGTAAATGAGGCAGAAGAGAGGAATTAACTTTGTTCCTCAAGTCCTAAAGTGCACCCTAGTGGGCTAAATTGGGTTGTCTTGGCTGTTGAGTTGATGTTCTCATGATGCAGGCTTCCCAAATTTGGGCAGTCTCATGCAGCCATTACTACATTATATCAATTAGTTTAGTGTAATTATATACTCAAATATTTTACATGATGAAAAGGTTGATTTATTGGTGCAAGGAGAGCACCTTGCACCAATATTTTTGTTATGGTTATATTTCATCATAGCAAAAGGTTACAGCAGTACAAAAGGTATTAATAAATAGTTATAAAGGGATAAATTAGTAAATAATATGTATGTACAAAAAATTGAGTTAAACATTGCTGTGTGTATAATATATATATATATATATATACACACACAAATAGAATTTACAATCAAATGTGTTTGTCTAAATTAATATTTTGTAAAAAGTTAAAAATGTCATGCAATTTGTAGTTTGATAACATCTGTCAGAGTGTATATGGCTCAGCCAAATAGGAGAAATTTCATTCCCCTTGTGTGAAGTGCTGACACTTCATCGTTATGTGACAAAGGTAAGAGCATGTGGTATTTTTTGTACATAGGTGGGTCATCAGCCCTCAGTAAATAAGAATGCATAAGATGAGTGTGACCTGTAAAGAGCCTAGCAAGAACAACTTTCTCTCTTCTGTTTCTATGTTGACTAGACTGTCAGTGCTTAATTTCAGGCTTAATATCATTGGAATTTGTTTGTCAGTGCTTCCTGCTATGATGACTCCACTGGGCAATTAGCTTTTTTATAGACAGTTTATAAGATGTCTATAGTCTGTATAATGGTACTGTCAAACAGTACATGGACAAGTATGAGCTGATCTTGCAGCTGCATTTCCCTTAATTCCAATGTGGCTGGTAAACTAGCACAGTGAAGATCAAAATTAAAGGTCTTTTGTACAATAGTTGTAACACCTCACAAAGCACTGGATGTGAATTAGTCATAGGAGAGAAGATAGCCCATGAAGAACTCGTCTATAAATTACACACACTTTTGGTAGTGGTTTCCATATAATCATATTTCCATATACGAGTACCAAAACCAAAAGGTTTCACACTTTATTATTACAATACTCTGGATTAGAGATAGTTGTTGGAAATTTTTCCCATTGGTTATGCTATAAATTAAGGATATAAATAAATTATATTCTTGGTTTAATCCTTTATTCAAGTGTAAGCAAACAGAGTTTGTGCGTCATATTACTTCTGCACTACTTCACCCTTGGTATCACCTCTGAGTCTGGCTCCCACTGATTAGACCTCAATAAAGGTCGAAACCAATCTGGGTAGCAACCCTTCCCATAATGCATAGCATTATACATGTTCGCAAGGATATGCGCTTTACATTATGGGATACAAAGGCAAGTGATGTGAAGTCATTAGCTTCTTTATACGAGTTGCCCAGTCCTGATAATACTTCAGGCACAAACTTTGTTTGCTTACACTCGGATAAAGGATTAAACCAAGAATATAATTTCTTGGTATCTTTAATCTATAGTATAACCAAGTGGAAAAATTTCCAACAACTAATATTAGATTTGATCTTGTTAAAATTGTACAGGCAAATCGGCCTGGAATACTCGATTCACAGGGAAAAAAAAAAAAAAAAAACTTATTGGTAGCAGTAATGGCCAGTAGATGGCATTGATGGTAGTTGTGTGTATTAGGAGAATTAATAGTAGCGGAGACAGTTAGATGTGCTTAGCAGAGTGCCTTCCTTGGGTCACATAATAATAATAAAATATTGAATTAACTTTTTTTTTGAAAAAGGTTGTTCATAAATAGGGTTATGTGTTTTCCTTTTGTTTTGTTCTTTTACATTTGATATAAATGAAGCAATCAATAGTTTCTTTCAAGAGACTTTCACTCTTGGAGATGTTTGCAATTAAGGAGAAACCTGGATTGACAGCACACAGAAGAATTACATTTGTATCACTCATGCATTTGTGAAGAAAATTAACTCAAATATATATTTTTTGGATGAGGAATAATAGTAATCAGATTAGTCATAAGAGAAAAAAACCCTGAAATTAAAGTGCAATAAAGCCAAGGGGGAAAAAAGCAAATAATTGAAACAATAAAATGAAGGAAAGAATAAAAGGAAAAACAAACACACACACACACACACACACACACACACACACGCACACACACACACAATATACACACACAGGTAGGATGACTTTCAACAGGGATAATGTTTTAATCTTGGTGTGAAATAGCACAAAACTGTTTGGCAAGTTTTTTGAAAGGAGATCATAAAAGGAACATGGGATAAGAGGATTCTTAAAGAGTGATTATGTAAGTTTGGTATTTCCCAAATGTCTGAAATGTTGACTGAGGCTTTTGATGGTCATAAGGGAAGGAATTAGTTTCATGATAATCATTCACTTATAAGAAATCTGAATAAAACAGTCGGTTATATATAGCACACTTCACTGGGAGAATGGAAAAAAAAAACACGACCGAGTTAAAGAAGCCAATTAATGAAAACAATAATGCAGAATATTTTTTTTAAAAATGTAGTCATTGTATGCCATTGTCGCATGCTGTCATAGCACTTGATGTTTTGTTTGTAGGTGCTGCTAGTCCCATATGCTCTGACATGAATATCACTTTTGATGAACCCATCTGTTATGTACTTCTGGTTTGAGATATGAGTGGGGAGGTTTTGAGGTCAAAAGAGAGAGTCCAGATTTTGTTTAGTAGGAAGATGTTCCTTATTGATTGCAATATTCTTTTCATCTTGTCCATGATAGACATGTAAGAGAGGGATGCTGCTCCTCTATATTCTTGTTTTTTCTATTTGTGTATGAGACTCCCTTTTTAGAATGTTCTCAACCATTTTCTAGAAGGATTAGACTGAGGTATTAGAGTTCTTGGCTTCTCTATAGAGTATAGGATGTATACTCTACAGGGCATATAGCATTTCCAACAGTATAGAAAATGTTATGCCCTGTCTCAAAGAGCTTTTATATACCATTTTTTTGCAACAGATAATGGTGGAACTGCTTCCCATATGCATGTGTTTTATGGGCTGAATAGTAAGTTTATTTTGTTTGGGGATCACTTTTCTGATTAGATGATTAACTTAATGCAGGAATGAATGTTAAGATGAACAACAGTCTTGTAGTTCATTTGAAGAGCTAGGCTGGATCATATGATGAACGCATCACTCACATATCATTGCCAAAGTTTAAGTTTGTAATTCCCTAGGGCCTGTTTTTCCAAAAATGTTCTCAGCCATGAAGTGGTAAGCTAAAAGCAGAGAAAGTGACAAGTCAATTCTTTCTTTTAAAGTTAGACAGCGGTTAGCATTCATAGTGAAGAATTTATGGAGACATAACACACGTTAGAATGATTACTTTACTTAACATTAAACAAGTAACAATCGACGTTTCAACCTCTTTCCTGTATTGAAGTCATCATGAGGAAAATTTTTTTTTTCTCACAGGTCAGACTAGCATAAATGGTTAACAAACATTTAGATTCATTTTACTTTTGTATAGTGCAGCGCAGTTAGCCCCCCGTCAGTGATGTGAGGAGTTTAAGGATCTTCCTCAGCCCTAGCTAAGTTAGCTGGTCTTGGGCATGGACAGCAGGGTTTTTTCCCCAGTTTATCTTTGGGTTTTTCCTCCCGCAAAGCAGGCAAACTGGCCTGTGAACACACATGCTTCAACAGACATGGGATACTACCGGGAATGAAGAGCAACCAACCTATTCCACAGGATTATTGGTTACGGAAGCTTACGTGATAAAATGCGTAGGCCTGCACCAAAGCGTAACATACGATGATGCTGATAGTGTAGTGGCATATAGCTTGTATATTGTACATATATTTGTTTTCCTGATGATGATGACCTCAATACAGAGGTTGAAACATTGCTACTTGCTTAATGTTAAGTAAAGTGATTATTCTAACATGTGTGTTGTCTCCATAAATTCTTCACTATGATAAGTCAATTGTTAGATCTTTCTGTTTGCAGAATTTGTTCTGGAATAACCTCTGGCTCACTTTCCAAAAATGGTTATAATAATAATAAAAAAATGGCTGAGAGCATTCTAAACAAGTTTCCTAGATAAATAGATAGACACAAAAAATAATTTAGAGGAGCAGTAGTATCCCTCCTTTCCTTACGTATGATCTGTTGTGAACAAGATAAGAAGAATGTTGCATCGACAAGGAATTAGTCTTTCTCCTCCCTAAACAAAATCTGAAGTCTCTTTCAATCTTCAAAACCTCAGCATTCACAACTCAAACCAGGAATAACAAGATTACTTGTATGTGTGTAATTTTTATGTGGTTCCCACCCATGAAAAGTTATTAGTACATTTGTATCATGGATGGGCAGGATATTTTTTTCTATTTTTCTATATTTTTTACATAGTCTGGAAACCCAGCTCTAGAGACCAAACATGGAAATTTTTCAGGCTACTTCAGGCCTCCAATAAGTGGGGCAGTGGTCTCACACTGGACAATGAAATTCATCTTCCATCTAAAGACAATTGCAAACATCCTGCCTACAGTGGGATTCAAACCTGCAACCTGTTGGTTGGAGAGTGGGTATGCGAATCACTCAACCAACCACACCAGCAATTTTTATTGTGTATGGTAGATGGCCATTCAGTAGATATGCATGTTAGAGCATTTCAAGGATGTGGGGAGGGAAAAAAGAAACACTGATCAGGACTACAGCACATAAAACAGATACAAAACATCAAGTACTATGGCAGCATATAAAAATGGCCTACATTGACTACAGTTTTTGTCAGAGCATTCAAAAAGAGTAATCGTAAATATTAAAAACATTACATGAATGCATCGAGAAATAAGTTATGACCCTACATCAGGTTTGGTTATCTTTCATCAAAAACTCGGTCCACACAGATTTTATACTCTTCTTATCATGTAACTAGCTATCATAATACAATGTGAATTGCATGTGCTCACCATTATTAGTTTTTTTCAGATATTCTGTTACTGTTTCCATTAATTTGCTTGTTTAACTTGGTCACTGTATTCTTTTATTTCACCCTGCTGATGAAGTGTACTGTAATTTACACAAACCTAGTAGAGGTTTAAACTCATTAAAATAATGTGTTAATAGTTTCCTTGTGGAATTTATACCAGACTTAAGGTTTGACTTGTATAGTTTTTTTTATTTTTTTATTGTTAATTTGATCACATTTTCTTTCACAAAATGGGTTATTTTTTTATTCTTTTCTCCTATCTTTAAATATTAATTAAAAAGGTAAGTTTCAACATAAATTACTAGAATTTGTTTTAAATTTAAGGGTCTTGTTTATTTAGGTCATTATTGACTGTGGATATTTTGAGGTTTTTGTTGTTTAATGTATTGTTTTAGTATACCTTGTCAGTATTTTCCATACTGTTTCAATAATGGCAGCTGCCATAAACAGTTTACTAATACATGTATTATGTGTATGTAGTAGCATGTGGTGCTTGCAGCATGTTTGCATCTTGGCATTTAGCAATGTGGCAGGTAAGAAACATTAGAATCTATTCTCCACATCATTGGCATAATGCTCTATGCTGTCTTCACAATTTAAGCAAAATGTTCCTAAAATTTCAGGTTCTTATCCACCGACACTTCCTCATCTCCTCCACCTCCTCTAAGATATCCCCACCAATTTTATACTTTGCATCATCCATCTATGCTTTCCAAATTTTAAAGCCTTACACTTTTCTACATTGAACTGCAGAAAGTCCAGTTTGCAAGACTACAATATCCATTCTACTCTTTCTAGTTCTTCCCAACTTTGCATTATCTGCAAACTGCATATTACTATTCAAGCCCTTCCCAGTATCATTTACATACAAATTAAACAGCAACAGACACAAAACATACCCTTGGCACACCACTAGTGACTTTCCTCTTTTGGGATATCACTACCTCATACACAACTTGCTCATATGAGGTGTTAAATCTCCCTCCAACTGGGGGGAGATTTAACACCTCGTTTACAATAGCATCCTCTGATGAGATAATCAATCCAAGACCTTTGATCAGACAGCCAATCTCTAGCACAGTGTACTAATATACTATCCAACCCCAGCATGTCATGTGGCAATCTGTCAAAAGCTTTAACAAAATCTAAATATATCACTGTGTCTGAATTCCCTTTGTCCAGTACACGTCAGCTTGTTATAGTAAGTAGGTGCTAAAACACGAGCTTCCTTTAGGCAAACCCATGCTGTCCATCAAAGAGAATGTTGTTAATCCAATTCTGAATCTTTGTCCTCACTAGCCTCTCTAACACCTTTGCCACAGATCTAGACAAACGATTGGCCTGTAATTCGAAGCCTTAGTCTTATCACTCTCCTTTTATGAAGCAGAACAATTTTGCCCTCTTTCCATTCCTTTGTACTTTGGCAAATCTAAGACTCATGTTAAAGAGGTAACTCCTTGGAACCTTCTCTCAAGACAGGCAGCGATATACCATCAAGTCTTATGGCTTTATTAACACCAGTTTACTCAATTACTCGTACATCCACCTCACTCTCCATCAGCGATCCCTCCTTCCTCCCCACTGCTTTCAAGTTCTGCATGATGTTAATTTCACAAGGATGAAACACCTTTATGAACTGCTCGTTTAACATCTCTACTATATCATCTTCAGTGGTTATTATTCTACCATTGTCTTCAACCAGTATCATCTTTCCATAATCATTCTTTCTTCCACTGGCCACGTTTCAAAAAAAAAAAAAAAAAAACTCCCTAGGATTTCTTTTGGCTTCATTAGCTAACTGTTGCTAATGTACTTTTGCTGCCCTTATCCCAATGAGTTATCTGTCTTGCCTGCTCTTTGTACTCATGCAACTGATTATTACCACCACCCATCTCTTGCTGCATCCATAATGCCTTCTTTCAAAGTGCATGCTTTATCTTTTCTTTCATCCATTTCACACTCACCTTATTTGATCTCTGGACATTTGGAATGCATTCGGACATTGCCTCTGGCAGACAGTTCCTGAACAGATCCCAAGCTGCACTGATCTCCTTTTCTTCCAATTCTTCATTCCGTGATATAGCTGCAAGCTGTGTCTCCTGAGCTTGTCATAATCACTAGTCTTATAGTTTCACATATCTCTTTCTCATGAAGTTCTCACATGGCTACCACTCCAAGTAATTAATTCTTGGTCACTGTCACCAACTAGAGGGAGATTTAACACCTAATTTACAATAACATCCTCTGATGAGATAATTAATCCAAGACCTTTAGTCCTCATTTATCATCTGTTACGTACTTTCTCAGATAATTGTCCCCCCAAAACTAAATTCATTCTCTTTGCCTCCAGATGCTGTCTCTTCATTCCTGTCTATATTACCATAATTAAAATCACCCATAATGACACCCTTTTCTTATTAGCTAGACTGATTTGCCTATACATTTCTTTCTCACTGCCCTCCACATCACCATGTCTATAGCAACACCCAACTACATATTTCATTCTGTTTGCCTCCACTGCATACCATATAGCTTCCAAACCACTGTGACTCTTTGCTCTTTTCATCTCCATCTTAGATGGGGATAACTCCTTCTGTCCTGCATATCCTCATGAAAAATATTGTATCCATCCATCTCTATTCCTCACGAATATCACGGTCACGAATATCACGTCAGAATATCACAGTCATTTTACCATATCTCATTTATTTCAACAATTTTGGGGCAAATATACTATTTTAATGCTACAGTTTCTCTTCCTTTATTTCAAATATTGCTGCATTTGTACTTGCTACCTCATTTCTAGTCCTATGCCAAGTCTTGCCAATCCCATCCCTCAGATTCATCCATATCTTTCCCCCATACACTTTGGCCACTCTTCTCTATCATCACTGATCTTATTACACTTCTCCTAAGAACTGTTTGTTTCCCTCATCATCCCAATCCTTTCTACACACACATCCCTTCCTGTATCCAATATCAAATGCTGTTCATCTCTGTATTCACACATTCTCCTACCTTACTTTCCTATTCTTCCACATCATGTCTATCATCTTTCTTCCTCACTTTAGTCATTTTCTCTTTCAGCAACAGTTTTCCAATTGGCTCATACCAAATCCATTTAAATGTAGCCCATCTCTTTTATATTGCACCATCTGTCTCTCACATGTTCACAGAATTCTTTTTCTTCATACAATTCTGCTAGCATCCCATTCATAATCCTTGCTTGCTGTCTGAACTCATCACTATCATGCCTAGGCAACACACTGACTACCTTTACTACCACACTATTATCTTTTACTATCCTTGTTGCCATCCAGATCATTTGTGCTAACTACCAAATCTTTTGCTCGTTTCTTCCTCATTTTTAGTGCTTCAGTCGCTCTGTTCAATCTACCCCCCCCCCCCCTTCTGGAAAGCAAACCTTATGCACCTACTCATTTACCCTATCTCTAATAATTGAATCCCTATACATGGCCACTCTTGAACAATTGGACACCTCTTCCACACTGCCATCTTTTATTCCACCCCTCTCTCTCTCTCTCTCTTCTACCTGTTATTCTCCTCATTTCACTCTGCAATTGCCTTATCTTCATCAACTCTGCTTTCATGTCTTGAATTACTTTCTTGCTTCTCTTTGCTATCTCTACCAGGTTGGTTGCACTTTCATCCTCACTACTGATCATTCTTGCTATCTTAGTCTGTTGATTTAACTTTTGCATACACCTCTTCCTGTATCCAACATCAACTGGCATAGGGGAAGGAACCCTTTCTACCATCTTAATGTAAGATATTGATTGAGTTGTCATTAGTTGAAAAGCTCTTATATATGTTCATTGTGCCCTAACTACTTTCAATCACCTCAATTATATTATACTTTTTCACATTTCTTTCAGTATAATTTAAACCCAGAGCTCCATTCACTACAGCACTTTGTTTAATAGCTTTCAGCATTAACTTCCATTACTTCATTTTCTTGTTTCTGACAAGTTTCACATTTCTGGCTTACAAAACATCATCTTCTACGTATTAGACCAGTAGGCCTAATATGTAGATCTAACTTAAGCCCTTCTAAGTCATACCCAACCTGAGGATAAGGTGACTAGCCCATGCCTCCCGGTATATCCTGTGGCTGTAGCTCTTATGTTCGCAGGGCTGGTTTGCCTGCTTGTGGGAGGAAAAACCCCAGATAAACTGGGAAGAAAAACCCTGCTGTCCACTCCCAATACTGACTAACTTGGCTATGTCTGAGAAAGATCCTTAAGCTCCTCACCTCAGCGACAGGAATCGAACCCAGGACACTCTTCCCAGGTGGTTGTGAAGCGCATAGCCACTACGCTACGTGCTTTGCAACGATACAAAACATCTTTGAGTTAAATGTATTTTTGTGTGTTAATTGTATATGTTCTCCAGATTTGTGTGTTCTTTTAGGAAGGAAATTTTGCTATTTCAATTTGAGGCTAACTAGTTCTTTCCACTAAAAATTCCTTATACTAGGTTTCTCCCCATGCTCTCTTTCAGCCAAAGTGCACATGACACGTACCCACCGTGTGCTTGGATGTTGGTATATGAATTTCATCACATGGTATGAGACCACCATTCCTCTTATTGGAGGCCTGAAATGGCATGGTAAAGTTTTATTTGGTCTTGAGCAAAGTTAAGTAATTGCAGGACATTCTCAGTGAAGAATTTGAGTTTTGAATGTTTCCTGTTTTGAATATGGCTTGTTCTGGCCACTATATTCTCTGGATTTCAACTCGTAGCTTGTAATCTTATTTACTTTGCAGTTGAAATAATCAAACCAGTCTGAACTTTGTCCAGAGTTTCCTTATCTGCTCCTTTGAAATCCAGTTGGTTAAATCTATGTAAGATAGTCAGGTATGATCTGACTAGTGTTTTATATAACGGAACAAATGCTTTCTTTTCATTGTTTTTATTATTACATTACTTTATGTTGTCTTTATGTACATCCTTCATTTCACTGTCTGCTGTTACCCTCAGAGCTTGCACCTATTCTACTTGTCACACAATTCCACTGATAGAATAATTCTGGTTTTAATCTCTGCATTCTAATGTACAGTCTTGCATTTGGCATTACTGAATTCACATCCTTTCATCTGTGTATGTTATTACTGTATTCAGATCCTCTCAGAGAGAAATGATAATTCTTTCTCAGAAAGAATTATCATTCTTTATTATTTTCTATTTATTCATACTTTTCTGTCTGTTTTTTTTTTTGTCTTAATTGTATATGTTGTCTACCTGATTTGACTATGTAAGATGAAAAACCTGAGTTTCCAGGGGGGGGGAACTATGCTACCTCCATATGGAATCAGCTAACTCACTTCCAGTTGAAAAAATAATTCCTTTTCTATTGACAGACATCAAACGTGAGTCTTTCCAATCAAAGGGCATGTGTTTTGTCCTTCCATTTGTGCTATGGAGGCACTTGACAGAATACTCATGGTCATTTCTTTTACTACTCTGCTGAAGCTATAAAAGAAATGTCCATGAGTATTCTGTCAAGTGCCTCCATAGCATAAATAGAAGGACAAAACCCTTTGATTGGAATTGGAAAGACTCAAGTTTGATGTAGTAGTGAAAGGCCATCTTCTATATTGTCCCTTTTTTCTGCTAGCCACATGACTAGAATTCTCTAGGATTTTGTTTTGTTGCCTCAGCCAATCTCCTTTCACATGGCAATTAGTCCTTTCTCAGTACACATCACCTCTGTGGCCTATGTTTTATACTCCTTGTGTCACTGAGTGATGGATACTTTGTTCTTTATATCTTCTCTATTATATTCCCTTTCTCAGTAGCTTCTGCATAATTGATCCTCTACTCCATTTTACATTTATTAATTTTTGATTTAAGGAATTTCTGATAACTAAATTCTCTAAACTTTTGCAGTTTTACAAGCATAGATTTTGTATGTTCTTAAAATTTAGAAACTGATTTTGGAGAAAGTACACAAGGAACATCTATAAGGATATTCCAATCAGAGGTGAGTTAACTGGTCTCATAAAGGTAGCAGGGTTTTTCTCCTATAGGATGAAATAGAACATGCATTTGACATATATATGATGGACTGGAGTTAACTCTGTGGTGCATTTGAAATGCCTTTTGACAGAGAATGTGTGCAGTTAACAGACATAATAGAGCATATACCTTAGCTACTTTCATGTAATCCCAAACATTCTTTTATCCCATAATATCATTAAAGATAGGCCAAATACAGAATACATCTAAGTTTTATCTTTTAGTTCAAAGACACAATCCTATATTGCCTCGGTTTACATCCCTCTTTTCTGAGACCTGCTCTTCTGTTTACAACTCATCTCTTGGTCAGACCTCTATCTAAACCAATTTTTCAGCCTCCATTTCCTTCAATTTATGCCAATGCATTTGTTAATCTCTTCAGCTATCTTTGCAAATAAGACTATCATTGGTATTATTTCTGGGAAAACTCCCACGTTACTTCTCTTAAAACTATTATTTTTATGGCTATTTTGCCTGCTTTTGTTTAAGAGTGTCCCTGTTTTAATGTCATTGGCTTTTTACTCAAGAATTCTTAGGGCATTGCAGATGTATTTTAGAGACAAATATATGTAGCATAATAGAAGAAAATTCGCACATACCTTTTCTTGGATGTTGTTGCCTGTCTTCTTTCTGTGATGTGCATACTTCTGCTGTTATGGTGTTGAAAGGGAAGTGGGGGGGGGACTTAATTTGAAAAAACGTGGGTTTTTGTATAATATAATATACATATATTATTTTTAAGGGTGGGCGGAGCGCTTTTTTTGTAGGGTGGGAAAAAGAGGGCTGAAAAATAGCAACTGTTTTTTTAGAGGAAGGGGAAGAGTTTATGGGAAAAGCGGACTGGGCAGAGGGTTGATGGGGTGCAAGCCGTTTTGACTGTGTGGGTCATCATCTAAACTCATGGAGGAAGTGGATGCTATGTTGTGTCGACTTGGTGTTTCTGCCTTTGAAGTGTTTGTGTTATCGCCTGTTGGTCAGTGTTGTGACCTAATTTTTATGTTGTGAAGCTTTCAACACGCGGAGATTATGTAGGGTCGGTGGACATTGATTGAGTTCTCATCACATTTTATGTCTATCGTTTCTGATATTCCAAGCGTTATTTCCTTATCTTGTCTGTCTATTATGATGGCCTTGTCGATTTGCAGGGTATGTTTTTGTTCAAGGGTGTGAACTGCTATTTCTGTTTTCTCTGTACTTTGTATTCTATTTTTCTTTTTGATGTTGTATTTTTTAGTGTTTAAATGTTCTGGAATAGGGATGTTGCAGTCACGGATGTGTTCTTGTAGTCTTGCCCATAAAGACCTGATTGTAGAATCTGTGTAGGTGATATCACAGTTTTTTTTGGCAGGGAAATTTGTAGACTGTGTTGTGGTGTTATAATATTTCTGTGTGTGTGTGTGTGAGATTTAGTGGGTTTTAGAAGATTTGGGAATTTTTAGTTTGTGGTGAATAAAAGTTTGTAGACAGTATGTTTGAGGATGTATTTGCAGGCTTTGTATATGTTCTAGATGTATGGCAGTTTGATAACTTTTTTGTGTTGGAAGTTTGTTTTGGTTGTTGGGTTGTTTTGATGGGTTATTGCTGTCCTGTTGGCATGATTTATTAGTTGTGTGGGATAGTTGCAATTTTTAAAAAATCGCAACTATCAAGGGTGTGAACTGCTATTTCTGTTTTCATTGTACTTTGTATTCTATTTTTCTTTTTGATGTTGTGTTTTTTAGTGTTTAAATGCTCTGGAATAGGGATGGAACCCGAACATAATAATCACAAAAGCTGACAAAGGGGATGCAGTAGGCATCACAAACCAAACCGATTACCACAACAAAATAACAGCTATCTTAAACAACTAATACACCTACCAAAAAATCTAAATTGACTCCACCCCCGACCTCATAAAACAAATCAACAGCACCCTACACGCCCTAAAAAATCAAAACAAGAGATGGACAAAACCATCTTGTTTTGTCCATCTTGAAAATTTCATTTTCAAGATGGACAAAATGAAAAACCCCGCACCACCTGCACTCCTATGTTCTGACAAATCAAACACCCAATACGACAAATGCGCAGCTTCCAACCCTTCGGATATTACCGCCTTGCAACCCACACAAAGCAATTCCATCATCAATCTATCACATCACAACCTCACACCTGACAAAATCATCATCCTGAACAAAGGATTAAACTTTGCTGTATCCCAAAATATATTCAAAACAAAGATATTATTGAAATCCAAGTAAAATTAGGGAATGACCGAAACAAAGAAACAATATTTCACAAAGTAAACATCATAAATAGTAAAATAATTAATAATAAAACCAAACATTACTCCCAACTTACAAAAAGCCATATTATCATTAAAAAGGAACCTGAACATAATGATCACAAAAGCTGACATAGGGGATGCAGTAGTCATCACAAACCAAACCGATTACCACAACAAAATAAGAGCTATTCTTAAACGACCAACACACCTACCAAAAAATCCAAATTGACCCCACCCCAACCTCATAAAACAAATCGACAGTACCCTACACGCCCTAAAAAATCAAAACAAGATAGACAAAACCACAATGAAAACTCCTACAAAAACACCATCACAGCACCTTTATCGAAATTCGTAGCGACACTTCTCAAAATACGGACGACCTTTTCAAAAAAATAAATAGCATAACCCTATCCCAGGAATATATCCTCACTTCATTGGATGTAGCTTCATAATACACTAACGTGGACGTTCTCAGAACATTAGACATCAAACACACACACACTACTCACAGAAGACCCCCACTCTACACTCGTACAAAATTAACACATAGATGATATTCTGTGCATTAGAGAACCTACACACACACACACACATCACCTTACAAGCGTCCCTAAAACAGTTACAGCAACAGACTAAAATTCACCATAGAAACCGAACAGAACAAATCCATCAATTTCTTAAACTTGACATTAATCAGAAAAAAAACAACAAAATAGTCACAAAAATATTCCACAAACCCACGCATATTGGAAACTACCTCCATTTCTACTCATACCATCCATATTATGTTAAAAAATCGGTTATCCTATCACAATTGATAAATGCATAAAAGTTTTCAACTAACTATAATTATCTCAACACAGAAATGAAAAAACTAACACAGATTTGTAAAAATTGCAACTATCTCACACAACTAATAAATTATGCAAACAGGACAGCAAAAACCCATCAAAACATTCCAACAACCAAAACAAACTTCCCAACACAAAAACAGTTATCAAACTGCCATACATCCAGAACATATACAAAGCCTGCAAATACATCTTCAAATATACTGTCTACAAACTTTTATTCACCACAAACTAAAAATTGCCAAATCTTCTAAAACCCACTAAATCTCTCACACACACACAAAGAAATATTATAACACCACAACATAGTCTACAAATTTCCCTGCCAAAAAAAACTGTGATATCACCTACACAGATTCTACAATCAGGTCTTTATGGGCAAGACTACAAGAACACTTCTGTGACTAACATCCCTATTCCAGAACATTTAAACACTAAAAAACGAACTTCAAAAAGAG
The DNA here is from genome assembly GCF_054136105.1 of Typopeltis vanoorti. Taxonomy (NCBI): domain Eukaryota; kingdom Metazoa; phylum Arthropoda; class Arachnida; order Uropygi; family Thelyphonidae; genus Typopeltis; species Typopeltis vanoorti. Next base: position 123,321,523 of record NC_143550.1, read on the forward strand.
AAATAGATATACAAAGTACAGGGAAAACAGGAATAACAGTTCACGCCTTTGAACAAAATCATACCCCGCAGATCATTGGCACACACACACACACAGGGAGGGGGCCCAAAAGAAAAAGGAGAAAAAAAAACACTAGAAAATTTTCCAAAAATCTTTTCCTAATTAAAATTAATTTTTTTAAAAATTTATGTTGTGTCGTGCTTTCTGTTTCTATACTACTTATGAATTAGCGGGCACATAAGGTGGGAATACTCTATAGCAGTGTTTCTCAACGTGGGGCAATTAGAAAATTTACACGTACATATTTATACTATACTTTTTCAGAGAATTTGGCTGATTATTATGCTGTGGGGGGGGATCAAAATCTTGGAGATGTTGAGGTGGGGCATGATCCAAAAAATATTGAGAAATACTGCCCTATAGCTTTCTGGAATCCTGGTCTCTGTGAACGCGAGGCGAACGAAGTAGTGTTCGGTCGCTACTTCGTTTGCCGATCACTGGAGATGCTCAGTCATAGGTCGCATGCAATGCGTAGTGTGTATTCTCGAATCGTCTACTCAGCTTGCACTCCCCCCCCACCAAGATTAAATCATGAGTGCTCCCCCCCCCAGATTAAATCTTGAGTGCTCAGTTTGTTCAAGCATAGGTATAGCTACCATGCTATGAAACCTTACAAGGCTTCCAGGAAATTATTATTATTATTTGACACCTCCAGGGAGTCCAAAGACTCATCGAGGGAGAGTGTGCCAACAGCATCGAACGATTGAACCCCTTCCAACTACTAACTGCACTCAAATTTGCTTAACTTTTTGCATGAGCCATAAGTAGCGGAGGCTCTACCAATTGACCAACCTTGGTAACGAAATTTCTCAGGATCCCAAAGGATCCAATGAAAGTTTATATCTTCATAAAAAAATAAAGTCCATCATTTGAATCCTGTATCCTGTTCTTAATTAACTTTCTAAAACCTCAACCAGCATGCCAAAAAGCATGGCAGAAACAAATTGTAGCTATGTCACTATTAAAGTGCAGTAAGAAAGAGAACTTGGGTATTACAGCCTTAGTCTACTGTGGAGGGAGAGCTTGGAAGTTAACAAATGTAGCCAATAATAAATTTAGTTTAATCCTTTATCCAAGTGTGAGCAAACAAAGTTTGCGCATGAAAGTATCTTCAGGACTGGGGTAAGGTGGTACAACACCAGGGCGACTCCTTGCAAAGGTGGAGCAAGCTACCAACACTCCTATCTTAGTATCTCCCAAATGCAAAACACATCTCCTTGCGGATATGCCTAATGTTATGCATTAAGGGAAGGGCCACTACCCAGACTAGTTTCGACCTTTATTGAGGTCTCTTCAGTGGGAGCCAGGCCCAAGTGGAGATACCAGCCAGAAGCATTAGCAAAGTCATCTCTACCTATAGGAGTTGCCAAATGGTGTGCCACATTTTTAATAAATTACTCTGGATTTAGAGAATAGACATATCTGCAAGGAGATGTGTTTTGCATTTGGGAGATACTGAGATAGGAGTGTTGGTAGCTTGCTCCACCTTTGCAAGGAGTTGCCCTGGTGTTGTACCACCTTACCCCAGTCCTGAAGATACTTCAGGTGCAAACTTTGTTTGCTCACACTTGGATAAAGGATTAAACTAAATTTATTATATTCTAACCAAGTGAAAAATAAACTTTCAACAAATGTAGCCAATGTTTTTAATTTAGTGTTTTTGCATTTTTCATGCATACTTGTTTGCTTTAAATATAATGTTCATAAAATATACAATATCTGTTGTAGATTATTTGCAAGAACTATCTGATGAAAAGTGAATCCAAAAACTATCAGAAGAACGAGTGTTCTTTACCTCTATTATGTGAAACCATCAGGTATTATATGATGATCTTCAGACTAACAGGTCAGACAGGTTTTTGAATTCACATATGAAGACAACATTATTTCATTTAAGTGCAAGAACTTTAATAAAATCAGTACATCTTGTCTATTTTTGGCACAAAGATAATATATATTAAAGGGTGTATATAAATGTAAAGAAAATGATAGATATGAAATGAATTTTGTCCTAACTGAATATGGACTGGCATACCATAATTACAAATCATAATTTTTTATTATGCTGGAACCTGCAGATACATATATTGCAGTACCCTTTTGTGAAACTATTTGAGACGGATTTTTTGGCATGAAAAATTTAAATAATAGATTTCAGTTAAACCCATCCCAGAAATACACACAGTCCACATCAAAAGTAATTTACCTAATATTAAATCATAATTTGTAAATGAATAAATATTGTAAATACAATATTTATTCATGGTTTAAATAAATATAATTATACAAATATATAAATGCATTCAATTCACGAATGCAACATGCAAAACTGAAAATATATAAATGAAATATACATAACTTAAAAATTTAAAGTTATATTAGAACACTTTGTTAGGTATCAAAAAGCAGTATGTCAAAGATCACCTGTTGCTGTAGTTGGAGATGAGTTTAGTAGAGCAGAATTTGGAAGGTTGGTGAAAGTTTTTATTCCATATATTCTTATTATGCAGTTTTAAGTAATTACCATCAGTTGTGTATGCTTACTGGTTTAATGATTGCATTTTCTAGAAAATCAACTCTGATTTGAAGCATTGAGTGTATGTGTTTTGAGCATTTTCTTTTATCATCATTGAATTACATGTTAATTTTTTAGCATATAAAGATTGTTGACCTGCCAGATACTTCTGGTTGATGGCCTTGCTGATGTCTTATCAGAAACAGATGCCCTTGACTTACTTGTAAGTAGTATGGTACTTGTGTATACACAAGTACCATACTACTTGAGAGTTGTATTAAGTGAACATATATATGTTTCAGACATTTATAAGGTTCTTTAATTATGTGACCATATTTCAGATAAATATCTAATGTGAGAAAAAAAAAAGTTCAATATTAAAATTCACTCATGTTTAAGGTTTATGATTAATGATATTAGCAATAAGAGTTTTGTTCTACTTGCTCCACCTCCAATTTTTTTTTATTTTTTAGAATATATGAAATTTGATAAACTTCTTTTGTCATTTTGGCTGTGTAATTCCATCTGCTATTGTGGGCTTGATAGTCATTTTTATAATATTTATAATTAATCTTTTACAGCTATTGTTTTAAATTTGGTTCATATTAATTCATTTCTATATTTTGTTTTTATAACATGTAAAATATTACTGAAAAAATTTGGGATAGTTAAAAATATCGAGTAGATAGATTTTTAGTTATACTTGTTTAACATCCATTGAAAATCAAAGCAGTATGGAAACAATGAATCAACTATATAGGTTGTGCAGAAGGAATGATGTAAGATTTGTGGATCTGTGTTTGATGGAAAGAAGGATTTGTATAATGCCCATGGACTGTCTAAATGGTGTTTTGATAGTGTGGGTCTACAGAGATCTTTTGTTCACTGAGCATGCTGAAGTGCAAATTCAGGAGAACTTAAGTAATTAGAGTGGAACAGGAGAGTTTATGCGAAGGGTTTGTTCTCACACTCGCTCCTCTTATGATAAAGCACCCATAAGAGGAGTGAGTGCGAGAATGACCAAGTGTGGAATTTAGTCTATCAAGCAAAAATGTTGGATAGGGTAGCCAATTCAGGAAGTTAAGGTGGTTGTGGCCTAAAATGATGCTGCAGTTTCTATATACTAATGCTAGAAGTATCAGGAACAAGAGAGGGAGGGAGTTTTTGGCGACTTGCCTAACAGCAGATGATGTTGTTACAGGGATAGAATGTGAAGAGTTTAGTATTTTCAGGAAAGATAGAGATGGGATGGGAGGAGGGGGGAGTACTGCAGATGATGTCAGATGAATTGCAGCCAAAAAGAATAGGAGAGGTGGGAGGTTGGTTTTCATTTGAAGTGGTCTGGTGTGAAATCAAGGCCAGCAAGATCAAATATACAGTTGGTTGTTGCTATAGGACAAGGGGTTCCACGGATGATCTGGAAGCCATGCATCAACAAATTATACAATGAGTACAGGTCAAGTGATTATTATGGGGGACTTCAACTATGGAGATATAGACTGGAAGGAAGAAACATCATGTGGCAGGAAGGAAATGGAATCGCTACACCTACTGAGAGATAATTACTTGAGGCAGCATGTGATGGAGGGAACTCAGTGTGCAAGAGTATTGGAACTAGTTACAGGATCAGAAGAGCTATCTGTAACTAAGGTAGCCACTTTGCATATGATTGGGGGAAAGTGACCATGCAGTCTTAACATGTGAGATGGTAAAAAACAAGGAATACTCTGTCAAGAAGGTAGTATATGTGGAACTACAAGGCAGACATTATGACAAGCATAGGAGGAAGCTTAATCTGTGCCATGGCATAAAAACACTGCAAGGGAAGGATGTTAGTATTGAATGGGAGATAGTTAAGGGGCATCTAGAGGAAGCTATATTAAATTGTATACCTAGGGTAAGGAGGGTAGGAGTTAGATGGATGAGTGATGTCATTAAGCATGAGTTTCAGAAAAAAGAAAATGCTGTAGATGGTATATAAGGAGAAAGGTGACCAGCAAACTCATGAACAGTATAAGGGTCAGCAAGAAAAGTGTTCAGTATGGTAAAGAAGGCAAAATCATAGAACAAGAAGAAACTAGCTAAGCAGGCCAACGAAAATCCCAAAGAGTTTTTTCTTTATGTGGCAAGTAAGAGAAAGAATGACTGTGAAAGATTAACCTCAATGAGTGATGATGACGGTCACAAGGAGACAGAAGCAGATAAAATAGTTACTGAATGACCACTTTGAAAGGGTATATCATCCTAGTTAGGTTCTGCTTTAACGTATTGTGACAGACAGTAATGCAGGAACAGAGGTGGATTAATTTGAGGTTCTTGGGATATTGTAGAATCTCGATGTAAATACAGCTGTGGGATTAGATGGGATATCAACTAGGGTTTTGTGAGAATGTGCAAGTGAACTGGCAATGTCTCTGGCGAGGCTTTTTAATTTAAATCTCAGCTATGGTAGAGTTCCAAGGCAGTGGAGAGAGATGGCAAAATAGTTTCCTTGCATAAGAGAGGTTCTAAGACTGCAGTAGCAAATTATAGACCAATCACTATCCCAGATGTGGTAGTAAAAGTGTTGAAAAAATTGGTCAAAAAGAGAATTCAAGAATGGGTGGATAAAAATTATGCTGTATGAGGGGGCAACATGGCTTTGTGAAGGGTTAGTGATGCCTTAGTAATTGTCTAACTTTTTATAATAGAGACAGGTGAATTGAATAAAGGAAATGACTATACAATGATTTTGCTGGATTTTGCAAAGGCATTTGACAGAATACCACATGAAAGTGTTATGCAAATAAGAACAAATGGGAATAGATATGACACTGGTTATGTGGAAAAATAAGAAGGTAGCTGCTGGACAGATATCAAAAAGTAGTATATGGAGGGACAGAATCAAAGTGAAAACAGGTGACTAGTGGTGTGGTGTGAGGTTCAGTGCTGGGACTACTACTGTTTAATTTGTACATAAATGATATAGGAAATAATCTGAAAGGAAATATTCAGTTTTATGCTGATGATGCAAAATTAGGTAGAGTAATAGTTAAGGTGTGATGTGGAGAGTGTGCAGGACAATTTTAAATAGGCTGTGAGTATGGGCAAAAGATAATGGGTGTCAGTTTAATGTGGAGAAATGTAAAGTTATGCATTTTGATATAAATAGATTACAAGCTGTGTACCACATTGATGGATCTGTACTCCAGGAAATGAAGGCCAGAGATTTAGGGGTGCTGGTAGATGACTGTTTAGATGACATATTGCTATGGTTGCTAAGGTAGCCCATAAGGTCATTTGGCTATTGAAGAACACACTAACAAGTAGAGATAAGGCAGTTGTTATTGATTACTGTGCTCAGGTCTGGTCTCCTAGGTTTCTTGGGCATGAGGAAGCAGTGGAGAAGATTCAGAGGTGAGCAGCCATGATGGTAACTGGTCTGTGGAATGTTCCCTATGAGGATAGATTGAGGGGGGGGGGATTGCAGAAGTTGGTTGATAGGAGGAAAAGAGGGAATATGATAGAAATATTTAAGTTGCTTAAAGGATTTTATAGTATATTGGTGCAGGGGAAATTTTTCAGCACTTGGCTAGAGGGGAGCCTGAACAAGAGGTAATCCCTGGAAGTTGAATAAAGGTATGGGTAGTAGGGCAGTGCTTCCCAAACTTATGGATGCTAAGGCCCCCTTTGAAAAAATTAAAATATTTCGCAGCCCCCATCGGAAAAAAAAATCGCAATGTAGACATATATTATAACTAAGATGAAAAGCCAAACGGCTAGTTTTCTGCAACCTTAACAGAAATGTTCTATAGACATATATTATTATAATATGTATTGTATTTATATTCAATATAATTTATATTCGAGATTTTATGTTTGTAAGCTTTTTTGTGCTTCTTATCAATATCTTTGAAATGAATCATATGAATAAGCATATATTTACTAATATTCATTAAGCGCTGAAATACACAAGAAGCAAAATTCGTGAACCAACACCGATGTGTGATTTTTTCCATTAAAATATAAAAAAAGGACAAAAAATAAAAATTTAATACATTTCTTTTAAGATTTAAAAAAATCTACTGAGTCTTAAAACATTTTACATTTGTTTTCATTATTTCACGGCCCCCAAGGTGGCCACAGCCCACAGTTTGGGAAGCACTGTAGTAGGGGAATGAGAACTAGATTTTTTGCTTGGAGAATTGTGAATTGAGTGGAATGGATTGTCAGCATCAGTTGTTAGTACTTTGTTAATGGGTTCAAGGAGAGGTTTGATAGATTGTGTGGATTGTTTGGGTCTCCTGCAATGAATCTTTGGACTCAATGGAGGCACCCATACAATAATGATAATAAAACAACATAGTGTTGAATTCTGAAAATTATTTTCATAGGTTTTCATGAGGGTGTGTGAGGTAAAATGTATTCTTGGAGATTAAGAATGCAGAATGATGCTTGTTTGTTACCCAGTTTTGATAGGATATATTACTGTTTTTCTAACATTAATTAGTTTATACTGATTAGAATTACAATTCCAAAGGATAAATCTTATCCTTGTAATAAAGTGTTTGGATGAGTCAGAAATCGGCTTTTTTTTTCCCCTCCTCTCCAGTTTAATATTGAAACTGGTTGAGCCACTGTAATTGATTATCCAGTTTCTAAGTATTTTAGAACCTGAAACAGTTTGTATAAAACAGTTTTTTGTATAACTATATTATTAGAAATACCTTCAATGGGTAGATTGTAATGCATTTATTTCTAAAAATATTCATAGGGATTTCTCAGAATGAATGTAAATCCTATGATATTGGTCTTTGATTATAGATTGGGAAATGTTTTTGCATAAGCCTGTTTTAAAATCGGCAAAACATGTATAGTTTATCAAAAATTTTCAGTTTTATTTGTTTCCTTAACACATTCACTGCTGAAACTGGAAGTTTGTAGAAGTAGATTCTGTTGTTGGCATAGGTGTTATTAAAAGGATTGAAAATTTTTTGTGGCCCAGAAACTTTAAAAATACGTGTTCCTGAAATGGCTAAGAAAATTTTTCTTGAAATTAAATTGGCAGTGAAAGGGTTAAAGAAATGAATGAATTAAACTGAATTAATATATTCAAAGCTTATGAAATCGAATATTTCTTTTAATTGCCCATGTCAGAAGTTAATACTGTTGATCTCTTTTCTAGAAAAAAGTAGAATGTACTGATTGGTGATGACAGAATTTTCATCAAGCTTTCTGCAATTGTTAAGTTTTTTATTTAAAAAAAAAAAAGTATTGTTGATCTTGTGGTAGTATACTTGCATTGCTTCACTGGCTTCCCATTATTTTCTGCTCATTATGGAGTTGTTTATCTAGAATCATCAGTTTTTTTTTAACTCCTTCCTTTTTTACATGCAAATCACTGAATATCTTGTGCATATGGATACACATAAGTGTTCAGTGTCAACATTGAAAGAGGAATTGTGACTTTTCCTTTGCCTGTTTTTAGTCAGTTCAGTTATCACTGATAGAATTTGGTGGAGGGCTTCATAGCTAGATAAAGAGAGAGAGAAATCTATGGGATTGAAATTAAATGCAACTTTAAATATCTGTCAGAAAGAGCTAAAATTGGATTTTTAAAAAAAAGGCTTTTCTTGATAATTTCATTAATATTTTTACTTAGTGGGACTTAGTAAGATAATTACATCTTCCTCTTAATAAGTGCTTTATATTTCTGCTCACTTTCATCTTGGCTGTTGTGTATGCTGATTTTATCAGCACTTTCTGTAAAACAAAAGGTGCCAATTTATTTATTACAAATCTATCAAGTTCATTATAAACTATATCAGCAAAAATTTGGCAAGATAAACTTGATTTCACTCCCTCTTGAATTATTGTGATAAAGTGCAGTTAAAGTTAAATTCTCTGCTTGATCTTCAGATATCCGCTGTCATTCAGCAGGCTGTAGGTTCAGATTCCTGCAGGCATGGATGTTTTGGTGAATATCTAGGTAATGGATGAATTTCACTGAGTGGTGTGAGACCACCATCCTGCTAATATTGGAGGCCTATAGTGACTTGGAAAAGTTTTCATGTTTTTGTTTTCTCTAGAGCAGGATTTCTGGATTGTCTAACCCTTACCCATTCATGGCATTTTTATTAATGTACCAATGTACCATTGGCTAACAGCATTTAAAGAGTGTGGGATTCATATTTAGAAGGAAAAAAAAACATTTCATTCCAGTCTTTGCTTAAAATTTATTCTTCTCTTTGTGCTAATGACATTTAATTTGTAGTGAATCTTGACGGTGGGGGGGTAGCTTTCTTCGATTTTATATACCCTCAATGAAATTTTCTCTGATAGTTTTTATTCTTATTCATATTTTCTAACATTCTGGACAGTGTGTTTTTAGTTCCTTATCTTTTTTTTCAATAAGCTGGTGTGTCTCGTGGCTTGCAAGCATATTACTATTTTACTTATCATGCTTTAATTACTTTAATGCAGATTTAATTCATGACTTTGCAAAATAATTATCCTTTGTGAATTTCAGTGACAGCTAATAAAGAGCATAATTTCAGGTAGGTAGTTTTTAAATAAGCCACATCCAAACTCATCTACAATTAGCAAAAATGGATATATGGGAAAATTACTGTCATACATTTTTGCTGTTAGTTAAAACCCAGAGTTGATCAAACATTAATCTCATATTTAATTCACCCATTTATGTTACCTGGCTTATTATAGCCAAATAGTGTGGTGGCTTTCTTAAAACTAATGATTTAAGATATGTCAGTTAAGTCTCTCCCTCTCTGTGTGTATGTGTCTATAGTTTGTCATTCGTGTGCTTTCTGTCCAATTTGTGTATTTTTTGCATATAGGGGAAGGAACCCTTTCTGCTATCTTGATGTACGATATTGATCGACTTGTCATTAGCTCTTATATATGTTCATTGTGCCCTAAATAGGATTTCAACTCAGATTTCTTTCTAATCAAATGACAAATGTTGCTCCAGAATGCACCACAGAGCTGTAAGATAATATAAAGATATATTTCTATTTAACTAAATTATACATGTATCATCATATAGTATAAAGTTTGCTATATCTACCTTAGGGAGTTATAATAGGGATTCAGAGGGGAAATGTTGGCAGAACAGCTGATAATGAAATAAGTTCGACTATGACAGTGTCACATCTAATTCCTTGAGGATACTTTAGGGGAAATAAATGTCTTTATTACTGATTAAGGCTAGTATAAAAATGCAAACTTATGGTATAAATTTGTATTTCTGATAATGAAAGTAGGAAAAAATCTAAGAACAAAAGAGAATATTTGAAAATTCATTTGTGTATCATAGGTATAATACGGAAAGATTTAGTAAAGAAGAAAAAATTATTCTGAATTTTTTTTTTCTTTACTAAACACATACACAATTGAAAATATTTAAGATGGATTAATTACAAATATTTCAATTCACATATCATTAGTGTAAAACAATCTGAAATTAAGAAAAAAAAAAAATAAACAATAAAGGTACATGGAGAATGGAATCTCTCCTTATATGCAATTGTTGAGACAGTGAAGTAAAAATATTATATTGAAGTGTGTGCATATGATTATTAAAATATATATAATTAAACAGTATAGTTCTTAATAATTTCCCAGATTTTTGGCATAGCGTCCATCATTAAGGTTGAGATTTGGTAATGCTGAAATACTTTGGAATGCTCTTTAAAGAGATGCTCATATTTATAGGAATGCTTATGTAGTCATCATTCCAAGGGATCCTGTGTTTAGCATTAGTAATCCCATGTTCTTCGAGGCTTAATTTGTTCTGTTTCTTAATGGAAATGTAAGATTGGTGTTTGGAAAGCCATATAAAACATATTAGCTTGATTAACCAAACTAGAATAACTTGCAGTTGCATGGGACTGAATATAATCCATGTATCAGTAGAGATGGTATTTTACCTTTTAGAGATGATATCAGTAAGCTAATTGAATTTATAAGTTCAAAAGTTGTGGAAATATTAAACTTCTTTAAAGTGCAAGAAATGGCTTTAATGTTATGGGATGGCAATTCCATATGTTTTTTTAATAGAGGATGGGAAAAAATGGTTAGTAATCTTCTCTACTCTTTTGGGATTGTAACAATTGAGAATGGCAGTTTCTTTAATTGTAGAAATTTTTTCTGAAATAGATTAGTCAAAGAACAGATGCGCAGCTTTGGATAGAGGGCATTTAATAATGCCATACTTTTGTGAGGGATGCTGATACTCTAAATTTGTTAAAGGCTTTTCATTCCAGCTAAAATATCCAGAATACATGATAAACATGAAGAGGTCTAGAATATCTGATGGAAATTTAGATGATAAAAATTTTAGAGTGTAAGCTAGAGGAACATTTGTAAAAAAAAAAAAATTTCAAAAAAATGACACTATATCAGTGCTTACTAGTAAATGTATAGAATGAAGTCTCAGATATTTAGTTTGAGATACGGTGCTTGTATTTTTAATATAAGAAAGGAATGTCCAGTTAAGAGAGAAAGGATATTTGAAAGAAACTCTGAAATTTTGTATGTTTCTTTCAAATTTTCTTTCTCTCTTAACTGAAGAAAGTATGACATTATTAAACGCCTTTCCAGCTCATATTATCTGTTTTCTTTGTCTAATCTATTTCAAAAAGAAATTTCTACATTTAAAGAAACTGCTATTCTTAATGGTTACAACTCCAAAACAATGGAAAAGAGAAGACAGAATTGTCATCCTATACATTAAAGGCATTTTAGAATGCATTTCTTGCACCTTAAAGAAATTTAATATTTCCACAACTTTTAAGCCTATAAATTCAATTAGCTCATTGATGCCATCTCCAAAAGATAAAATTCCATCTCTACTGATACCTGGATTCTATTCAGTCCCATGCAACTGCAAGTTATTCTACTTTGGACAACAGGCCAATCTGTTTCTATACGCCACCTTTCTGAACACCAATTCTACATTTCCCTTAAAGAAATGGAACAAATTGGGCCTCACAGAGCATGGGATTACTAATATTAGCCGCAGAATCCTTGGGAATGATGCCAAATTAAATGTCTTCTGATCCTAATAACATTTCTCTGATTGTACTTACATATACTTGATTCATTACAGACAAGAGCAGTGGAAGATTAATGATCCATCACTAATTCACGCTATTAGAATTGGCATTGGTTTCCTCACCCTATTCTAAATCTATTAAAACACACACACACTATTTGCCATCTCTTTGCAGTTCATCTGCAAACTCATAGAACAAATTTTTCTTCATCTTTATTCCTATCTTTTATGTTTTCGAAAGAGTACAATCTACAAGTCTTCAAATCTAGTGTTAACAAGTTTTTACCACAAAAAAAAAAAAATAATAAAAAAATAAAAATAAAATGACAGAAAGCATTTTTGTAGCATAGACCTAAGTTCAAATTTTATATAAAAATACAAAGAACATTTATAAAGACTTATTAACCAGAGATAAGGTTGGCCTAATGATTAGTGTATCTGCTTTTAAACCCACAGCCTGTTGATTGGTGATTGTCTTTGGGTAGGAAATGAATTGGTGTGAGACCACTTTAAGACTTGAAATTCCATGTTTGGTGTCTAGAGCTATGGACTATGGCTTCTTAACAATGTATTTTTTTTTTTTTTTTAAATACAAAATACATGTAAAATTGATATAAATGCAAGGGGGAAATCTTTAGCTCACCCACGAAACAAATGTACTATAGGTTTCTAATAATCTTTTCTGGGTGGGAGCCACATGAAAAAAAAAAGGGATCCTCCCTCTACAAAATAAACTGACTGGAAAACATACGCAGTTTACAGATTGTGTGAATAGAATTAGCATTGTTATCCTAACTTGTGGACAGGATTAACTATTAGGATGACATTAATCTCTGCTTTTTCAACATTACACAATCCAAATAGTGAATAATAAAGATTAATTTAACTTACTTATCATCATCATCAAATTCCTGACATGTACCTTCCAATGAGTGTACAGGATATGATAGTACTACATGAAAAAAAATTACATCATTAACTTCCTATCTACAATTTTCCTCCAAATCAGTCTGTTACTCGTCAAGACTCGAACATTATCAGATCTTATATTTCTATCATCTAAGGCACTTTGTACCGTATCAATCCACCTATATCTTGGTCTTCCTCTGGGTCGTTTTGCTGACAACCTGGCAGAGAACACTTGTTTTGCTAATCTTTCCTCGCCCATTCGGTTTAAGTGGCCATATCCACCTGAAATTAGTTCTGCTAATGCATTCCTGGATACTGACAATGTCAAGTTCTTTCCTAATATCCTGGTTTTTAATATGATATTGCAATTGATGCCATCTGTTCACGCCTATAATCTTTCTCAGGACTATCATATCTGAGGTCTCTAGTCTTTGGCCAAGTGTTTAACTTCTGACCCAGCTCTCAGATCCATAAGTTAAAACTGGTTTGAACACTGTCTTGTATACAGCTAATTTAGTGTTCCGACTAATTTCTCTCTTATTCCATATGAATTTATTCAATTGACTTCCCACCATACCAGCTTTGCTGATTCTCTTGTCTATTTCTATATTTAATTTACCATCTTCAGTAAAAATCGTGCCTAAGTAGCTTTCTTTTAAGGTTACACGGTGATCAGCACTCATATTTGTAGATTTAGGGACACAAAACACATGTGTTGAACAGATTATTTTATTAATTACCAATAAAATAAAACTTGACGTTTCGACCTCTATATCGAGGTCATCATCAGAAGAATACAACTGTATAAGGAACCAAGCTACATGCTCATGCCGTGTATATCGGAAAACTAAATCTACGTAGTTAATAAATCCTTTTTCCTAGCCTGACCTCTAGTGATAAAAAATAAATAAAATAAAAATTAAAAAAATAAAATAAAAGAAATAAAAAAATAAAATGAAATAAAATTAATTAAAAAATTTTTTTTTTAAAATAATAAAAAAAAAAAAAATATATATATATATTATAAATCAATGAATACAACTACAATAAACTGCTAAAGTCCTCATGTATTAATATTCTTCTGGATAGTTCTGATTGTTATAAAATGATTTCTTTCAGTTGCTGTTGAATGTTCCAAACACTTCACCAGGTTGTCTTCTTGTAGTGGGATTTTTCTAAGGCTAGTTTAGGTTGTTATACAGGTTGTAGATGGGTCCTCCGCATTCTTGAAATGGTTAGGCCATCATTTTTGTTGAGATTTGGGTTGTGTTTGAGCATCTCACATGACTCTTTAAATTTTCTCTCAAACCAGGTTTTGGTGCGGTATAGGGATTTGGTATTTTTCCAGTCAATACTGTGGTATGTTTGGAGTGCGTGGTCAGAATTTTTGTGTATGTATTGGCCTGTGCGTGTAGGTTTGCGGTAAACTGAGAAGGAGAGACAGCCAGAGGGCAGATGTGTGGCAAGTGTGTCTAGGAAAGGACAGGCTCTAAACCAGGAATACAAGATCATCAACCAAACATTTATTTAGAGCCTGTCCTTTCCTAGACACACTTGCCACACGTCTTCCCTCTGGCTGTCTCTCCTTCTCAGTTTACCGCAAACCTACACGCACAGGCCAATACATACACAAAAATTCTTACCACCACCCAACACAAAAACTAGGTATCATAAGCACCCTTAAACACAGAGCCCTAACTATTTGTTCTAATGAACAGGCTCTAAACCAGGAATGCAAGATCATCAACCAAACATTTATCAAAAATGGATACAGTAAAAAAACTATTCACAAGATCCTCCATAAAGATACCAGTAAGAACAAAAAAGATTTCAAGAAGATTTCAAGATGCGTGTAGGTTTGCGGTAAACTGAGAAGGAGAGACAGCCAGAGGGAAGATGTGTGACAAGTGTGTCTAGGAAAGGACAGACTCTAAACCAGGAATACAAGATCATCAACCAAACATTTATTTAGAGCCTGTCCTTTCCTAGACACACTTGTCACACGTCTTCCCTCTGGCTGTCTCTCCTTCTCAGTTTACCGCAAACCTACACGCACAGGCCAATACATACACAAAAATTCTTACCACCACCCAACACAAACTAGGTATCATAAGCACCCTTAAACACAGAGCCCTAACTATTTGTTCTAATGAACAGGCTCTAAACCAGGAATACAAGATCATCAACCAAACATTTATCAAAAATGGATACAGTAAAAAAACTATTCACAAGATCCTCCATAAAGATACCAGTAAGAACAAAAAAGATTTCAAGAATGCTATTGCCATTCCTTATGTTAGAGGCATTTCTGAAAAAATAGACAGAACACTTCGCAAATACAACATTAAAACCACCTTTAAACCCCCACATAAGTTAAGACACCTACTCAGTTCTTCTAAAGATCCTCTTCCACACCTAGCACACCCAGGGGTATACAAAATACAATGCACATGCAACATACCATACATAGGGGAAACAGGGCGAACTATCCCAATCAGACAAGACGAACACAAACGACACATTAAATACCTCCATTTTGGTAAAACTGGCCTTTCTGACCGATGCACTCCAAACATACCACAGAATTGACTGGAAAAATACCAAATCCCTACACTGCACCAAAACTTGGTTTGAGAGAAAATTTAAAGAGTCATGTGAGATGCTCAAACACAATCCAATTCTCAACAAAAATGATGGCCTAACCATTTCAAGAATGTGGAGGACCCATCTACAACCTGTATAACAGCCTAAACTAGCCTTAGAAAAATCCCACTACAAGAAGATAACCTGGTGAAGTGTTTGGAACATTCAACAGCAACTGAAAGAAATCATTTTATAACAATCAGAACTATCCAGAAGAATATTAATACAAGAGGACTTTAGCAGTTTATTGTAGTTGTATTCATTGATTTATAATATATATATATATTTTTATTTATTTATTTTTTTTAAATTTATTTTAAATTAATTTATTTTATTTTATTTTATTTTTTTAATTTTTATTTTATTTATTTTTTATCACTAGAGGTCAGGCTAGGAAAAATGATTTATTAACTACGTACATTTAGTTTTCCGATATACACGACATGAGCATGTAGCTTGGTTCCTTATACAGTTGTATTCTTCCGATGATGACCTCGATATAGAGGTCGAAACGTCAAGTTTTATTTTATTAGTAATTAATAAAATAATCTGTTCAACATGTGTGTTTTGTGTCCCTAAATCTACAAATATAAGTAGCTGAAATGTTTTACATGTTCCACAGGTTCTCCATTCACAACGCAGTTGACATTTTCAATGATTCTGCCTATTTTCATTGTCTTTGTCTTTTTATTGCTGACCTTCATACCATATCTATTACAACAGTTATTCAATTTAGTCAGAGAATCTTGCAGACTTGTAGCAGATTTATTTAGAAGTATAACATCATCCGCATAAAGCAAAGAGCTGACATTAACATCTCCAGTTTTGATATCATGTTTAATACCACTTTCCTTCATAATGTGATCCATATAGATAATGAATAACAGAGGGGATAATGTACATCCTTGTCTCACACCACATTTAACATTAAACCATCTTCCTGTACTTCCTTCAATTCTAACTGCTGACTTACAACTCAAATAAAGACTAAGTATAGCTTGATATAATGCCCCATTGACACCATATAACTGCAGCGTATTGAATAGCTTCTCTCTTGGCACCTTGTCATATGCCTTTTCCAAATCGACAAAACTTAAATACAAATCTTTGTTATATTCCCATGCTTTCTCGACTATTTGTCGTAAAGTGAAGATCTGATCCTGACAGCCTCTATTTGGCCTGAATCCAGCTTGTTCTTCACCAAGCTTTTCTTCCACAATTCTTCTCAACCGTTTCTCAAGTATACTTGCATAGATCTTGCCAGGAACACTCAGTCGGGAAATACCTCTGTAAATCTGACATTGTTTTATTTCCCTTTTTATATATGGGTACTATGAGAGCTCTACTCCAATCATCGGGAATTTGTCCCTCTAACCAGGCTTTCTGAACTATGCAGTGCAGCCACTGTAAGAGTCTTATACCACCATATTTCAGCATTTCTGGTTGAATATCATCTACTCCTGCTGCCTTTCTACATTTCAAGCCTTTGATTGCTTTTTCTACTTCGATTATAGATATGTATTCCTGACTGCATGCCTGGTCGGTGTTTTTTACCAGTGTGCTGTCATCACTGCTTGTTTCATTTAGCAGTTTTTCAAAGTAATTACTCCGTACTTCGAGGATATCTTTTTCTACCGTTTTCATGTCACCTTTATCATCTCTAACTCCTTTTACAGCACTCTTTAATCCATTCCTAAGCTTCCTCAACAACTTCCAGAATATTTTGCCACCTTCTTGATATTTATTTTCTATATTCTTGCCAAAGTCCTCCCATGACTTTTGTTTTGCTAGTTTTACACAATGTTTAGCATTCTTGCATTTGTCTCTATATTCTCTAAGAGCACAAGCTGACTTATTTGACAGGAACTTTTGATATGCTTTCTTCTTTTCCTTCACTGCCTCTTTAACTTCCTGTGTCCACCACGGAGTTCTGATTTTTTTATCCTTGCAGACAACCTCACCACATGTCTCACTGGCAGATTTGCCACTGAATCTCCAAGGTTTGATTCCTGTTCTGAAACCTCTTTCATTTTTTTTTTCAATAATCTTTGTGTATTTTAGTCTACAGTTCACATCTGAGAGCTGCTCAACTTTTATTCGCTTTAAAACTTTCATACGTGTTATTCTTTTCAATATGAAATTCAATTTTATCCTGCTCAAGACTAAATAGTGATCACTTCTAATTTCAAATCCTCTGTACACTCTGGTGTTCTGCACCAGGGAGAAAACATCACTATCAACAATAACATAGTCAATGAGAATTTTCTTATTCCTTTCCTCTTCTCTCCATGTGAATTTGTGCACATTTTTATGTTGGAACATGGTGTTAGTAATAACCAGTCCATGTCCTGAGCAGAAATCCAACAGTATTTGCAATTATTATTAGCTTTGCTCTTTTCACCAAATTTTCCCAAAACATTTTTGTATGTCTCACAATCATTTCCTACTCTGCTATTTAGATCCCTAACAAGGACCAACTTTTCCTTTTTCATTGTGTCAGTTGCTTTTTTCTAAAGCCTCCAAAAATTCCTCCACTTCTACCTTAGTAGAACCTTCTGTGGGACCATAGGCACAAATAAGTCTCATTGTCCAGTTCCCCATTCTCATATTTGTCCACATTACTCTACTTGAGACCGACTGCCATTCAAGAAGATTAGCCGCATATTTTGTGTTGAATACTTTGGCTACTCCTTTTCCTTGATTGTCATTGCTTGAATATAACATTTTGTATTTATTGCTCAGAAAGATGTCACCAGTTTTGGTCTTTTTTGTTTCAGTCACCTATTATGTCGATCTGGTACTTATCTAATTCCTCAGCTAGCTCCATTTCTTTGGCATTCAGGCTCTTACGTTGATAGTACCGATCTTTAACTCTGGTGATGTTGAGTCGAGGCTTGTTTTCAGATTTGTTCCAGTAGCTGACTTTTCGCTGTTCGCCCTGGTTCCCTGGCGAAAACAACGGGGGCCTTGTTTAACCGGGCGACACCCCAGCCGGCATGAAATTTTGTCATGTTGTACCATCATTTTTTATTTTGGTTTAACCAATAAGAATACAATTTGGTGGGCTAAATCCCAAATTGCCAGCCCATCCTCGTTCGTTCAGTATCCAAGTAGATACCCAACAGGGTGCACCACGAGAAGGTTAGGATTGGACATTAGGTCAGAAGCCCTGGTCGGTTCTCCGCATTCCTTTAAAGGCTATGTGGAGGTCTCCTCTCAGTTATACAGCTTTGACCCTTAAGCACCCCTTACTTACTTATAACTTACTTATTTCTTTAATTAAATTAATGCCAAAAGGGTAAAAAAACTTTTTTTTTTCCTAAGTTGGTACATCTGTCATAAGCATCCATGTGAAATTGCAAGTCATTCATATACAGCTGTCTGAAGCAAAAGTGTTGTCTGTATTCCTTGAAATGGATAAAATTGAGTATCATGCGGATTTAAAATTCTTTGTAAAAGAAAGTTTAATGCTAAAAAGAAATTCATTCGAAGATCATAAAAGTTATGGGCACTCTTCTCCTTCGTTTTCGACAATTAAGAAATGGGCTGCCAAAATTAAACATGGCTGTACCAACCTTGAAGATGATCTACTTGAAGGATGTCCAAAGAGTGTAACAACACCAGAAATCATTGATCAGGTGCACACGATATGGTATTGGATGACTGGCGAGTCAAAGTGCATGAAATTGCTGAGACTATAGGCATTTCAAAAGAACGTCTAGGATATATTTTGCATGAAGAATTGCATATGAAAAAGTTTTGTGCAAGATGGGTGCTGCGCTTGCTCACAGCAGATCAAAACCACACTCGCATGAAAATCTCTGAACAGTGCTTGGAGCGTTTTAACAAGAATAAAACTAATTTTCGCCGTCAATTTATTACTATGGATGAGACTTGGATTCACCATTACACACCAGAATTCAAATAGCAGTCAAAACAGTGAACAGAAGGCAATTGTTCAGCACCAAAAAAGACAAAGTCAGTTCCATCTGCAGCAAAGTCATGGCATCGGCGTTCTGGGTTGCTAAAGGCATTTTGTTTATTAATTATCTTGAAAAGGGTAAAACAATAAAATGAATATTATTCTGGTCTTTTAACCAGACTAGACAAAATTTGTGAGAAAAGACCTAGTTTGCAGAAGAAAAAATCATCTTTCATCAGGACAATGCACCTGCCCACAAAGGTGTTTTGGCAATTGGAAAATTAAGTGTTCTGCACTATGAATTGCTGGAACACCCACCTTCTATTCTCCAGATTTGGCTCCTTCTGACTTCTGTCTCTTCCCAAAACTAAAAACTCTTCCTTGTTGGTCAGTGTTTTTCTTTGAATCAAGAGGTGATTGGAGCTGTAGAGTGGTATTTTGCAGATCTTACTGAGAACCACTACAGGGACGGGATAATGATGCTGAAGCATCGCTGGAATAAATGTATTAAATCTTAAGGGAGATTATGTTGAAAAATAAAAATTTTGAAATAAATTAGTTTTTGTTAGGCCAAGAACGTTTCAGACCACCCTCATACATATTAATTGTCTAATCTATACATAGTATGGATTAGAGAAGCGTTTCTCAACTGGGGTTTTGTGAGAAATAATAATGAATAGCAGTGGCAAATAAATAACTTAAACAGTGTAAGAAAATAATAAACGTTCTCTGAAAGGAATAAATTCGAGTTTGTGTTAGTTGTATTAGCTCCCACTTGGATGCGAAGCAATGCTGTCTGTGATCCACTTATCATACGTCAACTGGAGCTAATTCTTGCGCTAGCCAGTGTCGTTTATGAGTCGGTGCAGGCAAGAAATGTGAGAAGTGCAGCCAGTTTCTTATCAATCCTATGTGTTTTCTAGCATGTAGGTACGTATTCCTTCATTAATATGAAAAGTTTGTATGTCTTCTCGGCTAAATTCCACTTTACAGTGATCGTCATTTTTGGGAAGGTTACTCCTTTATTTCAGGTTGCAGTTGATAGTTTGAGCAATCGATTTTTATTATTTCATCAGTTTAGTAGTTATATCGTTACAAATTGTGCGTTTAGTTGGGGATTAAAAGTAAAGAATGATATCAAATTTCAAGTCTTATTGTAACCCACCTGGATGATAAAAATTGAACATTATTTTCCGTCCCTTCCAACACAAATGTATGATTGGGTGAGAGATCCATACTCGGAATCTTCTGCTCATCCTGAAAACTTGACTTTAAGAGAAGAGGAAGAACTTTGTGGGGCAGCAATCTGATCGTACATTCAAGATGAGATTTACTGACCTATCCCTGGGAGATTTCTGTTAAAGAAGGGTATCCTACTATTCATAGGAAAGCAATAAATATATTGCTGCAGTTTTCAACGTCTTGCATGTGTGAGCAAGCTTTTCTTGTTTGACAAGTATTAAGAGGAAAGACAGAAATAGTCTCCTTTCTGTTGAAGATGAAATTTGTGTTTGTTTATCTAAAATCCGAACCCGAATTAAGTATTTGTGTACCAAAAGATAAGCACAGGTTTCACATTAGAAAATTAAACTTTATTATTCATATTTGTTTCAAATAACAATTCTTTGGCACATATTTTTGTTTATATAACATTTTACTTTGATTTATCTTATTATTTTGAAAATTACAAATAAACGATAAAGTTATTATAGCACTTATTATTTGTTTTCCCCATGATCTTTAAATTCATAAATAATAAAGAAAGATACTAACAATGATATGTAATAATTATGTAGGGGGGGTTCCCTAGGATATTATTTCAAGGGTTCTGCAAGGGCAAAAGGTTGAGAAATTTTGGATTAGAGGATTGTTGGCTTGAAGTTGAGATTAAGAGAGTTCAGAGTTGTAGACTTTAAAAAATGACTTTTGTGTAGCACACTGGCTTTCTTCCATTTAATCCTGTGTGAAGAAGTAAGAAGTGTCCAAAGTCTGCCAGTCCTGACTTGCCATAATGATGGTAGTTAATTTTCCTGTATGCCAAGTTAGTCACAGAGAAATCCAGGATGTGAAAGCAGATGGAGTTTATCCTTTGTGAGTTGATTAGGATTGATAGTCTGATTTGCTGGATTAGAGGATTGTTGGTTTGAAGTTGAGATTAAGAGAGTTCAGAGTTGTAGACTTTAAAAAATGACTTTTGTGTAGCACACTGGCTTTCTTTCATTTAATCCTGTGTGAAGAAGTAAGAAGTGTCCAAAGTCTGCCAGTCCTGACTTGTCATAATGATGGTAGTTAATTTTCCTGTATGCCAAGTTAGCCACAGAGAATTCCAGGATGCAGATGGCGTTTATCCTTTGTGAGTTGATTAGGATTGCTAGTCTGATTTGAACATGGTGAGGGTTTCTTTAGGGCTTTAGCTTCTTTTCACATGCACTTGGGATATGTGGGATAAGAATAGTAGTGCTTTGGTCTCTTGTGCTTGGAGAGGGAAAGCATGTATTTTAATGTTTTGTAAAACGGACTGTAGCCATTAGCTAAAAACAGTGTGGCAAGAGTAGTTGAGTTCTATGGCAAAAGCTGCATCTCCAGAAGTGTGTGTGTGTGTGTGTGGTGTGTGTGTTGGCTTTCTATAGATAGAAAAAGATAAATCATTTAAAAGACGAAAAGGTAGTTGTTTGACTTTTTCTAATGTGGATTGTATTTAGAATGTCTGTTTAGATGAGTTAAAAAAATAATCTAAAGTATCTTGTCCACGTGACCAAGCATATCAACCAGATTTAAGGTTTGAAAGTAACTCTAATGCTCTGGGTGCTTTACATAACAAAATAGTAGTTGCTTTGGAGAGCAAATTTAGCCAGTACTTTTTAACCTTTAGTCTGGCTGTGGATGATGAATTTTCTGTCATCCATAGCTGATCTTTCAAATACTTCAGATTCTTTCATCTTAAACAGCCAACATTCTTAAAATACACTTTACATTAGAAATTCATCAAATAATTGTCTGTCCTTTCTGGATGCACTAATCACATGTCTTTCAAATGGTTCACTATTTTGTTCAATATATAGAAACCCAAAACACATACACTGAAAGATACTTGCATAAACAGTTACACCATCATCTTTCCCAACATATGAGATCTTCAAAATTTTGAACTTCGGGCTCTATCACTTTATTGATAGAGCCTGAAGTTATTTGTTCTAGTGATGCAACTCTTGCCACAAAACACAATTTTGCTACACTTTTTTTTTGGCCACTGGTTTTAGACCAAAAATCCAAAAAGCTTTTTAAAGGTTCTGAGGTGTGGTCCTTTGAATGTCTTCCTGCCTTCCCAAACACAAGACTAGTAGCATTACTACTCTTATCTTATATATCTGGGATACATCTGAAAATATAGCTAATAAAATGTAACCTTTACACCATATTCAAACCACACTTCAAACTAGCAGTCCTGACCTGCTCACTAAAAGATAAACTCTATCCTCCTCTTTCACATCTGTGTGTGTGTGTGTAAAGTGTGCCATAACTGTAACTTGGCCAGACAGGAACCCAAGATATAAATTGTCGCCCTCAATTATAGTAGGGCAGAAGATTGGTAGACCATGCTTTGAACACTTCACATAGGATTAGATAAAATAAAATCAGCATGCTATACAGAAGTTAAGTTAGAATATTTTTAGTCAGCATCAGCTTTGTGAAACACTCCTAATCTCAACTCCAGCTCAACACTGGGTAGGCGGCGGGGGGGGGGGGGACTGTTTATATATTGGGGACACTAAATGAGGACTTTCAGGTCTTTGTATGGTTGCAGCCTGAATTATTTTCTGTATTCAGTGTTGCTTTTGAATTGTTACAAGTAGTTGCATTCTCAAGATGCTGGTTTGAAATCCAGTGAAATATAAATTATGTTTCATAATTTATTATATGTTAATAAATTATGAAATATATGCCAGTTAATAAATTGATCTTTTATTTATTTTGGTATGGTGCAATACTATTAAAATGCTAAGATGAATATCCTGACACAAATTAGGTTTATAATATTTATAATACAGTAGAAGCCTGTTATGAGAATTGACAGTTGTTGGGATTAATGTTGTAGCAAATGATCATTATAACTGATTAAACAGCTGGAAAGCCTAAAAATTGACTGAAAATCAGGTGTCACAGTGATTTAAATTAATTTTATGTTACCATTTATGTTGCAATTTTAATTTAAACAGTATATTTATTTTATTGACACTTCTGTTTATTCAGTTTATTGGCTGCAGTTTCAATGCTTGAGAGAAAGACATTTACACAGGCATAATGTCAATTTATAAGCATTATAAAGATGTATCTTGACAGTGTTTTGCTGCAGATAGCGTTTTACTGTTTAACATCTTTGTGTTGCTGCAAGATTTTAATTTATTTTTAGGTGGCTCCTTCCCACAAAAGGTTATGGACCACATATTAATGTATTATAAAACCTATAGTACGCTAGTTTACAGGTAATGGACAAAAATATGGCAACACAGAGCTAGTGGTAGTTGCAATTTAGCACCTACGATGCACCAAACCCAGATGCAGTTGGTATGCAAATATACTTCCAACATTCCTAAGGATGTGTGTGTATATAAAGACAAACGGAAGCCTGGCACCATTTATTGCATGCTAGAATGGAATCCAGACAAGGCCTCAGTGACTTTGAAATGGGTGTGATTGTTGGAGCCAGACTGGCAGTGCATCTGTGATCAGAACAGCTGAAACTGCATATGTTAGTTGAGGAACAAATTCTGAGGTTATGCCAGCATGGCAGTCAACGAGACAAACATCATCAGTGAAATGCAATAGTGGATGAAAGCATTTACTGCCAAAGAGGGACATTCGAGCATTAATGCACTGTACCATGAGAAACTCATTTCAACAAAAACTTTGCACTGGAAACTACACAGAGTTGGATATCATGGTTGGGTTACCTTACACAAGCCTTTGATTTACTCCAGAACATTGGAGGAATGTGATGTGGTCCAATGAATCTACAGTCACACTGCAAATGGATGAATACATGTGTGGCATCAACCAAAGGAAGTTTACCAGCCAGAGTGCTTGTTTCCATCTGTGAAATGTTTTGGTGGTTCCGTAATGGTCTGAAGTGCATTCTCACAGCATGATTTGGGTCCACTTATTTTATTGGAAGGCAGAGTGGATGCTACACATTATCTTTCAATCATAAGTGATCATCTTCATCTCATGTTGACACACTCTTCTCTTAAAAGCCATGTTTTCTACAGGATAATGCTTCCATTCATTGAACAAATATCATCACTTGGTGGTTTGCAGAACATGAGATGTCCTATCTGCCATGGCAATCCCAATCAGCAGACTTAAATCCTGTAGAACATTTATGGGACATTTTGGAGTGAGCTCTCAGGCAACATTTTTCACCTCCAAAGTTTCACAAAATAACACAAAAAAATGTTTTTTATTTCTTTGTAAAAAAGTCACCGATTTTCTTTTGCTTCTTGGAAGTTAAACTTTTTTCGAATGCTTCTTCTCGGAGCTGCATTAGCAACAAAATTTTATGGAATGGTGTATCATTCTGCTTAGCCCATTCTATACACGTAAAACTGTCAGCTGCCTCTTCATGTTTTACTTTTTTTTCTTCGAGTTTTTCATCGTCTTCTAATTCATTCTGTAGTGTCATATTTATAATTTCAGCATCTGATTTGATTTCGAATTCACTTTCGGTTCTGCCTGTAATCCGTTCCGTAACATCTGGATTTATATTTTTCATCAAATTATGCACGTTTTGAATTTCCTCTTTTTATGTATATTTGTGATTCATGCTGACAATGCAGTACGTACTGTACAGTATAAAAAAGCAAATGTGAACACATAATTAAATCAAAATAGGCCTCCGGTATAACTGCACAATCGACAGTATGAAAAAAATACTGTACTGTAATAATAATAGTTAAAATAATAATTATTAAATAAAAATAATAGTACACAAAATAATAATATGTAATAAAACTTTTTTCTTTCAAATCACAGTTCGGATTACTGGAGGGTTCGGATTAGCGAGATACCACTGTGTATATATAAGACCCATAGACAACCCATAATAATACATAAGAGTTGCAAAAAAATTTAATTAGCATATATTCTGTACTTCAGTTTTATGAAGTTTTTATCTTTCATGAATTATATTTGAAAAATGAATGCTCAGGATGGTGTGAGAGCTGGTAATATTGTTTTAAAATCTAAAATAGTACTTATGGGATTTTTCTGTTGAGATGTGTAATGCTAACCTCTGTAATGCTGATCTGAATGCTTATCATACTCCACTAGTCTATGTGTCATAATCCAAATTTAGTCCGTAATTAGTGGTAAATTATTTCAGCATGCATAGCTACATGGAATAATAATAAAAAAAAAAGATGCGCTTTTTTAAACCCTGATATGGATTAATTATTAATTGAAAATAGTTCCACTTGAATGAAAATAAAAAAAAATAATTATTATATATGGTATTTCCATTGAGCCAGAGATTTGTGGGTGACCCCACACTAACTTTTATACACATCTTGCCTATCATACCTCTCCTTAAACTCATTCACTGTCTGGATACCACAACTAATTCTGGTAATCCATTCCATGCATTCAACACTTTCTAAACAAAAAAAATCTGGTCTGTACATGTTTATTAACCATATTTTCATACGACTTCCAGGAGTGATCCTTAGTTCTCTATTCATATGTATTGAAAAATTTCTTTGTGTCAGTCTTATAGAACTCCTTTATATAGGGTCATCATCTATCATGTCCCCTCTTTTCTCCCTATCAACTAAACTTGCTTCTCTCAATCACTGACTACTTCCCACATAGTACTGACTTTCTTTCCTTGTAGCTTCTTAAGCCATGGAACTACTCCAAGTTGCCTCCTAAGGCTGTCATAATTACCAGCTTTAGGGTTCAATGTAAACTTTTTCTCCATAGAGAATTCCATGTTTAGCAGCCTCCCAGAACAAGACTGCATATTCACTTCCTTGGATTGGAGGCAGAGTGTTTACCTTATGGATATTTCTTCTGGTTTTCTTACCAGATAAAGCATTATCAAATTGGCTCCTTCCACTACATGCTGTTTTAGGTAATTATCCCTTGGAAATGGAACTTATAATTGCTGTCTTGCCATGCCCCCTTTTCTCACTCTGATCTGTTCTTATAGTTGAAGTTTCCCCATAATAATTGTTTGGCCTGCACTCGTTGTTGCTAATCTTCCGATGCATAGTATCCACATCTTCCTTTGGACCTTCTGGTCTAGCCATGACTAACAATATACTTTGTCGTGTTTGCCTTTATCTTGCACCAGATAGTCTCAAGTGAATCATTTCTCTCAGACCTAAAATCCTCAACTATTTTTGTTGAAGTTCTTCAACAAAATATTAAACATTATTAAAATATTGTTATTAAGCTAGAGAGCAATGTGCTCTCACATAATTACTCACAGATAACTTAGAACAAAACAGAGTATAGCTGATAGCCAGTAAAGGCTGAAGTTATTGCTCAGAGTCCTAAAGCGAGGGTTTGCTGGAGAACTAAATTACATGGGCTGAATCTGCAATCCTTGGGATTTTTTATGCCACCATTATTGTTTAGATTAGGATGGTTGATCAAAATTTCACAGGGTTCCTTGAATTTGTTCATACCAGGTTTTTGTATGATGTAAGGAACAGGTACCTTTCCAAATCATTTTAGTGCAGGGTGTTGGCTTTTTTTTCCTCCTCCACTCATATTGGAATTGTGCATAGAGTTCACCGATATAAGAGAAGTTACATGTGCAATGGATTCTGTATACCCTAGAGTGGACCAAAGGAGGGAGAGGCCCTCTGAAGGAGTTGAATGTTTTTTAATTTTATAGTAGTTTAAAAGTAGCATTAAGATTGTTATGGTATAGGATTCTTTTTGTCTGATAACCCTTTAATGTATGGGAGTTATTGTTTTACTGTAATCTATGTTATTTGCATTTTTAGTGAAGTTTTATGAAGAATTTTATTGATGGTATTCTTGCTCTGGCCACTGTTTATAAATGTGCTGTTAATAATTTATAATACTTGTTTAAGAGCTTGCTCATCAGAGCAAATTGTTATAGCTCTGTTTTTGAAGGTGTTGATGACTCCAAGTTTTTGTGAAGTGTCTGATGGCCAAAAAGTGACAGGCTTAATAGTGGTCATTGGACACTTTTGTTTATGTTTAATATATCTCTTAATGATTTGTAATAAATAACTACCTTTAATGTAAATGAAGTTTTTTTTCATCAGAGGTCAGGACAGTAGTGTTAATGGTTGACCAAATTAGGATGAGTTTGGCATCCTTTTTAGATTGTGACAGCTTGTTACTTGTATGTACTCCAGATCTTGATATTATTATTAAGAGAGGCCGCATACTACACGTATCATACTTATCCTTGAATTCATTCACGCTGCTTGCACTCACAACGTCTGATGACAATCTATTCCAACCACGCACCACTCTCATCATCATCAAATTCCTGCCATGTACCCTCAAGGGGTGTACAGGATATGACAGTACTGCATGAAAAAATTACATCATTACTAACTTCCTATCTACAATTTTCCTCCAAATCAGTCTGTTACTTGTCAAGACTCCAACATTATCAGATCTTATATTTCTATCCTCTAAGGCACTTTGTACCATATCAATCCACCTATATCTTAGTCTTCCTCTGGGTCGTTTTCCTGCCAACCTGGCAGAGAACACTTGTTTTGCTAATCTTTCCTCTCCCATTCTATTTAAGTGACCATACCACCTGAGATTAGCTCTGCTAACGCATTCCTGGATGCTGACAATGTCAAGTTCTTTCCTAGCACCACCCTATGAGAGAAAAATCTAGTCCTCATTCTCAGCTTCCAAGGAAAGTTGAAATGTCAAGCGATTATTTTGGTTTATATTAAACTGAAGTTTTACTATAACATGGTGGTTGTTTCCATAATTTTTTAATAATGAATGCTTGTTTTATTGGTTCTCCATTTGAGATGCAGTTCATGATTTCAATGTTCCTGTTTATTTTCATTGCTGCAGTTAAGGAATCCTGCAGACTTGTATTGGATTTATTTAGGAGTATAACATCATATGCATAAAGTAAAGAGTTGAGTTGAATATCTCCAATTTTGATATCAGGTCTGATGTCACATTTCTTTCATAATATGAACCATAAAAATGATTGAATAATAGTGGAGATAGTGTGTGGGCCCTTGTCTCATGCATGATTGAACATCAAACCATCTTCCTGTACCTCCTTCAGTTCTAACTGCTGACTTACAAGTCGTATATCAACTATGTATTGCCCAATATAATGTCTCATTTACACCATATAATTGTGGCAATTTGAACAGCTTTTTCTCTTGGCACCTTATCACATTTTTCCAGAAATTATATTAAATACAGTAAAACCTCAAAGTTACGCGGTAGGTGGGACCAACAAAAAGCACATAAGTCGAATTCGCGTAACTGGGTATAATTTTGCGTGTAATTTATATATACAAACATACAATTGAGACCAAAGGTTTACAAAAACACATATACTTTTTAAGAAATATAATCATAATTGTAGTTTTTCATACATAAAAAAAAAAAAGAAAATTATTTCGATGTCGATGGTTTCATAAAATCTAATAGATTCGTCTGACGGCATAATGTCTTTTTCTTGTCACGCAAAATTTCTTCATAGCAAGCTAATGATTTTTTTATTCCTTTCCTTGTGGCTACAATTTGTTCCTCATTAGAATCTATGTCCTCCAAAATCTGTAAACCTTTCTTTTATGATTGTTCTTATTGTGGATTCCTGTAGATTGAACTTCTTTGCTAGCTCATAAATTTTCATTCCACCTTCAAAATCCTTAATAATGTTGAGTTTGGTTTCCAAAGTCAATGTTTTTCTTTTCTTGCTAGCAGTAGAAGAATCGGACTTGCTTCTTTTGAATGACATTATTATTTTTTATGTGATAAAATTTTTATCAAGAACATAACATTAAACAATCGTAAGGTTTGTAGACTATAAAAATCGTGTATGAATGGAGACCGCGCAAAACACAGTGCTTGTTCACAGCATGTGCAACACTGGCGAATGCAGCTGGCGCCTGAAAGATATGACTAGTGGTGAGGCGTGAAGGGAATACGTACATATAAGAAATCGTGTAACTCCGGATTCGCGTAAGTCAGGGTATGACTACTGATCTTTGTTATATTCCCTATTTGTCTAAAAAGTAAAAATCTAATTCTGACCACCTCTGTTTGGCCTGAACCCAGCTTATTCAAGTTTCCCTTCCACAATTTTTCTTTGCCTTTTCTCAGTATGCTTGTATAAATCTTACTTGGAACACTCAGCAGGGAAATTTCTCTAATTCTTGCATTCAGTTTTATTCTCTTTTTTTTTTTTTTTTTTTTTATATGATGGACACTGTGAGATCACTCCACTCTTAATCATCTGGAATTTTGCTCCTTGACCAAACTTTCTAAATTGTATAGGGTAGTCGCTGGAAAACTTTTATATCTCCCATATTTAAACATTTCTGGTTGAATATTATCTGCTTCAGCTATCTTTCCATGTTTCAGGTTTTTGATGGATTTTTTTGCCTCAAATATTGATGTATACTCTTGATTTCATTCCTCTTGATATTTTCTACAACTGTGATGTCACTGCTTGTTTTATTGAAGTCTCTCAAAGTAATTATATAGAGAACTGCATAAGTTTTTTGTATAATTCCATAGGTCACTCAAAGTTGTGTATGGGCATAGTTACTAGATTTTTTGCTTGGAGAGTTGGAGTGGATTATCAGAAGTAGTTTTGAATGTGCCATGTTAAGGTAATGAGTTAAGGAAAGGTATAATATTCTATGTATTGTGTGTATAAAGGTTAATGTGTCTTCCATTATGAGTTTTGTGATTCCACAGAGATATCCAGACATCTAGAATATCAAATTAAACATTCACACGTGTGCCACAGTAAAAAAAATATTTATTTTACAAATAATTTGTCTTGTAAGACAAAATATTTGTAAAATCATCCAGCACATCAAACTGCCCAAATCAGGCTTAGCATAGCATGGAATTGAAAGTTTAAACCATATGACCCTATGGAAAAACACAAAGCTTTTACACAAATCTGTGTACAGATATGAAAGGCTATTCAAAGAAAGTACTGAAGTTCTACTTCATAGACCAAACATTAATCATAATGATTGCTATACTATCCCAAAAGTTTGGGAAATTTATGCTCAATAGTTTTAACTTAAATGTGCAGCTGATTGTACAGAGAGATTCAGTTTTGGTAGATGCACTGCATTGTTTATTGTTCAAATTCCTTACCATCATTCTTTGCTCTCACTGATATGGTGTCTTACAATATATAAGATGAAATATTTGTAAAATAAATATTTTTTTAATGTGGTACATGTGTGAATGTTTAATTTTGGAAACTCCGCAGTGTTTTTCTACTTAGAACTCATCAGCAATAACCTCACAAGCAGCCAGATTAAAAAAAAAAAAGTTTAATGACATGACTGTTTGGGACACTGAGTTCATTAATATGATTTAAGCTACATCATGCTGAACTCCCAGAATTTGACTTATTG
The DNA here is from genome assembly GCF_054136105.1 of Typopeltis vanoorti. NCBI lineage: Eukaryota > Metazoa > Arthropoda > Arachnida > Uropygi > Thelyphonidae > Typopeltis > Typopeltis vanoorti. The sequence goes on from NC_143550.1 coordinate 123,352,257, forward strand.
GGATGAAACTATTTTATGACTTAAATAAATTGGCAAAGTGATTTTTCAATTTATTTTGGTTCCATTATTGACAAAACTTCTTTAAATAGTAATGAAGGCTTTGACATGCTTGCTTTCAGACATTCCATTAAAATCGACATATTTTCGTCATATATAGTTATGTTATCCATTCTGGAATTTTTCACATCAGACAGTTTTAAACAGAAATAGCTTCTGTGGGTTTCCAAATTTTTCTCCTCATCTTTCCATTCATATTTTTTTTACCTGGCCATCCAGTGAATGATGTTTTGTTGACTTATCACATGGGATCGAAATCCTTGACCTATTTCTTATATATACATCACAGCTAACATTCCATATGACCCAAATATATAATACCCATTAGGAGTGTGCTGGGTTCAGTCTGAACTTGGCAATATACAGAAATAATCAAAACCTTTACCTGCAATGACTTTGTGTTCCAATTTGTCTGCAGGAATTCTAAACAATACAAATTAATCTTTGTGAATAACAGAATTAAAATAATAATTTATGAAATTTCTAATTAAGTACTGTTTTTATTTCATTAATACACTAGTTTCTTATAACATGCAAGTCAGTTTGGTAAATCATAATATCACATGGAAAAGAATAAAGATAATACATAAATTTATTTAGGTTTGGAGAGAATGCTCTGTGTTGCAGTTGGAAGTGGCATATTTCTTCTAATTGGAAAGAATAACTCAGTCCTTGTCACATGTGCCCCAATATTTCTGCAGTCACTCTTAACTATAATGTAAAATTGTGTTGTAAACCCTTGTATTGAAATTACTTTTGATATATATACCCGTTATTTTTTTTTAAATAATGGGTATACATAATGGGTAACCTCACAGGAGGGGAAAAAGAAAACTATGAGTATAAGGTTGAGAGTGCAGGGAAGGAGACCAGGATTTTTTTTTAATGAGATCACCATTCAGGAAATGGATATTCACAGTCTTGGGTATCCTGTAAATTTAAGTTACTCAATATTATCGGTTTCTTTAAATTCATTAACACTACTCAATACATGTACTATCAGGTGAATTTGCCTGATTTGCTTAAATTCTTATTGCACACAAATCACCAACTCACATTTTTTGATACCAACTGATTAGAATAGAATGGGCATGCATGCCCACATTTCTTAGTTGTGTTTGCTTATTAAATTGCTGATAACCCAACATGCTTGTTGGGTTGAAAAGTAGTTGGAAATTCTGTACAAATGGCTTCTAACAGCAGTATTAATTCATTTCTCTTATGCATTGATGTAATTTAGCTCCGAAATATTAGAAACTTGTTTTAATTTCTTTATTTTTAATCATTAAATAAAGTATGTTGGCTGATTAAAAAATTTTTTTTTTAAACTCTAGGTAAAGAACATGTAATGTGTTAAGTCTGTAAATTAATGCTTGTTCACTTCTTTATAGGGGCATTCCTGTGCTAATCATCAAAAAAGAAGAACCTGAAATTTTACCATATTTCTTGACATTACATTTCTTACACCAATTACTAGATTTTCATTATCAGGTAGCTAAACATTATGGGGATGTCAACAAACATATCCCCCAAAATTGTGGCTCTTAGCCCAACAGGAGAAATTACCTATATTTTAGATGCCACAAATGCACAGCTGGGACAAGTACACGTTGCTGTGCCTGTAACTGAAGTGTTAGTTATTGAACAAGGTAAGTCTGTTGGATTGGAGAGTCCAGTGATTGTTGCTGATCTTCCTTCTGAAGGTATCAGTTGGTTAACTAATAGTGTTGTAGTATTGGTTCCCCAACCTCAGGAGGTCGTAGTTGTTGATGCTTCTGTTCCTGACCTGGACACTGCTTGCCAGTGGTATAAGGATTCTGCAGTAGCTACTAATGCCATGTCTGCACTGAGTCAATTTCTGACTAATCTTTTAGCTCAGTCTGGAAATGAAGATGAGGAGGATAGCATCTCGGAAACACTGCATGAAGAAGATTCAGATGGTGAAGCTCAACCAATGGAAGATGAAAAAGCAGAAACATGGGTACAGGATTCTGCAATTTCTGCAGCAGCACTCTTTTCACTAAAGAACTACCTCCAGACTCATTCTTCAAAATCCTAAATCTGCAAAACCTGTTTGTATAGATTGGAGTAATGTAAAATCTTGTGCCTTCTGTACTAGTCCCCAGGTTTTGTTGAATGGATATGGTCTGTGATAGGAAAAGTTTCTTCTTGAAGATTTTGTAAAGAGTAGTTGGTAGTGAAAGTTTGATTTGTTGTGTGAAAACTATTTTTATATCAGCATAGTAAAATAGGGATAAAAGTTGCCAAAAGAGGATGTGTGTTTGTGTTTGTGTATATATATGTAAATATACAAGCACATCGCACATGTGCATATTATTTGGAATTTGTTTTGTAAAAAGTTAGTTGGAAAAAGCATTCTGATGTTGCATTTGAAAGGATTCATCAAATGTATTAAGTTCCTAAAATATATTAATCCTGTTCAAAAGCACTTTTCTTTTAATGTTGTAATATTTCAAAAAGTAGAAAAGTATACAGTGGCTAATAAGTATTGGTATGTTCCAGTACATAAATCGGTTGCTGTTTTGTTGTTTAAATGCTATAACGTTTATGACTTTAAAATTAATGTTTACACTATTCTGGGAGGAAAAGTGTATTTCATTTTATCTTCATATTGGTGCTGTTCTCTTCCCATGCTTATTGAAATATTACAATATAAGTGATTACTTTTAAAAGTGCATGTATGATAGCGACGTGTACCAATATATATATTTAAAAAAATAAACTGTTTGTATTCAATACAGTTAGCAAAATCCAATGGTCGAAATTGTAATAGAACATTTTGTGCACCCGGAAAACTTTAATTTGTTGTTTTTGTAGAAAGTTAAGAAGAGTATGTTAAATTTGTAAATTGATCAGAGATTGCACAATAAATGTGTAAATAAGTTTGAAGATGGTTTGTTCCATATTAATATTATTAAAATGCATTTTTATACATTGAAGGATATATCAAGAAAGAAAAATTGGCTTATTATTTTTCATGTAGATATTCAAATTGAATATTTTTCTAATTTTAGAGAGAGAGAGAGAGAGAGAGAGATGAAATGTTTCCAAAACTGTGTGAGTAGGAACCATAACATTGAAATCCCAGATATTCATTATACCTAACCATCAATTTACACAGAAAATTGAATCTGTAAAAGTACTGTGCAAATGAAAATCGTTTAAGCCAAGGTTAACATTTGTATAGGGAGTTAGGTTCTGTGACATTCAATTGATATATATGTACTTTTTAAAATAAACTTAATACTTTATTTTTATGTATAGATACATAACAAAAATTTAATGATAATAAAACACACTATAAAACAAAAAAATTTTTTTATTTAAACAGTATATATAGTGATGTTTGAACAATTATATTCTTATAAAGAGTATAGCAGCTTCTTTGACCATTTATGCCAGCAACTACCTCTCTGCCTTCTATCATCACATGCTTTTAGTTTCACATGTACATTTCCAACTTGATTTTCAACTTTCCAACTACGTGATCTTTCACTCAAATGGAGGCAAGACAGCTCTTTATCAGTTGCTCCAACAAACTATGAATTCAGGCAGATTCAAAGCTCTTTATTTCTCTCTCTTCACCTTTTCTGTGGTCTTCTTCTTGGCCTTCTCCTCATCTTTTCATTTCATGTATTCTTGGAATTCTTTCTCATGTGTCCAAACCACTTCAAAAACTCACAAGCATTTCTTCGACACTTTCTAGTCCAAAAACATTTCTAATATTCTTTTTTTTTTTTATTCCATTTGTTTCATGTTTTTGCCAAACATTGTCCTTAAAACAACAGCCATGAAGACTAACAAAAAGCAAAATGGGCAAAAAGTAACTTCTGTTAATCAAAAGCTTGCACTTCAGTGGGACCACTGTCCTGGAGTATATTACTTCATTATTTATTCATACATGATAGAGAAACATGTACAGAAATATGCATATAACAACTCATGGTAGTGGTCAACTGCAACTCATCAAATCTGCTACTCTTGTTTATCTTTTAATTCCATCTATCTCAGTTCTGTAGAACATCATTTTCCCATGAAGTATTTCCCAAACAGCTCTTTAAGAATATCAACAGATTACTCTGCTCCTGACAACAGCCCATACACAGCATTTATTTGCTATAGGCCTTGTGGCCTCTACTATGCAGGACTGATTTATATATATATATATATATAAATAGAAGAAGAACTAAAAAAAGAACTACAACATCTTAAATGGACCTTTAAAAACAATGGCTACTCTTTAAAAAGTATTAACAAGCAATTATCCCACCGTCAACGTAGCAACGTAGAGACACAGGATGACTCCAAAGGTCATATCGTCTTGACATATAACAGCACGCTATCCAAAAAGCTGAGTAGAATCCTAAAGAAGTTTAACATACAAACGTGCTTCTCGACTCTGCCAAAAATAAGATCACGTTTCAACAACTATAAACAATCTCACAACCTTCTACAATTCCCAAGTGTATACAAGGTCACATGTGAGTGCGGAAAGCCTTACTGTGGGCAAACGGAGAAATCTATCCTACTACGTCTCGAGAAGCACCAGAGAGATATTGCTTATAAGAGAACCAGAGCAACTGCTCTGTCGGGCCATGTCCTGTTTTCAATAAACACGAACAACGAAAGCCGCCAACATGAAGTAAATTGGGCAATAACTTCAAACCTACACATTTGCCATGATGAGGTGGAACGCCGCATTGTGGAGTCAAAAGAAATCACTTGGACCCGCTTCATATGAACAATAATCTCAGCTATACTATCAGATACTGGAGATTGCGTGGTTCCACACACGCACAAGTGTACAACAATAGAACTTTAACACAGACTATAGCTCAAGTTCATAATAACTGTAATTCACAGTCGAATATTATAACTTTATAATTGTATAGCTTTAGAGTGTCTCAATGTTATTTTCAGTGTCTTTTAATATCTTTCTATGTTCTTAATGCCTGATGAAGTCAATCTCGACGAAACGTTGCGTTTTCAAATCTCATTTTGTTATAATTCTCGGGTTTTAAGTCAGTTAATATTAAAAATGAACATATCCCAACCCCGAGTTAATAGTAGTAGTCATATATATATATATAAATATAAAGGTGTGAGCTTGCTTCTGTATAGAGTAGATATCAGCTGAGTATAATACTTGTAAAGATGATAAAAAACAGGAGTGAGCTAGGAGTATGTCTTTTGGGTTACAATAATGCTATACCATCAAGATCAAAAGCCTTTTATATATATATATATTTTTTGTATTGTATTTATATTCAAGATTCTTCTGATGTCTTTGTAGCAGAAGGTAGTACAATGCAAAGCAAAGGAACGAGTTATCTTGGTCATCCATGCAGGTGCCAGAAGAGAAGAATGTCAAGAGTTTAGGTGATGTGATACTGCCATCTGGGCTGGAGTGCAGGTAGACAGAAACTGATCAACAGCTTTTGCAAGTAACAGAAGGCATGACTGCTGTTAGCCCAGTAAGTGAGTTTCTATATTTAGACCTACTTCCGTTGATTGTGTTACAGTCATCAATGTAAGTAGTGAATGAATGAAGCTGGAGTTTTTGTCTTGTGCCTCTTATGATATGTGTTTTTGAGAGAATCATGGCTTGGACAGTAGGTGGGAATTTTGAAGAGTGAGGAAGGATGGATGGCCCACATTCTAACATGGATGGTTTCTGTAACAGGATTACAACAGTTATCTGGATCTGAAGAATGAAACAATAGTTTGACCATGGAAAGGATTTCAAAGGTTTCTCCACTTGGCATTGTGGTATCAAAGGATATTTGTGAGTGGCTAAGGGGAGGACATTCCAGTAGAGATAAATCTTGGATGAGATTGCAATCTGAATTACCAAGAGGAGAGGACACCTCAGCAATGTTTGTGAAGGGAACTGATTAAGAAAACATCCAAAATATTGGGCAAGTGGAAAGGATTTTTCAGGTGTTCTGGTTGAGAAATGAACAATTTGGTTTTAGATCATTACTTACACAAATTTCAAGACATTAATGTTGCCAAGAAAGAGATTATTTCACCATTAGGTTAGTTGGATTGCAAGAAATCAAGCTCAAGGATAAGTCAGAGGTCAGAATGATTTTCAGAATTGGAAGAGATAGTAGATGAATGATACATAATGAAACACAAATCTTAAGTCAGTTTTTTTAGAGAGGTTTGTTGTTTTAACCATAGTGATGTTATATTTTGATTTACTGTCATGTTATTATTTCAGAGGTGAGAAAAAGAGCAGAGAAGCTGTTGGGGAGGAGATTCTTAGACACGTTGCCCATACAGAGAGCATGCAGTTTCTATGCCATAATATGGCACTAGCAGCCCTGCATACCACTGCATGGTCTCCTTCCAGCCATAATTACAGTGAGATTACGCAGCTGATTAGGAAGCTTCCTAAATGTGTTACAATCAGATTTAGTCCTGAATACTAACTGGCAGCCATCCTGTGGAACTGCTTTACTACTGTACCCTTGAAGATTGAGAGAGATTCTGGAGTTCCACAGTATGTCTGCCATACCTTTTGAAGGTATCACTTGCACTGCATGTTAGAAGACACTTCTTTTGACCTTTACAGCCCATATTGAGCATTTGACTCTTGATCTGTTCCTTCCAACCTTGTCTCAAACTTTACTTCTCTAGTTTGGACAGTGTATAGTTCAACCACAAATGAGAGAAACCTTGACACTTGCACAGCAAAAGGCGAATTCATTCTGATAATAGGGTAATCAACGTTTTGTTGGATGAGTGTTTATTATTACACGTCGGAAAATTAGCTTTTCTTTTATGAACATTCTAGTTTTTAAAGTTGTAACTATTTTCCTTGTATACCAGTTGGAAAATTTTGCATATAAAGCACATGATTTTGCGTGTTGGTGACAAATTTGTACATCCTTTATTTTCTCCTCTTCAGCATTAATTGACTCTTTTTGGCACTACGTTAGCTACAGTTCTCTCAACTGTGGGCAGACTATAATATGATGAAGGAAATAGGGATATGACAAGAAACGGCAAGGTTGTACATGAAAATTGTGAGAGTGTGAATGTAGAAAGTGTGAATGATAGTATAAATGGTTTCTCAGAGAACAAAAAAGATGAGATAGATGCATTGAGTGAGATCGCGTTGTTGAATAGTGCGATAGAAAGAGCAAAACAGCAGCTAGAGTGCATGAACAAAAGTAGACTGAATGAACCAACCAATAATAAAAGGTATGACAGGAAAAATAGACGTATGAATGTGAACATGAACAAAACGAAGGATAGAGTGCTGTATGGAGCCTCGTTAGTACGAGGTGTATTAGTAGAGGATTTGACAAAATCGTACCAACCTGGTGCGACCATAAAGGACGTAACTGAGTCTATTAGAGAGCAAAAGGAAAGGGTGAAAGAAATGATTGTTGTGGCAGGTACGAATGATTTGAAAGGAGATAAAATGGAAATGATAGAAGACCTGAATGAATTGTTTGAGGTAGCAAAAGAAAAGAGTGAGAGAGTTAGAATGATTAGTCTTTTGCCACGGTATGACAGTGAAATGTTTAAAAGGAGGGCTATAATTGCAAATGACTTTATGCATGGGTTATGTATGACGAGTGGTGTGGAATTTGTGGATGTGTGGAGTGAGTTTGATGGGCGAAAGGATCTATATAAGATGGATGGCTTGCATTTGAATGGTTACAGTGTAAGAAGACTTGAGAAAGTGTTGCTGAATGTAGTGGATGTGCAAATTCAGGGAAACTAGATTTGTTAAGGGGGAGGAGTAGAGATACAGTCCTTATGGAGGCAGTTGAATGTAAGAATGAATATAATATGCCAGAGCAAATAAGGACAACAAATCTGAGTGGGATAGTTAATATAAGGCATCAAGGTAGGGTTGGGGCTAATGGGGGTCTTAAATTCATGTACACTAATACTAGGAGTATTAGGAACAAGAAGGAAGAGTTTTTGGCCATGGTTGGCACTTCCAGACCACAGGTTATAGGTATTAGTGAAACATGGCTGACTGTAGATGATATAACTAGTGGGATTGAATGTGATGGGTATAGTGTGTTCAGGAATGACAGAGAGAATAAAATGGGGGGAGGAGTATTGTTGATGATAGCTGATGAGCTCCAGCCAAGGAGAATAGAAGTTGAATTGCAGGATAGAGAAAAGAGCACATTTGAGGCCATTTGGTGTGAGATTGTGGCTAGCAGAACTAAATATACAATTGGGTGCTGCTATAGACCAGGTGATGGAAAAGATGGTGGTGACAGTATGCACAAGCAAATAGAAGAAATGGGTGGAAGGAGGGTGATTATTATGGGAGATTTCAACTATGGTCGCATTGATTGGAGTGAGGAGAGGACACACGGGAGGAAGGAACTGGATTTTATGCGGTTATTAAGGGATAACTATCTGCGACAGCATGTAATGGAAAATACTAGGGATCAGAGAGTGCTTGACCTAGTAATTACATCTGAGGATTTGGCTGTAACAAATATGACCACATTGCCACCAATCGGTGAGAGTGATCATAGGGTCTTAACTTGGGAGGTGGCTAAAGGTGTAGAATTTTCAATTAAGACAGGGTACATGTGGAATTATCGGGCTGGAAAGTATGACAAGCTTAGGAGTTTGATTGGTTCAGTGCCATGGCATGTACAACTGCAAGGACTAGAAGTTGATAGTGCATGGGAGGTAGTTAAGAAGTGCTTGCATGAAGCAATGGCTGACTGTATACCTAGAGTCCGAATAATAAATCAAGTAGGGGTTAAATGGATGAATAACACCATTAAGCTTGAGTTGCAAAAAAAGAAACAACTATGGAGGGAATTTAAGGAGAAGGGTGACCGGCAGGCACATGAATGGTATAAAGCGCAGGCCAGAAGGGTGACGAGTGTGGTAAGAAAAGCAAAAAAGGATTACGAAAGAACATTGGCCATGCAGGCTAAAGAGAATCCTAAACAGTTTTTTAGATATGTAGCAAGTAAAAGGAAAAATGTACATGGCAGATTGATTTTAAAGAATGCCGATGGTAGGGAGGTAACTGAATCAGTTGAGATAGTTGAGTTACTGAGTGAGCACTTTGCAAAAGTATATCATCCAGGTGGTGACATTGCAGAAATGAATAAACCAGTAGATTATATGGGAATTGTGGTTAATGAAGTGGAGGTGAGTAGTCTATTGCATAACCTCAATGTCAATACATCTGTGGGATTGGATGGTATACCAGCTCGTGCTGTACGAGAAGCAGCTAAAGAATTGTCAGTACCCTTGACCATTTTGTTTAATTTGAGTCTCGGGTCTGGGTTAGTCCCGAGCGGGTGGAAAGAGGGGAAAATAGTTCCACTGCATAAAGGTGGTTCCAAGACTGCTGTTGTAAATTACCGACCGATTAGCATATCAGGAATCATTGTCAAGGTCTTAGAGAAATTAGTCAAGAAAAGAATACAGGATTGGATAGATGAAAATGGGATATTGTATGGGGGACAACATGGTTTTGTGAAGGGTAGATCATGCCTCAGTAACTTGCTCACGTTTTATAACACAGTGACGGCTGAACTGGATAGGGGTAATGGGTTTACAGTGATACTACTGGACCTTGCCAAGGCCTTTGATAGGATACCACATGGAACCCTAATCAGTAAACTGGAGCAGATGGGTATAGATATAGGGTTGGAGAGATGGATAAGAGGGTGGTTGAAGGAGAGATATCAAAGAGTGGTTTATTCAGGAGTGGAGTCTAAAAGACGTCTTGTGACTAGTGGAGTGCCACAGGGCTCTGTTCTTGGACCACTGCTTTTCAATTTGTTCATCAATGATATTGGAAAGGATCTGAGAGGAAGTGTTCACTTGTTTGCTGATGATGCAAAGTTGGGTAGAGCAATTGTGAGTGCACAGGATGTCAAAATTTTACAGGATGATTTGGATAGTTTGGAGGACTGGGCTAGGAAAAATGGATGTCAATTTAATGTGGCAAAGTGTAAGGTTATGCACTTTGGGGTGAAAAGAATAGCAGCAGTATATCGCATTGGCGGAACCATACTCCAGGAGATTGATGAGGCCAGGGATTTGGGAGTGTTGGTGGATAGGGAGTTGAAGTTTAGGGGGGGCACATTGCAAAAGTAACTAAAACAGCTCACCAAATCACTTGGCTTCTGAAAAATACTTTAACATGCAGAGACGAACAAGTTGTTGTTCCTCTGTATCGAGCCTTGATAAGACCCCATCTGAACTTCTCTGCCCAGCTATGGGCACCAGGGTTTCTTCGTGATGGGGAGGAAGTGGAGAGGGTCCAGAGACGAGTGACCAAGATGATAGCAGGTCTGTGGAATGAACCTTATGAGAATAGGTTGAAGATTTGTGGGTTGCAGAAATTGGACGATAGGCGAAGGAGGGGTGATATGATTGAGACATTCAAATTACTGAAGGGTTTTTATAAGATTGATCCAGAAGATATTTTTGAAAATATGACTGGTGGTGGGAGGACTAGGGGCCATGCATGGAAGCTGGGCAAGAGCGTGGTTGACAAGGGTGTTAGAGCTAGGTTCTTTACTTGGAGAGTGGTAAATGAGTGGAATAAGCTTCCAGAGTCTGTTGTGGGTGCTACGACCGTGAATGAGTCCAAGGCAAGGTATGATAGATACTGTGTGAATGTTGAATAGTTGTTCTTGACATGATGTTAGGGCCTCCCTCGATGAGTGTCGACTCCTTGGAGTTTCCCGGAACAATAATAATAATAATGTTGCTATCTTGACTAATGGTGTCTGTCCATTTTATTTTAAGTTTTCCTTTTGGTCTTTTTACCAAGAACTTTACTATTTGTCTTCTTAAGAATACTATCATTTTCCATACGAAAAACATGTCCAACCCACCGCTTGATATAACTTGTAGTTGTATCTGATCCTCCAGAGACCCATTGCCATTCAATGAGCCAAATATTTTCATTTCAAAATCCAAAATCAAATTCTCCACCTTCACTATAAATATCCAGGTTTCACATCTGTAGATAATGACTGGACGAATTATTGATTTGTATATTTTTATTTGAGTCTTCCAATGAATATTTTTTGAAGTGAGTACACATAAGAGAGAACAGAAAGTCTGATTTCCTCTCTTTATTTGATTCTGCATTTCCACTATCTCATTTGGTTGGCTAGTAATAATTACCCATAAATATACTGGTGTCCATAACCTAAGGACAAACGCTATTTCTGAAGATTACAACCGCAAATACAGACGAATCAAGTTTGGCAATTTGTATAACTGACGATTTCAAGTAGAAAGCAGGTACACATTCATATTTTCAAATTATGGGAAGGTCACTACGCAGAGCAGTTTTGACTTTTATTGAGGTCTCGTCAATATGATGTGAAGTCATAATATTCTGTATACGAGTTGCCCCAGTTCTGAAAATAGTCCAGTCGCAAACTTGTTTGTTTACACTTGGATAAAGGATTAAAGTATATAATTTCTTGGTATCTTTAATTTATTGTATAACCAAGTGGAAAAACTTCCGACTATGTCTAATCCAGAGTATTTTAATAATAAAGTGTGGCATCTTTTGGCAACTCATATATGAAAATATGACTTCTGCATTACTTCAAACCTTGGTATCACCTCCTGGTCTGGCTCACGCTGATGAGACCTCAATAAAGGTCGAAACCAGTCTGGGTAGTGACCCTTCCCATAATGCATGGCATTATACATACCCGTAAGGATATGTGTTTTGCATTATGAGATACTAAGGCAAGTGATGTGAAGTCATAAGCTTCTATATATGAGTTGCCCCAGTCCTGAAAATAGTTCAGGTGCAAACTTGTTTGCTTACAATTGGATATAGGATTAAACCAAGTATATAACTTCTTGGTATCTTTAATTTATAGTATAATCAAGTGGAAAAACTTCCTGACAAATTTCTTCTCCACTGCATATATATATATATATAAGCCCAGGCTTTTTATTCTGATTTAATTTGTGTAACTGTATTATAATTGTAATTTTTTTTTTTGTAATTGCAAGCTTGTTTAAGATTGCTCTTATTCATTTTTTATTCTATTGTGCATGTCATTTCACTAGGGCTTGTATTTTCTTCCATTGACTTTCATATACCTCAATCTCAGTTCTTAATATTTACTATCTTCAATCCTGTGGTCATGCAGTAATTTCTTTGTATGCTTTATTTCTTTTTATTTTACTGCTTAGAGAACATTCTTCATCAATGCAATCTCTTTTCTTTTGCTTATTTTTGTATCCCAGTTTCTTATGCAGTATCAGAATCCATTGTTTAGTTTAATGTATGTCCAGCTTCTTTCTATATTCTATATATATTTATATATTATTAAATTTTATTTATTTATTTTTTAGGGGGGGTAAACTGCTTTTTTTTTGTTTTGGAAATTAGTTTTAATTCTTTTCTTAATGTTTACACGGTGATCAGAATACATCATGAAAATTACAGAAACAACTACTGCATTATGAGTAAAACTTTAGTTTAATATAAACCAAAATAAACACTGGATGTTTTGACCTTCATATTAAGGTCATCATCTGGCGTATACACATATATAAAGCAAGCACACTACAATTCTACATGGTAAGTTACTGAGCAACCATTAAAACTATTCGCCTGACCTCTGGTGGAAAAAAAAACAACCTTACTACATCAAAGCTAGAGTCCTTATTATTATTATCTATTAGATTACAAAACTGCTTTTTTTTTGTTTTGGAAATTAGTTTTAATTCTTTTCTTAATGTTTACACGGTGATCAGAATACATCATGAAAATTACAGAAACAACTACTGCATTATGAGTAAAACTTTAGTTTAATATAAACCAAAATAAACACTGGATGTTTTGACCTTCATATTAAGGTCATCATCTGGCGTATACACATATATAAAGCAAGCACACTACAATTCTACATGGTAAGTTACTGAGCAACCATTAAAACTATTCGCCTGACCTCTGGTGGAAAAAAAAACAACCTTACTACATCAAAGCTAGAGTCCTTATTATTATTATCTATTAGATTACAAAATTAAATTAAGCTGGAGAGCAACATGTTCACACAAAAAAATTACTTATATAAGCATACATATAAATTACAACAAACCAGTATGGATAGTGGCCAATAAAAGCTAAAAATTGCTTAGAGTCCCAGTCAGGGTTTGCTGGAAAACTAAGTGGGCTGAGAGAATTTAGATGACACACATTCCAGCCCACTTAGTTTTCCAGCAAATCCCAACTTTAGGACTCTAAGCAATTTTTCAGGTTTTATTGGCCACTATCCTTATATAAATAGTCCTTATAAGGACTGGCTTAAAGGGGCGAAGCAAGAGCTTTTCATCTTCCCCGTTATCTGTAGAGGACAGTGTAGGTATAAGGTGTTATTGAGCTATTAAAGCTCTGATCATGGCAGGAGGGTAACAGCAATAGCCGAGCCTCCGTAAGAACTTCACTAGCTACAGCATTGCCATCCATTACCCTCCAAGGGTATTAATCATTAATCACCGCATCTCACAGGCGATTATCCATATTCAACCAAGTTCCCCGGCCACTATCCATACTGGTTTGTTGTAATTTATATGTATGCTTATATAAGTAATTTTTTTGTGTGAACATGTTGCTCTCCAGCTTAATTTAATTTTGTAATCTAATAGATAATAATAATAACAGGACTCCAGCTTTGATGTAGTAAGGTTGTTTTTTTTTTTCCACCAGAGGTGTCAGGCCAATAGTTTTAATGGTTGATCACTAACTTTGGCATACCATGTAGAATTGTAATGCAGCTTGTTTCTTTGTATATGTGTATATTCCAGATGATGACTTTAATGTGAAAGTCGAAATGTTGAATGTTTGTTTTGGTTTATATTAAATATATTAAATTAAAGTTTTACTCTAACATGGTAATTGTTCCCATAATTTTCATGAGGTAAATTAGTTTTAACTTCATTCTGCAAGTTAAACTTCAGTGCTTTTTCATTTCTTTATTTTTTCATTGAGATTCTGCACCTATATTTAATCTTGACAAGATAATTATCTGAATCACAGCGAACTCTCTATATGATCTTACGTCCATAATGCTTGATAATCTTTTTTCTATAAGCATATGATTAAATGTTGTATCATCTGGGGATATGTCTTTCTGTGGATGGTTTCAATGAAAACATGTAGAAGATATAATCATATTTTTACCATCATCAAATTCCTGTCATATATTATCAGCAGAGTGTACTGTTCAGAATATAATGATAGTATTACATGAAAATGTTATGTTTTCCAATAGTTCCTCTATAAATATCTTCCTGTCCAACCTTGGCATTGAAATCTCCAATCATTTTCATGTCATTCGATGGTGCTGAATCATACAACCTCTCCATTATAAAGAAATCCTGTTTTGCATATAATCTTTTTCTTATGTTGATTTATGAGATTTGTAATCCATAAATTAAAGCATTTTGTTCTGATTCTTATTGTGCATAATCTTTCATTCACATGTCTAAAATCTAAAACATTCTCATCATCAATTTCCTGCCATGTACCCTCAAGGGGTGTACAGGATATGATAGTAATACATGAAAAAATTACATCATTACTAACTTCCTATCTACAATTTTCCTCCAAATCAGTCTGTTACTTGTCAAGACTCCAACATTATCAGATCTTATATTTCTATCGTCTAAGACACTTTGTACCGTATCAATCCACCTATATCTTGGTCTTCCTCTGGGTCGTTTTCCTGCCAACCTGGCAGAGAACGCTTGTTTTGCTAATCTTTTCTCTCCCATTCTATTTAAGTGACCATACCACCTGAGATTCGCTCTGCTAATGCATTCCTGGATGCTGACAATGTCAATTTCTTTCCTAATATCCAGGTTTTTAATATGATATTGATTGATGCCATCTGTTCACGCCTCTAATCTTTCGCAGGACTCTCATATCTGCGGTCTCTAGTCTTTGGCCAAGTGTTTTACTTCTGACCCAGCTCTCAGATCCATAAGTTAAAACTGGTTTGAACACTGTCTTGTATACAGCTAATTTAGTGTTCCGACTAATTTCTCTCTTATTCCATATGAATTTATTCAATTGACTTCCCACCATACCAGCTTTGCTGATTCTGTTGTCTCTTTCTATATTTGATTTACCATCTTCAGTAAAAATCGTGCCTAAGTAGCTGAAATGTTTCACTTGTTCACTTGTTCCACAGGTTCTCCATTCACAACACAGTTGACGTTTTCAATGATTCTGCCTATTTTCATTGTCTTTGTATTTTTATTACTGACCTTCATACCATATCTATTACAACAGTTATTCAATTTAGTCAGAGAATCTTGCAGACTTGTAGCGGATTTATTTAGAAGTATAACATCATCCGCATAAAGCAAAGAGCTGACATTAACATCTCCAATTTTGATATCGTGTTTAATACCACTTTCCTTCATAATGTGATCCATATAGATGATGAATAACAGAGGGGATAGTGTACATACTTGTCTGACACCAGATTTAACATTAAACCATCTTCCTGTACTTCCTTCAATTCTAACTGCTGTCTTACAACTCAAATAAAGACTGTATTGCTTGATATAATGCCCCATTGACACCATATAACTTTAGCGTACTGAATAGCTTCTCTCTTGGCACCTTGTCATATGCCTTTTCCAAATCGACAAAACTTAAATACAGATCTTTGTTATATTCCCATGCTTTTTCGACTATTTGTCGTAAAGTGAAGATCTGATCCTGACAGCCTCTATTTGGCCTGAATCCAGCTTGTTCTTCACCAAGCTTTTCTTCCACAATTCTTCTCAATCGTTTCTCAAGTATACTTACATAGATCTTGGCAGGAACACTTAGTAGGGAAATACCTCTGTAATTCTCACATTGTTTTATTTCCCTTTCTATATATGGGTACTATGAGAGCTCTACTCCAATCATCGGGAATTCATCTCTCTATCCAGGCTTTCTGAACTGTGCAGTGCAGCCACTGTAAGACTTTAAACCACCATACTTCAGCATTTCTTGTCGAATATCATCCACTCCTGCTGCCTTTCCACATTTTAAGCCTTTGATGGCTTTTTCTACTTCAAGTATGGATATGTATTCCTGTCTGTTCAGTGTTTTTTACCACTGTGCTGTCATCACTGCTTCTTTTATTTAGCAGTTTTTCAAAGTAATTACTCCATACTTCAAGGATATCCTTTTCTTCCGTTTTCATGTCACCTTTATCATCTCTAACTCCTTTTACAGCACTCTTTCCTCCATTCCTAAGCTTCTTCAACAACATCCAGAATATTTTGACACCTTCTTGATATTTATTTTCTATATTCTTGCCAAAGTCCTCCCATGACTTTTGTTTAGCTAGTTTTACACAGTGTTTAGCATTCTTGCATTTGTCTCTGTATTCTCTAAGAGCACAAGCTGACTTATTTGCCAGAAACTTTTGATATGCTTTTTTCTTTTCCTTCACTGCCTCTTTAACTTCCTGCATCCACCATGGAGTTCTAATTTTTCTATCCTTGCAGACAACCTCACCACATGCCTCTCTGGCTGAATCAATCAATGTTTTCTTCAGAGTTTGCCACTGAATCTCCAAGATTTGATTCCTGTTCTCAAACTCTTTCATTTTTTCTTCAATAATCTTTGTGTATTTTAGTCTACAGTTCACATCTGAGAGCTGCTCAACTTTTATTCGCTTTAAAATTTTCTTACATGTTATTCTTTTCAATATGAAATTCAATTTTATCCTGCTCAAGACTAAATAGTGATCACTTCCAATTTCAAATCCTCTGTACACTCTGGTGTCCTGCACCAGGGAGAAAACATCACTATCAACAATAACATAGTCAATGAGACTTTTCTTATTTTTAGCCTCTTCTCTCCACGTGAATTTGTGCACATTTTTATGTTGGAACATGGTGTTAGTAATAACCAGTCCATGTCCTGAGCAGAAATCCAACAGATATTTACCATTATTATTAGCTTTGCTCTTTTCTCCAAATTTTCCTAAAATATTTTTGTATGTCTCACAATCATTTCCTACTCTGCTATTTAGATCCCCAAAAAGGACCAACTTTTCCTTTTTCATTGTGTCAGTTGCTTTTTCTAAAGCCTCCAAAAATTCCTCCGCTTCTACCTTAGTAGAACCTTCTGTGGGACCATAGGCACAAATAAGTCTCATTGTCCAGTTCCCCATTCTCATATTTGCCCACATTACTCTACTTGAGACTGACTGCCATTCAAGAAGATTAGAATCGTATTTTGTGTTGAGTATTATGGCTACTCCTTCTTTTCCTTGATTGTCATTGCCTGAATATAACATTTTGTACTTATTGTTCAGAAAGATCTAGCCAGTTTTTGTCTTTTTTGTTTGTCACCCCTATTATGTCGATCTGGTACTTATCTAATTCCTCAGCTAGCTCCATTTCTTTGCCATTCAGGCTTCTTACGTTGATAGTACTGATCTTTAACTCTAGTGATGTTGAGTTGGGGTTTGTTTTCAGATTTGTTCCAGTAGCTGACTTTTCGCTGTTCGCCCTGGTTCCCTGGCGAAAACAACGGGGGCCTTGTTTAACCGGGCGACACCCCAGCCGGCATGAAATTCTGTCATGTTGTACCATAATTTTTTATTTTGGTTTAACCAATAAGAATCCAATTTGGTCGGCTAAATCCGAAATTGCCAGCCCATCCTCGTTCGTTCAGTATCAAAGTAGATACCCAACAGGGTGCACCACAAGAAGGTGAGGATTTGAGATTAGGTCAGAAGCCCTGGTTGGTTCTCTGCATTCCTTTAAAGGCTATGTGGAGGTCTCCTCTCAGTTATACAGCTTTGACCCTTAAGCACCCTTCTTTTTGTCTGTTGTTATGTCTGGTATTATCTCCCTGTTGACCAATGCTATTTGATTTAGTGGTCACTATTCTTTCCTTTACCTTAATATATAAGTTGGCCTCTGTCTGCTATCTTTGACTCTTGTATATCCCTAAATTGTCTGCCTAACATTTGAGTATATGATCTTACTGCTAATCTGGCAATCTCTAAATTTTGGGCCCCCAGAAAATACCTATTCCATGATCTCTATAAGTCATCCACATTTGCTCAAACAAATTTATTCCTGTGCCAGCCTGGACTTTAAGGATAGAATCAAACTCAGCCTAGGATGGTTATAGAGTATCAGATGCTACTAATATAATTCGCTTGAAATCAGAAGCCGTGGGTTTTCAAGTCTGTTTGCAGTCGTGCCTCTTTTCCTTTCTTACTTAGGATGTCCCCGTGCACGTATATGATCACCAGGTTCATATTTTTATGAAGGGTAACATACAAATTTAATGAATTCATAATTAATTACAAAAATTGATATGAATGCTAGGTTAAAACTCTAACGTTTCTCTCACTCTCTCATTCTTAGATAAACATGAATTTCTTAATCTTTACAACACTATTCCTTCAACTTATCAAATATTTGGTTTACAACTATGGGAACCAGTTAGGTATTTGGCACGTTATTGATCTCCCTCGAGTAGGTCACAACAGAATCTCTAGTAAGTTAATAGTTCTCAGCATTCAATTTTAATGGTATAGAGTCATATATACATAATAATCCTTCATGCTTATCCTTATCATAAATTCGAGATACACTTTCTTCCGTTTCTGTTAGTCAAGTTCTCTAAAGGACTAGAATATGTAAAAGTACTTATCTACTCTATCTTAGGTTCCTTCGGGATTTTCTCCGTTCTTCCTTCTTGCGAGGTTCTGGCTGCCTTGGTTCTGTTGCCACGTGGGAATCACGTGCTCTCCCTGGATTGGGTGCTCAGTTTCTTTATTGAGGATTTACGTCGATGCTATTTCTTACCCGACAGCCTGCACTCAAAGTTTGCTGTGTTCTGTGGCGGTGCCATACTGGGATTTCTCAAAGATCAGCTCTTAAAGATAAGAACTGAAACACGATGACCACTCGAAGCACACAGTGAGAATACAGGAACAAACAAAACGGGGGGGTTCAATTCTGTGTTGCAGGTTTTATACGCTCCCCATGAGTGCCACCTTTCCAAGTTTGATTTCTCCTTTCAATTCGTCCCCGACTGGGTGACTTCACCGTTCCTCATATGGCTTTCCAATTCCGGGAATGCATGCGTCTTGATGTTTTCTCAGAGGTAGCACCCACGGATGCTTATGCTGCTATTGTAGTATTGGGCGACATTTGCCCCTTCTTACCGAATTATTGGCATTCTTTCACGTGTAGAAATTTGCTGATAATCACTCTCATGTGAGCCCTTTTTGTTTGACTTACAGTTACAATAAAGTATAAACACACTAACTACAATACAAACAGTTCTTATTCTAATTTGCCAGTTGTTATTTCTTTTAAGACATAGTTAAATTGTGCCAAAATTATAAGTATGCTCATTTAATGGATATCTTCTGTTAGACTCTGGAAAGGTGACATCATTTAGAACGAGGTCGCCCGTTTCAGATCTAACACTATCTACTATAAACGTTACTCCAAATTCATGTCTGCTTGATTCTTTCTCGGTTCAAAAAATTTTATATTTTCTAATATTTTTGATTTCTGTTTTCCAGTCCGTCGTGTCTCCCATACTGTCACTAATTTTAATTTATATTAATGGATTTCTAATGTGAGTGCTTTAAGTGTCTTATAAAATGAGTGTCTTGTCTTATAATGTTCTTGTATTCTATGCCCCAAAATCATAATCCAGTAATTATTTTTTGAGTTGTACCTGTTTGGTCTGTCCAGTTTGAGGCTTTTTCTTTCCAGATTCCTTAACAAGCAGTAGTTTTCTGCAAATGGGTTGTTAGCCCATTGTCCAACCTGGAGCACTAAATTTTTGAATTTAACTCCCCCTCCCCTAGGATGTTAGAAGATTGGGAGAACCCCTACTCTGGGGACCAAACATGGCAGCCAGTTCAGGTCTCTTCCTAGTGATCAAGGTAGTGGTGTTTCACTAGACAGTTAAAGTCATCCTCTGCTTGTAGGCATTTCCTCCAACTAGGAAGATATCATCTTACAGTGAAAATATTCACTGGTATTGTCAAAGCCCTTTTGGTGAATACCAGAGATTAGGAAACTGAAATCAAGCATCGGGAGCTGCTTGATTTCAGTTTCATGCAGAGAGCCAAATGTGTGAATGATATCTACTAGCCATGTTAGAGCCACTTAATAAATGGTGCATAGATGTATAAACTGCAGGCTAATATGGTCCATTTGAGGATTCTGTGTTGCTTGCACAGCAGTCTAAGAAGTGCTGAAAAGCCTTTACAAAATGTCATTAAATACTTGTTTTCTGAAATAATGAAAACAGCTTAAAAGCATATGCAGTTTGCGGTATTTAATAATGTAATATTTTTAATATCGCTAATTTTTAGTTGCAAACATCAACATTCCCATGTTTCTCAAATACAGTGTACCAGTGACAAATGAATTTATGCTAAACAATTAGTTAAGTGGAAATAGTGTTATACGTAACTAATTGTTACATATAGTTTAAAATGTTAGATGGTTTAAAAGTTAACTAAGACTCCTTAATAGTGGCTAGAAAAATGAATGCCAAACATTATATTGATACTATGAACAATTCTGTGTTATCTACACTGCGAGTCCTTGCAGCATGATAATGCCATATCATTTTGCAAGAACTATGGCAATGTGGTTCATCTTCAATGACATCTAACACTCCCCCTTTGGGGAGTGTTAGGTGTCATTGAAGATGAACCACATTCATGATGAACCACATGATGAACCAACATTTTCTGTAGTGGTTCATGATGAACCACTACAGAAAACTGAATGGCCTTTTGGAAGAAGAATGAGCCAAAATGCTTATCTTTTTAATCAACATCAACATTTAGTGGAAAGTTTAACCAAGAGAGTGACATCTGTAATTTTGACAAAAGGTCTATTGAGCTATATGAGAATGAAGTGTTTGTGAAACATTCAAATGTCTATAATTTTTGTAACATGGTGCATCTCAGACTTTAATTACTACCGATTCTTTCTCCATAGCTTAGTTGGTATAGATGAAGCCCTTTGGTTAGAAAGGGTTCAATTCCCGTCAGGAACCTTTATCTGTCTCTTTTGACGAAAGGTGAGTCAGCCAGTCTCATACAGAGGTAGAGGGTTTTTTCACCCGGAAACTTTAGTTTTTCGTCCCCCAGAATAGGCAAACCAATCTTGTGAACACACATGGATTACAGTCACGAATATTGCCCTTAGGGGATGCAGCAGAGGAGTGACGAGCTGGCTCCATTAATTCATCATAGGCCCCTCATTAGGGGTGAGGGGACTCAACCTGTACTAAGGGAAGGATAGGATTCTTTCTAGGCTCTAATGTTTGAAGGAAAGAAAAACATTGGCTTGCAACTGAATGGATTTAAACAAATTGGTTCTTTAGGGAAAAAAACTGTACAATAATGTAATGCAGTGGTTCTTAATCTTTTAGTAGTCGTGGCCTCCTAAGTATCCTAAAATATTTTCACGGCCCCCTAGTTTGTAGTAACATAATAATAATTAAACTTTCTTTTTAAATAATGGTTTTACATACTGACTATAATGGCAAAAAAATCAGAAAACCGAATTCAACTTTACTTAAATGTATTTTAACGAGTTGAACACTCTCTACTAATTTGTCTATTCTTGCTTCAATTGTGTTACCTAATGCTATTCACATGCATGAATCTATTCGGAGTCAATTTAGTTTTAATATTTACCATTGTGGAAAATCCCTTTTCACACAAATATGTAGAAACAAAAGCCAACACATTTTGAATGGCAATAGTAAATAGGTGCAGATATTCCCTCTGGATATGTATCCAAATTTGGACCAAATTTTTCTTCTTGAAAACGGAGATCAGACTTAAATCCTTTGTCAATTCCAGTGGTGTGTCGTCATCAGTTAGTGAGAAATTTGTATTTTTGCAGTTATTATATGGATCTTGAATCCACAATTTTCTACAGTCAAGTTCATTATTTAGAAAATATTTATCAAACTTTTAAATTAATCTCTGGAGATGAATATAATTAAAGAATTTACTTGTAGTCTGAAATCATTTGCGAATAATTCGGAAACATTTCAAAAACATCTGAATATACTCTTTGAATCCATCTATGCAGTTTTATTTTCACTGCCTTTATTTTACCTAGCATAGTAAAAATGTTAAACTGATTTCCTTGTAAAAATAAATTTAGCTGATTCACAATAGAGAAAATATTTGCCAAATATAAAAGTTTTGCAATCCAGTTTTTCTCATCGAAAAATGGCAAGGCTGGATTTTTTATCATTTAAAAATATTTAGACTTCTGTTTTTAATTCTAATAAACGAGAAAGAATTTTCCCTCTCTACAGCCATCTAGTTTCTGTATGAAGTAGAAGTGATGTATGATTGGCACCAACTTCTTCAAAAAGAACAGAAAAGTCATGAATTAAGAGCATTTCCTTTTATAAAATTTATAACTTTTACAGCAATCATGATTACTTCGTGTAATTCCAGACTCATTTCATTAGAAGCTAGTTGTATTCTGTGTATGAAACAATGAGTAACCATTATATTAGAATTTGCAGTTTGCTTTATTCGAGAGACAACACAGATATGACGACCTGACATAGTGGCTGCACCATGTGTACAGATTCTGACAGTTTTGCCACAGTAAGTTATTGGATGTGAAAAATGAATTTATTTTGTTAAATATACTTTCACTTGTTGTATCAGTTTCTAATTCTAAACAAAACGGTTCTTTATTATGGTCAATATATCGCACATATCCCAAACAGAAACTCTTGTTGGAAGCATCAGTTGTTTCATCTATTTGTAGTGAAAATATGTAGTGATGTCATGGAGAATTTTTAATACTCCGTGGAGATTGTCCGCAATCAGTGTAGCTCTATTGTTATTATTCGTGACACCTCCAAGGAGTCCGAAGACTCGTCATGGGAGGACACCTATTGTACAACTCTGTCTCCACCACACACCGAACCTCTACTACCAATCATCAACTTCAGCGCAATCTACTGCCTACCACCACAGCTAGTATTTTTTTGTCTGTAAATTGCGTGTTTTATGACAAATAATATCTTTCGCCATAAGTATTTCTTTGATTTTATTAGCCTCTGATATTCTAGATAGTTCCTCACAAATATTAATCATGCATGGCTTCAATAAACTTTTGCCTATCGTAAACGGTTTCTTTGACTTTTCAATATGCAAAGCTGTTATAAACGAAGCTTTAAATAATGGTTTATTTCTAACAGTTATTGCATTCATGAAGGACTTCTGATTTTTCAGTTCATCCTTTTTTCTTACAAAAAACTCTTCTAGTTTATCTTTATATTGCTGATGTTTCGTTTCTAAATGCCCCTTCTTAATTTATTTGGTTTCAGATATTCATTTGAGAGGACTACACCACAAACAACACATTGTGGTTTTTGAATTTCATCCATTTCTACACTAATAAATCTGAATTTTATGACTTGTATCATAATTCCTTTGTTTACTTTACTTATTTTTTGACATTTACAACTGGCATTATTTTCTGTTTCACACACATTTCCATCATCTGTGGAATTATCACTATCACTATTTTCACGTGTTCTTTTCGAACTACTAGATGCATTTATATTCAGGAAATCAAATAATGTTCTTTGTTTGCTCATTTTATAAGGGAGTGAATTTTAAGAAATAATAAATCAGTATTACAGCACTGAAAGTTTCAGAAAGTAATTGCACTCAAGTAGCACTTAACAACGTTAAATTCTATGTATTTAAACTTGTATTGTTTAAAACTTCAGAGAATCACTTCTATCACATTCATGCATCAGTAGACAGATGTCACGACTTGCAGTGTTGTCAGCAGCATAAAGTCGACTTGTGGCGCCACCACAAAAGAAACTACTGCATTAAACTGCATAATTCAGATTACTAATACAAAACAATAAGAGTTTGAAACAAAGTAAAATAAGCAGCAAATAATTATTTTAAGAGATGTCAAAATTTTAAAAACTAGAAACATTCTATAAATCCCCCCCCCCCACAGTTAAGAATCACTGGTGTAATGTATGCCATCAATTTTGAGGATAATATGAAAATTGCATGTTCAAAATTTATAAATTTTCAACTTCATAATTAGAATAAGGCATATTTCTAGAGCCCTAGTTTCATGTAAATTATATGCTACTTCAGGTATTGAAAATTTTTTTTCGTTTATTTATTCAGTTGTATGGAAGTAAGCAAATATATATATATATAGAAATAGGATGTCAGCCAGTCACCTTTTATTGCAGATTGTCTTTAGAATCCCACTTCATTAAAAAAAAAAAAAAAAGCAAAATATAAAGTCCAAAATTCCAATGATGTGTGAATTTTTTGCAACACAGTAGCTTTTAGCAGTCCCACACATGAAAAGTTGCAAAAGCCTATAACATAATAGTGGATGTCTGGTCAAGTAAGAACCCATGTTTTTTTGAACAACTAAGGATTGTTCAACTTGTGATACTGGGGGAAGACTGTTCCAGAGTATTCATGCTTTTCATCCTTGTCCAGCAGCTGTTTGTGTGTTTATGGGTTTGAGGGAAAGTAGAGAAATGGAGTCTGCCATTTCAGCAAACCAGTTTCCATGAAAATACCTGTAGAAGAGGTAGAGAGCATCTGTGAGATAATGGCCAGAGTGATTTGTGAAAGAAAGTTCACTAATTAACAAAACTGCCCTCTGGATAGATGTTGAACGGAAAAGCACACCTAGTATTTTTTGATGCAGGGAAAGTTATGCCAGAGATGTGAATTTCTTTGGAGATCTGGATATTTATCTCATAGTTTTTGTGAAATAAGGTAAGATTGTTTTGGTGACATTAAAGTTGACAAGGTGATCCTCATCTCAGAGATATAAGCAAAGAAATTACTGTTTAGCGCAGTGATTATGGAAGAGCATCTAGCTTAGGCCATTTGGATGCTGCAAAGTTTTCCAAATGAAAAAGACAAATGGAGTATTGTCATCAACAAAACTGGAGATAGGATAGGTCCTTTACAAAAAGCAGAGAGCATGGACAAAAGTATATCTCTATGGGGAGGCGATTACTCTGGCATTAGTGGAAAAATCTAAAGAAAGGCTACCATCCATTGCGAAATGCTGTGAATGACCAGAGAAGAAACTAGCAATCCAGCTGCAAAGGATGAGTGATAGACAGTAAAATGGTAATTTGGTAAGCAGCTCTTTGTACAAGACCCAATCAAAAGTCTTGTAAATAGCTACAGTGACCATACAGATTTCACCAAACCTTTCCATAACAAGAGATGTTAGCACAGAGATATGCTGTGGACTGAGAGTGGTAGAACCCATATTGGTGTCATTAGCTAGTTTGCTTCTAGGTGGTGATTATTAATGACTTTTTTCCATTAATTTCACTAGAATTGAAATGAGTGCAAATGGACAATAATTGGATGGATGGCTTTTATCTCATTTCTTTGGGATTGGTTGGATATAGGCTAGTTCCCATGTTGAAGGGGAGATGCAAGCTTGAGTATGAGAGATTGTAGAAATGATACAGGATGGGTGTTAGTTATAGGCACAATTTGGGTAGGATACGATCAGGACCAAAAGATTTACTGGTAATCAAGCCATGCAGATTCTTTTGATATCTTTCTGACAAGAGGAGGCAACCTTAGTTAATGCTAGGATATCCTAATCGTCAGTGTAGGAGTTGGAGGAGAAAATGATGCCTGGAGGTCAGTCTTGTCTTTAGACAATGCTATAGTGGTATCATCTTGATGCAGAAGAGGGATGGAAACGTGGATAAACGGAAGTTTACTCAGTGGCCTTTGTGAGGACCATAAGATGACTGCTATTTGAGAAGAAGGCAAGTTTGTTACACTAGGCCCTTTAGAGTCACATTTGGATTGCTTGGTGATTTTGCTTCTAGTGTGTGTGTGCTGTTTTGGAGGCAGAGTGGGATGCTGGAGTTCTGGTTTGGCATAACACGTGTAATGCAAAACCAGAACTCCAGCATCCCACTCTGCCTATAAAACAGCACACAGTGAACAGCAATCAAATTTCTGATGCAAGAAATTTTGGGTACTATTGAAATTCACCATTTGATTACAGTTAATTTCCATAAAACTAATCAATTAATCAGAAAAAATTGGTGAATAAGTTAGATATCACTAGTAGTGAAATGAAACATTTATTAGACAAATCAACCAAATCATTACAAAATGTGGATACAATAAAGCACATGTTGGGTGCTGCAGCACTTGACTAATGAAGCGAAACAGATGAGACCAAAAATTTATTGATTCTTCAATATTACCTGTTCTTTGGTGTGGGGATGAAATCTGAGCCCATCATTAACCTCAGAATGAAAATTCAGTCTGTGGATGATCACCTGTATTTCTCCAAGGACCAAAAAACTGATTCTTTTGCTGGAAAGTGCATGCTGTCTTTTGAGACAGCAAAGGTGTCATTCAACAGGGATGTGTAGTAAAAAAGGATAACAGTAAATTTACACAGTTGTGTAAAGACCTCAAGAAAGTCAAAACAACAAATTGTGTTTGAGGAGTAGCAGTCTTTTGCAGCAAATGAGAGACCACATGTTAAGTGTTACTTAAACAGCTGTTAAAGAGATCAGATTTGAAGTGATGGAACATCCTTCTTACAGCCTGGACTTTGCTCCATCTAACTTCTGGTTATTTCTTAAATGAAGAGACGCATTTTAAGGGTATGAATAATAATGAATATGACAACGAAAAGGTGTGAGAAAATTGTTCCAAAATCAAATAAATTTTATCCTGCAGTTTTGAAATAAATCTTGTTGCACCAAGGAGTAAATGAATTGAAGAGGAAGAAGATTATGTTGAGAAACAGTGTATGAAAATAAAGTAGACTTCAAGCATCTGTTATTATTATTTTTTTTTTTATTTTCACTGAATATCTCTTTTTGGGTGGCAACTATCGCAACAGGGACATTGCTTTCAGACCTCCCACCCCCCACATATAGCTAGCTATTTGAGCTATATAAGTTATACATTTAGAATAGAATAAAAGATGCAGCGAAACTGGCAGATTTCGTTCTAATCAAAAAGAAAAACTTTATTTTTTTTTCACATACTAAAATTATTCATTTCAGTGGTGCCAACCTTGCTTTACACAGATACCTATTAATATTATTCAAATAAGAACTGTAATTTCAGAAAGAAAAATCAAAATCATAATTGAACAGTTTACATAATAATATAAAAAATAACTGCATTAATTGCATACAGCAAATTTATTTTAATCTCATATTAAAAATATTTGAGATTGTTACCTGACTACCAATATTCTGGTGGGTTTCTTTAACAAATATCAGCTAATCTTGTTTATTTTTTTTGCTAGAGTAATAATAGTACCTAAAAACTCTTCTCAAATTATGAACAGAATAATCGGATAAACATAGTATCATGTGAATTTTGTAAAATGTCTACAAGGGGAAAGGAGATGCAGGCATCTTCTATTGTTCTGTTCTGGTTTCTAGAATGAAATAATTTGACAGATCTGAATCAAGGAATAATATGCCAAACTGCAGTCATAAAATGCAAAAGATGTGATGTATAATTTTTTTTTTTCTCTGTATATGTATATATACACAGTCCTGCCATAAATACTGTTACAACTTTGGCAGCTTTCATGTGCTGCTCACAGAATTGCATTAGCCTGGTTATATATTAGTGGCGCTGTGCACAGCCAACAATTGTGTGTTTATCGGTATAGTCGTCTAGCTATACAGGTTAACATGCAGTGGAGAGATTATAAGAGCCATATAGCTGTAATAGCACTCCACAAGGTTGGGATGCAGCCACCTGTTATTTTCCACACGCTAAAAACACTTGGGATGTTTGTGTATCAGACTATTAAATGTTATAATGATACAGATGTATCTGACCAGTGAAGAAAATCAGTCAACCACGCTGTATTAGGATGCAACAGTTTGTGAGGGTGTGAAGGCATACCTCTGCCATAATCCTGTGAGAAGCAGGAAGTGATGTTGTGAGAGATGAACATTTTACAGAGAATGATGTCACATATACTAACTGATGCCCTGGGATGAGAGCCTATCATCATTCTACTGGACACTTCCTACTACCACAACTGATGTGGCAGAGGGTGATAAAATCAAAGGCACTTCTCTTCACAAATGAGAAGTTTTCATCATTGAAGAATCATTTAACTGCCAAAACAACTGGGTATATGTCCTGAATAGTTAAAGAGCACATGCCATAGCACCCAAGATTCAGAGAGAGGTCATTATCCTACATCAGTGATGGTTTGGTGGGATTGGGGGGGGGGGTGACATATCGGGAATATCCAAGATGCATTTCTGTGAGAAAGGGATCAAAACCTTTGCAAAGTGTATCAAGACACCATGCTGGAAAACCTGTGGCACAGGGCCTGAACAACACACCTTGTTTCACAGTAGGCAGTGGATCAGCCCATACATACAAGGTGAGGACCACGCAACAGTAGTTGGAAGCGAATGTGCCCGACCTTAAGCTGTTGGACTTCAAATGGTGGTCAGAGTTTGAGAGAAAGAGTAGTCTGCAAGAAATGACACCCAAGCATTTCCAGCTTGAAGGTGGATTTGGAGTGAGCAGTGGCAGCATTTCTGCTGGATGTTCGGCATGTTGCCATGAATATGTGGCCTCACAGATTTTGGACATGCATGAAGACAAAACGGGATGTTTCGAATATTGAATGCTGCTATGTACACATTATATATGTGATTTGTATGTGCTGAAAGCTGTAAATGATTTACTAATAGATTAAAGGTTTATGTGCTTTCAAGTTGTAACAGTATTTATGGCTAGACCAGGTATAATGGTTCTAGTAATTTACTACCCAATGCTTCATAATTAATATGTTGCAATGGCAAGCAAAGGTAATTAATAGATTTATTTATGTAAATTATTTAATGCAACACTGATATCTGTCCAGATCATTTCCAAAGTGAATTATTATGGCAATTAAACTAGATTTATACAATTAATAAAATTCTGTAAACTAATTATGACATGTAAATACATGCTATTAAGCTCAAAAGCCAAGAGTCCTATAGTTTATAATTAAAAAAAAAAAAAAATGAGCAAAGATGAACATTATTTGAAAATTATGGAAAAACTAAGTTAAAAACCAGTATTGCATCGATTCAATCTACCTGAATCCGTTGCGATTTAATTACTATAATTAGATTTAAGGAATCAACCATAATATCTGATCATGTATTTATATCACGTTCCACAATTATTAGAAAACTGTTCGGTGATGTCTTATAGGTGGTGTAGTTCATACATTTGTTGCTGCAGGATGGTTCAAGTTTTATTATATGGATATCTTCATGGAATTCAAAGACTTGCCATGGGAGGCCCACACTAATCATTATTCACACAAAGCGTATCATACCCCTTAAATTCATTTACTGACAAAGCACACGCAACTGCTTCTGGCAATCCCCATTGACCAGTCAAAGCAAAAAAAAAAAAAAAAGTTCTTTACCTTGCCATTACACTGTTACACAACTTCATGAGGATCAGCTTCTCTTTCATCTATTCATGTATTGAAAGGTTTCTTCAGGATCTACTCTATAACCCCCTTTAGTAACTTATATATTTCTATCTTATCCCCTCTTTTCCTCCTATTGACTGAACTTTTTAATCCAGAAAGGCTTACAAAGTTTAATTTATCTTTGCAGGAAGGAATTTCACAAACCATGCGCTTCCAAATCCTCTCTCCGCTACTTTCACATCTTCAAGAAACCTGTGCAACAAAATACGTACATGCTAGTATAGATGTGAGTGTAACAAAGCTTATAAAGAGGGATAATTTCCTCTTTATAAGCTTTCCTCTTAACACCCAATCCTTTGAGCAACAGCTCAAAGGATTGGGTGTTAAGTTTGCTTAACTTAAGATCCTTGGAGATATGATGAAATCAAAGCATAAGTCATTTTCCATAAACAGGTAGGTAGCAAAATGGTGTACCGTATTTACTTGAATATAACTTGCCCTCACATCCCCGATTTCCTTTACGAAAAAAGAAATTTAAGCGTATCACATATTTGCACACACAAATATGTGATACGCTTAAATTTCTTTTTTCGATTAACACTATTCACTATCTCTTTAAAAAAGAGATAGTGAATACTTAGAGATAGTGAATGTTGTTATGGCAGTTTCTGATATTTTGGAATTTGGGTGAAGAAGAAAATCAGCATTTCAACTCAATTGTTGTTGAGGTGCGCAATCTTTTGTTAATACTGCACCCATCATATGCATAATGATGAATGCAACCACAGAGGAAATGTGGAAGTGGGAACATTAAATTCTTCTTGATTTTGGATTGCACGGGGGGGGGGAGAATAAGAGACTCATTAGAACTGTTGTACAACTGGGTTTTGAGAGCTTGGGACATGATTTTGCCAGAAATAATTAATTTAATTACAGAAGCATTGTCACAAAATATCCAAATATATATATATATCACATGAAGGTGAGTGGCCAATCACATAAATAAGGTTGATAATTAAAATTTAAATGCATTCATTTTATAAATGTGAGCAAGTATAAATTATGAGTAATCTAAATTGAAGTTTATAATTATTGAGGATTTAATTATAAACATCGATTTAGATTTTCGCTGAAAAACTTTAGTTTCTGATAATCTCCAGATATATCTCGCACCACGATTTTTTAACTTTAATTTGTTTTGGGAAAAAGTGCAAGTTATATTAGAGTAAATATGGTATAAGTAGTGAGACAATCCGTGAAGGTCAACAGTGTTCTATATATATATATATATATACAAGTGGACTAATTGTAAAGATACTCTATGTGCAAAGAAGTTTTGTTTACCCACTTGCGTAAAGGATTAAACAAGAATATAATTTGTCAAGTATAATTTACTTTCACTAATTGAATATGTTGAATCCATTCTGTATACAAGGGTGGTCAGAAAAGTTCTCAGCCTTGCCCATAGATGGCAACACCATCGGCACAATTATTTTTTTCTAAGTTGGTACATCGGTCATAAGTATCCATGTGAAATTGCAAATCATTCTATCAAGCAGTTTGTTTTATACAGCTGTCTGAAGCAAAAGTGTTGTCTGTATCCCTTGAAATGGATAAAATTGAGTATTGTGCAGTTATAAAATTCTTTGTAAAAGAAGGTTTAACGCGAGAAGAAATTCATTCAAAGCTCATAAACGTTTATGAGCACTCTTCTCATTCTTTTTCGACAATTAAGAAATGGGCTGCTGAGTTTAAATGGCCATACCAGCCTTGAAGAGGTTACACTTTTTGGATGTCCTTCATGTGTATCAATACCAGAAATTATTGATGAAGTGCATGATATGATATTGGATGACTGGCAAGTCAATGTGTGCGAAATTAATGAGAATATAGGCATTTCAAAAGGACGTGTAGGATATATTTTGCATGAAGAATTGCAAATGAAAAAGCTTTGCACAAGATGGGTGCCACGCTTGCTCACAGCAGATCAAAAATGCACTCACATGAAAATCTCTGAATAGTGTGCTTGGAGCATTTTAACAAGAATAAAACCGATTTTGTGCGTCGATTTATTACTATGGATGAGACTTTAATTCACGATTACACACCAGCAGAAAGGTCACAGCATTGGTGTTTTGGGATGCTAAAGGCATTTGGTTTATTAATTATCTTGAAAATGGTAAAACAACAACCAGAGAATATTATTCCGATCTTTTAACCAGACTAGACGAAAAAATTCATGAGTAAAGACCCGGTTTGCAGAAGAAAAAAAAACATTTTTCACCAGGACACTGCACCTGCCCAAAAAGGTGATTTGACAATGAGAAAATTAAGGGATCTGCACTATGAATTGTTGGAACATCCACCCTATTGCCACAGATTTGGTTCTCTCTGAATTCTCTCTTCCCAAAGCTCCAACTCTTCATCGCTGTCAGCATTTTTCTTCGAATCAAGAGGTGATTGCAGCTGTAGAGTGGTATCATTGCTGGAATAAATGTATTAGTCTTAAGGTAGATTATGTTGAAAAATAAAAATAATTTTGAAATTATAAATTCATTTTTTCATTGTTAAGCCAAGAACTTTTCAGACCTCGTACTAATATTGTATTCAGCTGATATTATTATTTATTATTATTATTATTTGACATCTCCAGGGAGTCCAAGACTCATCGAGGGAGGGCACCTATTCTACAACTCTCAGTCTCCATTACTCAACCTCGTCCACCAAACGCATCATCTAAACCAATGCCATCTACTGTCCACCACCACTAGTATTTTCACGGATATTCATAAATATGCCCACGTCTGGATTTGAAACTGCAGTCTTTTGCGGTTTCAAATGTATTGTAGCTACTAATAATTCATGTCTGTTGCACAGTCTGCACCTGGAAAAAGTCTTGAGAGACTGAATTGCACTTGTCCATATTCTTTCTGCAAGTATGCAGTCAATTTGATTTCTGTATTGTCTATAAGGTTTACAGTCTCTGTTTGTGTTGTTTAAAGCAGGTGTTAGCAACAAACAGAATTCTCTGCACGATTCAACTAGTCTCTTCCCTGCAGTGTTATGAATACCTAAACCAAAACGATCTGTTATTCCTTGTTCCTCCCACCTTTGCATTCCAATCTCCGATAAGTAGCCATAAATTTTGCTTTGGTGTTGCATCCATCACTTCTTGTAACTCGCCATAAAATTCTTCTATGTCTTCAGGTGCCTCTGTAGTGGGTGCATAAACCTGCATGATGATGATGATCATATTCATTGGATGTCCACTGACTCTGAGAGAAATGATTCTGTCAATCACTGGATTAGCCATCTTTTTCCTGAGTAAGAAAGATACTCCATTTTTATGACTCGTCTCATCTCCTGAGTAATACACCATATATTCCCCTGACTGAAAATGGCCCATTCCTGTCCATCTAAGTTCACTTATTCCCAATATATCCAGCTTCTTGCACTCCATTCTATCTTTATTATTTCCAGCTTACCTTGGTTCATACTTCTAACATTCACAGTTCCAATGTTGTGGGTTCTTGTGAAACAGGGAGCCTACCTTTTCCAACCAGCAACATCTGCAACCAAGCTTTCTTCTGGGTTTGACCTGAATACATCATAATACTGGTTCTACTTGTGGAAGCCCTCTGTTCTTTCCCAGTTGCATGTTGATATCTTCAGGCCTGGGGGGGGGGTCTTATCATCCAACACCATATCATACTTTTTCATTTTTGGCATGTTCATAGAATGTTCTTGGCAAGGCAAGAACAGAGGTGGTTTGCCATTGCCTTCCTCTGGAATATTTTTCAACTTTCCAGTCTAGATCCACATTGTTCTGTGAAAATGGGGATATCTCTGGAAGGATGTGACTCTTGGCCACACAGTGCAGTCTTGGTAAAGGAGAGGCTAAATCTCCGTATTAGAGATGTATTGTGCATATTTTTACCCTGGAATAATTCCCAGTAAGGAAATTATCCCTTACCCCAATACATACATACCATACAAAATATGTATTAATGGACTGTTTATATTATCGGTAAGCATCAGTAGACTATTAGTAAAGTGTTTGGGGAGTCAAAAGTTATATGCGGATTTTGAACGTGGGGGTTGCACGCTCCTCCCCTCCAGCGTTGTTCAAGGGTCAACTGCATATTACTATGCATTATGGGAAGGGTCAATAACCAGACTGGTGTATTAAGGTCTCACCAGTGGGAGCCAGACCCAGGAAGATACTAAGGTTTGATTAATGCATATATGACTATATATGTATTAATCCAAGGCATATATTTTCTATATAAGTAGTAAAATTGATGCGAGGTCAACAGCCTCTCTGTATGAGTAAAGATACTTCACACATGAACTTTATTTGCTTACACTTAGATAAAGGATTAAATGAGATCATAATTTCAGTGTGGTATAAGTTGGATAGATATATTGGTAAACCATGGGGCTTCCAATATGTTAACTGTGTTTGCATCTGAAGCCATGAAGTGTGAGGAGAGAAAAACAAGCAGAGTTAAGCACAAATTGCATCTAATCATTTCCATATTTTTATAGGCATTTGTTCTGCTTTACTTTGATGTTCTGTTGGGCAACCAAGCAATATATATATATATATAAATAAATAAAATGAGACTGCTTGTGTCTCTTTTCTGTATTTCACATTTGCTATTTAATTTATACAGTAGAATCTGCTTATTGTGATCCGATTGATAATATCAATCGGCTATTATTATCAAAATCAGTCAGTCCCAAAACACATTGTTTAAAATGAATTTAAAATAATCCATCTATTATAATCAAAGTTCCAGTTATTGTTATCAATATCCTTGAATGTTTAACCTTTTGTGTCTCAGAATTGTAAGAGATAAGGGTTAATTATTATTATTATTCGTGGCACCCACTGCACAACTCTGTCTCCACCACTACGCCGAACCTCTACTACCAATTATCTACATCAGCGCCATCTACTGCCCACCATCACAGCTAGTATTTTTTGTCTGTAAATTGCGTGTGTTCTGAAGGGCCGATTTGTCTGTATGTGAGATGAAAAACTAGAGTTTCTGGGAGAAAAAACCCTGCTAATCTGGAGAAGACAAAAAAACATTTGTTGAAATTTAACTTTTTTTTTTTTTGTTAATCTTCCTTTAAATCTTATTCTTCTGTAAATCTTATATCTTCCAGGCACAGAGGGGTGAGGGTATAAATAGTTTGTGATTTTTTGAGTTTATTTTCGTGCTCTTTCAGTAAGTGAAAGTGAATTTGACAAGTGTTTGTTAAAACAGTCCTTAGTATTATGGCAGAAGCAAGTAAAAGATGTAGATTTATCTTTTCAAGTAAAACAAAGAATTTTGGAGTGTATGATAAGTTGCCCAAAATGAGTCAGCGTTAGTGTGGCTGTACATTTAAAAATTTCACAACCACTCTTGTTGTAAGATCTTAAAAAAAACAGATCAAACATTGATATTTCAGCTTTTACTAATGAGAACATGTATCGGAAGAGAGCCCAATCTGGTAAGGCTACTCAAGATGAATCGGCATTAAAAATTTGATTTAGTAACGTTCATGAAAAGAATGCTTCAATTAATAGCCCTTTGATGCATTAAAAAGCAGAAGTTGTAAAAACAATGGGCAAAGAATATTTCATTGCAACTGATGGATGATTTAACAGGTGGAAATTTAACAATTTCTATGAAATATTTAACAATGAGAAAATATTGTGTACAAGCATATTCATGGTGAAGAAAAAAAAAGTGCTGATTTTTTTTATCAGCTGATTCATGGATTAAGACTGTGGCCAAAAATTATTGCTGAATATTCTCCTTCTGAGGATATTTACAATGCAGACGAAACAGGACTATTTTTGTGAAATGCCTGAGCATACTTTTGTTAAAAATGAAAGTACTAAAGGATTTAAATCTTCAAAAGAGCAAGTGACAGGTTTTCGTTGTACTAATATGAAAGGTGAGAAATGAGAGCTCCTAGTGATTGGAAAATGTAAAAGTTCTCGGTGTTTTAAAGGTGTCAAAAGTTTGCCTGTTGACTACTGTTCTAGTGCAAATGCTTGGATGACTAATGACATTTTCAACAACTGATTAAGTGGGATCTTAAAGCAAAAATTGTCTTGTTAGTAGACAACTGTAATGCGCACACAATTTATCGTTAAAGAACATCAAAGTAATTTTCTTGCCTTCAAACACTATATCGTTAATTCAACCATGTGACACCAAGGCATCATATAAGTTTTAAAGCTTATTATTGCAGGGAAGTTCATGCGAGAATTATAGCTGATGCAAGCGCAATTGCAAAAAAGATTTCCCTTCTTGATGCATTGCATTTGGTAGTAATGTCATGGAAGCAAGTCTCAGAGAAGACTACTGAAAACTGGTTCCAAAAAGGTGGATTTTTTAAGACAAACTCTGAAGCTCCTTCTTCCAAAGAATTTGAATATCTTACAAATGAAATTTTTGATAAAACCCCGACAGTATGTCAAAAGAAGAATTTGAAAATTGGTTGGATATTGATGACATTGTTGGGAATATGTCAAGCTGTTTCCGATGAGAACTTTAAACTAACAGAAGAAAGTGAACCTAAAAAACAGATAATACAAGTATATAGAAGAACAAATTTTAGAAGCTCCTCCAACCAATGCCTACTAGATGCAAGAGGCTCTATGAATACTTTGTCACGGTGTGCAACATAGAGTGACAAACTTCGAAAGGCATTATGAGTATGAGCAATTTATTCATGAACTACTATATTCGAAGACACAACAGATAACACTAGACAAGTTTTTAAAGTAAATTATATGTTGTTGCTTATTAAAAAGTTGTTTATAACAATAAATTAAATAATGTTCAGAACAATAAATTGAAATGAATGATGCAATTTTTTATATCCTTTGGTTATTGTTATTGAAAAGCAACCATCTCAAAGTGATCACAATAAGTGGCATCTACTGTATTTGTATTTAAGTTTTTGTACATATTTATTATCAGGAATGATGTTTGGAGTTCTGGAAGATCTTCAAGTAAAAAGAAGCTTTAATATTTATATTTAATCATGAATAGTAACACATAAAACTGGAATTTTTTCGTGTGGCTCCTGCCTAGTTAGAAAATATACTGTCTGTGGAATATGCATTTGGTGTACAAGAATATATTAAGATTTAATGCACTGAATGAAAGCAGTAAACACAGGTTTAATGGTTTCAATATTTCATCTCCTTCACAAGACATCATCTGGAATGCAATATGAGAACTGTAATAACATATGCAAAACAACACAGGAACTAAGTGAAAGATATTAGACTATAAGCCTGACGTCCTAAGAGAGGCAGCCTTTAAATGGGTGTTTTCAGACAGATCTAAGAATTGTTTCCCAAATCCTGAAGTTTTGTATGCCCATATTTATTAAGATTTGGTTAGTTTTTTTTTCTTCTCTTTAACACTGATGTTAATTCAAAAAAAAAAAAAAAAAAAAACCTATCATGTTTGTATTTTGCTGCAGTGAAGCATAAGTTTTTTTTTCCCTATTTAATTTTGTGCAAAGTGTGCATATAATTGTGCCAATGGATGTACACGGTTAGAAAGAAGTTGTGGAAGCCACCATGGGCAAGGTGCATTGTGCCATGCAATGTCATGTGTTGCATCCCAGATGATGTCTTGTGAAAGAGATGAAATATTGAAACCATTAAACTGTGTTTACTTCTTTCATTCAATGCATTAAATCTTAATATTTTGTAGCCAGTATATATAATGCTTCTAAGTCAGTGCAACTGTATCTGTGTGAAATGACTGTTACATGAGAACTCAGAGTTTGAATGAGGAGTTGTGATAGGTACTATGTTCCAGACTTAGCTGGTCAGCAAATTCTTGACAAATTGAGTCATCCCACGTCAACAATCAGTGATACCATACTGAGATGGAAGTGCAGGGAGTCCACTGCAAGTACTACCTGCAGTGGACAACCCACCACACTCATCAAACGTGACCATGGGGATGCTACAGCTGCATAGAAACATTCAGAAAATGAAGCTCACAACATGGGTTTTCATGGTAGGACTGCAATATGCAAGCTCCTCATTACCCAAACCAGCATGCAGTTATTATCTTTAGTGGTGCAAAGAGCATGTAGAGTAGTATGTGGAAGCTTTGGAAGCTGTGTTATGGAGCAACAAATCATACTACACCCTCTGCCGAGCAGATGAATGGGTATAGATATGGCAGGTACCTAGTGAACGTCTCTTACCAGAGTGCGTAACCCCCAACTATGAAATTGGAGGTGGCAGTATGATGCTATTGTTTTTTCTGTTTTGTTTTTTCTGGTTTGGCCTCAGACCTCTGTTTGTAGTGTCATGAACATTGAACTCAGAGAGATATCTGAACATTCTGGACAATGAAAATACTTCCTATGAAATAGACAATTGCTTCTTTCAGCAAGATAATACATCGTACCATAAGGCTGCTCTGTAACTGCATGTTTTATAGTAGATAAAACATGCAGTATCTATTTTTGTAGATATGAATGCCACCTACAGAGCTCTGATCTCAATCCTACTGAACATCTATGGTATGAATTGGAGCAATTGGTGAGGTCAAGGGACGTCTGCCCCCACAACAGTCCTGGACCTCATTACATGTCTACAGGAAGAATGGTCCAAAATTCCCATTTATTGCTATCTTACGCTTGTGAAAAGTATGCCCCATAAGATTGCTGCAGTCATTGCAGTGAAAGGAATTCCTACTTCTTATTAAGGTGGGTGCCCATGGTTGTATGTTTCTTACACAGCCATGGTATCCACCTTAATAAGATGTGGAACTTCCAAGGATTTCTTTCCAAGTAGTGTGTGTCTTATCTTCTTCAAGACTGTTGTAGCAGATCCTCTAGTTTGACCATAATAGGATAAATAGCAACTGTTATGGTTGCAAGAACAAAGAAGCCTTGTATACATCTAGAAC
This sequence comes from Typopeltis vanoorti, assembly GCF_054136105.1. Lineage (NCBI taxonomy): Eukaryota > Metazoa > Arthropoda > Arachnida > Uropygi > Thelyphonidae > Typopeltis > Typopeltis vanoorti. The sequence continues at coordinate 123,390,806 of NC_143550.1, forward strand.
TGAGAGATGGGGGGATGAGAGCTGATCTTCAGGGGAGTGGATAAGAGCAGCTAGTTTCAAATATGGTTTGAAAGCAGTACAACATTATATTATTAAAGTTCCAACTATATTTTGGAATCAGCAGCAGATTTAAAAAAAAAAATACCAAATTTTAATATAGGTATATGAAAATTCCCTAGATTTAGTAAACTGATTCTTGGATCTTTTGCCCAACAGCTGAGGCTGCATACCACTGGCCTACAGAGGATGCTCCTCTTAGGACTTTAACTTACAGTCTAATATCTCATCATCCTTTTACCTTGCGGTGTCGAGGGTTTGTTAATCATCGGACCTCAAACCGTTCACAGGAGGAGGTGGTCATCCCTACACCCCAGTGTATCCTATGTCCGTAGTGTTGAGTTCAAGGCCAGTTTGCCTGCTTTGTGGGATGAAAAACCCCAGGATAAACCTACTGTCCACACCCAAGACCGGCTAACTTGGCTATGGCTGAGAAAGATCCTTCAGCTCCTCACGTCACCGACGGGAATCAAACCTAGGACACTCCTTCCCCAGGCATATGGTTGCAAGGCGCACTTCATGGATCCTCCATGTATTTTTTTTATATTGTTTGTATCCCAGATTATGTCTGTAACAAAATTCAGAACTAATAAACCAATTCTTTCACTGTGCTGTTAAATCTTATCATGAGCTTCAACCAACACCTAAGCCTAAATACACAGATGATATATACATTTCACGATTACCTGAATTTGACACAACTAAAATAATTTTCAAAATAGTAAGCCGCTACTTTAATTGTTCATATACCACCATATAGGTAAACGAGACACAGGTGCTATGTGTATCATCAATTAGGAATTACTATCTTCTAAATCTCTTTGAAACTGTTAGTAAGACTTCAAATCTCTTAATACTTACTTTTTTATTATATCAATCAGAAGCTTTTGAAATTCATATTGCAGGTACTGTGCCTGAAAAATAAGGTGAATTAACAGAGTTCAACTAGTCTCTTCTACTGTTAAGGAGATTTAGGAGGGAAAAAAATGATCGCATGTCAATTTTTTTGCTATTCTATTTCATATAATTGGACTTTTTAAAATTATGTGTTTTAAATATATTGCCTCATATTCATGGAACAAAAAACCATTCAGATTTAACTATGCCATGAATAAATATACCGTATTTTCCAGTGTATAAGATGCACCCAAGAAATTTAATACAATTTTCTGGAAAAAATCTAAACTTTAAACCATTTCAAAATTGTAATTTTTTCGATGTTGAATCACATATTTATGAAAAAATATTCTTTTGGCATTTTTTGACTGATTTTTGTTTTTGTGTGCATACAAAGTCCACTGCATTTCATGAAACGGTAACACCATGATGCACCACCTTTAATTTTACGCTCACAGGCTACTTTGACTGCATGTGTTCGAATCATTTTTGTTGAAATGGCAATGCCATTTTGCCGATTTTCTTGCACCATTTCAAAACTTCAGTCTCTAGTTCTGGCCACTTCACAATTTTTCCACATTCCGTACGCTTTTCATTACGCAAATTGTACAAAATCTCATGACCACGCCAAGTTCTAATCATTTTTTCTGTAGGCGGAGATCCAAAATGTCTTTCAGCTTCCCTATTCTTGTGTTCTTCTGCATATTTTACAACCTGCAATTTGTAACTTGAAGAATATGAATGTCGCCTGTTTTTTTCCATCACTAAAATCTACGGGGAAACATCAAACTGAACACAAAATATCTCAACACGTCAACTCAATACTGATAAACATCGGTAACTGATTTCTCGGATAAGATATTATGAAACTTGAATAGGGACTCCCCGTTCTTAGCCAATGACGCGCTAGAAGTCACGTGAAGGTCACATCAATTTGATTGCACCATTAACTGCCTACAAAGATCTTGGAACATAAAAGGGAGTGCATATGACTTTGAAAAGAGGAAACAATCTTTACCTTCATTATATAAGACGCACCCCATTTTTAAGGTAAAAAGTGCGTCTTATACACCGGAAAATACGGTACCTTTCAAGAAGCTATATAAAATTGTGTTTTAAATATGTTGCCTCATATTCATGGAACAAAAACCATTCAGATTTAACTATACCATGAATAAATATACCTTTCAAGAAGCTATATATACAAATACCACCAGGGAATTTTTGATGTAAATAGAATTTTTGTCTGTTGATTTAAACAATGTCCAAATAATGGATGATGTGAATCCCTATTTCTCATTCTATTTTATTTTCAGTAAAATAAAATATGATTGACTCCCACTACAGTAAACACTGTTGTAACAAACTCATTCATTATTTAAAGAAAAAAACTGTTGAAAAGTTGCAACCATAGTTCTATAAGCACATACTATGCTAAAGAAAATTCATTATAGCAAATTATGCACTAGAAAATCTATTCCTGCAGTTCTTATGTTTTACTACAGTGATAGTTGACTATGGTCAAGCCTGAAAAGGTTTAAAGCTTGATGATACAACTATATATATTTATTGAAAGTTTTTTCACTTGGTTATATAGGGTGATTCTAAGTTATGGTCAGAATATCTGTAGCTTATTATAATCTTCAAACCAGAAACAACAAAATAAAACTCTTGCAGAATATGAAAGTGTAACTCAAAGTTTTATTACCTATAGAATCAATACTGCAGAATGCTAAACAACTTCAACATGCACCTTTCATGGCATGTAAGACATCCAAGCTGTTTTTATCGCAGCAACAATTCTGGTCTTCATCTAGGGAGGTCACAGGGTTCTGGCAAACAGTGTCCTTCATGTATCTCCACAGGAAGAAATCAAGTGGTATAATATCGGGTGAGCACAGAGGCCACGGCATTGATCCACCATATCCAACCCAGCACCCAGGAAAATGCATGTCAAGAAATTCTCAGACAATGAGTTCAATGTGACAGTGCTCCATCTTGCTGGAACACCACATTTGGCTGTTCTTCCAACTAGGGTAACAGATACAGCTGTAGCTGTATCTGTTACCCTAGTTGGAAGAACTGTCACTGTTTTTTCTGCAAAGAAAAGGGGCCTCCAAACATGACAAAGCACACCAGACATTCACCTTTGGACTATCTCTTTCGAATACTCAAATGGCATGAGGGTTTTCTGATCACATATTGTGCAGTTATGAAGATTTATCTCTCTCTCTGATATGTGAAACGTTGTTTCATCATTAAATATCCATCACTGAATGTAATTTTCATTGGCTTCGACATTTTGGCAAAATGTCTCGGGCAAATTGGAAATGGTAGGGTTTATTGTCCTGCTCTAAAGCCTGCACAATCTGCAGTTTGTAGACAGGGAGTTGAAGATGGTTAAGAACAACTGTAGCATTCGTTTGTGGATCAAACTGCAAAGAAGCTCGTCTTGATAGTTTTTTGTGGGCTTCGATAAAATGCTTCCTGGATTTGATTACCATCTTCCTGAGAAGGGAGAATCTTTTTGGTGCTGACTACTAACAGTCTCTTGAAATTGCTTTAACCATCAGATAGCATTATCTGAAAGCAGATGTTTGCCATACTGTTCTGTAACCATGTTGCATTGTGATAACAGACTTTGTTTCGAAAAACCAAAGTACGCACATTGCTTTCTCTCGAAGAGTCACCATTTTGAAGTATGATGTCATATTATCTCCCAGACATCAATGCAGCAAGTACAGCATTGCCAAATAAAACTTTTTGAGTTACTTTTCATATTCTGTAAGCAGTTTTGTTGTTATTTCCAGTTTGAAAATTATAGGCCAAGGAAACCCAAATAATAATTTAGAATCACCCTGTACTATAAATTAAAGATGCCAAGAAATTATATTCTTGGTTTCATCCTACTGATATATTTATGGGTGCTACTTCATTAAACTGGTTTATATATATATATCAGCCTTACACACAAGATTTCCCAAGACCTATGACAACAGTGCCATGTACGGGCAAGTGGTTAAAAGAAGAAAGGAATTTGTTGTTGAAAGGAAATTGATGTTTCTTGAAGACATGGATTATAATCTGTGGGAAAAACAGTATGGTAGTCTGTCCCAAACAGCAGGTGTGGGAAACAAAGGAGGAGAAATTGGTTTGATAAGATGAGCTGCTGGTCATGTTCATACATGATTAGAGAAATGCCAGTGGCCATGGGAATACCTATAAAAAAAAAAGGACATCGTGCAGCAAAGAGTGCTGGAAAACAACTGGATGGAGTTACTATGGACTCAAACTTGTGCCAGAAAGATCCATTCCAGGTGGCAAGCTCAGTTCCATTAGTATGTCACTAAGAATGGGAATCCCTTACTTGGAATGAAAACTGTAGAGCTCATTGGTTTTAGCCACAAGCTACTATCATTCTTTCACTTTCCTCTAAACAGAGGTGAAACACTTGCTGATTTGCTCTTGCTGCACCACTGGCAGGGGAGGAATGGACTAGAGTGGTCCAAACACTGAATATACCCAAACTAATACAGTTACAGATTTTGTACCTCATTTCCAATTCCACCATGAAATAAAGCAAAATATCAAAGGCAAATTGAATGGTGTATATCATCCAGAGTATTTTAATAATAAGGTGCGACACCTTTTGGCAACTCATATATGAAAATATGACTTATGCATTACTTCAACCTTGGTATCGCCTCTGGTTCTGGCTCCCACTGATGAGACCTCAATAAAGGTTGAAACCAGTCTGGGTAGTGACCCTTCCTATAATCCATAGCATTTTATATATATACTCATAAGGATATCTGCTTTGCTTTATGGAATACTAAGGCAAGTGATGTGAAGTCATAATCTTCTATATATGAGTTGCCCCAGTACTAAAAAAGTTCAGGCACAAACTTGTTTGTTTACACTTGGATAAAGGATTAAACCAAGTATATAATTTCTATAATTTCTTGGTATCTTTAATTTATGGTGTATATCATCATTAAGCAATAATTCTACGTATAAAAAGGAGTCTGCTAAAAATAGAGTTTTTAAAAAAAACATACAAGAAACAATAATATTAAAAAATTAAAGCAGAGAAAAATATGCATCCATCCCTTTCTCTTCCATCCAAGATGGGTTGAATCCCCTGATAAGGAATTTCATGCAGCTGGGTTGCCATTCCTCTGCTGCATCCCTCTTAGGAGTAAGTATTTTATGTCTATAGAACTATGTTTACAGGTCTAGTCTGCCTGTTCTGAGGGATGAAAAACCAGAGTTTCTGGAAGAGGTAGCAAAAAAAAAAAAAAAACCTACCTCTGTATGAGACTGGCTAGCTCACCATTTGATTGGAAAAATGTAATAAAGGTTCCTCACATTGTAGACAGGATTTGAACCCAGGACTTTTCAATCAAAGGGCTTGTCTATACCGAGCTATAGAGGCTCCTAAAAAAATATAAAACATAATAATGCTGAATTAAATTAAAAAAAAACTGACTAAAGACAAAATAAAATTCAAGATCTCGTCTTTTTTTCCCCCCTTAATTTAAAATGCCAATGCCTCTTAAATTCAAGATCCGTAAGGAACAGAGGAACCCCACTATTTATCATTTTGATTGACACAACAGGAGAAAGCATTTTGTGTTGGAGTTTGCTAAATGTGGTTCTGTGACTACAAAGCAAAAATCATTATGTCTTTGATTTGATACAACTAGCCTCCACCAGGTCTTAATAAGGCAGCCACATGTGTCTGAGGAAGCCATGAATCACTTTTGTGTCACTGTTAACAAAGTATTAGGAAATTGATAAGGACGGCTACCTATGATAGGTATCCCTCACTCCATGGTTTTGCACATTCTCCATAGGTGGTTGAAGATGAAACTTCTTGCAACTGCTACAGGCCCTGAAGAAGGAAATTAAAGTGAAATAATAAAACTTCACTATTCAGAGTCGCATGGAAAAATGAAGATAACTATGCAAATTGCTTCATGTTCAGTGATGAGGCTACATTACATTCAAGTGGGAAAGCGAAGCACCATAATGTCCATGCAGACTTTGAAAATCCACATGATTGAAAACGAAAGGGACTCACCTGAAGTTTTTTTGTGTCATAATTATGCACAGGTCTTTGGTTCATTCTTTTTTTTTTCTAGAGAACACAGTGACAGGGATCCGGTATCTGGACATACTGATGAGAACTACAGGAATATTCAGACTTCATTTACAAGCAGGATGGGGGTCTGAGTTACTTTCGTCACAGGGTCAGTAGGTTCCTTAACAAACATCTACCATACTTCTGGATTGGGCATTCTGTTCAAAACATGGATTAATTTCTGAAAGATTGGCCACATCATAACACATCACATGATTTCTAATGTTGGGTCTACTTCAAGAACTACCTTTTCCAGGCAGACTTCAGGAAATGAAGGAATGTATAATAGTAGCCATTTTAACCATTAACGTTGATATATTACAAAGGATCTGGGATGAATTAGTTTATGGAATTGATGTGTGACATGAGGAATGAATATTCAGCATCTGTAAGATTATAACAATAACTGTGATAGTTCCTTTGCACACTGGTTTAAATATGTTTATATGAAACCTAGTTACTCAGAAGTAAATATCTGAAAGTTCAATTCATGTTAAATCATCTTCTATAGCAAACAGTGTTATGTTTTTCCTCTGGTAATTTGATTTTGTCACTGTGACAAAATCAAATTATGAGAGGAAATTTGCTGAGTAGGTCAAAATCCCAAAGAATTCTTTGCAGTGTGTGGCAAGTAAAAGGAAAAATGACTACCAAAGGGTAACTTTAATGAGAGCTGATGGCAGAAAGGTGAAGAAAAGCAGAAATAATGGTTGATATCCATTATTCTGCAAGGATGACACTAAGAGATATTGCAATGTCAGATGCATCAGGGACTGATGTAAGAATTGAAGTAGATGAACTGAAGGTGCTTAAGATGTTATAGTACATTGATGTGAATTTGGCTTCTCTATTATAAGAATGTGCAAGGGTACCAGCAGCAGCACCTTTGACCCAATAAGGTCCCAAGGAAGTGGAAAGAGGGAAAAATAGTTCAATTGCATAAAGGAGGCTCAAAGACAAGTAGCAAATTACTGACCTATCAGTATCTAGGAAGTGGTGGTTAAGTTATTAGAGAAGTTGGTTAAGGAAGAATTCAGATATGGTGGATGAGAAAATGACTATGTGGGAGATAGGTAGTTTTTTAAATGAGTAGGTAGTTTCCTTACATTAGTAATTTACTCACTTTTTTAAAATAAAGTGATATTTGAGTTTTATATAAGAAACAGCTACATGATATTGTTGGCCTTTGAAAGACATTTGACAGGATGCCACATGGAACTGTTATATATAACAGTTCCATAACCAATTTTTATTTGCTCCAATTTGTAAATTGGAGCAAATAAAAATTGGTATGAAGCTGGCGATATGGATAAGAGTGTAGCTAGTGGGCAGACAAAGTATATGAAGAAGCTGAATCCAGGAGAAGGTGAGTGACCAGCTATGTGCTGCACAGCTCTGTACTTGAGTGCTGTTATTTAATTTGTGCATTAATAATGTAAATAATTTGGGAGGAAATATCCAGTTGTTTGCTGATGATACAAAACTTGGTAGAGAATTAGTTAATAAAGTTGATGCAGCAGGATGGAGAAAGAAAATAGTTGTCAGTTTAACGTGATATTTTTGGATAAAAAAAAAAATACAATGTATACTACACTGCCACAACTGGATTGCAGGGAACTGATGAGGCTAGGATTCAGAGGGGTGGGGGGTAACTATGGACAGGAAGCTGAAGTTTAGAAGTCATTCTGGAAAAGTGAATAGTTCATCAAATTTATAATAAATCAATAATCAATTCATCAAATTAATAGAGTGACAGCTGATTTATATAAAGGGAATGGCTAGGGGATGGATACGAAACTGGTGAATATGGATAAAAGGGTGGCTGATAGACAGATACCAAAAAGTAGTGTGTGTGTGTGTATATATATATATGGAGAAGCAGAATCCAGGAGACTAGTGGTGTGCTATAGGGCCCTGTGCTTGGACCCCTGCTGTTTAATTTTAATTTGAACATAAATGATATAAGAAATAATTATTTAAAGGGAGATATCGGTTATTTACTGATGATGGCAAGTTGTGTAGGATAATAGGCGATGATTTACATGAGTATGGGCAAAACATAATGGATATCAATTTAATGTAGAAAGTTATTATGCATTTTGGAATGCCAAGATTACAAGCTTTGTACCACATTAAGGGAACTGTACAGGAAATTGATAAGGCCAGGGGATTTGAGGATAGTAGAGCGAGAGAGAGTTGGTGTTTAGAGGGTATATTGTTAAAGTAGCCAGGATACCTCACAGCATTACTTGGTTATTGAAGAAAACACTAACAAGCAGAGATAAGGGAGTTATCATTCCTCTTTATAAAGCCTTGATAGAACCACATCTCAATTACTGTGCTCAGGTCTAGTCACCTAGGTTTCTTGGGGATGATGAAATGGTGGAGTGGATCCAGAGGTGAGTGACCATGATGGTGAGTAGTCTGTGGAACACTCCCTATGAGGATAGATTGAGGGTTTGTGGATTGTAAAAGTTGGTTGATAGGCAAAAAAGGGGGATATGATATAAACATTTAAGTTGCTTAAAGGATTTTATAGGACTTTCAGCACTTGGCTAGAGGAGGCAGAACAAGAGGCCATTCCTGAAAGTTGGGCAAGAGTGTAGTTAGCAAGGGCATGAAGACTAGATTTTTTGCTTGGAGAGTGGTCAGTGAATGGAAAGCCTGTGTCAGTTGTGATTGCTCTGTCTGTTAATGGTTTCAAGGAAAGCTATGATAGATATTGTGTTGATAGTTTAGGTCTCCCATGAGTTAGTTCATGGAGGTGTTCATGTAATAATGATAAATTATTGTTCAATGCATTAACAAATGAGATATGGAGGTTATTATTTCTCTGTATAAAGCTTTGATATGGCCACATCTGGACTACCTACCTCACAGATTTGGTTACCTGGATTTCTTGAGGGATAAGGAAGAGGATTTAGAGATGAGTGTCCAAGATGATGGCAGAAGTTGAAATTTTTTTCACTTGGTTATAAATTAAAGATGCCAAGACTTTATATTTTTGGTTTAATCCTTTATCCCAGTGTAAGCAAACAAAATTTACACATGAAGTACCTTCACAACTGGGCTACTTGTATATAGAGGCCAATGACTTCACATCAACTGCATTAGTATACCATAATGCAAAGCACACTCTCTTTTGGACATGTATAATGCTATAAAAAGAGAAGATTATGAGAAGAGCCACTATGGCAGGGTCACTACCCAGATCAGTTTCAATCCTAAATGGTTGTCAATTAAATTAACATTACCTTTCACTCACAATGCCAATTTATTTAAATTATCCTGAAGGATATCTGCATCACTTTATCAATTATTGCCCTTTCCAATTTTACATTGTCAGGAAACAAGTGAATATCCTCCTTTTAAATCATGCCCTACATCATTAATATACATCATGCCCTACATCATTAATATACAAATTAAGGATAGTGGTCCAAGTACAGAGGCTTGAGGAACTCCACTGGTTACACTTATTCTTCTAGATTCAACTCTACGATATGCTACTTTCTTGTGTTTATCTGTCAAGCCACTCCCCCCCCCCAATCCATGCTACCAGCTTCACATCCATTCCCATTTGTTCCAACTCATGTAATAGTTTTCCATGCAGTATTATGGTGTAGCCATTTCCTTTATTGCTTTATTATAAAATGTAAATAAATTATTAAGTCCTATCTTTTACAAAGCTGTACTGCATCTATTAGAGTATAATATTCCTATCCACCTATTCCTAAATCTTATCTTTAACCAAATTTTCCAATACTTGAACCACCACTGTAATTTGCTATTTCTGTCTTGGGGGTCTCCATTATGAATGACACTGTCTTACTCTCTTGAAACCTTGCTGGAGCTGAGGCTTAGATTAAACAACTTCATCAGAGGCACTTCCAATTCTCTTGCACATTCTCATAACACACACACACAGGCTGACATGCCATCCAATCCCACTGCTGTATTCACACTGACAGTTTCCAATATGCTGAGCACCTCCAGTTTGTCTGCATCAATTCTCAAATCAGTCTTTGTCATATCATCAAGTGCAAAGTCTCTGCCTGATAATGCCCTTGAAAAGTGATCACTCAGCAACTCAACTATTTCTTCAGCTTCTTCCACTTCTACCATCAGCACTGATCAAAGTTATCTCCATAATCATTTTGCCTCATACTCACTGCATAGCAAAATAAAACTTTTAGATTTACTTTGGCATTCTCACCTAAATTTAGCCTTCCTTACTATACCAGTTACTCTTCTTGTCCTGTGCTTTATGAGCATGCTGATCACTTGTCTTTATATTCCTTCCAAAATGTTCTTTTTTTTTTTTTTTTACAGCTCCTGTAAATTAAATGGATTAATATTACTATTAATCCATTTAATCCCTGCTTGGTTTATCTTTCTGATCTTGGGTATACCGTCTGATACTGCTTCTCTCAAACACAAACACACCCTGACTACTTCCAATGCACTACTGACCAGCTTTATGGTTCAATATAAATCCTTTCTTAACAGAAAATTCCATGTGTTTAGAACTTCCCAGAACAAGACTGTATTGTCCCTTTCCAGGAATGAAGTTATGGATATATCTTCTGATGCTATCACTAGATCCAGCACTCTCAAAACTTTGATCCCCCTCCAAGACACACTATTTCAGCTAATTATCCCCTAGTAAATATATAAATTCTACTTCCATCTTGCCCTGTACCCTTTCCTCTTTCCAATCTATGTCACCATAGTTGAAGTCTCCCTTAATAATTGTCAGGCCTGCACTAATGCTTATCTCTCAATTTTGCATGCCATACACATCTTCCTGTGGAGTTCCTCTATAATGGCAACCAATATATAGTACAAATATATTTTGTCCTATTGGCCACTCCCTTGCACCATGCACAAGATAACCCCAAATGAACCATCTCTCTCAGACCTAAAATCCTTAACTTTTATTTTTGTTGGTTCAAGTTCAACTATCATCAGCAATACCCCTCCTCCTCCTCCTTTCATATTCCCTCTATTCTTCCTGAAAATAAAATACTTATATTCTGCCCTCTGTGACCGTATCGTTTTCTGTAACCAGGTCTCACTGATGCACATAATTTTTGACCAAGCTAAGCCAAGCTGACCAAATGCTTGGCTTGGCCAAAAATTCCTCTCTTTTATTTTTGATACTTCAACATTCCCTTGGACACACAGTTACTCTTGTGTAATGTCATCACCAACCCATTCAGATTTGAAACTGCATTCGGCATTGCATAATCGTTTCCATACACCCATCTACCCCAGGGGCGGCTGAACCCACACTTGACCCCCCCCCCTCTCCGAGTTGTTCTTTCCCTGATTCTGCAGTTCCAACCTCTCACTGAACAACATTCTCATGAAACATCTAACTTCAAACCATTCAAAGAAATATAATAAATCAGGCATATACTAGTCTTTTCATCCATCAAATTCACTCCATACATATATATAAACTACACACCATTCCTCCTGGACAATCATCTCATTGACTCATTAGCAATCAGGGCCTATCTTCTCAATTCACTCCTAAGATACAAAGGCAGCAGATCCACCGTCTACTTTCTTACTCTTCTTTTTTGCTTCTATCAGCAACTCTTTCATATCTTCTGTCACTGCATATGTCTTGCCTTTCAAATCACTGGTGCCAGAAATGGTCTGATTTTACATCAGACCATTTCCTGTACCTCCTTCAATTTAAATGCTGACCAATAGCCTAAGTATAAGATATATATATATATATATATATATATTTCAAGTTGTAGCATCCAATTTATACCATATAGCTGTAGCAATCTGCAGAGTTTTTCAGAATAACAGCATTCTGAACAACCTACAAGTAGAAGGCTGATCCTGACAAACCCTATTTGGCTGGAGACTACATAACTTCTTTTTATATTTTAATATTTATATAACATATTTTAAGTTGCACTAATTAGATAACACCTTTCAGGTCTCTCTGAACTTTCTTTGATAGCTATGTAAAATCTCTTGTGGTTAAGGTAAACATGCTCATGCACAACTTTCACTCCTTTAATTACAGAAATGGATTTCTGTATGCTAGTGGCTAAACACACACACATTGCTACAGTAATATAGTTGGATAATGATGAATCCTTAAATCCTGTCTAGTACATGGTGAACATTTATAAGTACTTTCAAATAAAGATTTCTTCTATAGGTTCGGATTGAACTGCAAAGGAGTACTGAATAGCTGCTGCACATATTTTAATAGATTTAGAGAAGAGGGAGGGAAATGCTGATGCCAGTTCTGATGAACAATGATCATGGAATATCTGAAGAAAATGCAAGCAGAAACTGAATGTGTGAAAGACATTCAAATGTATTTCACCTCATAAATAACTGATGATTAGCCATAACTGGAAACTGACATATAGTATATATAAAAAAATAACTATTATCCCTTTTTTCTTCTCCAAATTGATATTGAAAGATTTAATAGGCAACACAACAGAACATATAGTACTTACTTCCATTGCTCCTATTAATTTTCCCAGGCGAACCATACCTGTGCTGACTGTACGAAGAACACCAAACATATACATACTCATAGTAAGATGTTCAGGTATTCCCAAATAAGCACACACAGCTCCAAAAATAACTACCTGAATTACAAAGAATATTTTTTAAATAAATATTTATCAAATAGCATGCATAGTTTTGGTAATATTACTTTTAGTTACTTTTTAGTAATTCTTAGATTAAATCCTATTAAACTAAATGTGAAATGTAAGGATCACTGTAGGTTGATAAAGGATTAAATAGTGGAGATAGTCAGTTGTGTGGAATGAGTGCCTTCATACAATGAGTTCTTGGAGGTGTCACTTTTTTTTTTTTTTACAGTTAAAACTGTATTATTATTATTACACCCTCCATGGAGGGGACAGGCTCATCGTGGGAGGTTCATTCAACTGACAACATTTATCAACAACATCTATATTTATCATATAGAATTTTAAATCCTTAACACTCCTTGCATTAACAACACATTCTGGTAATGCATTCCATTCACTGACAATTCTCCATGTAAAAAATCTACTCCTCACACCCTTCTTCACTACACTTTTACATAACTTCCAGGAATGACTTTTGGTTTTTCTACTTTTTTTATAATCCACTCTGGATTAACCTGATAAAATCCTCTCACTAACTTAAACGTCTCTATCATATCATCTCTCTTCCTCCTATCCACCAAATTTTGCAATCCACACTTCTTCAACCTCTCTCCATAGCCAGCATTCCAAATTCCTGATATTGTCTTAGTCACTTGCCTCTGGACTTTCTCCAATGTCTCCACATCACATTGAAAACCAGGTGACCAGATCTAAGCACAATAGTCCAAGTATGGTCTGACCAGTGCCTTATACAGTGGCACAACCACTTCCTTATCCTTGCATGTCAGAGTACTTATCATAGCAGCACAACAATGTGCAACCTTTGCAACACTAGCAATATGCCCTCTAAATTTCAGTCTACTGTCAACCATCTCACTCCCAAATCTCTAATCTCATCCACTTCCTGCAGTATGGTGCCATTGATATAGTACCCAGCCTCATATTTCTGCACTCCAAAATGCAACACCTTGCACTTATTAATATTAAAACTACAACCCCCACTCTTTTGTCCAAGTAAAAAGTCTATTCAAATCTTCCTGAAGGGATTCAGCATCCACAATGCTACTTATAATTCTTCCCAACTTTGCATCATCAGCAAATAACTGAAGATCCCCAATCAGTCCACATGATATATCTTTTACAAACAAGTTAAACAGCAGGGCCCAAAACAGAACTCTGGGGCACACCACTGGTTACCCTTCTTTTTTGAGACACTGCTCCATCATACACAACCTGCTGGTATCATTCAGAGCCAATCTCTGATCCATCAACCAATATACTATCTATTCACATCCTCTGCAGATTGTACACCAACTCATCATGTGGTAATCTATCAAACACTTTTGCAAAGTCTAAGAATATCACAGTATATGATTCTCCCCAGAATGCTTAAGGGTCAAAGCTGAATAACAGAGGAGACCTCCATATAGCCTTCGAAGGAATGCGGAAAACTGACCAGGGCTTCTGACCTAATGTCCAATCCTCACCTTCTTGTGGTGCACCCAGTTGGGTATCTACCTGGATACTGAACGAACGAGGATGGGCTGACAATTTGGGATTTAGCTGACCAAATTGTATTCTTATTGGCTTAAGCCAATATACAAAATGATGGTACAACATGACAAAATTTCATGCTGGCTGGGGCGTTGCCTGGTTAAACAAGGTCCCCATTGTTTTCGCCAAGGAACCAGGGCAAACAGCGAAAAGTCATCTACCGAATCAAATCTGAAAGCACACACCAACTCAACATCACCAGAGTTAAAGATTGGCACTATCAACATAAGAAGCTTGAATGGCAAAGAAATGGAGCTAGCTGAGGAATTAGATAAGTGCCAGATTGACATAATAGGGGTGACTGAAACAAAAAAGACAAAAACTGGTAAGATCTTTCTGAGCAATAAATACAAAATGTTATATTCAGGCAATCACAATCAAGGAAAAGGAGTAGCCATAGTATTCAACACAAAATACAAGGCTCATCTTCTTGAATGGCAGGCAGTTTCAAGTAGAGTGATGTGGGAAAATATGAGAATGGGGAACTGGACAATGAGACTTATTTGTGCCTATGGTCCCACAGAAGGTTCTACTAATGTAGAAGTGGAGGAATTTTTTAATGCTTTAGAGAAAGCAACTGACACAATGAAAAACGAAAAGTTGGTCCTTGTTGGGGATCTAAATAGCAGAGTAGGAAATGATTGTCAGACATACAAAAATATTTTGGGAAAAGTCGGAGAAAAGAGCAAAGCTAATAATAATGGCAAATATCTGTTGGATTTCTGCTCAGGACATGGACTGGTTATAACTAACACCATGTTAATGTGCACAAATGTGCATAAATTCACATGGAGAGAAGAGGCTAGAAATAAGAAAAGTCTCATTGACTATGTTATTGTTGATAGTGATGTTTTCTCCCTGGTGCAGGACATCAGAGTGTACAGAGGATTTGAAATTGGAAGTGATCACTATTTAGTCTTGAGCAGGATAAAATTGAATTTCATATTGAAAAGAATAACATGTAAGAAAGTTTTAAAACGAATAAAAATTGAGCAGCTCTCAGATGTGAACTGTATACTAAAATACACAAAGATTATTGAAGAAAAAATGAAAGAGTTTGAGAACAGGAACCAAACCTTGGAAATTCAGTGGCAAGCATTGAAGAAAACCCTGATTGATTCAGCCAGAGAGGCATGTAGTGAGGTTGTCTGCAAGGATAGAAAAATCAGAACTCCATGGTGGACACAGGAAGTTAAAGAGGCAGTGAAAGAAAAGAAGAAAGCATATCAAAAGTTCCTGGCAAATAAGTCAGCTTGTGCTCTTAGAGAATACAGAGACAAATGCAAGAATGCTAAAACACTGTAAAACTAGCTAAACAAAAGTCATGGGAGGACTTTGGCAAGAATATAGAAAATAAATATCAAGAAGGTGGCAAAATATTCTGGAGGTTGTTGAATAAGTTTAAAAATGGAGGAAAGAGTGCTGTAAAAGGAATTAGAGATGATAAAGGTGACATGAAAACTGAAGAAATAGATATCCTTGCAGTATGGAGTAATTACTTTGAAAAATTGCTAAATGAAACAAGCAGTGATAGCACAGTGGTAAAAAACACTCAGCAGGCATACAGTCAGGAATACATATCCATACGTGAAGTAGAAAAAGCCATCAAAGGCTTGAAATGTGGAAAGGTAGCAGAAATTTATTTGACCAGAAATGCTGAAGTATGGTGGTGTAAAAGTCTTATAGTGGCTGCACCGCATAGTTCAAAAGGCCTGGACAAAGGGACAAATTCCTGATGATGGAGTAGAGCTCTCATAGAACCCATATATAACAAGGGAAATAAAACTGAATGTGAGAATTACAGAGGTATTTCCCTACTGAGTGTTCCTGGCAAGATTTATGCAAGTATACTTGAGAAATGGTTGAGAAGAATTGTGGAAGAGAAGCTTGGTGAAGAACAAGCTAGATTGCTATCTTTTAGGGTTATACGGTGATCAGCACTCATATTTGTAGATTTAGGGACTCAAAAACACACATGTTGAACAGATTATTTTATTAATTAAAATAAAATAAAACTTGACGTTTCGACCTCTATATCGAGGTCATCATCGGAAGAATACAACTGTATACAGAACCAAGCTACATGCTCATGCTTTCTATACCAGTAAACTAAATCTACGTAGTTAATAAATCTTTTTTCTAACCTGACCTCTAGTGATAGAAAAGAAAAACAAAAATAAATAAATAAAGAAATAAAATTATAAAAAAAAAAAAAAAAAAAATTATATATATATATATATATTATAAATAGATAAATGCAACTACAATAAACTGTTAGAGTCCTCATGTATTAATATTCTGGATAGTTACAAAATGATTTCTTTCAGTTGCTATTGAATGTTCTAAACACTTCACCAAGTCACCAAGTTGTCTTCTTGTAGTGGGAATTTTTCTAATGCTAGTTTAGGATGTTATACAGGTTGTAGATCGGTCCTCCACATTCTTGAAATGGTGAGGCCATCATTTTTGTTGAGATTTGAGTTGTGTTTGAGCATTTCACAAGACTCTTTAAATTTTCTCTCAAACCAGGTTTTGGTGCTGTGTAGGGACTTGGTATTTTTCCAGTCAATTCTATGGTATGTTTGGAGTGCATGGCCAGAAAGGCCTGTTTTACCGAAGTGGAGGTATTTAATGTGTCGTTTGTGTTCGTCTTGTCTGATTGGGATAGTTCGCCCTGTTTCCCCTATGTATGGTATGTTACATGTGCAGTGTATTTTGTATACCCCTGGGTGTGCTAGGTGTGGAAGAGGATCTTTAGAGGAACTGAGTAGGTGTCTTAGCTTATTTGGGGGTTTAAAGGTGGTTTTAATGTTGTATTTGCGAAGTGTTCTGTCTATTTTTTCAGAAATGCCTCTAACATAAGGAATGGCAATAGCATTCTTGAAATCTTTTTTGTTCTTACTGGTATCTTTATGGAGGATCTTGTGAATAGTTTTTTTATTGTATCCATTTTTGATAAATGTTTGGTTGATGATTTTGTATTCTTGGTTTAGAGCCTGTTCATTCGAACAAATAGTTAGGGCTCTGTGTTTAAGGGTGCTTATGACACCTAATTTTTGTGTTGGGTGGTGGTAAGAATTTTTGTGTATGTATTGGCCTGTGTGTGTAGGTTTGCGGTAAACTGAGAAGGAGAGACAGCCAGAGGGAAGACGTGTGACAAGTGTGTCTAGGAAAGGAAGAGAGTCGTTTTTTTCCATTTCAATGGTGAATTGGATACGTTTGTGTTGTTTGTTTAGGTGGCTAAGGAATGTATTTAGAGCTTCGCGGCCGTGGGGCCAAATGGCGAAAATATCGTCGACGTATCTGAGCCAAATTTTGGGCTTTAGACATGCTATCTCTAGAGCACGTTGCTCAAAGTCTTCCATATAAAAGTTAGCTATTGGGGGAGAAAGTGGTGAGCCAATGGCTGTACCTTCTTTTTGAAGGTAAAAATCGTTTTGCCATACGAAATATCCGGAGCGGAGTACGTGGGCAAAAAGGGCCCACGTACTTTGAGTCCCTAAATCTACAAATATGAGTGCTGATCACCGTTTAAACCTAAAAGAAAGAATCATCATAATCCATGGAGATGTGACCCACAAGCAGTGCAGCCTCTACGGTAAGCTGAAGATACGTGTTTCTTTATTAACGAATCGAATTTTTTTTTTTTTTTTTTTATAATTTTATTTCTTTATTTATTTTTGTTTTTCTTTTCTATCACTAGAGGTCAGGCTAGAAAAAAGATTTATTAACGACGTAGATTTAGTTTACTGGTATAGAAAGCACGAGCATGTAGCTTGGTTCTGTATACAGTTGTATTCTTCCGATGATGACCTCGATATAGAAGTCGAAACGTCAAGTTTTATTTTATTTGTAATTAATAAAATAATCTGTTCAACACGTGTGTTTTTGAGTCCCTAAATCTACAAATATGAAAGCTAGATTGCTAAATAGAGGCTGTCAGGATCAGATCTTCACTTTACGACAAATAGTTGAGAAAGCATGAGAATATAACAAAGATCTGTATTTAAGTTTTGTCGATTTGGAAAAGGCATATGACAAGGTGCCAAGAGAGAAGCTAATCAATACGCTACAGTTATATGGTGTCAATGGGGCATTATATCAAGCAATACTTAGTCTTTATTTGAGTTGTAAATCAGCAGTTAGAATTGAACGAAGTACAAGAACATGGTTTAATGTTAAATCTGGTGTCAGACAAGTATGTACACTATCCCCTCTGTTATTCATCATCTATATGGATCACATTAGGAAGGAAAGTGGTATTAAACATGATATCAGAATTGGAGATGTTAATGTCAGCTCTTTGCTTTATGTGGACAATGTTATACTTCTAAATAAATCCACTACAAGTGTGCAAGATTCCGTGACTAAATTGAGTAAGTGTTGTAACAGATATGGTATGAAGGTCAGCAATAAAAAGACAAAGACAATGAAAATAGGTAGAATCGTTGAAAATGTCAACTGCATTGTGAATGGAGAATCTGTGGAACAAGTAAAAACATTTCAACTACTTAGGCACGATTTTTAGTGACGATGGTAAATTAAATATTGAAATAGACAACAGAATCAACGAACTGGTATGGTAGGAAGTGAATTGAATAAATTCATATTGAATAAGAGGGAAATTAGTCGGAACACTAAATTAGGCTGTATACAAGTCAGTGTTCAAACCAGTTTTAACTTATGGATCTGAGAGCTGGGTCAGAAGTAAAACACTTGACCAAAGACTAGAGACTGCATATATGAGAGTCCTGAGAAAGATTAGAGGCGTGAACAGATGGCATCAATGGCAATATCATATTAAAAACGAGGATATTAGGAAAGAACTTGACATTGTCAGCATCCAGGAATGCGTTAGCAGAGCTAATCTCAGGTGGTATGGTCACTTAAACAGAATGGGTGAGGAAAGATTAGCATAACAAGTGTTCTCTGCCAGGTTGGCAGTAAAACGACCCATATCTTGAGGAAGATATGGATCGTTTATCTTATATTTCTATCGTGCCTTAGACGATAGAAATATAAGATCTGATAATGTTGGAGTCTTGACAAGTAACAGACTAATTTGGAGGAAAATTGTAGATAGGAAGTTAGTAATGATGTAAATTTTTCATGTAGTGCTATCATATCCTGTACACTCATTGAGGGTACATGTCAGGAATTTGATGATGATGATTCTCCCTTATCTAACACACTCATCACCTTATCATAAAATGCAAGTAAATTACTAAAACAGGACCTACCCTTTATAAATCCATGCTAACCATCATAAAGAATGCTATGTCCATCAACCCACTTCTGTGTTCTATTCCTTACGAATGTCTCGAACACCTTGACCACAACTGCAGTTATACAGACTGGCCTATAGTTGGAGACTTCTGTCTTAAAAACATGCTTGTGGAGTGGTACTATTTTGCCTTCTTTCCACTCTTTAAGAACCCTACCCACTGCAAGACTTTCATTAAATAACCAGGTCAAGGGCATAACCAGCTGTGGTGCACATTTCTCAAGAATACGTGGTGGTATGTCATCCATTCCCACAGACTTATTCACATCTAACCCAACCAACATCTGATACACCTCTGTTTCTTTCACTTGCAATTCTCAAATATTTGCCTCTTCTTTATATTGTACCAGATCATTTATACCAGTATGATATATGCTGATAAAGTGCTGTTAGTCTGCTGCCATGACTATCCACCAATGTTAGGCTGGCATAATTATTCTTCCTCTTGCATGCCATGTAGCAGAAAAATTCCCTTGAGTTATCCTTGGCCTGACCAGCCAATCTCCTCTCATATTGCACCTTTTCTTTCTTTACCATGTTCATCATCTTTCTAGCCTGCACTTTATACTCTTAATGGATCTGATCTCCACCAACTGCCTTGTACTTCCTCCATAACATTTTCTTTTCCAGCACAGCTTGCTTGATTTCGCTGTTCATCCATTTCACTCCCACTCTATTTACTCGCTTAACCCTAAGTATGCTGTCAGATAATGCCTTGTGAGTTTCTATTGTCAACATCTTTTTCGCTCAGCTCATCTACCCAACGTACTGATGCTAACTGACTACAGAGCTTCCTATAGTCACCTGCTTTACACTTCCACATGGAAGTATAAAGTATCCATTTTTTTGGCAGCGACCTTTCTTGTTTCATCACTTCCCAAACAAGTACCTCATGATCACTCTCACTAACCGGCAGCAGTGTAAACACCTCATTAACAACTACATCTTGTGAAGTTATCACCAAATCCAAAACATTAAAGCCTCTAGTTGCTTTAATCATGTGCTGCTTAAGATACTTATTACCAAACAAGTACCTCATGATCACTCTCACTAACCGGCAGCAGTGTAAACACCTCATTAACAACTACATCTTGTGAAGTTATCACCAAATCCAAAACATTAAAGCCTCTAGTTGCTTTAATCACATGCTGCTTAAGATACTTATCTCTCAGAAATTCCACAAACTCGTTCTCCCTGTTCCCATACACTATTTCCTCCTTCCAGTCTATATTCCTGTAATTCCCATCAGAATCACCTTCTTTTATATGCCCAACTAATTTGCCTAAACATTTCACAATCAACATGCTTTGCATTCCCTGGCCTATAACAGCATCCTATCAGATATTCTAACCTGTTTATTTAAAATTCCCACCACACAGATTCAAAATCTGTGCATGCACTATGAACTTCCACACTTTGCCGACATAATTCCTCTGCAATCATTAACAGCACTCCCCATTCTCTTTTCACATCTCTGTCCTTCCGGAACATTATATATCCTTCTAATTCTATTCCTGACATCACATCCTCCTGAGACAACTAAGTTTCACTTATTCCAATTACTTTTGGGTATACTGTCTCAATCAATACCACAAACTCAGCTCTCTTGTTTCAAATACTCGTTACATTTGTGTGTAAACATAACAATCGCTGTGTGTTTGAAGCAATTCTACCAGCACCAACATTCTCAATTCTAGCTGCTATACTACACCTCTCTCTTTTGTTTGACCACTCCCGTTTCTCTGATTCTGACTGTGATTTCCATTCTTACCTGTCTCATCCTCACCTTTATGCATTCCATCACCTTGTGCTGCTGCAATCACATCTTCAACCACATATCCATCTTCCTTCTGCTATACAATCTGTTCATTTGTGCTTGTAAATCTGTGGAGTAAACCTCCTTTGCCTCACACAACTCAGTCAGCTATGTTACTATTCATTATCTCCACTCTCCTTCTCAATTCACTGTTATCATATCTGGGCAACACGCCTAAGACTTTCCCAACAGCACTATTCTTCTTCTTTACCTGCTGCAACAACTTCCTCAAGTTGGCTATTCAGTACAAAATACTAAGAACATTAATTTTTAATAATATTCATAATTATTTTTTCTCACTGTTGCACTGCCCTTTTTTTCTGTTCATTCTAGTGACATTTCTGCTATCATCCTTGAAGTATAACAGCAATAATTCTTGCGTGACAAAAAAACTAGAGGGAATTGAATAAGACGGGACAACTCACACTTAGTCCCTTCCTATGCAATTCTCTATTATACATTAGAAATAACAGCCTATTAGGAGTAAGTAATGTGGCTTATTAAACTTGGTCCATGCTAAGACAGCACAGTCAATTCCATAATCTCCTATGTTTATGAATTGCTGGTCTATGAGGGTGGTCTGAAAAGTTCTTGGCTTAACAATGAAAAAATGAATTTATAATTTCAAAATTATTTTTATTTTTCAACATAATCTCGCTTAAGACTAATACATTTATTCCATCAATGCTCCAGCACCATTATCCCATCCCTGTAGTGGTTCTCAGTAAGAGATGCAAAATACCCCTCTACAGCTGCAATCACCTCTTGATTCAAAGAAAAACACTGACCAGCAAGGAAGAGTTTTAGTTTTGGGAAGAGACAGAAGTCAGAGGGAGCCAAATCTGGGGAATAGGGTGGATGTTCCAACAATTCATGGTGCAGATCCCTTAATTTTCCCATTGCCAAAACACCTTTGTGAGTAGGTGCATTGTCCTGATGAAAGATGATTTTTTCTTCTGCAAACAAGGTCTTTTTTCACGAATTTCATCTAATCTGGTTAAAAGATCAGAATAATATTCCTCATTTATTGTTTTATCCTTTTCAAGATAATTAATAAACAAAATGCCTTTAGTATTCCCAAACACCGATGCCATGACTTTTCCTGTTAATGGAACCAACTTTGTCTTCTTTGGCATTGAACAATTGGCTTCTGTCCACTGTTTTGACTGCTGTTTGGATTCTGGTGGGTAATGGTGAATCCAAGTTTCATCCATAGTAATAAATCGACACACAAAATCAGTTTTTTCATTCTTGTTAAAATGCTCCAAGCACTGTTCGGAGATTTTCATGCGAGTGCGTTTTTGATCTGGCACCCATCTTGCGCAAAGCTTTTCCATATGCAATTCTTCATGCAAAATATATCCTACACATTCTTTTGAAATGCCTATAGTCTCAGCAATTTCACAGACTTTGATAGGGTATTGGTCATCCAATACCATATCATACACTTTACCAATGATTTCTAAAGTTGTTACACTTTTTGGGTGTCCTTCACGTGGATCATCTTCAAGGCTGGTATGGCCACGTTTAAACTCGGCAGTCTATTTCTTAATTGTCGAAAACGAAGGAGAAGAGTGCCCACAAACATTTATGAACTTCGAATGAATTTCTTTTCGCGTTAAACCTTCTTTTACAAAAAATTTTATAACTGCACGATACTCAATTTTATCAATTTCAAGGGATACAGACAACACTTTTGCTTCAGACAACTGTATAAAACAAGCTACTTGATAGAATGACTTGCAATTTCACATGGATACTTATGACAGATGTACCAACTTAGAAAAAAAAAAATCTTGCCGATAGTGTTGCCATCTATAGGCTGAGGACTGTCAAGGCCGAGAACATTTCACACAACCCCACTAGCTAGTTAGCCAAGGAGATAGTCTCACTGCAGCTTACCCTATAAATCCCAGACTTTTGATCCTCATGTTTGTAGCATGAATGTTTGTTTAGATCCTTACGTGGTAGATGATTTTTTGTTGTTCAGCATGCAACTGCTACCCTGCTTACTGGAAATTAGTGGCTTGAAAAAGTAGCAGGTTTGGTGTCTAGAACAGAGGAATCAAATTATCTAACTCTTAGATTACTCATGGTAGTAAATGTCTAAGAGGTTTACAACTTCTACTGGTTACCAGTCTATCATGTTCACCAACTAAGAATCATCCTCCTACAATGATTCTTTCTTCTACAAGTCACACATGAAAATTGGTCTCTGGGATTTTTCTTGGCTTTGCTAGCTGCTTATATTGCACTTTTGCTTTTACCCGTTGAGTCACTTTTCTAACCTACTCTTTATACTTTGCATTTAACTGATTATTATATTATATTGGCTTCATAATGATGTCATCATTTTCTATACTGCATGCTTAATCTCTTGATTCATCCATTTTACCTCTACCTTATTTAACCTCTTGACCTTTAGAATATATCCATAAATTATTGTTTTAAATAGTTCTTGACAATTACCCAAGCATCACTGATTTCATTTCATCTAACTCCTCATTCTCTGCTATTTTTATAGCTCAGATGTCTTCCGAGTTTTACATAACGCAAGTCCTTGGCTTTGTAGTTCCACATATATTCTTTTCTCACAGACGTCCTCTTATATCTAATCATCATGAAAATGATTGCCTCAGAGTCACTTTCCCCAAATGGAGAGAGACTTGATATCACATTTATAATAACATGCTCTGATGAAATGATACAAATCCCAGACTTTTGATCCTCATGTTTCCTCAGTTGCATACCTCAGGTTATCCCTCAAAACTTTGAGAATTTTACTTGTTTTCTAAATGGAACCAGTTCATTCCAATTTAGATCACTATAATTAAAACCCTGCCCATAATGATCACCCTTCTTTTTTTTGCTAGTCAATTTGCCTAAACATTCCACATTTACAGGCTTCTAGTAGCATCTGATTAATTATCTCTGCCCATCCATTTCCACTTCACACCATACTACCTCAAAACTATTATACAACCACTAGTTATTTCCTACATTGCAGAGGAATTGTGCCAACTTATGCTGGCATAATTCCTCTGCAATCATCAACTGCACCCCCACTCCTCCATTCCTATCTTATCATGAAAAACATCATACTTCTCTCTTTTCCTATAAGGATATCATTCTCATCCAACAATGTTTCACTTATACCAAAAACTTTTGGACAAATGACTTGATCAATGCAAGAATTTCATTCCTCTTATTTCTGTCCTATTCATGTCACCTCTAAGCTGTGGCTTATCCATATCTGGAGCAAGTTTTCCAGCTATCTCACCAAGCCTTACATAACACATTAAAACCAATATCAATATGATAATGACAGTGAATGGGAAGGAGACTTCCACATAGCCTTTAAGAAATATGAAGAACTAACTGGGACTTCTGCCTTCATGTCAAATGCTCACTTCTGCATGGTGCACTCCCATGAACGATAGAAGACTAACTGGCAATATAGGACTTAGCCAATCAAATTGTATGCTTTATTGCTTCTCTATTAAGAATATAGAAGACAAATATCAAGCTATCGAAAAAAACTTAGAAATGGAGGAAAGAGTGCTTTCAAAGGAATCAGATGATAAAGGTGACATGAAAACTGAAAATAAAGATATTCTAGATGGATACAGTAATTACTTTGAAAGACTGTTAAGTGAAACAAGCAGTAACAAATAGTAGACAGTGTGCAAGAATATACATATACTTGAGGTAGAAAAAATTTCGAAGGGTGAAAAGGCAGCTGGAATAGATGATATTTAACCAGAAATGTTCAAATATGTTGGTATAAAAGTTTTCCAGTGTACACTGCATAATTCAGAAGGTCAAATTCCAGTTCCCATAGTATCCATCTATAAAAATGAAAAAAAAAAAAAAAAAATTGAATGTGTGAATTACAGATGAATTTCCCTACTAAGTATTCCAGGTAAGAATTATAAAAGTATACTTAAAAAGAGGCTAAGTAAAATTGTGGAAAGGAAGCTTACAGAAGAGTCATTCAGATTAAGAGAAAACAGAGATTCTCCGGATCAGATTTTCACTTTACACGAAAATGGCATCATTAAAGTGTGTGTAGCACGAAAAGCTCTGCCATGAAAATTGAGTTCTGCTCTGGATTTTTCTCAGTGGATGCATTGTGAGAAATGTTTCAATGTATATACTGAAAAATATGAAAGATTTATGGACTGTTAGAGTGAACAAAAAGAAGGAAAGCGTTAATGTGCATGAAAAGTGTGATGATAGGTTAAAGTGTTTTGAAATGGGAGCTAAAGTCAGAATCATAGTAGAAGAGTTTAAGCAAGAGTTGGTGAAAATGGAAAGTGAAATGAAGCATATGGAAAATAAAATTAAACACTTAAAGAAGAGACTGGCAAATGGGAATGAGAAAGAGGAAATTAATATTACAAAATAAGAGTCAAAGGATAATCATATCATCTATATGAGGACTTGATCATTAGAGGTGTTGTGATAACTAATAATTATTATTATTACGTATATCTCCATGGAGTCAGTAGACTCATCACGGGAGACCCAAACTATCAAAACAATATCTATCATATCTCTTCTTGAATTCATTTACAGACGAAGAACTCACACTGAGTCAGGCAATACATTCCACTCATTCACTGCCCTCCAGGCAAAAACCTCATTCTCAAACCCTTGTTAACTACACTTTTCCTCAACTTCCAGGGATGACCTCTTGTTCTTCCATTACTTTCACACAGCTGAAATATTTCCCCTGCATCAACCTTATAAAAACCTTTTAGTAATTTAAATGTTTCTATCATATCCCCTCTTCTCCACCTATCAACCAACCTCTGCAATCCACAAGCTCTCAATCTATCAATGAAAGGAGCATTTTTTACATCACTCACCAACTTGGTCACTCTCCTCTGAACCCTCTCCACAACCCCCTCATCCCCAAGGAATCCAGGTGACCAGACTTGAGCACAGTAATCCAAATGTGGAAGTATCAATGCCTTATAAAGAGGAATAATAACCTCTTTATTTCTGGATGTGTGTTCTTCAATAACCAAGTAATCCTATGTGCAATCTTGGACACCTTAGCAATGTGTTCTCTGAGCTTCATCTCCCTAACCACCAACATCACCAAGTCCCTAACCTCATCAATCTCTTGGAGTACACAGCTGGTAATCTTTTAATACCAAAATGCATAACTTTACACTTTTCCACATTGAACTGACATCCATTACCTTTTGCCCATTTTGCCAGCTAATTTAAATCATCCTGCAAACTCTCAACATCAGGTTGATTTTTTATTGTGCTACCTAACTTATGTACAAATTAAACAATAATGGCTGAAGCACAGAACCCTGAGGCATACCACTGGTCACTTACCTCATCCTGGACTCTGCTCCTCCATACACCACTTTCTGGTCTCTCTCCCTGAGCTATTATCTTATCCATATCACCAGTTTAGTAACCATCCCCAATCTGCTCCATTTCGCGCAACAGTATTCCATGGGATATCCTGCCAAAAGCCTTAGCAAAATCCAGAAGTACCACTGTAGCCATTTCCTCTGTCCAACTCAAATGTCATTCTATTATAAAAAGTTAATAGATTACTAAGGCAAGATTGAACTTTAACAAAACCATGTTGGCCCCTATACAGTATCACATTCTGATCCACCCATTATTGAATTCTGTCTTTAACCAACTTTTCCAATACTTTTAATTTTAGAAATTATGGACTTTACGACCGTGTTATAAATAAATCTTTTAATTTCCCGACGTTTCGACCTTCATATTAAGATCTGGAGTATATACAAATATGCAAGGACAAGCCTAGTTACATTTCACACAGTAAGCTAAAGAAACAATGATTTGATCACCGGTTATTCTACTGGCATGACCTCTAGTGAAAAAAAAAAAAAAAAAACAGATAAAATTACAAATTAATTAATTATTTAGAAACTACATCAAAGCTAAATTCTATTTAAGATAACATGAGAAAAACATTCTTTCTTATAGATAGATTGTTTTCTTAACGATGATGGTTTATTTTTAACATTACAATTGTTATTTTAGATTTAGGATTATTATTATTATTATTATTATTATTATTATTATTATCATCCAGGCCTCCATGGAGTCAAAAGACTCATTGTGGGAGGACCTCCCAAAGAAACACAAAGTGTATCATACCACTCCTTAAACTCATTGACCATTCTTGCTCTCACCACTCCATCAGGCAATGCATTCCATGGTTCAACCACCCTCCATGCAAAGAAATCACTTCTCGCCCTCTTGCTCACGGTTTCCTTTCATAACTTCCAGGGATGGCCTCGTCATCAAGACAAGTTATCTACAATCCTGTTTATAGTTAACTCCTTGAGAGAAAGGTTCCGTGGGTAGAATATGTGTGTCTTCCATATGCTTGGGATTTTTAGACCATCATTATTGTTCAGATTGGGGTGGTTGATAAGAATCTCACAGGCTTCCTTAAATTTGCGTTCATACCATGTTTTGGTGTGATGTAAACAACTGGTGCTTTTCCAGTCAATTCTATGTAAAGTGTTCAGAGCATGATCAGAAAGGCCAGCTTCACCATAGTTATTATATTTAATGTGTCATTTATGTTCCTTTTGTCTGATAGGAATTGTGCATCCTGTTTCCCCTATATATGATATATTACAGGTGCAATAAATATGGTATACTCCAAGGTGGGCCAGCAGAGGGAGTGGGTCTTTGGATGAGTTGAGTAAGCTTTTTAATTTTGCAGGAGGTTTAAAGGTGACTTTGAGGTTGTATTTTTGTAGTGCAGATTCTGCTCCAACGAACATGCGCTGAATGACGAATTTAAAGTTATCAGCAATACTTTTCTAAAAAATGGTTACAGTCAAAACACTATTAACAAAATTCTCTACAAGACCTCAATAAAAAACAAAGATAAACTAGACTACAATAAAACTATAACAATTCCTTACATTAAAGGGAGACATCTAGATAAAATAAACAGAATACTACAAAACTACAACTTCAAAGCCACCTTTAAACCTCCTGCAAAATTAAAAAGCTTACTCAACTCATCCAAAGAACCACCCTGGAGTATACCGTATTTATTGCACCTATAATATACCATATATAGGGGAAACAGGACGCACAATTCCTATCAACCAAAAGGAATATAAATGACACATTAGATATAATAACTATAGTGAAGCTGGCCTTTCTGATCATGTCCTGAACACTTTACATAGAATTGACTGGAAAAGCACCAGTTGTTTACATCACACTAAAACATGGTATGAACGCAAATTTAAGGAAGTCTGTGAGATTCTTATCAACCACCCCAATCTGAACAATAATGATGGTCTAAAAATCCCAAGCATATGGAAGGCAAATATTCTACCCATGGAACCTTTCTCTCTAGGAGTTAACTATAAACAGGACTGTAGATAATCCTAAATCTAAAATAACAATTGTAATGTTAAAAATAGGACATCATCATTACTGTAAGAAAACTATGTATCTATAAGAAAGAATGTTTTTCTCATGTGATCTTAAATAGAATTTACTTTGATGTAGTTTCTAAATAATTAATTAATTTGTAATTTTATCTTTTTTTTTTTTCACTAGAGGTCATGCCAGTAGAATAACCAGTGATCAAATCATTGTTTCTTTAGCTTGCTGTGAAATGTAACTCAGCTTGTCCTTGTATAGTTGTATATATTCCAGATGATGACCTTAATGTGGAGGTCGAAACGTCTTGAAATTAAAAGATTTATTTATAACACGGTTGTAAAGTCTATAATTTCTAAAACGAATGCTGATCAGTGTGCAATACTAAAAGAAAGGTTTCCTATACTTTTGTCACCACACCCAAGATGGTGATTGGTCTGTAATTAACTACCACAGTCTTAGAGCCACCTTTATGCAAAGGAACTACTTTGCCTTCCCTCCACTCCCTAGGGACCATACCAGAGTTCAAAACTTAAGTTAAATAACCAAGTAAGAGGCGTTGACAATTCCTTTGCACATTCACACAACACCCAAGCTGATATTTCATTTAAACCTACAGCAGTGTTGGCATTTAAATTCTGCAATATACTAAGTACCTCTGATTTATTAACTTCAATTCTCACATTAGTTATTGCTACAGGTACAGAGATATCCTCACTTGGGTAATAGACCTTTGAAAAGTGATCACTCAGTAACTCTACTATTACATCTGAATTGGTCATCACCTCAATACCATCAGCACCCATATATACCCCTTGTTAAGAGAGAAATCCACAAATTTTGTAACCTCCCAAGTCAATACCACATGATCGCTCTCACCAATTGGAGGTAACGAGGACACCTTACTTATGCATATGTCCTCTGAACCAATGACTAGGTCCAACACTCTCATACCACGTCCCTTCAAGTTATGTAATTATCTCTTAGAAGGTGTATGAATTCCATTTCCTTTTTGCCACGTGATATTTCCTCCTTCCAATTGATATCACCATAATTAAAATCCCCCATAATAATCACTAACCCTGCAATTATTTGCTGATGCATGAATTCAATATCATCCCCTGTACCTTCTGGCCTATAGCAGCAACCAACAGTATATTTGGTTGCATTGGTCACTATTTCACACCAGACCACCTCAAATGAACTATCATTCACATGTCTATCCTCTTGATATACTACTTTCTTTGGCTGCAACTCAGCTAACATCAACAGTACTCCTCCCTCCATTCTATCTTCTCTATCCTCCCTGAAAATACTGTATCCATCACATTCAATTCCAGTAACCACATCTTCTGCTGACAGCCAAGTTTCACTAATGCCTACAACTTCTGGTGAGATTGCACTGACTAAAAAAAAAATTCTTCCCTTTTATTTCGAATGCTTCTTGCATTAGTATACAAAAATTGCAGATTCTCTTTAGTTCTTGTACCAGCTTTAGAATTGATATACATTCTACTAATTTCAGTAGTCCCATGCTGATTTTTATTTACTCTATTCTGCAATTTATTTAGCGAATAAGGATCAACAAATATATATACACTGCATAAGTTTCTCCCTCTTACACTCAACCTTTTCAATTTTAGTTTCCCTGCCAAATTATTTCAACTTGTTCAGAAAACAGTAACTTCTTCAATCGCTTATAACCTTCCATGTTCAGATGCAACCCATCTCTTGCATACAGCTAGCTTTTGCCTTCAAATACACTCCAGACATCAAAAAATTCCAGATCTCTTTTTTTGCACATTCTTGCAATCAGATCATTCATTATCATCGCTCATCTACTTAACTCATAATTGTCAAAACGAGTGAGCATACACACTATATGAGCATAAGCACTCCTCAGGCATACTGCTCTCCATACCCTTAATCATAGAATTACCATATATTGTACCACTCATGACTTCATTCAAATCCAAACAAGCATCACTCATTTTCTACACAATTCAGCATGACTCTCAGTTTCATTACTTTCCCTCAATGCTCTTTTACTTACTCCCTCACTTTCATGACATCTCATTTCTCCTAGACCTCTTGTGCTTTCATTATGTTGACTCCAAATCACTCCCATACTATTTATTATTTCATAATTCACCAAAGACTTTCCTTTACTTAATCCTGTTCTAGTTACTTCAGCTAAAGTAATCTCCATAGTCCTAATTTCTCTATTCAACACATTTAACTCAATTTTAATTTCCAGAACCTCCTTACTGAGCACTTCCAATTCCTCTTGCAGGAGATGAAGGTCACTTTTCATTTTCACGAAATCCTGCCAAAGCTCTTCCACTTTGTTTCCATTCCTAATCGGTCCAGTCTATCCTGACACCTCTCACATACGTCGACATTTTCATTCTTCTCATTTAGCCAAACAGTCTACAGATCCTTCACATTCTTCGGCGCATACATATAGCAGTTTGCACAATGCATCCACTGCAAAAAATCCAAGGCAGAGAGCCAGACTTTCGTATAGGAATTCTCCAAGCCGCTGACGTATGTCTCTTGTTGGATGCCATCTTTAGACGCTGAAGTAGAGCAATAAACATCAGTTATATATACAACCAAGTTTCAACAATAACACCACTGAAGGACACTTGTATCCAAACCGAAGCACAACAGCTGGCACAATTTGAGACAAAAAGCCACACTATACTTTAATTTAAAAACACTTTTTCTAGCATAGCTCAACATGACCACCACATTCACTAGCGATGCTAGTGCCACCCCAATAAAGTGCACAAAACATTTTCCAGGTGGAATATTGAAATAAACAATTAATGCTTTTCAGAGAAGGAAAGAGTCGGTATCAGAATTAGTGGTAGTAGTGGGCATGAATGACTTGGTGAAAAAGAAGAATGTTGATAAAGACTTGAGAAATTGAGAAGGAGAGTAGAGATAATGAATAATTAGTGCCAGTGAGACATGGCTGATTGAAATTGACAGGAAAATAATGCAAAAGGATATGGCTTTTTGGGAATTGGGTATTATTGATAATCTCAGAAGAGTTAAGTCCTCTGAAATGGCAGGTCAAGAAAGCAGTAATGATAATGGTTTTGAGGCTGTTTATTGTGAGACTGAGGTAAGCAGGAATGTTAGGTGGGGTATTACTACAGGCTGAAAAATGTGGAGGGGAAGTGATTCTGAAATGTTTAAACAGATGGAATTAGTGATTTAAATTTCCTTCACTGCTAGCCTGGCTAGCTGAGTGGTTAGTATATCCACTCTCCAGCCAAAAGGCTGCGGGTTCAAATCCCACTGTAGGTATGGATGTTTGTGATTGTCTGTCCAAATACTAGTGGTGGTGGGCAGTAGATGATGCAGTTTGCTGTAATTGGTGATTCGAGAGGTGGAGACAGAGAGTTGTAGAGTAAGTGCCCTCCCTCGATGAGTCTTTGGACTGCTTGGAGGTATCACATAATAATAATAATATAACATAAATGTCCATGCCCACTCTCTTACAACGCCACACCTTACGCTCATAAAACATAATTACTCTTGGAAATGGGGTACAAACCCACATATGCATCCCCACTCTGTACAAGAGACTGTCTACATGGCTTCTTATTGCAGCTTCCCCTGACAAGTGTTGGATCGTATGTTCAGATAGAAATCATGTATCTTAAAGTGGTTTGAGATTTGCAAGTGCTGCTATGTTCTCACATCCTTTATTTGGTGTACTTTCTGAATATGGATACATCTCAAATATAGATTATGTATTTACTTAAGTATAAAGAGCTAATAAGCTTCATTTCGGCAATGAAAACATTACTTAAATTAAGGGGATATTAAATCCCGCCTAGTTTTAAAACCGAATAAGAAACTCAAAGATCGGAATCAGAGAGTTTCTTGCCGAATATAGTAAACTATAATTAAGGGGATATTAAATCCCGCCTAGTTTTAAAACCGAATAAGAAACTCAAAGATCGGAATCAGAGAGTTTCTTGCCGAATATAGTAAACTAAAAAGATATATCTTTATAGTTTACTATATTCGGCAAGAAACTCTCTGATTCCGATCTTTGAGTTTCTTATTCGGTTTTAAAACTAGGCGGGATTTAATATCCCCGTAATTTAAGTAAGATTATGTATTGCTCAATGTAATGTTCCATTTATACCATATATTTGTAGCATTTTGAATACTTTTCTCTTGACACTTTTTCATATGCCTTTTCCAGATCTAGAAAACTTAAATACAGATACTTCTTTTATTCCCATAATTTCTTTGTAATGAAAACATTCATTTTGATTTATGCTCACATGTAGACCCACACTTTGCTGTGTAGGCATTCGAAACTGAAATCCTATAGAATAGGTTGGTTAATCCTTATTCAAGAAGTGTCTTATGTCTGTAGATGTGTGTTCACGGGGCCAGTTTGCCTGTCCTGAGGGACAAAAAAAACCTGAGTTTCTGGGTGAAAAACTCTCTGCCTCTGTACGAGACTGGCTAAATCACTTTTAGTCAAAAGAGACCAGATAAAGATTCCTTACATCATTGACGGGAATTGAACCCAAGGCGTTCCAACCAAAGGGCTTCGTCTATATCGACTGAGCTATGGAGACTAATGAAAACATTGCCATTATAAATCACATTTTATTTTATCTATTTCATATTCTTTAAGTAAATGGATTTTTTAAAATGCATTTTATATATGGTTCTAAATTATTATTATTATTATACAGGACCTCCATGTAATTGTAAAACTCATTGCTGAAATTCTATCCTAGACAACCCAGTCTATCATACAGTTCCTTAAATCTACATACCATCTGTATGTTCACCACCATATCAGGTAACGGATTAACTATGGTCCAACCTATTTACTTTTGTCTTTACCTATGCAAAACAGCCAGTTCTCACTCTCTTACTCACACCTTGTTTTAGCATCTTCCAGGGATGGTTATTATTATTATTTTATTATTCATGACACCTCCAAGGAGTCTGAAGACTCATCGTGGGAGGACACCTATTTACAACAATGCTCCGTCTCCACCACTTACCACACCGAACCTCTAATACCAATCATTCAACGTCAGTGCCATCTACTGGCCACTACCACCACCACAGCTAGTATTTTTTTTGTCTGTAAATTGAGTGTGTTCTGATGGACCAATTTGTCTGTATGTGGGATGAAAAAACCGAGTTTCCGGGAGAAAAACACCCTGCTACCTCCGTATGAGATCGGCTAACTCACCTTCGATTGAAAAATCGTCCATATAAAGATTCCTCTCGTCATGACGAGAATCGAACTTTGGCCTTTTCCAATTGAAGAGCGCAATGTATCATCGTTCTTCCAACTGCATAACGTAGGCGCTTTGCTTCACGAATTTGCGCGTCATCCTTGCACAGGGTTCCTTGTTCTACTATATGAACAATCTCCCCAGTGTCAATCCTTTAATTATCTTTTAACAGTTCAAATGTCTCAGTCATATCCACCAAACTCGGCCACAATATAGTATAACATAATTTCAATTAATAATTCAAAGTTGAAAAAATGTAGGTTTTTATTCTAATATATTATTAGTCCCTATAAACAATTTTTTTACAAATTAAATCTGTTATAAGCCAATACTCCAATGTTATATTTCTGTCTTCTATATTTACCACTTATTGTATATTTTTTTGTTCTTCCTAAACCAAAAGAAGCCACTAGCATGTGTCAAAACTAGTTGGTTTAATTAAATATCTCTCCCAACCTATTAAACCCAGTGTTAGTTATCTTTTGTCACATTTGTTTTTTGGTTGGAAAAAACCTACATACTCATCATATTATTGCTCCCATTTTTATTTATTCTGTTTCTGAATTTCTTAAAATTTCTTAAGAAATGGAGATTCACATCTCCATTTCTTAAAGTGAAATGGAGATGTGAATTACATGCTCTTCAAATTATCAAAAGCTATCTCAATTACCACTCAATAAAATTTTCAGCACAGTAATTCTAAATTTATAATAATAAATACAAATCACAAATTCTATTATTGGCTAATGATTATTATCAATATGAAATCAGACAGTCCTTTAGTTTACAATTTACATAAATTGCAGACTACATGATTAATATTTCTTAAATGGAAGCAAAAGGTGTTTTATGATTTATCTTAAGAGGTCAAAAATATTTGTGAGAGTAAATATAATAATATGTATGAAAATATGCATTTCCATGAATAGTACATTTAGATAATATACCTGGTGTCCATGCATTTTCTTCTCATTAATTTTTTTTTGCAATTCTTTTATTGCAGGCACAGAAAATATTTGATTTGAACTTGATGCCATAGATCTTCCCTAAAAAAAAAAACAAAGATATTTGATTATTAGCATCAAGGCTTCTCAGAATTAATCCTATGTTCTTATTTTATCTGTACTGCAGAAAGCATCTCCTGAATTTTACTAATAATATATTTATCATTATTATCACACCAACCTCCATGGAATCAGCAGACTCATCGTGAGAGGTTCACTCAAACAATAATATATTTAACATGTTGAACCATAAAATCCTTAGTATTCCCTACATCATCACAACAAAAGCTGGCACATCTATTTCAAGGAAAATGCTAAGGGTTGCTCATTATCTCACTCTAAATTGGATAAAATCTTCATGGTACAATAAGTAGAATACTAATTTACTTAATATACACTATTCGAAATTAATGCACACAATCATGCAATTCAAGAATGTTACAAAGTCTGAATATTACTGCAAATAAATATGACACATTTTCATGGATATTTCTCAATCAGATCTATAAAACATTTCACATAAAATTGCTAAATAATTGGAATTGTTAATAATTAATGCTAGTGAGACATGGATGATTGATATGGCATTTATGGGTATTATTGATGATCTCAGAAAAGTTAAATACTCTGAAATGGAAGGTCAAGAAAGCAGTAACGATAATGGTTTTGAGGCTGTTTATTGTGAGACTGAGGTAAGCAGAAATGTTAGATATTTGGTGGGATATTCCTATAGGCTGGAAAATGTGGAGAGAAGTGATTCAGAAATGTTTAAACAAATGGAATTAGTGAGTAATAAGCAGATGATAATTATGGACTATTTTAACAATGAAAGCATTGACTGGAAGCAGGAAACAGCATGCATGAGTAATAAATGTTCCTTGGGCTGCTTAGAGAATACTACTTAACATAACATGAGATGGGGTCAACATGTATTAAATTTGGCAATAGCATCTCATAAGGTGATAATAGAAAAATCATTATACAAAAGTGATTATTGTTTTTGACATGACAAAGTGGTCAGGCTAGTGCAGTTTTATTGAAGAAAATATGTGTGAAAATAGAGAACAGGAGAAATGCCCTCAAATATATTATACTAGCCAAGAAATTATATTACTGTTTAATCCTATAACCAAATATAAGCAAACAGAGTTTGCACGTGAATTAAAAATTTCAATAAAAAGGTGATACACCTTTCCACTACTTATATGTTGGCAATATATGACTTCTACATTAATTCAATCTTTGTACTGTCCTGGGTCTGGCTTCAACTGATGAGACTTCAATAAAGGTTGAAACCAGTCTGGGTAGTTTCAGCCATGGGTATTGCCTTACCCATGACTGGCTGAAACCATTCATGGGTAAGGCAATTGATGTGAATTCATTAGCCTCTATATACAAATAGTCCCATCGTGAAGATACTTCATATACAAACTTTGTTTCGCTTTCACTTGGATAAAGGATTAAAGAGTATTATGAACAAGTGAGAAAATTTTCTAGTTCAATGTCAGTAAATGTAATGCTATTTACTTTGGTGTGTTGAGATGTTCAGTGGTGTATTATATTGGTGGATTATTATTATTATTAAGAGAGACCTCCAGGGAGACAGGAACTTATCAAGGGAGGCCATTCTATTCACACCAGCTGTCATACCTGTTCTTGAATTCTTCACGCTACTTGCACCCACAACATCCAATGGCAATCCATTCTAATCACACACTGCTCTATGAGAGAAAAATCTAGCCCTAAATCCCTCTTCTTGACAGTTTCCATTCTCAACTTCCTCGCGTTCTTTCCCCACCCTCCATAACATGAAAAATTCAGTATTGTTAATCATATCACCCCTCTTTCTGTTGCTTGCTAGTGTCTGCAGCCTACAAATTCTCAATCTGTCTTCATAATCTGTATTCCACAATCCTGATATCATTTTTTACACTCTCGCCACTGTATCAGAATCACCATGGAAACCAGACCTGCATGCAATAGTCCAAGTGAGGTCTTATCAAGGCCTTGTAAAGAGGCAAATTGACTTCCTTATCTTTACATGTAGAGTCTCCATAGCTCAGTCAGTATAGACAAAGTCTTTTGGTCAGAAAGACCTTGGTTCGATTCCTGTCAGTGATGCGGGGAACTTTTATCTGGTCTCTTTCGATGAAAGGTGAGTTAGCCAGTCTCATAAGGAGATAAGGGCTTTTTTTACCCAGAAACTTGGGTTTTTCATCACCCAGAACAGGTAAACTGGCCCTGTGAACACATGCATCTACAGACATAGGATACACTGGGAGGCATAGGGCTAACCACCTTATCCTCAAGATGGGTACGGTTTGGAAGGGTTAAGGACAGCTCTGTAATAGGCCACTAGGCCTAATATGTAAAAGGAAGAAAAAGATCTTTATATGTCAAGGTTCATTTCAGCACTGACATCATTCTCTGAGTTCACTGACAATTTTTGCTATGATCCTTCAAGGGTCATAAAAATTTACAATTTTTACAATAAAAATTATAAATTTTTATGACCCTTGAACTTCAACTTCCTGTCTACTAAAACTCCAAGATCCCTAGCCTCATCAGTTTCTTCAAGCATAATCCCACCAATATAATATGACATTGGATATCTACTCATGCCAAAGTGCATAGCTTGACATTTATTAACATTGAAATGACAACCATTTTCACAACCCCACAATTCCAGCCTATTCAAATCATTCTGTAAGTACTGCACATCAGCAACATTCCTGATTATCCTACCTATCTCTGCATCATCAGCAAATAGTTGTATATTGCCCATCAGATTCTTCCCAATTTCATTAATGTACAGATTGAATAACAGTAGACCAAGGATTGATCTCTGTGATACATCACTGGTTACCTTAAATCTTGCAGATTCTCACACTCCCATATTCCACTTTTTGATATCTGTCAGTCAGCCATACTCTTATCTGTGCCAATAGTTTATAATCCAATCTCATAGTCTCCAATTTATGCAACAGTATTCCATGCTGTATTCTGTCAAAAACCTTAGCAAAATCCAAAAGTATCATGGTGTATCCATTCCCCTTGTCTAACTCAGTGGTAACATTATTATAGAATGTGAGCAAGTTGCAAAAATATGACTTTCCCTTAGTAAACCCACACTCTTCATTGCAAAGTAGAGATTCTCTGTCATCACCCATTTCTGAATGCGAGCCCTAACCAACTTTTCCAAAATCTTCACCACCACCACTCCTGAGATACTGATTGATCAATAGTTGGATACATCAGTTTTTGCACCATCCTTGTGCAATGGGATTACTATACATTCCTTCCACTGCAGAATTTTTCCTGTTCTGAGACTCAAATTATATAGCCTGGTCAAGGAAATAGCCAGTCCAGCTGAATACTCTTTTAGCATCTGTGTTGATATCCCATCAGTTTCTATTGCAGAATTCTTATTCAGTTTCTGCAACAGCTCTAGTATTTCCTCCTCATCCACATAAGTTTCCTCATATAGTGAAGAGGTACCAGTGAGTTTAATGTTGCATATACAAGGTTGATAGCTTTTAGCAAAATGATTGCTCATTAGTTGAACAGTCACTTCTGCATCAGTCAGCAACATATCATCTGCATTCAGTAGAGTTATTCTATCAAATTCATTCTTTCTTTTACTTGCAGTATAATGATAGAATTATTTTAACTTGCAGAGCTAGTTTCTTTTCATACTTGGACTTAGGCTTTCCGTACAACACTTGTGACTCTTCTGGCCTTCTGCTTATAATATAATTATCGCAACTGACATCATCCTTATGCAAGCAATAATCTTTCCACATCATCTTTTTGATGATGTGGAAAGAATGGAGAGAAAAATGTGGAGAGAAAAACTCAACTCTTACTCTTTTTTTGACCATGAATGCCCCTGCCCCCGTGTTCTCTCACCACTTTATAACTAAAAATTTCATCAGACGATATCCCATAACACCCATTCAGAAGTTTATAGACTTCTATCATATCATTCCTCTTTCTCATGTTAATTAGTCTGTAATCCACATGCTTGAAATCTGTTCTCATAATCTAAATCCCATAATCCTGATATAATCTTTGTAACACTTCTTTGCACTCTTTCCACAATTTCTTTATGCACTTGGAACTTGGGAGACCAAATCTGCATACGATAGTCCAGGTGTGGTCTTATCAAGGCCTCATAAAGAGGCAAAATGACTTTCATATCCTCACATTCCAAGGTTCACTTCAACATTGCAATTATCCCCTGAGTTGCATTTACAATTTTTGCTATGTGAACTTTGAACTTCAAATTCCTGTGCACCATTATACCAAGATCCCTAGCCTTATCAGTTTCTTGTAGCATAATCCTGCTAATATAAAATGCTGCTAGAAAACTCATTATGCCGAAGTGCATAACTTCACACTTACCACAATTAAACTGATAGATAATTTTGTTTGCCCAAATTTCCAGCCTATTGAAATCATTCTATAAGTGCTGGATATAAGTAGCATCCCTGATTGCCCTGCCTATCTTCGCACCATTGGCAAACTACTGCATATCTCCTGTTAGACTCTCTCTTATGTGATTAATGTATAGACTGAACAACAATGGCCTAAGAACTGAACCCTGAAGTACACCACCACCTTACATTTGTTTTCATAGTCTGATTTAGCTTTCTGCATAACTGGTTTGCTTTTCTGGCTTGTGCCTTATATATTTCATAACTCCTCTCACTCTTATTCTCACAATATTCTTTCCACATCATCTTCTAATGGATCTCTTACATAAGGTTGCACATCCATTTCACTCCCACCCTATTTATTATTCGAATTCTAGGGATACATTCATATATTGCCTCATTTAAGCACTTTTTATAAATTTCCATCCATTTCTGTTTTTTTCCCATTCAGT
The DNA here is from genome assembly GCF_054136105.1 of Typopeltis vanoorti. NCBI lineage: Eukaryota > Metazoa > Arthropoda > Arachnida > Uropygi > Thelyphonidae > Typopeltis > Typopeltis vanoorti. The sequence continues at coordinate 123,430,803 of NC_143550.1, forward strand.
AACTGATACCATGGGACCCAAGATAGTATTCTCTTAAGTTGATCATAATTTACAGCTTTTATAGCTCAGCATATAACCTGTTCTGATAGGAACATCGATATAATTAGATACTTCCCAAGAAAGCATGGCATGATCACTGTCACCAACTGGCAGTAAAATGGTTATATTCTTAAGAAATCCCTTCTGATGCTATGAACAAATCTAACACTCTTTCACCTCGAGTTCTTTCATCTGCTGCTTGAGAAAGTTGTCTCGCAACAATTCAATAAAATTATTTTTCATTCTTATCAGGAGATTTCTAGTCTACCCAATCAATGTTTGGATAACACAGTCCAACACAATTTCTGCTGATTATGATCTGACACTTGTTTTTTACTAATTTGGGTGCGCTGATTTCAAATATCAAACCCATTTTTCTCTATCACGTCAGGTTTTTCCTCTATGGCATTTTCTTTTTGCTAATTTGTAAGTTTTTGATAGTTTTAAGGAGGCAGTACTATTTAGAGGATCAAAAAAATCGCTTTTTTAATATTCTTTTCTGAAAGTATGTACTTTTAAAAATCTGTTCCTAACTTTTTATCAAGAAATTCGAAAAATTCCCAAAGATATAGCGTATTATTCAAAGCGGTGTACAGATCAGAATCGGAGCACTCACCACTCTCGCTTGTTAGTAAATGAATAAATGAGTAAGAACCTGCAACGGCACGTACTGGCGCTTTGAATGCGAGAGAGGCCGATAATTAGATACATAACTACTTAACAATATTCATTAAAAATTACAAGAATATTTATAAAAAAAATAACAATTTTACTTACACAAGAGTTTCAGGGAATAAATTTTTGTTTGTAGCAATTTCTGCTGTGTGTTCTGTTTTGGCAATCCCTTTGAATACTCCAACAGTAGTCGGCCATCATGTGAGAATCCCATCTTCCTTGGTACCGATCTTCCATAGTTTTTAAGTCTTGATGAAATCTTTCGCCTCGTTCATCGCTTACAGCACCTAAATTCTCGGTTCAACTTTATCAACTCTATGAACGAAATTATCAATTTCGTTCATAGAGTTGATGAAATTTGGGTCTCTCATTAAAGTTCTAATTTGCGGTCCATCAAATACACCGGCTTTAATTTTTTCATAACTAAGTCGTGGAAATGTTTCACATATGTATTGGAAACAGTCACCTTGTAAATCGAAAGCTTTAACATACTGCTTCATAAGACCTAGTTTGATGTGTAGAGGTGGAAAAATGATTTTTTCTCTGTCGATTAAGGTTGATTTATAACATTCTGTTCTCCAACAACTAAGGATATTCTAAGAGGCCAATGTTTCTGCCTCCAGTGTTGGTTTCTAGCTCGACTATCCCAGAAGCATAGAAAACACAGAAACTTTGTATATCCTCTTTGAAAGCCAAGTAAAAAGTTCACCATTTTAAGATCCACACAGATGACCCAGTTATGGTCTGTATATTTTAATAACTTCAGAACCTTTTTAATGTCCTCATATGTTTCCTTTAAGTGGACTGAATAGCCAATAGGAATTGAGCCATATACATTCCCATTGTATAGTAAGACACACTTGAGACTTCTGCTTGAACTGTCGATATATAAACGCCACTCGTTTGGATGATATTGTACAACACTCATTTCAGTTAGTAAACCTGACATATTGTTACAGTAACCAAACCTACACTCGTGTTTAAAATATTGTACAAGATTACTTTCCCTGCTACGATAAAAAGTTATCTTCGTATCTTGCTCCAGTAAGTTTTTTTCATTTAATCTTGAAGCTAACAATTCCGATGATTCCTTTAATAGGCCCAAATCTCTTACTAAGTCATTCAATTCCGCTTGAGTAAAACGTTGCAATCCAGAACTAGAAATTAAATTTTCATTGTCTAAATCAACATCCGGGTCTTGCTCCTCAAGAACATCTGGCATATCCCGATCATGCCCATTCTCAAGTAAAGGAAGTCCTTTATAAATTGGCACGACTATTTCATTGGAATGAACAACTGGCCGAATTGCTGAGTCGAGATTTGGATACACAATTTTTTTCTTATTCTTCTTATTATAACCAGAAGTCTGAACTAAACAAAAATAGCAATCATCCACGTGATTTTTCGGTTCACTCCAAATCATCGGAATGCCAAAAGCTAATTTTTGGCGTTTTCTCTTGCTCCACTGTCGTAAATTTTCTACACATGACTTACACACTTTATTTGGAGCCCATGACTTGTCCTGATCTGCAATTTTTACATCAAAGTATACAAAGTAGACTTTCTTAATGAAATCAGTGATATTTGTCCTCTGACTGGGAACAGTAAAACTGCCACAAATGTAGCAGAAGGAATCTACACTATTGACACAATTTCGAGTAGTAGACATGATGTATTTTCTTCACTGCCGACTAACATGCAATTAACAAGACAAAAAAAACCAGAGACTTTATTGAAATGTTATAAGCGCTCATCATACTTTCACGATCGATTAACGATCGAATGATTTCGATCGTTCTTTGTCCGCTATGATGCATATAGCATTCATTTGTTTTAGGCAGTTGTCATAGCCTACTTTTCATCACCTAAATGTATTAGGTCGGTTATTGGCCTCTCTCGCATTCAAAGTGCCAGTACGTGCCGTTGCAGGTTCTTACGCATTTATTCGTTTACTAACAAGCGAGAGCGGTGAGCGCTCCGATTCTGATCTGCGCACCACTTTGAATAATAGGCTATATCTTCGGGAATTTTTCGAATTTCTTGATAAAAAGTTAGGAACAGATTTTTAATAGTACATACTTTCAGAAAATAATATTAAAAAATCGATTTTTTTGATCCTCTAAATAGTACTGCCTCCTTAAAACTATCAAAAACTTACAAATTAGCAAAAAGAAAATGCCATAGAGGAAAAACCTGACGTGGTAGAGAAAAATGGGTTTGATATTTGAAATCAGCGCACCCAAATTAGTAAAAAACAAGTGTCAGATCATAATCAGCAGGAAAAAAAAAATTTTTTTTGTTGGCCAGTGTAATTAAAGTCACCCATAATGATCACTCATTTAGTACTCATAGCTGAAATGGCAATGCATTTCATTGTTCTCTGCAATTGAGCTGCCGAATCTGTAACAACACCCCACCATATATTTCATTCTGTTAGCCTCCATTTCACACCAGATAGCCTCAAACTCATTGCTATATAGGACATTATTACCATCATTGTTTTCTTGCATTTCTATCTTAAATGGACTTAAAATGTCTAATATCATTAGAAGTACTCTCCCCCATCCCCTTCTACCATTTCTAAAAATAGTACACCCTTTAGCCAGCAAAGGTTGGTCGATTGGTAGAGCCTCTGCTACTAATGGCTCACGCAAAAAGTTAAGCAAGTTTGAGCGCGGTTAGTAGTTGGAAGGAGATCAATCGTTCGATGCTGTTGGCACATTCTCCCTCGATGAGTCTTTGGACTCCCTGGAGGTGTCACATAATAATAATAATAATAATTTACGCTCAATCCCAGTTACAAGATCTGATTCTGAAAACCAGGTTTCACTAATGCCAGCAATTTTAGACCACAAGGAATTCAATAAAACAATGAACTCACCCCTTTGTTTCTGATGCATTTGTATATAGAATAACAAATTATCACCTGGTCTATTCTTATAATTAGATATGTAATAAAATATTCAATTTTTTATTTTTAACAAAAGTTCTACACAAGGTCAAGAATTTTCTCTTTTTCCTCCTTGGACAAAAGGTCCAAACCCAAAGCACACATTTCCACCTCTTCACCAGCTGCATAACCAAGATGAAAACCATTCATCTTTATCATCCTTTCCTTCATGGTTAACGGTGATCAGAATTCATCATAAAAATTGTAGAAACAACTACCGTGTTAGAGTAAAACTTAAGTTTAATATAAACCAAAATAATCATTTGACATTTCAACTTTCACATGAAGGTCATCATTTGGAGCAAACACATATATACGAAGAAACAAGCTGAAATACAATCTAAATGGTATGTTAAAGTTACATTGATTTGGTCAACCAACTGTTAAAACTATTGGCCTGATCTCTGATGGGGAAAAAAAAAAAAACTTACTGCAAAGCTAGAATCCTGTTATTATTATTATTATTATTATTATTATTCAGGCCTCCAAGGAGTCAAAAGACTCATCGAGGGAGGTCCTTTCTAAGACATAAAGTCTGTCAAGACTCATCGAGGGGAAGTCCCCCCCTGAGAAACACAAAGTTTATCATACCACTCCTTAAACCCACTGACCGTTCTCGCTCCCACCACTCCATCAGGCAATGCATTCCACGGCTCAACCACCCTCCACACAAAGAAACCACTCCTTACCCTCTTGCTCACAGTTTCCTTTCGTAACTTCCAGGGATGGCCTCTTGTCATCACTCCTTCCCGCTGATCAACCAAGCGAAAGAACTCCCCAGTGTCAACCCTGTAACCACCTCTCAACAGTTTAAAAGTCTCAATCATATCACCTCTCCTTCTTCTATCCACCAAACTCTGCAGTCCACATTCTCTCAGCCGATCCTCATAACTATCCTTGTACAGTCCTGAAACCATCTTTGTCATCCGTCTTTGTATCCTTTCCACGGTTAATTTATCCCATTCAAATCCTGGGGACCAAATCTGAGAACAATAGTCCAAGTGTGGTCTGATCAGAGACTTATACAACGGAATGATAACCCTCTTATCTCTGCAGGTCAGTGTCCTTCTCATAATAGCAGCAATCCTCTGTGTTACCTTCACCACCTTTGCAATATGTCCCCTAAACTTCAGGTTTCTATCAATCATCAACCCCAGATCTCTTGTCTCCCCTACTTCCTCCAGTATAACTCCTCCCATAGAGTATGCAGCATCCCATCGATGTTTCCCAAACCTCAAGACCTTACATTTTGCTGCATTAAACTGACACCCCCATTCATTTGCCCATCTATCTAGCTTATTTAAATCCTCTTGCAGGGCTACCACATCTGCACTATTACTAATAATCCTTCCAAGCTTCGCATCATCCGCAAACAACTGAATATCCCCCTGCAATCCACTGGCTATGTCATTGATATAAAGGTTAAACAATATAGGTCCTAGTACTGAGCCCTGTGGGACCCCACTTGTAACCCTCTGCCTCCTGGAAACTGCTCCACCATACACAACTCTCTGATACCTATCAGACAGCCAATCCTGAATCCAGTTGACCAATCTGACATCCAGACCCATGTGCTGCAACTTAAATATCAGCTTATCATGTGGCACCCTGTCAAATGCCTTCGCCAAGTCTAAGAAAATTGCAGTATATGCCTTTCCCTCATCTAATGCTCTTGTAACTTTATTATAAAAGGCTAGCATATTGCTAAAACAAGAGCGTCCTTTCACAAATCCATGTTGATTCTCACAGATAACATTACCCTCATCTGCCCAATGCTGTACACGGTCCCTCACTACTTTCTCCAAGATCTTAACAACTACTGATGACACACAGACTGGCCTATAATTAGACACTTCCAGTCTGTTACCACCCTTATGCAATGGCACTATCTTACCTTCCTTCCATTCCCTGGGCACCTTTGCCAAAGCCAGACTTTCATTGAAAAGCCACGTTAAAGGTATTGTCAATTCCCTAGCACATTCTCTCAAAACTCGTGGCGAAATACCATCCAGTCCCACAGCTTTACTGACATCCAGAGTACTCAGTATCTGAAACACACTCTCCTCCTGTACCTCCAGACCTCGTACCAGTCCTATCCCTCTAGCATTAAAACTGACTCCTCTAGGATGAAATACTCCAATAAAGTGTTCATTGAACAATTCCACTATGTCCTCTGCATCAGTCACTCTATTCCCATTTTTATCCCACAATATCATTCTTCCACAGTCATTTCTCCTCCTACTGGCCACATAGCTAAAAAATTCCCTAGGATTTTCTTTGGATCTTAGGGCCAATCTCCTCTCATATTCCAGTTTCGCTTTCCTTACCACACGAGTCACTCTTCTGGCCTGTGTCTTATATTCCTCATGCATCTCATCACCTGTCTCATTATATCTCTTCCATAGCCTCTTTTTCGCATGCAATTCCTATTTAATATTGTTTGTCATCCACTTTACTCCAAATTGCGCCCTCTTCTTCACTCGTGGTATACAACTTACCATTGCTGATAACAAATATTCTTTCACAATTTCCCACGCACTGGTGATATCCCGGCCTTCCAATTCCTCCCTCCATGAAACTTCCCGAAGTTGACGTCTAAGACTATTATAATCACCTGCCTTATAATTCCACATAAGTTCCCGTCTCTTTGATACTCCTGCATGTCTATTCATTTTCCAAGTCAAAACCATATGGTCACTCTCTCCAACTGGTGGGAGAGACGTCAACTCAGTTATTATCAACTCTTCTGATGCTATAACCAAATCCAAAATTTTTGAACCTCTTGTTCCCTCTGTTACATGTTGCCTAAGACATTTGTCCCTCAAGAATTCCAAAAATTCCATTCCCCTATTGTTACATGCATCTTCCTCTCTCCAATTTATACTACTGAAGTTAAAATCTCCCATAACAATCATTCTTCTTGCACTTGCCAAACTTAGCTGTCTAAACATCTCCTGGTCCCCATCCTCTGTGCTCCTGGGTCTGTAGCAACACCCCACTAAATATCCTGTCTTGCCTACCTCTACCTCACACCATACGCTCTCAAAATCATTTGTCTCACTACCTTCCAAATTCTCCACTCTTAGAGGACATAGGTCATCACTTATCATAAGCAGCACCCCACCACCACGCTTTCCCCTCCTATCCTGGCGAAAAATGCTATACCCAGTGACTTCTATTCCTGTTTTTATATCCAATTCTGTCAACCACATCTCAGTGATCGCAATAATTTTTGGCCAGGCTGATGCTATCTGCGCCACCAATTCCTCTCCCTTATTCCGGATACTCCTGGCATTAGTATACAGCATATAAATGCCATTGTTTCTATACCCAGCATTATCCCTTCTAGACTCCACTGGGCTCAGTCTTACCTGACATTGTCTCCCTTCTCCCAAGTATCCATTCCCACAAGAGGCCACCCCTGCTATCATCCTCCCTGGGACATACTGACTCGTTCATAACAGCAATCTCTCCAGATGCCTACGTCCTTCCTCATTCAAATGCAAACGGTCTCTCGCAAACAACTCCTCTCTTTCCTCAAACGCACTCCAAGCATCCACATATACCAGTCCTCTCTTGTCACACATTCTCGCTATTATGCCATTCAATATCACCGCTCTTCTGCTCAGCTCATCATTATCATACCTAGGCAACACGCACACTATTTTTCCTCTCTCTGTCTTCTTCCGTACAGTCTCAAGCAAAAATCTCATATCTCTCGCTGCCCGACTTACATTACCACTCAAGTCATTCGTTCCTACCATCACAATCATCTCATCCACCCTTTCACTTCTCTTAATTGCCATAGCCACCCTTTCTATTGTTCCTCCTGGCAAACACTCCTCACGCATCCTATCCTGAACACCACGGATCATTGAGTCACCATACATTATACCTCTTACCATTCCATCGCTCCTATTGTTTCCATTCTCTCCTCTTCTTTCATTCCCATACCTCTCTCTTCTACTGTTTCCATTCTCTCCTCTTCTAGCACTCCCATACATCTCTCTCATTCCCTCTCTCCTACTGTTTCCATTTTCTCCACTTCTAGCACTTCCATATCCCTCTCTCATTCTGTCTCTCCTACTACTGTTTCCATCCGCTCGTCTTCTAGCATTCCCATACCTCTCTCTCATTCCATCTCTCCTACCGTTTCCATTCTCTCCTCTTCTAGCACTTCCATATCTCTCTCTCATTCCGTCTCTCCTACTGTTTTCATCCTCTCGTCTGCTAGCATTCCCATACCTCTCTCTCATTCCTTCTCTTCTACTGTTTCCAATCTCTCCTCTTCTAGCACCCCCATACCTCTCACTCATACTCCTTAAATTCTCTCTCTCTCCTACTCTGATTCGCCTTGCATTCATCTCTTCCATTCTCCTAATCTTATCTTTCATACTTCTGCTCTCATTCACTAGACATTCCACCTCCTCTTTCAACTCATCTATCTCCCGCTGCAGGTCAGTCACTCTTAATCTAAATTCACTCTCCCAAACAAAACCATCTCCTAAACTTCCACAGTCACTCACACCTTCCACACTATCAACCATTATTTTCTCATTCTCTCCTATCATACTACTCGTCTTCCTACATTCATTCTCCGTTCCTGGAGCAACAAAGTCGGATATCGATATATCTAATGTAGTTATTTCCTCCAACTGCCTGCATTTTGCGCACATACGCTCTCCACTCTCTTTAACAAACCACATATGTAATTCCTTAGAAGCATACATGCCGCAAGTACTGCATGCCACAAAGTCCCTTATGATATTGCTAATAATCGAGTTCTTAAATGGCGGAGGACTTGGCGTTACGTCACTTGCGACTGCTGCTGAATCCACCATCATTCCTTACTGCCGAGTAGCGTAATCCTTAATAATTATTCAATTAATAAATAAGAGGGGAAAAAAGTACAAACATCAGAACATTTAAGTACTAATATAATTAAATAAAATGAAATATAACTAAATACAAAGTAACTTAGCTTCGTTTTGTCTTCCACCGTTACGCGTTCGATTCTGACGGTACCAACATATATTATATCGCGACAGCAACTAACTTCCGAAAAACAACCACTGAAGTACACTCGTATTCAGAGAAACAATTCAGCACTCAAAAACGTATAAAAACGGGAAAAAAACGGACTATTCACCGATTAAAAATCACTTTCTTCTGCACAGCTCAAATTCACCGCCACGTGCCCGTCTTTTATTATCTATTTGATTATAAAAATAAATTAAGCTAAAGAGAAACATGTTCACACAAAAGTTACTCATATAAGTATTCATATAAATTAAAACAAATCAATGTGGATGGTGGCCAATAAAAGCTGAAATAATTGCTTAAAGTCCTAAAGTCTGGGTTTGGCAGAAAACTTGAAGAATAAAGTGGAGTGAAGATGTGCCATCCAAATTCTTGGGATTTTTATACCACCATTATTATTAAGATTAGGATGGTTAATCAAAATTTCACAGGTTCGTTACATCATACAAAAATTTGGTATGAATGGAAATTTAAAGAAACCTGTGAAATTTTGATTAACCATCCTAATCTTAATAATAATGGTGGCATAAAAATATCAGATAATACTAATAATAATAAATTGAAGAATAAAGTATCTGATTATAAAATATTAGCATGGATGACTGAGTGACTAGTAACCTTAAATCTTGCAGATTCACAGAGATCGGTCCATTGTTATTACACCAGTCTTTACATTAATGACATTGGGAAGGATTTGACAGATGGCATACAGATGTTTGCTGATGATGCAAATACAGATAGGTCAGAAATGCAGTACTTGCAGAATGATTTGAATATGCTAAAATTGTGGGCATGTGAAAATGGCTATCAATTTAATGTAAGCAAATGTCAAGTTATACACTCTGGTGTAATGAGATATCCCGTGTTATGTTACGTTATACTGGTGAGATTATGCTAAAAGAAACTGATCAGACTAGGACTCTAGGAGTTTTAGTGGATAGGAAGTTGAAGTTCAAGATAATTATAGCAAATGCAGATACAACTCAGAGGATAATTGCAATGTTGAAATGAACCTTGAATGGAATTTTTCATTTTATCCAGGGTGGGGAGAGAATGGAGAGCATCCATGGAAGGTGAGGATGAATGCAGTAAGAAGAGGAGTGAGAGCTAGATTTTTCTCTCAGAGTAGTACGTGACTGGAATGGATTGCCTTTAGAGGTTGTGAGTGCAAAAAACTGCATGTTAGTTCTCATATAAAATTTTAGTTATTGTTATTCTGATTTTAATAAACATTAAAACTGCTCGCCAGTTTTCCCCCGCAAAAATCTTAAATATGGAGTTTCATCAAGATTGAATGAACCAGTTTTGATGAAACTCAATTCTCTAGCTGTTTCAGGATTGATAGGTTGGTTACCACATTGAGAAGAGGAAGGCAGAAGTAATCCTAAGATCATTTCTCTGATCATTATCTAAGCATGTTTCCATCTTCGGTTCCTTTATATAGTGTGCTTTGCATAATGGAATACTAAATGAAGATACTTCACATGCAAACTTTGTTTGTTACATTTGGATAAAGAATAAAATAAGAATATAATTTCTTGGCAAATTTAATTTATTTTATAACCAAGTGAAAAAAAAATCTTTGTACATCTATCTCTAATCTACAGTATTTTAATAATAAGTTGATACACCTTTTCAATACCTGTGTCGAAACATATGACTTCTTCATTACTCCAATTCTGGCATCTCCTCTGTGTCTGGTTCCCACTGATGGTGTTTAATAATGTTCGTCTTCGGGCTCACTTGATTCCTCGGGAGTAGAGCGGTTCTGCTCAGTGATGGGTTTTTTCCTATCATTCAGTGGAGCCAATGCTGAGTTCCTGTCCTGGAGGAATTCAGGTCAGGAGTAATGAATTTATAGTTTCTTTAGGGTCACTCAGTGAAATTTGCAGTGAACTTGTAGATCACTCAGAGTTTTTGGAGAAGTACTCTTGCACTTTAACAGTCCCTCAGAAAAGTTGAAACCAATCTGGGTAGTGGCACTTCCCATAATGCAAAGCACACACACACACACACACACACACACCCTTTCAGACATGTATAATGCTAAGCATTATGGAATAAAAAGGCAATTAATGTGAAGTCATTAGTCTCTATACAAGCAGCCCAGCAGTGATACTTCACATGTAAACTTTGCTTACACTTGGATAAAGGAAAAAACAAGAATATACTTTCTTGGCAAGTTGAATATAATTTCAACCAAGTGAAAAAAAACTTTCTCCATGTATGACAGATATCGTATAGTTAGGGTGTTCCATGATGAGTCTTTGAACTCCATGGAGTGTGTCCATATAATAATAAGTCTCTGGTTGTCTAGATATCTGGGCAATAAGGAAAAAAATGGAGAGAGAACAGAGGTAAGTAACTAAAACTTTCTCATGACTGGAATGTTACAATACGAGTACAGATTAAGAAAATGTAGTTTGCGGAGCACTGCAGAAAGGAAGAGAAAAGATTATATGACTGAAACAAAGTTGGTGAGAGGAACCTTTTAAAGTAGATATGCAGGAATTATTGTACAGAATAATAATTAGGTAGTGAGAAAGAGAGAATGAGAGGTTATTTCTGGAAACTGCATGAAGATCAGTTAAGGAAGTGAAAAGAAGATGCTTGACATGCACAAAATCTCCTTTTCACTTCAAGAGATTTTGTGCATGTCAAGTAGTGACTTAATGGAATGTTCTGCCAGAGTGGGTTGTGAGCACTTCAACATTGAATGTTTTCAAGGCAAGGTATGACAGATAATGTGGTCTAAGAGTGTCTGACTTTCTTCATTGAGTCTTCCGACTTTGGAGACATCTGGAAAATAATACATAATAAAAATAAAATCTTGGAGTTAAGAAACCTATTGTGTAAACCCAAAATCAACAATTACTGTGACCCCCATTCCTCAAATGAAATTATAAAGGTAAATACTACAAACACTGGAAAAAAAAGTACAATGGTTACATCACACATAACTAAATTAGTGAAAGGTCTACATCATTTTTTTATTTGGTGATGGTGGAGGAATTAAACACTGTGATTGTACTGTATATGGAATCCTTACTAAGATTTATCATCATTATCAAACCTAAACGGAGTCAAAGATTCATTTGTTGGGAGGTCCCACAGTCACTCACACAGCTGATCATACTGTGTTTTAAATGCAATTACTGTGTTCATACTCACAACAACCAGACAATGCATTCCAATCAGTTACCACTTTTCGTGCAAAACCTACTCCTCATTCACTCTCTGGTTACACCAGAGAGTGAATGAGGAGTAGGTTTTCTTTATTCTAGGAAACACCTAATCCACATTAATCTGGTAATTGATAAGTTGTTTCAATCATATCTTCTGTCCCTCCCCTTTCCTTCTCCTGTTCACTAGATTCTGCAAATTGAATATGAAATCATATTCAACAAATTCATATGCATCAGTGATGCAACTGAGGACAACCTGAATGAATGCACAAATAATACTAACTGATGACTGTTGCAAAAATCAATGATATTAATCAACAGTATTATATAGTGTTTGTAGAGAGCTCCTGAACAGATAAGTATTATTTTAAGTAATAATTGGTAAATTTGCTTGAATCTTACGTAGTATTATTTACTTTTCATATCTTAGTGTGTCTGGGTGATTTTTGTGTGTTTTCTGAGTTGTTTCAATTAGTAATTTGATGGATACGATTATTTGTGCACATGGCGCTGATAAGGAGGAATACAATGACGTCCAGGTCGCCATCTTTGTCTAAAAATTTTAATTTAAAGGATTTTATTCAGCGTACCATTTGTAAAATATATGCTATGAGGAGAGTGGTTGGAGTCTGGTTAGACAACAATAGTGGAGTGAATGTGTGCAGAAAGTGTAAGGAATGCGAGGATTTAAAGAGTGTTTCAGGTCGTGATATCATTGTTGAAAGTGAGAATGTAGAAAATAGTGATATGCGAGGTATGAATAGTGATATTATTTGCGAGGTAGTACCAGAAAGTGTTGAAAGTGAGAATGAGGATAAACATACAGAACGAATGAATGAATTAATGGATAATAAAAATGATGAGACAGATGCAATGAGTGAGATCTCACAGTTATGCCGAGCAATATACAGGGCAAATCGGCAGCTGGAGCATTGGCAAAAATGTTTACCAAGCGTACCAAATAATAAACGGCAAAAGTATGATAAGAAGAATAAGAATATGATAGTGAGTGTAAACAAAATGAAAGAGCGATTGTTGTACGGAGATTCATTAGTAAGAGGTGTGATAGATGAGAGTTTAACAAAATCGTACCAATCTGGTACGAACGTTAAGGATGTAAGCAAGTCAATTTGAATGCAAAAGCAGAGGGTGAAAGAATTGATAGTGGTAGCAGGAACAAATGATTTGAAAGGAGACAAAATGGCTATGAGAGAGGATTTGAAGGAATTGCTTGAGGTAGCAAAAGAGAAGAGAGAGAGAGAGTTAGCATGGTGAGTCTGTTTCCACGGTATGACAGTGAAGAGTATAGGAGGAGGACCAAAATTGCTAATGACTTTATGTGCAGATTATGCAGGAGCAGTGGTGTGGAATTTGTGGATGTGTGGAGTGAGTTCGATGGGTGAAAGGATTTATATAAGATGGATGGTTTACATTTGAATGGATTTGGTGTATGGAGACTTGAAAAAATGTTGTTGAATGAAGTGGAAGTGCAGAATCAGGGAAACTAGTTATTAAGGGGAAGAGGAAGTAGATATGCAGACTTTAGGGAGACAGTTGAGTGTATGAATGTGTGTAATATGCCCAAGCCAGTACGAAGGACAACAAATCAGAATGGGATAGTTAGTATCAGAAAAATAAATCAGCTAATGCCGTTTTATTCCCATATATACAGGGAGTAGGCGAGGCCATTTTTAGCCCTATCTAACTTTTTGGAGACTGAGTGGGCAGTTCAATCTCCACTGGTACTCAATCAGAGATAGCTGGCCCAAGGCTATCACTAATTAAGTGGCACGCAGTGAAGAGAGACGGCTCTACAGGTGCCGCCATCTCATGGTTCCTAACACTAGTATTTAATGTCTAAAATAATATGGGTTCTATGGTCGATTTTCTTGAGTTTACAGGATGAAAAACCGAGTTTCTGGGAGAAAAAACCCGCTTGCCCGTGCCAGAGATCGACTAACTTGGGAACTGGTTGAAAAAAGGCTTAGAAAAATTTCCTCTAGTCGTCGACTAGACTCGAAAACAAGTCTTCCTTCGTGCGGCCAAGCACCATGGTGTACAAACGCCACATCCACTGAGCTACACAGGCTCCCTTTTTAAGAAATCAGCTAATGCCTTTTTATTTCCATATATACAGGGAGTAGGCGAGGCAGATTTTAGCCCTATCTAACTTTTTGGAGACTGAGTGGGCAGTTCAATCATGGGATAGTTAGTATAGGGCATCAAAATAGGGATAGGACAAATGGGCTTCTGAAATTCATGTATACTAATGCCAGAAGTATTAGGAACAAGAAGGATGAATTTTTGGCCTTGGTTGGCACTTCCAGGCCACAGGTTATTGGCATTAGCAAAACATGGCTGACAGAAGATGATATAGCTAGTGGGATAGAATGTGAGGGGTATGGTGTGTTCAGGAGTGACAGGGAGAATATAATGGGGGAAGGGTGTTATTATTATTATTACCCCCAAGACCTCATGGAGTCAAAGACTCATCTGCTGTTATTGATGATAGCTGATGAGCTACAGCCAAGGAGAATAGAAGTGGAACTGCAGGATAGAGAAAAGAGCACATTTGATTCTTGTGAGATTGAGATTAGCAGAACAAAATATACAGTTGGGTACTGCTATAGACCAGGTGATGGAATAGATGGTGGAGTAGTATGCATAAGCAAATAGAAGAAATGAGTGGAAGGAGGGTAATTATTGTGGGAAATTTCAATCTCCCATAATTATTATGTTCTATGGTAACATTGATTGGAAGGAGGAGAAGAGGACACATGGGAGGAAGGAATTGGATTTTATGCGATTATTAAGGGATAACTATCTGCGACAGCATGTAATGGAAAATATTAGGGGTCAGAGAGTGCTTGACCTAGTAATTGCATCTGAGAATTTGGCTGTACTTAATATGACCACATTGCCACCAATTGGTGAGAGTGATCATAGGGTCTTGACTTGGGAGGTGGCTAAAGGTGTGGAATTTACAATTAAGACAGGGTACATGTGGAATTATCGGGTTGGTAAGTATGACAAGCTTAAGAGTTTGATTGGTTCAGTGCCATGGCATGTAAAACTGCAAGGGCTGGATGTTGATAGTGCATGGGAAGTGGTTAAGAAGTGTTTGCATGAGGCAATGGCTGAACTGTATACCTAGAGTCTGAATAATAAATCAAGTAGGGTTTAAATGGATGAATAACACCATTAAGCTTGAGCTGCAAAAAAAGAAACAACTATGGAGGGAATTTAAGGAGAAAGGTGACTGGCAGGCACGTGAACGGTATAAAGCGCAGGCCAGAAGGTAACGAGTGTGGTAAGAAAAGCAAAAGCGGATTATGAAAGAACATTAGTCATGAAGGCTAAAGAGAATCCCAAACAGTTTTTTCGATATGTGGCAAGTAAAAGAAAAAATTTATATGGTAGAATGATTTTAAAGAATGCCGATGGTAGGGAGGTAACCGAATCAGTTGATATAGTTGAATTACTGAGCGAGCACTTTGCAAGAGTATATCATCCAGATGGTGACATTGCAAGAATGAATGAACCAATAGCTTATACAGGAATTATGGTGAATGAAGTGGAGGTGAATAGTCTATTACAAAACCTCAATGTCAATACATCTGTGGGATTGGATTGTATACCAGCTTGTGTTGTACGTGAAGCAGCTAAAGAATTGTCGGTGCCCTTGACCATTTTGTTTAATCTGAGTCTCGGGTCTAGGTTAGTCCTGAGGGGGTGGAAAGAGGGGAAAATAGTTTCACTGCATAAAGGCGGTCCCAAGACTGCTGTTGTAAATTACTGACCGATCAGCATATCAGGAATCGTCAAGGTCTTGGAGAAAATAATCGAGGAGAATACAGGATTGGATAGATGAAAATGGGATACTGTATGGGGGACAGCATGGTTTTGTGAAGGGTAGATCATATCTTCAGTAACTTGCTCAGGTTTTATAACACAGTGACGGCTGAACTGGATAAGGGTAATGGGTTTACAGTGATTCTACTGGACTTTGCTAAGGCCTTTGACAGGTACACATGGAATTCTAATCAGTAAACTGCAGCATATGGGGATAGATATAGGGTTAGTGAGATGGATAGGAGGGTGGTTGATGGAGAGATATCAGAGAGTGGTTTATTCAGGAGTAGAGTCCAAAATACAGCCTGCGACTAGTGGTGTGCCGCAGGGTTCTGTTCTTGGACCACTACTTTTCAATTTGTTCATTAATGATATAGGAAAGGATCTGAAAGGAATTGTTCATTTATTTGCTGATACTGGAAAGTTGGGTAGAGCAATAGTGAGTGCACATAACGTCAAAATTTTGCAAGATGATTTGGATAGTTTGGAGGACTGGTCTAAGGAGAATGGATGTCAATTTAATGTGGCAAAGTGTAAGGTTATGCATTTTGGGGTGAAAAGATTAGCAGCAGTATATCACATTGGTGGAACCATACTCCAGGAGATTGACGAGGCCAGGGATTTGGGAGTGTTGGTGGATAGGGAGTTGAAGTTTAGGGGACACATTGCAAAAGTGGCTAAATCAGCTCATCAAATCACTTGGTTGCTGAGCAGAGACAAACAGGTTATTGTTCCTCCGTATTGAGCCTTGATAAGACCCCATCTAGACTACTGTGCCCAGATATGGGCGACAGGGTTTCTTCTTGATGGGGAGGAGGTAGAGAGGATCCAGAGACGAGTGACCAAGATGATAGCAGGTCTATGGAATGAACCTTATAAGAACAGGTTGAAGATTTGTGGGTTGCAGAAATTGGTTGATAGGCAGAAAAGGGGTGATATGATTGAGACATTCAAATTACTGAAGGGTTTCTATAAGATTAATTCAGAAGATATTTTTGAGAATAGGACTGGTGGTGGGAGGACTAGGGCCCATAAATGAAAGCTGGGCAAGAGTGTGGTTAGCAAGGGTGTTAGAGCTAGGTTTTTTACTTGGAGAGTGGTGAATGAGTGGAATAAGCTGCCAGAGTCTTTGCTGGATCTAATATCCACTTTGCTTATATAAGAAACATGATTATTTACATGGACCATTTTTCATTTTTGTTACTGTCATTCTTTATGTGACAAACTTAAATATTTCAAATAAAAAGTTTTAATTTTGAAATAAGCATTATTATATTTTTCGCTTACTTGCTGTATACTTGCCCTTCTAGCAACATGGTTCACCATACAGCAATTAAATTGATTATCTAAAGCACACAGGCTATCTAAATGTGATGACATTGTATAAGCCTCTTTCAGATAAGGCAGACATAAAGACCCTGGAAAAGATACTTTTATATATAAATTCATGTACATATATAAATATTTATAGAAATGTTCATATGACTACAACCTGTAAACATAGGATAATTTTTTTATTAAGAATACTACTAGTTTCACCCTAATTATGTAGGCCTTCGGCAAGTGGGGAGAAAAAAAAATCAAGAATCAAACTTACAAACCCCAAAAGATTAGCATGGTGACAACAAACATGGCATTATATTGGATTCTGGTAATTCAAATTATTTGTGAGCTTGTGCCCACTGTTGTGCATGTTGGTGTGCACTTGTTTATGTATTTGACTGGTCACAGCAAGTAAAAATTCAAAAAGATTAATTCTAAGCTTTATATTCAATGGTACAGGGGTTAATAGCATCTCACATTCTCAGATTTTTCTTTTGATCTTATTATTATTATTATTATCTGGTAACTTCCATGGAGTCACCAGACTCACCATGGTAGGCCCACAAAACCAGCAACATGTCTATCATAATGAGCTTTGAAGTTATTTACACTACCTGCACTAACAATGCACTTATGCAATGCATTCCACTCACTAACAAAACTCTCCACATAAAAAATCTACTCACATCATTCTTCACATCTTTATATAACTTCCAGGGATGACCTCTTGTTCTTTCCATCTTAACATCCACTCTTTTTATAATTTCTTCTGTATTAATCTGAGAGAACCCCTTAACTAACTTGAAGAGTCCCGATATCACTTTGGTTATTCATCGTTGACCCACTCTAGTGTTTCCAAATCACAATGAAAACTATTTGACCAAATCTGAGCACAACAGTCCATATGCGGTCTGATCAATGCCTTATATAGATGCACCACCACCACCTACATGTCAATGTACTTTTTATCATAGCAGCAATACAATGTGCAATCTTTGCAACATGTGTGATGTGCCTTCGGAATTTCTGTCCACATCACTCCAAAATTCCAAATTTCATCCACCAATACAGTGGTAGCCTTATATCTCTGTATCCCAAAGTGTAACACCTTGCATTTATTAACATTAAAACTCACCCCACTCATTTGTCCAAACTAAAAGTCTATTCCTGTAGAGAATTAACATCAGCACTGCTTCTGATAAATCTATCTAAATTTGCATCATTTGCAAACATTTGCAGATCCTCAGTCAGTCCATATGAAATATCATTAAAAAACAAGTTAAACAGTAGGGGGCCCAAGAACAAAACCCTGAGGCATATCACAGGGTACCTTCCTTTTTGAAGAGACAGCTTCATCATACACAACTTGCTGGTATTGTTCAGAGAGTCAACCTCCAATCTATGTAACCAATATACTATCTATTTCTATTCTCTGCAGCTTGTGTGCCAATTTATCATGTGGTAATCTATTGAATGCTTTTGCAAAGTCAAGAACACATTCATCACCTTATTACAAAACATAAGCAGATTGCTAAAACAAGACCTACCCTTCACAAACTCATGCTGACTGTCATAGAGAATACTATGTTCATCAATCCTATATTCTATTTCTAACTAATTTTTCCAACACTTTGATCACAACTGCAGATATACAGACCAGTCTATAATTGGAAACTTGTGTTCTCAAACCATGCTTGTGGAGAGATATTATTTTGCCTTCTTTCCACTCCTTAAGAACTTTATCCACTGCAAGACTCTCATTAAATAGCCAGGACAAGGGCATGGCTAACCATTTTGCACATTCATTAAAAATACATGGTGATATGTCATCCATTCCCATAGCCTTATTAACATTTAATCCAAGCAACACTTGGTACATTTCCGATTCTTTCACTTTTAATTCTCCCAATTCTTGCCTCCCTTCTACATGTTGCACAGCATTATTCACACCACCATGATAGACACTGATGAAATGTTCATTAAATAATTCCACCATATCATTTACTATGGTTACTCTCCTACCATAGTAGCTATTCGCCAACAGCAACCTCCCATAATTATTTTTTCTCTTGCTTTGCACATTACAGAAAAATTCCCTTGAATTAGCTTTGACCTGACTGGCCAATCACCTCTCATATTCTGCGTTTTCTTTTTTAACCATGCTTGTCACTTTTCTGGCCTACACTTTATATTCTTCATGCATCTGTTCACTGCAAACTCTCTTGTATTTCCTCCATAACAACTTTTTTTGTAACACTGCTTGCTTGATTTCGCTGTTCATTCATCCATCTCACTCCTACTCTATTTATTTGCTTAACTCTTGATATGCAGTTATGCACTGCTTGTGTAACATACTTCTTTATTATTTCCCATGCATTGTGAACATCTTTTCTATACAATTTTTCCAATGTGTTGATGCTAGTTGACTATGAAGCTTCTGATACCACCTTATAGTTCCACATACAGACTTTCTTGATAACCACTTTTTCCTATTTGACTATCTTTGAAACCAATACCTCATGATCATTTTCACCAAGAGGTGGCAGTGTTGATACTTCATTCACAACAACATCCTGCAAGAATATTACCAACAAATTCATTCTCCTTGTTGCTATACACTATCTCTTCTTTCCAATCCACATTCCTATAATTAAAGTCTTCCATTAGGATCATCTTCCTTTTACTTGCCCAACTCATTTGTCTAAACAGTTCACAATCAATACTCTCCATTCCCTGGCCTATAGCTGCCTATTAGACATACTATTCTATTGATCTCAACTTTACACCAAACAGCTCCAAAATCTTCATGTCCTACTATTGTCCACTTTGACTCTTGAAGGACACAATTCCTCTGCTACCATTAACAATACCCCCCCCTCCTCTCTTGATTTTCCTATCCTTTCGTAAAATTCTGTATTCTACCATTTCAATTCCTGACAGTATATCATCCTCAGTCAACCAAGTTTCACTTATCCCAATTATCTTTGGGCATGCTGATTCAATCAATGCCACAAACTCAGCCTCTTTATTTCTGATAATCTGTACATTACTATATGAGCATAACAATTCTCCATTCTTTGAGGGTATCCCATCAATACATTTCAATTCCTGACATTATATCATCCTCAGTCAACCAAGTTTCACTTATCCCAATTATCTTTGGGCATGCTGATTCAATCAATGCCACAAACTCAGCCTCTTTATTTCTGATAATCTGTACATTACTATATGAGCATAACAATTCTCCATTCTTTGAGGGTATCCCATCAATACAAACCCTGTTTACTCTCTCTGCTACAGTACATTTCTCTCTTCATTCTGATCATCCCCATTTCCCTGATCCTTAATCTGAATTTCATTTATATTCTTATGATCCTCACCATCAGGGCTGGCCATCTCAGGGGTACGATGGGTGCAATGCACCCGAGCTCCACGATTGAGTGGGCACAGTCAGTACACATTTGCGGAAATGTATTATATTTCGAATTTGTTTTTTTTTGTTTTCCTGTGCCAAAATCATTTGCAGGTAAGAGGTTTTACAATACATTTATTTCGAATCCTTTAATTTTTACCTTTGAAAAATATTTTAGGGTCCCAAAAGGTTTCTTGCACCTGGGCCCCTTTATAGAGAAGGCCAGCCCTGCTCACCATTTTGCACTGCATCACTTTTCTCGTCTATAATCACTTCCTCACTTTTGTATCCATCCTCTTCCTGTCCTTTCACAACCTGCTTCTCACCCTCTCTCTCCAACTCTTAGTGGTACTAATTTCGTATGCACCCTTATTAAACAACAATTGATCCAAATGACCAAAACCAAACCCATTCATATGCAATCCATCAGCTTTGAAGTATTCTAATTTTCCTTCGAATTCATTCCATACATTCACAAATTGAATACTCTCTGCCTGACACTATTCAGCCATTCTGTCATTCATATGCTCTCCTTCTCAGTTCACTATTGTCCTATCTGGGCAACAAACTAACCTTTCCCAATGACACTATTATTGTTCTCTTCCTGCAAAAACTTCTTCAAATCCCTTTCCACATTCTTTGTCTTGCTAGTCAAGTCATTTGTGCCTACCACAACCACTAATTCTAATGCCTGCTCCTTCCTTCTATGCCAAGCATCTGATATTCATTTTATTGTATGTCTTGTTGGATGATTTTGGGTTAGATGTTGGAGAAAGTGTTGTTTGGTGAGAGGTAAGAGATGCAAAAGCAGATAAATTATTAGGGATGATGCAGTCAAGCATGTGTCTAGCCATTCCTGGGACAAATGCGTGAGAGTGTAGAAATGGTCACAAAATACCAGGTATACAGTTTCCTAGGTTCTGAATCTGAATGTGGTGGTAATTACATCACATAAGAGTAATTATGGATCCAAGGGGATGTTAAAATGAAATTGAAATAAAGGGAAGGAGTTTTTGGCAAAGGTCAGCTTGATTTGGCCAAAATTTACTGGTATCAATGAGCCTGGTTGACAAAAGATGATATAGTTATTGTAGTACAATGTAAGTGGGTATGATATTTTCAGGGAAGATAGAGGGAAGGAATAAACAGGAGGAGAGATATTAAACAAAAATAGAAATTAAGGAGAATTTTAAGACTGATGGAAATGGTTCATGCTATCTAGTGCAAGACAGAGACCAACAGGACAAAAATATATTGTTGGTTGCTGTTAAAAGCCAGGGGTATACAAAAAGAAATGGATTATCTGTCACAGCATGTGATGGAGAGGACAAGGAGTTTGAGAGTGCTGAATCTGGTAATAGCATCAGATATGTCCATAACCAAGGTGGACATTCTGTCTCCATTTGGAGAAAGTGACCATGCAGTCTTGTTCTTGGACATGCCTCAACATGTAAAATTCACAGTCATATGCTGAACTACAAAGATGGTGATTATGATAAACGTAGGAAGAATCTTCAAGCAATGGTATGAATAAGAAGCTGCAAGGAAAGAATGTCAGTAGTACATGGTAAATCGTCAAGGATCATTTGAGGGAGCTAATATCAGACTGCATTCTCAGAGTCAGGATGATAAACTAAGTGAGAGTTAAATGGACAAATAGCAATATATCCAGTGGCAACTGGTTATATTGCTACAATCACGAAAGAATAATTTTCACCAGTGTTAATGGAAAGAAAGTAACAGAAACAGAAGAAATAGTTGATTTACTAAGTGATCACTTTGAAAGGGTTTATCATTTAGATGGAGACTTTGCAGCTGCTGATCTGACAGACTTATATGAGAATTGAGACAAATGAAATGGAGATTGCTTAGCATATTGAAAACTATTAACGTGAATAGAACAGTAGGACTGGATATCATTTTGGCTATGTACTATGAGAATGTGCCAGAGAATAGGAAGTGTTCCTGATGAAGTTCATTAATCTAATGTTCAGCACTGGCAAGGTTCCAAGGGGACAGAAAGAGGATAAGATAGTTCCATTATATAAAGGAGATTACAAGACAGAAATAGCAAATTACAGTGGAGATTAAAGTATTGGAAAAGTTGGTTAAAGGTAGAATTCAGGAATGGGTGGATAGGAATATGATACTCTATAGTGGGCAGATTTGTAACAAGTAATTCGTGTTTTAGACAGATGAAATAAATAAAGGAAATGGCTACACAATGACAGATCAACAGTATCATGGCTATAGCTGATACTGATTATTTTCTTTATGGGCTTAAATCAAAAGACAGTGATTGTACTAATGAAATGTCATGTTGTCTGGTGGCATGAACTGGGTAAACAGGGTTCTTGATGTTTTCATCAGTGAACCAATGCAATTTGTGAAAAGTTAAAAGAATTCAAGATATGCACCAGCAACAGAAAAGAAGTAGAATTCTCAGAAATTCTGTTCTTCTCAGAAAGATGGAATACTGTTGTTACTCCTTACTTTTCCTGATTATCATTACCTAGTTAGAGCTTGTAGTTGATTTTTTAGAAGAATCTCAACTGTTTTTGTCTTTTTTTTTTTTCATTAACACCAATGATGGTGACTTGGTACTTTAATTCTTCTGCAGGTTCTACTTCTTTTCCATTGATACTTCAATGGAAAAGAAGTAGTACTCTTATGATGATGGTGAGTAGTTTGAGTCTGTTTTCCAAGTAATCGACTTTTCATTGTTTACATTGAAAATGTGATATCCCAGCTAGTATGACATTTCATCTTGTACCATCATTGTCTTTTGGTTTAAGCTCATAAAGAATACAATATTGTTTGCTAAATCACAAAATGCTAACCATAATCTTCATTCATTCAGAATTCATAGGCACCTACTAATTGGGTACAAAATATCACTTGATATTTTGTGTCTATATGTAAACTTTAAGTTAAGCTTATTCATAACAGGGGTGCTAAAGGGTCAAAGCTGTATAACTGAGAGGAGACCTCCACATAGCCTTTAAAGGAATGCGGAGAACCGACCAGGGCTTCTGACCTAATGTCCAATCCTCACCTTCTCGTGGTGCACCCTGTTGGGTATCTACTTTGATACAGAACGAACGAGGATGGGCTGGCAATTTGGGATTTAGCCGACCAAATTGTATTCTTATTGGTTAAACCAAAATAAAAAATTATGGTACAACATGACAAAATTTCATGCCGGCTGGGGCGTCGCCCGGTTAAACAAGGCCCCCGTTGTTTTCGCCAGGGAACCAGGGCGAACAGCGAAAAGTCAGCTACTGGAACAAATCTGAAAACAAACCCCAACTCAACATCACCAGAGTTAAAGATCGGTACTATCAACGTAAGAAGCCTGAATGCCAAAGAAATGGAGCTAGCTGAGGAATTAGATAAGTACCAGATCGACATAATAGGGGTGACTGAAACAAAAAAGACCAAACTGGTGAGATCTTTCTGAGCAATAAATACAAAATGTTATATTCAGGCAATGACAATCAAGGAAAAGAAGGAGTAGCCATAGTATTCAACACAAAATATGAGGCTAATCTTCTTGAATGGCAGTCAGTCTCAAGTAGAGTAATGTGGGCAAATATGAGAATGGGGAACTGGACAATGAGACTTATTTGTGCCTATGGTCCCACAGAAGCTTCTACTAAGGTAGAAGTGGAGGAATTTTTTGAGGCTTTAGAAAAAGCAACTGACACAATGAAAAAGGAAAAGTTGGTCCTTGTTGGGGATCTAAATAGCAGAGTAGGAAATGATTGCGAGACATATAAAAATATTTTGGGAAAATTTGGAGAAAAGAGCAAAGCTAATAATAATGGCAAATATCTGTTGGATTTCTGCTCAGGACATGGACTGGTTATAACTAACACCATGTTCCAACATAAAAATGTGCACAAATTCACATAGAGAGAAGAGGATAGGAATAAGAAAAGTCTCATTAACTATGTTATTGTTGATAGTGATGTTTTCTCCCTGGTGCAGGACACCAGAGTGTACAGAGGATTTGAAATTGGAAGCGATCACTATTTAGTCTTGAGCAGGATAAAATTGAATTTCATATTGAAAAGAATAACATGTAAGAAAGTTTTAAAGCGAATAAAAGTTGAGCAGCTCTCAGATGTGAACTGTAGACTAAAATACAGAAAGATTATTGAAAAGAAAATGAAAGAGTTTGAGAACAGGAATCAAACCTTGGAGATTCAGTGGCAAACTCTGAAGAAAACATTGATTGATTCTGCCAGAGAGGCATGTGGTGAGGTTGTGTGCAAGGATAAAATAAATCAGAACTCCCTGGTGGACATAGGAAGTTAAAGAGGCAGTGAAGGAAAAGAAGAAAGCATATCAAAAGTTCCTGGCAAATAGGTCAGCTTTTACTCTTACAGAATACAAAGACAAATGTAAGAAAGCTAAACAGTGTGTAAAACTAGCTAAACAAAACTCATGGGAGGACTTTGGCAAGAATATAGAAAATAAATATCAAGAAGGTGGCAAAATATTCTGGAGGTTGTTGAAGAAGCTTAGGAATAGAGGAAAGAGTGCTGTAAAAGGAGTTAGAGATGATAAAGGTGACATGAAAACAGGAGAAAAAGATATCCTTGAAGTATGGAGTAATTACTTTGAAAAACTGCTAAATGAAACAAGCAGTGATGACAGCACAGTGATAAAAAACACTGACCAGGCATGCAGTCAGGAATACATATCCATACTTGAAGTAGAAAAAACCATCAAAGGCTTGAAACGTGGAAAGGTAGCAGGAGTAGATGATATTCGACCAGAAATGCTGAAGTATGGTGGTATAAAAGTCTTACAGTGGCTGCACTGCATAGTTCAGAAAGCCTGGACTGAGGGACGAATTCCCGATGATTGGAGTAGAGCTCTCATAGTACCCATATATAAAAAGGGAAATAAAACTGAATGTGAGAATTACAGAGGTATTTCCCTACTGAGTGTTCCTGGCAAGATCTATGCAAGTATACTTGAGAAACGGTTGAGAAGAATTGTGGAAGAAAAGCTTGGTGAAGAACAAGCTGGATTCAGGCCAAATAGAGGCTGTCAGGATCAGATCTTCATTTTACGACAAATAGTTCAGAAAGCATGAGAATATAACAAAGATCTGTATTTAAGTTTTGTCGATTTGGAAAAGGCATATGACAAGGTGCCAAGAGAGAAGCTATTCAATACGCTGCAGTTATATGGTGTCAATGAGGCATTATATCAAGCAATACTTAGTCTTTATTTGAGTTGTAAGTCAGCAGTTAGAATTGAAGGAAGTACAGGAAGATGGTTTAATGTTAAATCTGGTGTGAGACAAGGATATACATTATCCCCTCTGTTATTCATTATCTATATGGATCACATTATGAAGGAAAGTGGTATTAAACCTGATATCAAAATTGGAGATGTTAATGTCAGCTCTTTGCTTTATGCGGATGATGTTATACTTCTAAATAAATCCGCTACAAGTCTGCAAGATTCTCTGACTAAATTGAATAGCTGTTGTAATAGATATGGTATGAAGGTCAGCAATAAAAAGACAAAGACAATGAAAATAGGCAGAATCATTGAAAATGTCAACTGCGTTGTGAATGGAGAACCTGTGGAACAAGTAAAACATTTCAGTTACTTAGGCACGATTTTTACTGAAGATGGTAAATTAAATATAGAAATAGACAACAGAATCAGCAAAGCTGGTATGGTGGGAACTCAATTGAATAAATTCATATGGAATAAGAGAGAAATTAGTCGGAACACTAAATTAGCTGTATACAAGACAGTGTTCAAACTAGTTTTAACTTATGGATCTGAGAGCTGGTCAGAAGTAAAACACTTGACCAAAGACTAGAGACCACAGATATGAGAGTGCTGAGAAAGATTAGAGGCGTGAACAGATGGCATCAATGGCAATATCATATTAAAAATGAGGATATTAGGAAAGAACTTGACATTGTCAGCATCCAGGAATGCGTTAGCAGAGCTAATCTCAGGTGGTATGGTCACTTAAATAGAATGGGAGAGGATAGATTAGCAAAACAAGCGTTCTCTGCCAGGTTGGCAGGAAAACGACCCAGAGGAAGACCAAGATATAGGTGGATTGATACGGTACAAAGTGTCTTAGACGATAGAAATATAAGATCTGATAATGTTGGAGTCTTGACAATTAACAGACTGATTTGGAGGAAAATTGTAGATAGGAAGTTAGTAATGATGTAATTTTTTCATGTAGTACTGTCATATCCTTACACCCCTTGAAGGTACATGGAAGGAATTTGATGATGATGATGATGATTATTCATACCAAAAAATTATTTTTTTCTATATTTTTCATATTAGTTAAAGTTATAAGCAGCGAATGGTATTCTCACCCTTCCTCCCACATCCGAATGAACGATGCTAATGAGCTCCTCATGTGGAGAAGAGGATGTCTCCTCAATGGGGGAAAGAACTGCAAGTGATCCACTTAGCTGCCATTCACTTCCTGCTCTGAAGCTAGTACTCCCACATAATTGCAGTTGATTTACTGGGTACATTTATATATAAATCACATTCCATTTTTTTCAGATAAAAAATGTGCGATTGCAATAGAACTTCAATTCCCTTTCATAAATACCGTTGATTTTCCTTGCGTGTTTTTTTTAAAAAAAAAAGTAGAAAAAAATTTGATTTCCTCCTTACATAACAAATATATTCTTCATGTTTTATGTAAAACCTGTCCAGTAATTAGCAAAAGTTGCTTGTGATAGGCAGTGTTAGTAATTCCACATTTAATTATTATTTTTTATGCCTTCATACTTTTTGTTTATTATTATTATTATTATGTGACACCTCCAGGGAATCCGAGGACTCATTGCAGGAGGGGCACTCTACCCTGCCTCACTAAATACATCTCACCCTCTCCATTACTACTTAATTCTCCTACTAAGACACTACTACTACTGTCATCTACTGCCCATTAGCACCATCCACAGTATTTTTTGTCTGTAAATTACGCATGTTCTGAAGGCTGATTTATCTGTACGCAGGATGATAAATCCAAGTTTCTGGCAGAAAAAAAAACCTGCTATTCCGGTATGAGATCGGCTAACTCATCTTCAATTGTAAAAACCCATATAAGGATTCCCCTCATCACGACAAGAATTGAATCCAGGTCTTTTCCAATCGAAGGGTACAATATTCTGCTGTTTTTCCGCTTGCGCTAAAGAGGCACCATATTTTAAGCTGAAAATGTCTTTGTATAATGCAATTATATAATAATATAATTTAATAATAATCATGTATGTTTAAATTAAATTTTCAAATATGAAAGAAAGAGAGAGAGAGAGAGAGAGAACTGTAACTTACCTGCATTCTCTAAACAACTAATAGTAAACTTTTTGAAATCTCCTAGAAGAAACTATTATAAGTACATATTTTAAAGTGTTAATTATTTATGGTAATAACTAAATTTTTAAAATATAATGCACTTAATTCTCACTATAATAGAAGAATAACAGTTTGTTATAGTGCACAGTCTACTATAGCGAATTTCCTTTAGAACAGTGTTTCTCAAGGTTACGCATACCCCCGGGGGGGTACGTGGCAATTTTTGGCTATGCATCATTAACGCACGGAATCATTACTAAGAAAAAAAGAATTAATTTAAACGTATATATTTCTTAATAAATTATATATATTGAGGAAAATATATACAATAGTATTTCGCTAATCCGAACTAATAAAAACCGTGCACGTTCGAATTAGCGGATTTTCCTCCAAGAGGAAACAATAACTAGCATTTAAGACAAAAATAATCAGATTCTAATGGTACATGAATTTAATTCTGTAAATAAATGAAGTAACTGATAGAAAAAAAAGCTACTGTACTGTAATGTAAAACAAAAAAAATAATACAGTACACAAGTTTATTTTAGTAAAAAATTTAATTTGTATGTACCTGTATTGTTGAGGATTCTGATTTAATAAAATTAAATCAGAGTGTAGTACTTAATTTGCATAAAAAATATAAATTTCTTGTACACAACACAAAAAAAAGTTTTACAAAATAACAAAAAAAGTTTTTTATTTCTTTGTAAAAAAAAGTCACTCATTTTCTTTTGCCTCTTGGAAGCGAAACTTTTTTTCGAATACTTCTTCTCTGAGCTGCATTATCTATCAAAAAATACAGTACTTGTTTTTCATGCATCTGCAGTATAGTAGCTGTTGCGGAGGACGTGTTGTTTACCACAGGGAGTGAGTTACTATCGCTCTACAGTAACTCGCAATTTGAGTAAAAAAATCATACATGATATAATTTAATATATACAGTGATATCTCGCTAATCCAAACCTCTTTAGTCCGAACCCTCCAGTAATCCGAACTGCGGTTTGAAAAAAAAAATTTTTTTATTTATTGTGTATTATTATTTTATGTACTATTATTTTTATTTAATAATTAATATTTTAACTATTATTATTTATTTTATTATTATTATAGTACAATATTTTTTTCATACTGTCGATTGTACCGTTATACTGGAGGGCTATTTTGATTTATTGTGTGTTCACGTTTGCTTTTTTATACTGTACAGTACGTACTGTATTGTCGGCATGAATCACAAATACAGTATACATAAAAAGAGGAAATTCAAAACGTGCATAATTTGGTTAAAAATATAAATTCAAAAAATTCTTCATAAGACTCAATATTGAAAGAATCAATTGCGTTAAAAATTTTTGTTTGGTGTTTGAAAATCACCATCGGTGGCAGTTTGGAACAATCTGCAGTCACGCAGAGAACCACAGTAAAGTTAGACCTTTCGTGCCCTGCTGTAGCAACTGAAACCTCTTTTGCTCCATTCATATTCACAGTCCTAGAACTAGGCAAGTCAAAACTTACGGGAACCTCATCCATATTCTCAAAGTGACAAGCATCAACCCCACACAAGTTTTCTCTCAGAAACAAACGAAATTTAGCTACTTTTGCTTTCCGGTCACACAGCAAATTTTGTCCAACACTAATGGAGGAGCGCACACTTAAATTGTTTCTCTTCATATATCCAAAAACCTAAGATGGGTAGGTGTTGAAATCCTTTATATTATCGTTTTGTGCAATTCTTTTCGATTCATGCAACACACAGAGAGTAGATATTCTCATACCTTTAGCTCTTTCTCTAACAACCCAATCAAACAGTTTTTTTTCTATGGTTGGCCACAAGCACCTTCTAAACCTCATAGCACATTTCCTCATATGTAAACATTTCAGGACTGTTTCAGCCTTTCACCATTCATGAACACTACTTTCTCCAACACTGAACAATCTACCAGCTTCACGATTCCCCTTTTCCTTTGCTACTTCTACCACTTCAAGCTTGAGCTGCGCTGTGTAGGATTTTCTCCGAGAAGTATTTCTGTCTTCCATGGGTAATTCAGATCTAATAACAAAATATAAACAAATAATGATTTACCTCATGAAATATTTTAAAACAGGATGTACGGAATAATGTAAAAAATCGACCACTGCTACTAGCAACGCACGTGCTTTTAAAGAATTCCTCCATTCTCTGTCTGTACTTCCAAACTCTACCGCTAGTTGGCACATGCGATAGATAATGCGCATCCCCAACATTTTCATCACTCCTTTTGATGTATAGATAACGTATCTATACATCAAAAGGAGTGATGAAAATGTTGGGGATGTGCATTATCTATCGAAAAATACGATAGTTTTATTATGTCCCTGAATAAGAGTACAGAGACATTTTCCAGGCTGTGTAATATATTTCTCAACAAATAGTGCAATTAGAGACAACTAAGATAAAAACAGCACTAACTAATGAATCACATGTCCCTTCCCACAGAAACTGCTGTATAGACTCAAGCAAAACCATACATTGCTAGTGCAACATATGGTTTTGTTTGGCACCATCCAGTCGTGAACGTGTTAAAACTAAGAAATATATAGTGAATGTGTTTTTAGGTATTATGGAGTTCGGTCGAAGAGAATTAACATTTCAACTCAATTTTTTGAAATGAGAGCCAACTCAATTGTCGGCTTGCTTTTATCTTTGGGTCGTGCGATCTTTTGTTAATTCCGCACCAATCAGTGGTACATGCAGCAGGGGGGGGGGACAAAGGGCCTAGCCCTCCAAAGAAAAGGAAAAACAACAGTAGAAAATTTTCCAAAAATCTTTTCCTAATTAAAATTCTTTTTTAAAATTTGTTGTGTCGTGTCTTCTATTTCTATACTACTTATGAATTAGCAATCATTGCAGATGCTCAGTCATAAGTCGTATGCGATGCGTAGTGTGTATTCTCAAATCATCTACTCAACCCCCCCCCCCAGATTAAATCCTGAGTGACAGGATTTAATCTACTGGCACCAATCATATGCATGTCTTCATAGCTGCTCTGTCTCTACTGTCCTACCATTGCTGTCCGTTAGGATCTCTGCTTTCACTTTTTTTTTTTTATTATTCCTGACACCTCCAAGGAGTCCGAAGACTCATTGCAGGAGGACACCTACAACTGTCTCAGCCACTATTCCGAACTTCTACTATGAATCATCTCCATCAACGCCATCTACCGCCCACCTCCACCACCACAACTAATATTCTATGTCTGTAAATTGCATGTGTTCTGAAGGGCCGATTTGTCTGTATGCGGGATGAAAAACAAGAGTTTCCGGGAGGAAAAAACCCTGCTACCACCATATGAGATCAGCTAACTCACCTTCGATCAAAAATCGTCCAGATAAAGATTCCTCCCGTCATGACGAGAATCGAACTTAGGCCTATTCCAATCGAAGGACGCAACGTACCGTCATTCTTCCAATTGCATTATGGAGTTGTGAAGGATTGTTCATTACGTATCTTAAGTCTTGTAAATTACTGGTAATTTTTTCTTGAAATAATGGGAAAGAAGATGATGTTATTTGGGTAGATGACTTTGATGATGCATAGAAGGAAACTGCTCTCAAGGCCGGAAGTAATGATGGCGAACAGGAGCTTCTTGGTAAGTCATACCCATTTTCAGTTTTTTTCTGAAAACTTTAATTTCCAAAAATCCCCGCATATATCTTGCATCCCGATTTTTTTGCTTTAAGTTTGGGAAAAAATGCGAGTAATATCTGAGTAAATACGGTGATTTTTTTAGCTTTCCTATTCTTAAGTATGGATCATTGATTAAAGACTGGATTTATAAAATGTACAAAAGAGAGTAATATAGCAGATACAAGTAGCTGTAAGCAATAAGAAAACGTTGATATTGTATCCCTTTCATTGATGATAAATTATTCAAATTAAGTAGAAATTTATAGTACCTTTATAAATTTTGTTCTATTAAAAATAAATCATATTTTTTTTGTTTACATGTACATCTAAATTCAAATAAAATAGACATTTACAATGAAATTATTATTATCATCCAGGCCTCCATGGAGTCAAAAGACTCATCGTAGGAGGTCCTTCCTAAGAAACACAAAGTCTATCAAGACTCATTGAGGGGAGGTCCCTTCTAAGAAACACAAAGTCTATCATACCAATCCTTAAACTCATTGACTGTTCTCACTCTCACCACTCCATCAGGCAATGCATTCCATGGTTCAATCACCCTCCATGCAAAGAAACCACTCCTCACCCTCTTGCTCATGGTTTCCTTTCGTAACTTCCAGGGATGGCCTCTTGTCATCACTACTTCCCTCTGTTCAACCAAGCAAAAGAACTCCCCAGTGTCAACCCTGTAACCACCATTCAACAGTTTAAAAGTCTCAATCATATCACCTCTCTGTCTTCTATCCACCAAACTCTGCAGTCCGCATTCCCTCAGCCGATCCTCATAATTAACATTGTACAGTCCTGAAACCATCTTTGTTATCCGCCTTTATACTCTTTCCACAGTTAATTTATCCCCTTCAAATCCTGGGGACCAAATCTGAGAACAATAGTCTACATGTGGTCTGATCAGAGTCTTATACAACGGAAATTATTTATACTTTTATACTTTTTTATTTATTATTATTATTTTGATAAGGGGTACTTGGAAATAATGAAAATTTAAGAAGGGGTACACAGATATCTGAAGTTTGAGAAACACTGCTTTAGAATAACATTTTGACTATAAGATTTTGATAGTTTTTTTACAGTGAGTTCACTATAATGGTGTTTGATATAGCGAGATTCAACTGCATGAAATATAATTTTAATGTGGGAAAAGAGCATTTCAGTCCGTTATACATACTGTGTATAAAATAATAAAATTTTAAAAAAAAATCAACTTTAAATAATATAATAAGTAAGGATTTTCTTGCCAGTCTAATTTTTCAAAATACAAATTCTTGCTATATATATTAAAAGTTAGTAATAACTTTTAATATATAATATTAAAAGTTATAACTTTTAATAAACAGGATTATTAAAAATAATCTTTATACTGCTGGCTTAGTTATCAATTAGTTAGCATATCAATTTCCAACTACAGGCTGAGGATTTTAATCCTACTGTGGGCATTGACATTTGTGAGTATCTTTAGGAGGGAGATGAATTTTTTTTGTCATCTGGCATGAGACCACTGCCCTGTTTATTGGAAGCCTGAAATTGCTTAAAAAATTCTGTTTGGTACTTATAACAGGGTTTCCAGATTATGTAAAAAATAAAACATGGAAAATATATAACCAACAATGACCTACAGCAGTGAGACATGAAACACAACAAAAAAAAGGAAGAACAAAGCCTAATGTTATTATTATTATTTTACGGCATCTCTATGGAGTTAGGAAGCTCATCGTGGGAGACCCAAATCAACCATCATACACATAAATCCTATTATACCTCTTCTCGAATATATTCACCATCAGGGAACTCACAACCAATTCTGGCAATCCATTCCACTCACTCACCACTTTCAAAGCAACAAATCTGGTCTGAACACCCCTACTAACCACACTCTTACATAACTTGGTTGATAGGCAGAAAAGAGGGGATATGATAGAAACATTTAAATTACTAAAAGGTTTTTATAACATTGATGCAGGGGAAATGTTTTTGCTGTGTGATAGTGATGGAAGAACCTGGAAATTAAGGAAAAGTGTGGTTAACAAGGGTGTGATACAAGGCTTTTTGCCTGGAGGATGGGAGTGGAATGCATTGACTGACTCAGTTGTGAGTTCTTTGTCTGTAAATGAATTCAAGAAGAGATATGATAGATATTGTTTTGATAGTTTTGATAGACTCATCTCCCGCGATGAGTCTACTGACTCCATAGAGATACCTGTAATAATAATAATAATAATAACAACAACTTCCATAGATGGTCCCTAGTTCTCTGTTTGTCATATATTGAAAAATTTCACTTGCATCAATTTTATAAAACCTGTCACCATCTTGGTCACTCTTCTCAGAATCCTCTCATCCACCTCCTGGTCTCCAAGAAACTCAGGTGACCAAATCTGTATGTAGTAGTCAAGATATGGCCAAATCATATTATCCTTATAAAGAGGAATAATAACTTCCCTATCTTTATTTGTTAGCATGTTTTTCAACATTCAAGTGATCCTTGGAGCTATTTTACCATTGTTTGCAATATGCACTGTAAACTTCAACTCTTTGTCCACCATTATTGCCGGCTTGGTTGGCCGAGTGGTTAGCGTATCTTCTCTCCAGCCAAAAGGCTGCGGGTTCGAATCCCGCTGTGGGCATGGATATTTGTGTAAAAATACTAGTGGTGGTGGTCGGCAATAGATGGTGTTGGTGATGAAAGTAGTTGGTGGATTGGTGTAGATGGAGAGTTGTGGAATAGGTGCTCTCACTCGATGAGTCTTTGGACTCACTGGAGATGTCATGTAATAATAATAATAATAATTATCCCTAGCCTCATCAAATTCCTACAATCCAATACCATCAATATGATACACCATATGCAACCTTTTTCACCCGAAGTGCATAAGCTTACATTTTGCAACATTAAATTAACAATCATTATCTTTCGCCCATGATGTCAATTTATTTAAATGATCCTGCAGGATATCTACATCACCTTTATCAACTATTGCTCTCTCCAGTTTTGCATCATCAGCAAACAACTGAATATCTCCTCTTAAATCTTTTCCTGTGTCATAGATATACAAATTAAAGAGTAGTGGCCCTAGTACCAAACCCTGAGGTACTCCACTAGTCATCATTCTCCTAGACTCCACACCACCATATACTACTCTCTGGTGTCTGTCCATCAGCCATCCCTCTATCTATGCTACTAGCCCCATATCTTCCTATTTGCTCCAGTTTTTGTAATAGTTTTCCACGTGGTATTCACATACGCTTATGCAATTCTGTTGTCACTTTATTATAAAATGTGAATAAGTTACTAAGATAGGACCTACCATTTACTAAGCCATACTGCCCACTATAGGGCACTGTATCCTTATCCACCACCGTTGGATTTTACCTTTCACCAATTTTTCCAATATTTTAACAACCCCTTCTGATATATTAATTGGTCTGTAGTTTGCTACCTCTGTCTTGGAGCCATCTTTATGCAATGGTACTGTCTTATGCTCTTTCCACTCTCTTGGAACCCTGCCAGAGCTGAGACTTAGATTGAACAACTTCATCAGAGGCAATGACAATTCTCTTCCAATCCCACTACTGTGTTCACATTCATATTTTTTAATATGCTGAACACCTCCTGTTCATCTACTTGAATGTTGATATGCACCACTTTAACATCAGCAACTGTAAAACCACAACGTGGATGATACAAAATGATCACTCAAGCAACTCAACTATTTCCTTTGGTTCAGTCACCTTTCTACCATGAGCATTGTTTAAAGTCATTCTACAATATCATTTTGACTCTTACTTGCTACACTATGAAAAATTTGGTCTTCCTTACCATACTAGTCATCCTTCTTGCTTGCACTTTGTACTGCTCATGGGTATGCTGATCACTTTTTTCTTTATATTTCCTCCACAATGTTTTCAATTTTGCATCTCTTGCTTTATATCCCTAATCATTTACTTAATTCCAACTTAGTTTATACTCCTGACATTTGCTACTCCGATACTGCTACTCTCAAGCAATCTCTGACCATTTGCCATGCACTACTGACATTTCTTGTAGCTTCTCAAACCATGGCACTGTTCCAAGATGAATCCTGAGTCTCTTATAATCACCAGCCTTATAGACGAACATCAGCCCTTTCTTGGCAAAGAACTCCATATGTTTGCCAACTTCCCAGAACAAGACTGCATGGTCACTCTCCCCATGCAGTCTTGTTCTGGGAAGTTGATTCAGCACTCTCAACCCCCCTTGTCCCCCTCTATAACACATTGTTTCATGCAATTATCTGTTTGCAAATGTATAAATCCCACTTCCATCTTGCTATTCCCCCTTTCCTCCCCTCCAATCGATGTCCTTATAAAGTCTCCCATAATAATTGTTCTGCCTACACTCATTGTGCTAGTCTGTCGATACATGGCATATCAACCAAGGACAACAGAAAGAAGTCTGTAATATAAGTAAGAAAGATCATATATGACACAGTGAAATAAGGAAAAATTCTGGATTTGAAGGTGTGGTTAGAAGATATTAATAACAACAACAACAAAAAAAAAAGATGGGCAGGACATTTAACATGCATTCAAGACAACAGATGGATTTCAAGGATAACAGACTGGTATCCCAGGCACATAAAAAGAAAACCTGGTAGACTACCTAGGATATAGGAGTTTCCTATATTAAAGTCAATTGGAATGAAATGGAGGAGATTGGATCAGGATAGAGTAAGTTAGTATCTTTGCAACCTGGAGAAACCTAGACTGAGAACATGGTCCATCATGGAAAAACAGTACACACAACATATGTAAGAGGCAATCTATTATTTAAAAAAAATAACTGTACTCTTCTCGCAATATAATTCCATTAAAAAATAGATTAGTCATTACAAAAACAAAATTGACAACATCTAATTAAATAGCATAGTACATCTATACATTTTATTCTTCATAAAATAGGTGAACAATCATAATATAGTATTGTCATAAGCTTATTTTCACAGCTCACAACATGAATTCTTCTTCTTCAACCTTTTGGTTCTGTTCACTCCTGGACGAAGATCTCCCCCATGATATTCCAGACCACTCGGTTTTCTACCTCTCCCATCCATCTCACTCCTGCAATTTGTTCCAGTTCATTCCTCCACCTTCTTCTCGGTCTTCCTCTTTGTCTTGCTCCATCCATTGGTCTCCACTCTGTTGTTTTTCTAGTCCACTCCCATCACTGCAACGTGCAATATGGCCAGCCCATCTCCACTTAGCCTGTTTAATGTATTTCACAACATAAATTAGCTTAGTGTAATTACATACTTAAACATTTTTACATAATGTGTAAAACTGTATAAAGACCTGTGTTCGATTCCTGTCCATGACATGAGGAACCTTCATCTGGTCTCTTTTGACTAAAGGTGATTTAGCCAGTCTCATATGGCGTTAGATGGTTTCTTCACCTTGAAACTAGGGTTTTTTTGTCCCTCATTACAGGCAAACCGAAGAATATGTCGTTATGTCCCTAGTTAACCATAAGTCACATCATGTTAGTCAACCTCCTGGATAGGAGGCTAAACATGAATGGGGGAAGACCCCATAGAGTCAGAGGCTCATCTAGGAGGTCCCTTTTGTCACACACACAGCTCATCATACCACACCTTAAACACATTCAAATTCTCTGCAGATCCCATGCTCTCAGGCAATGCATTCCAATCATTCACAACTCTCCATACACCTCTGAGGCACACAATTAGTGACTTTCCTCTTCTGGGATATTACTTCCTCATGACAACTTGTTGATACCTATCAGACAGCCAATCTCCAATCCAATGCACTAGTCTAATATCTGACTTCATCTGCTCTAGTTTGACCATCAACTTATGTAGTAATCTACCAAAGCCTTTGCGAAGTCTAAATATACTACTGTGTACGCATCTCCAACATCTAATGCTGCTGTCATCTTATTGTAATAAGTTAGCAGATTACTAAAATTACCAAATCCATGCTGTCCATCAAAGATAATACCACTGATGTCAACCCAATTCTGGATCCTGATTCTCAGCTGTGTTTCCAACACTTATCACAACACCTGACACACAGATTGGCCTATAATTTGATGCTTAAATTCTTTCATCTCCTTTATGAAGCAGTACAATCTTGTCTTCTTCCACTCTTTTGGAACTTTACCCAATGTAAGACTCATATTAAACAGATATGCCAAGGCAGATATCAACTCCCTGTCACATTCCTTTAAAAAACATGGTGATATATCA
This sequence comes from Typopeltis vanoorti, assembly GCF_054136105.1. Classification (NCBI taxonomy): domain Eukaryota; kingdom Metazoa; phylum Arthropoda; class Arachnida; order Uropygi; family Thelyphonidae; genus Typopeltis; species Typopeltis vanoorti. The sequence goes on from NC_143550.1 coordinate 123,468,571, forward strand.
GGTCGAACAGACTTATTAACATCAGGTTTGCTCAATTTCCCATACACCTCTTCCTCACTAAGTCACTTTTTCCTCCTCCAACTCTCCATGATGTCACATTCATAAGGATGAAAGACTTTATGAACTGCACATTAAATATCTTGACTATATTCTCTGCAGCAGTTGTCTTTATACCATTTTATCCAGTCAGTATTATCCTACCATAATCGTTCATTCTTTGTTGTTTTTGTTTTTTTGCTGGCTACAAATCAAAATAACTTGCTAGTGTTTTGTTGACTTCCTTAGCTAACTGCTGCTCATACTGCATTTTTGCTATCCTTACCAACCAAATAACCCTCCTTGCCTGTTTTTAGTACTCCTCATGAATTGAGTACAGGCATCCCTCGGTTTACGATGGTTCAATTTACGGCAATTCACAATAACGCCGGATGCCTGCGCCGTACTTTCTTATTGTAGTGTGGTCTGACTGAGAAACGATGCTAGCAGGCGCTCTAGTGTTTGAATGTTTACCGAGCTACTACGACGTATATGTATCAAACTTAGTTTTACTGCTGAATCTACCTAATTGTTCTATTTAATTTTTTTTTTTACATACATACGTATTTAAATTGATAAAGTACGTAATTACATACCATGTCTAATAAAAGAAGTGCAGAAAAGTATGCAGAACTTGGTGTTAAAAAGGGAAGGAAATCAACGCACTTAAAAAGAAGATGGAGGTGATTCGAAGAATGGAAGATGGGCAGACACGTGCTAATGTCTGTAGAAGCATGAACTTACCTCCATAGACTGGTACTACAATTATGAAAAATGCAGATAGAATAAAACGGTCTGCACAACAATCTACGGTAATACTAAATGCAAAACATGTAAGTTATAGCAAGGATAAACTGCGTAAAAAATGGAAAAATTATTATCATTATGGATGGATGACTTGAATCAGAAAAGCATTCCTCTGACGCAAGCTGTTATAACTGACAAAGCAAAAACAATTTTTGAGGATCTTAAAAAGACAGATGGAGGAGAAGAAACATTTTTAAGAAGCAAAGATTGGTTCATGAGAAGTAAGTGCCATAGTGTCAAATTACGTGTTGAGGCAGCAAGTGCAGATGTTGTTGATGCCACAGCATCTGCAGCAAGTGCAGATGAAGTAAGTGCCATAGTGTCAAATTACGTGTTGAGGCAGCAAGTGCAGATGTTGTGGCAGCAGCTGCTTTTCCTAAAGAATTTCAAGACTGTGTAGAACAAGGAAGTTATCTTCCTGATCTCATTTTTAATGTTGATGAGACTGGACTGTACTGGAAAAAATTGCCATCATGCACCTTCATTTCCTGTGAAGAACGTTCCGCTCCAGGTTTTAAAGCTGCAAAAGATAGACTTACGCTTTTTGTGGGTGCAAATGTCTCCGGAACTTTGAAGCTTAAACCAATGTTGGTGTACCAATCTATAAGAAAACTTGGGTTACACAAGATGTTTTTATAGATTGGTACACAAATTATTTCTGTCCTACCGTGCTTCACTTGTGTAAAGAAAATGATTTGCCAGCCAAGGCATTGCTTCTCTGGATAATGCCCCTGGACATCCTCAAAACCTTGCTGAAGTAAGAACACCATTGGATGTCAAGGTTGTTTACATGCCCCCAAACACAACATCGCTTTTCAACCGATGGATCAGGGGATTATATCAATCTTCAAAGCCTATTACCTCCATATAACATTTATGGAAATGGTAAGAGTGTTGGACACTTCAGGAAAAACTATTAAAGAAAAATGGCAGTCATTCGATATTTTGAAGGGCATTAACAACATCAAGGCAGCTTGGAACGAAGTGTCAGCAAAGTGTTTAAAAGGAGCATGGCAAAAACTTCTTCCAATATTTATGCACAACTTCGAGGAATTAGAGCAAGAGGAGAATGTTATTGAAGACGTTACCAAGCTTGCGCGGGAGGTGGGATTGGACGATATTACAGCTGAAGATGTGACAGAAGTCTTGGAGAGCCATGATAAACAGCTTTCCAATGAAGACTTAAAAGAAATAGCCGAACAATTAAGTCAACATTCAAAGGAGGAGAAAGAAAATGAAGGTCCTCTGAGAGATATAAAAACAGCCGATTTACAGCGCATCCTTGCAAGCATAGTGACATTGACTAATGAACTCTACGAAATGGACCACAATTGGGAATGGAGAGCAAACGTAAAAAGGAGTGTAATCGCATCTATTCAACCTTACACTGAACTCCTTAAAGAAAGAAAAGAAAATCTAGGCAGTTAACACTGAATACTTTTTTCAAAAAAAATGCAGATGATCCGAAACCAGGAACTTCAAAATAGAAATATGTAATACCTTTTCGAGGTTCCATATTTTTTTGTATATAATTTTGTTTTGTTTTCGTTATTAATAATTTTATTTTAACAAATATATATGTATGTATTATCAAAGCTTTAAATATAATAATGTTACACATACTTTATGTGCATATTTTTTGACTGCATGGAACATAACTTTGTACCTCCCATTAAAATTGGGTTAGTTTTACGCCGATTCGGTTTATGCCCGTTTTTTCAGGAGCGGAAGTGAGGCGTAAACCAAGGGCTGCCTGTATTACCATTCATCTTTTGTTGCCCCTATAATGCTTTTTTTCCTCTATATGGCATGATTAATTTCTTCATTCATCCATTTCATACCTACCTTATTTAACCTTCTACCTTTGGAATATTTAGATATTAATTCTACTAGATAGTTCTTGAATATCACCCAACTCTTCATTCCATGCTACAGCTGGAAGCTATCTCCTGAGCTTCTCATAATCACCAGCCTTGTAGTTCCACATATATCTTTCCTCACAGAAGTCCTAACATGATTGGCAATCATCCAGGTAATCACTTTCACACACTATACTGCCTCAAAACCATTACCACTATTTTCCCCTTGCATCTCTGCCTCGTATGGATATAACTTTTTTTCTATCATCAATAGCGCGCTCCACCTCCCTTTACTATCTTCATGAAATATATCATACCCTTCCATCTCTTTTCCTGTCAGGATATTAACCTTATCCAACCATGTCTCACTTATTCCTAAAATTTTTAGGTGATCAAACACAATCAATGCAACCATTTCATTTCCCTATTTTTTGATACTTCTAGCATTCATATACAAACACAACATCTCATTCCTGGATTTATAACAAGGTTCACTGATACAACTTATCAGATGTAACTTCTCCATGCTTTTCTTGAGCCATTTCTTTTTCTCTTTACTCATTTCAGAGCATTCATCAAATCCAACTGCTCTCTCCACATCTCAGGTCATCCCCCCATTCCTTTTTTTTCTACACACCCACACACATTCACATCCTCTGGGAGCATCAACCTTTCTCACGCCGCGTTCCCCTGTCAACTCTGAGTCTTCCCGTTTCCCTGTTTGTTCTATACACTCGTGCTACCCACTTCTTCATTCATAACACTTCAATCTCTTCTCTCCTTCCTTACCCTCCTGCTCTTTCATGTCACTTCTTACTTGCTCAGATTCAGTCTCTGCACTGATCTCATTACTGTCCCTTCCAGCAGTAACAGTCTCTCCAAATGACTCACACCAAAACCATTCAAATGCAGTCCATCACTCTTATATAGTTCAATTCTTCCTTCAAACTCATTCCACACATTAACAAACTGCACTCCTTTCTCTTCCCACATTTCTGTTAACATATTCATAATTATTGCTCTCCGCCTCATCTCATCTCATCACTGTCATATCTGGGCAATACACTGATCACTTTTCGTATTACATTGTTATCTTTTATCCTTCTCAACAACCTCCTGATATCTAATCTTACATTCTCTTTGTTCCCAATAAAGTCATTTGTCGCTACTATCATAGCAACTCCTTTGTTAGCTTAGTCCTCATATCAAATGCCTCAATCACTTCATTTTACCTCCAGGAACACAAACCTTGTGCATCTTATTGTTTACAACACCACCTGTGAATCTTATGTTACCATTTCCATATCAACATCATTTGTTTTTGTCTTCTTCTCTTCATATATATTTACAATTCTCTTCATTTCACTTTGCATCCACCTCATCTTCAACAACTTCGCTTTAAAATCTTGTGTCCTTTGTTCACTATTATTCACTTATTTTATTGCGAGTAACACACACCTGTTCAGTGTCAATCCCACTCGCCACTTTACTGTTAACTGCACTCTGTTTTTTAATGTGGTATAAATTTTCACCCACTTTATCATCAATGAAACTTTTTTCTGTACTATCATTTCCACAAACACACACACACACACACACACACACACACACACTGAAGATTCGCACAATCTTCAACTGCCATGTCAGTTATGACACCATATTCCCTACTCATATTTAAACTCATATTTTAGCAAGCCTCATGCAGGAAATGCGATCAGAATATCACATTTTCTGCATACCCACACTTGTTCTTTTCTCTTAAACATCTGCAATGACATCTTCCCATGCACGCATATAAAATTCACGGCTCTGTACCATTTTTGAGAAATCCACACTGTCTACTTTATTTGTCTCTTACGCAGACTTACGATGATTTGCCTTTCACTGCCATGTTGTATCAGTGCGTTACCAAAGGGAATGAATTTATGATAATATATCACCTGAAAATTCATCCAAACACACATTCCACACTCAAATATCTCACTGCAATAATTAATCTACAATTTATACAATATTGGCACATATTATAAACAAACAATAAATGAAAGAAAATCCAAACTGAGTTGTGATGAGCTGTGTTATCGTATACATTTAAACCAGAGGCATAGCTAGCGGGGGGCACTTTGAACCTTTTTGAACTTTTGCAGTTAATTCTAAAATACATTCTTGAGAACTCATATCCAAATATTGTAATACTACTGCGAATTTTCCTCACAATTGCTGTGAGTGTTGCTATTTGTGAGAAGAGTTTTTCTAAATAAAACTGAATAAGAATTACCAACATTATTATGAAATAGACATCGCAAATGTCATTGACGATTTTGCTAACAGAAAAGAAAAATAAATAACATTTTAGAATGTTGAAATTAAAGTTTTACTTCAAAAATAAACACAGTGTTTTAATTTATTTCCCTATACGCCGTTTTGACTTTTTGTAGTATTTTTGGCGTGTGTGTTGAGAGGAGGTGGCAAACTCAGGAACCGCCCCGGGCGGAAAAAGCTCTAGCTACACCACTGATTTAAACCCACATTAAAGAAAAGCATATTTCTGTATAATTACATGTAATGAGAGAATTAAAGAATGCATTACTTTGTTTTGTCAACATGACATTTAGTTTTTTTGTTTTTTTTTAAAACATCATCTATAACAATATTTATATAAAGTGGACTTAAGTGAGTAAATTTTTTTTTTTTTTTTTTTTTTTTGTGGCTAGTAGATTAAAGTCGTATTTTTGGAGCCCTGCTCATAATTATGACGATGATGCAATCTTTCCATGAATCATCTCTAAATACTTCGATTCTTTTGACATCCATTAAAAATCTGGATAACTAACGTTGTGTCAAAATTCAATATTGTTCTGACCATAAGTTTGTAAAACAGTATCAAAACTTCCTTTCTTCTTACAAGTGAAGCTTCTTTTAATAAATTTATAATTTGCTGAGCTTTACTAGTCATCTCGCCAATACGATTCTCTATCAACCAAAATACCCTCATATTCATTAACTCTTTCTAAAGGCTGTCTATTCAAATTATATCCATCTATCTTCTTATAAAATTGCATACACTTATAATTTGCATTTTTCACATCGCATTTTAATATCCACTTTCCCAGTGTCATCCTGTAAATAAATTAAATCTTCTGAAAAATTAAGTACTCTACCTGGCTTCACATCATCAGTAAAGAGAAATATCTTACTTTTAATATTTGAACCTAGATCATTTATGAATATATTAAACAAGGGCCCAAACACTGAACAAACTCTACGGTATTCTGCCCTTAACCATCTGGCTCTTGGAAAATGTCCCTTAAAGAGTTTGTCAATCAATTTCTCACTCATGTCATCAAGTAACTATCAGTATATTTGGTGTATTTCAGTCTGCAGGTTCTTGTGAGAAGCAATGAAATTCAAACAAATTGTATCGCAGCCAATACTTTGGTCTGCTTGCTTCAACTTTTCATAAAAAAAGTAAGCAGGTTTGTAATAACTAATATCCCTGTTCTTCAGCAGCCAATCAGGATATCATGGATGCAATTCCTAATTAACTTTTTAATTACTTGGCCTACAACACTAACAAGACTAGCTGGTCTATAAATCTCCACCTTAGTGATGAACCATCCCAATGAGTTGAAATAACTCTTGCAAATTTGCAGTTAGGAGGTACTCTTCCCAATCAAAAGTGGATTCATTAACCCTGACATACAACTACTTACTTACCAAAGGAAATCTATCATTCCTACTTTCAACATCATCAAGTGAAATGTCATATCAGTTAAAATATCAAGAACAACTTCCTCTTGTATTACATCATTAGATAAATCCTGCCTCTTAAGTAGTTCACAAGTTTCACACCTACACTTGCAAAAACATGTCTAGTCCTGTTGTGTTCCTTCACCCTTCCACTGCAGTTTAATATACATTGATGTACAATCAAAGTTGTATTTGTCATGTTATTGTGTATACACTGGATGAGCCTTTTAAAACTGCATGCAGTAATAAAATTTTTGATGCTTAAAAATATGACTGCTGTTGAAATTCGTTGCCAATTACAATGTGATCGCAAAGCAAATGCAGATGTGAGTAATGTAAGTGTTGACTATGAAGAACAAGAAACAGTGATGATAAACTTCATATTAATGAATGATTATGAAGTGGGTGGTCAAAAACCACAACTGATAATATCCAAAAGCAGAAATCATCTGAACAGTTATTCAGAGAAAACTGGTGAATACATCAGAGATCAAGATCACTAGCACTGAAACTGAACACTGAATTAGCATGAGTCAACTAAATCATTACAGAATTGGACCACAATAAAGTGTGTATGTTGTGTGCATTAGTTGACTAGCAAAATCAAACAGATGAAACTGGGAATTTTCTTCACAAAATCATGACTGGAGTTGAGAGCTGGTCCATCATTATAACCCTAAAATGAAAATTCTCCTCTAACACACACATTACATTACACTCCACTCACTCACTCAAGAAATAAAGGCAAATAAGAAATTATTTCACAAAACTATTAAACAATTAATAATTAATCATGAAGAACAGCTGTTGAAGAGACTGGATATGATGTTGTGGAACCTACAGCCTGAACTTGGCTCCATCAGGCTTCTGGTTATTTCCTAAATTGAAGATATATCTCAAGAGTATCCATCAGGTCAAAACAGAAGTGAATAAATGGTTCTGAAAACAACCTGAAGAGTTTTACTACAACAGTTTTGAAAGGTATTAGACTTAGCTATTTCAATCATTCATCACTCTCCATGAAAACAACAACAAAACTACTTTTCACTCCTTTGCTCACACCCTCCTTTACAGATCTTCCAGGGATGACCTCTTGTTCATTATGCAGTGGAGAAAATGTATTGAAATGGAGGGAGATTATGTTGAACAATAGTATTGAAAATAAATGAGAGACTTCAAACTATCCTGTTTTTTTGTTTTTTTATTCACTGACACATCTCTCCTGGATTGGGAGCTATTTCAGAACACCCCTTGTAATTTTGAGTAGTTTATTTATTAATTATTACTTTTCTACATTTCCCAATTCATTCTTGCACAATAGTTTCCTTAATATAACAAAATATACTCACCACCATCTGAAATATAAGATCTGAACACAGCAGCTTCAACTCCTGCACTGTGAGAAAATCCTCCAGTTGGAAAAGCTAAGAACGTCAAAACCGAAAAAAATAATTTTTAATTTTAAATTGGCTTTTTTTAAACTGTGCAACTATTATAATAGTAGGTAACTATAAAATTGAATAAAATAAACTATATTACTGTATTAATTTCTCAATAACTGCATCTCTTCTTTAAAAAAAGGAGAGGGGGGGATAACTGAGAAAATTAGTTTTACTTCCATATTCTTGATTTATTAAAACACCATACTCCAAAAATATTTCTTTGAATACATCTGTGCAAAAAATATTTCTCTAATATGTTTTCACTTCAAATGTTTAAATTATTGATTTCACACAATAAAAGCAAACAAATGCTTACACATTTACATTTCAAACAAATGTTTTAACTATATAAGAAGACTTAAAGAGCTGGAGAGCTTTTACAGAAAATGGTGGGAGATCAGGGGAAAAAAACCAGAAGTCATCCCTGGAAGCTGTATAAGAAGGGTGTGAGCAGGGTAGTGAGATGCAGATTTTTTGCATGCAGAGTTGCGAATGATTGGAATGCCTTGCCTGAGAGTGTGGTGTCTGCAAAGAATTTGAGTGTGTTTAAAGTGCGGTATGATGTGTGTTTGACAAAAGGCCCTTCTAGATGAGTCTTTGACTCCATGGGGTCTTGGGATGATGATGATGATGATGATGATGATGATAATAATAATAAACTTAAAATTTTTCACCTGGCTTCAAGTCCAATTGCATATGTGAGCAGAGATAGACAGAAACTGCACCTAAATGGCCTTTGCAAGGGACCAGAAAGCATGATGCCTATTTGTGCAAGAGACATCTCCTATTTATTTCTAAATCACTTAGGGAATTGAAACAACGTAGATCCGAATATAAATTAAATTATACTTTAATAAATATTTCCGATATTTCGGCAATGTCACATTGCCATTTTCAAAAGGAACTTACAAAAAGGCAGTTGCACACAGGCACTAGCAATACAGTAACTGAGAATGAAGATATGAAGCTATCGTTCTCCTAGAAGTCCTGATGGTGCCCTCTGGCGGGCTAAGTAGGCATTCTTGGCCGTTTGGCTGAAGGTCTGCTGATGTATGCCTCCCAAAATTGGGGCAGTCGCATACAACCAAATTTGTTGAGGTTTGGAGAGTTTCTTAGGGCAGAGGCTGATTCCATAAATAATCTTTCGAATTTATATTTGCTCCGGTGTATTACTGTAGCTTTCTTCCACCGTATTCTGTGGCGAGTATCCAGAGCATGGTCTGCAAGACCAGAATGGCTATACTTGTACAACCAAAGTTCCATCAGGCTGGCGGGTGACTAGTGTGTCTAGGAAAGGGAGGCAGTTGTTTTCCTCTTTTTCCAGGGTGAACTCGATTCTGGCGTGTTGGTTGTTTAAGTGTGTAAGGAAGGAGAGGAGTGTTTCAGAGCCATGTGGCCAAATAGCGAACACATCATTAACGTAGCGAAGCCATATGGTTGGTTTTTGTGGGGCAGAGGCTAAGGCTTTTTCCTCAAAGGTCTCCATAAAGAAATTGGCCAAGGGTGTGATGGCCTGTAGAAGTTACCAACAGATTAAAACCGTTTAACTCTATACCCCCCCCCCCCCCCCGTATTTACGGACTCCCAAAAATACATAAAGAAAATGTGCCATTACGTCCCATAGTGGATGGCATTGATTCCCCCACATACAAATTAGCTAAACATTTGGCCAAAGAGCTCACACACTATACTCGCAACACACCATCACACATAAAAAACTCAGCCCACTTCAAAGCCAGCATAGAAAACCTTACACTCCAACATACTGACATAATGGTCAGCTTCGACGTCTCCTCCTTATTCACAAATGTCCCACTCAAGGAAACTTTAGAGCTAATCCAAGCTAAATTTTCTCCCAATATCTCAGCCCTATTTCAGTTCACAATGAACTCAGGCTATTTCGTTTGGCAGGGAAAATTCTACAAACAAATAGAGGGGACAGCCATGGGCTCACCACTCTCCCCACCCTTGGCCAATTTCTTTATGGAGACCTTTGAGGAAAAAGCCTTAGCCTCTGCCCCACAAAAACCAACCATATGGCTTCGCTACGTTGATGATGTGTTTGCTATTTGGCCACAAGGCTCTGAAACACTCCTCTCCTTCCTTACACATTTAAACAACCAACACGCCAGAATCAAGTTCACCCTGGAAAAAGAGGAAAACAACTGCCTCCCTTTCCTAGACACACTAGTCACCCGCCAGCCTGATGGAACTTTGGTTTTCTCAGTTTACAGAAAACCCGCTCATACAGGCAGATACATCCACCAACAATCCCCCCCCCCCTCACAACAATATGGAGTGGTAAAAACACTATACAACAGGGCTAAACTAATCTGTTCTAACGACATAGCCCTTAACACTGAACTAAATCACATCCTCAACACTTTCTCAGCCAATGGCTACCCCCCCCCAAAAAATCCAAAAAATATTAAAACCTACAAACCACAGCCCCCCTCCCCCCCCCTCCACAAAAAAGATTACTCTAAATCCATCACCATTCCCTACATCCGAGGCACCTCAGAAAAAATTACCAAAATTCTAAAAAAACATGACCTCACCTCCTGTTACAGGCCTTACAGAAAATTGGCATCCCTTATCCGCTCTACCAAAAACCAACCACTTCCCCTAGACCTACCTGGTGTATACCAGGTCCCTTGCAGTTGTAAATTGTCGTACTTGGCCAAACAGGCAGGACAGCGAATATCAGAATTTCTGAACACAAGGACTACATCCGGTTTTACAAGTATAGCCATTCTGGTCTTGCAAACCATGCTCTGGATACTCGCCACAGAATACGGTGGAAGAAAGCTACAGTAATACACCAGAGCAAATATAAATTCGAAAGATTATTTATGGAATCAGCCTCTGCCCTAAGAAACTCTCCAAACCTCAACAAATTTGGTTGTATGCGACTGAATTTGGGAGGCATACATCAGCAGACCTTCAGCCCAACGGCCAAGAACACCTACTTAGCCCGCCAGAGGGCACCATCAGGACTTCTAGGAGAACAATAGCTTCATATCTTCATTCTCAGTTACTGTATTGTTAGTGCCTGTGTGCAACTGCCTTTTTGTAAGTTCCTTTTGAAAATGGCAATGTGACATTGCCGAAATATCGGAAATATTTATTAAAGTATAATTTAATTTATATTCGGATCTACGTTGTTTCAATTCCCTAAGTGATTTAGAAATGCATAACCAACGTATAAGCCTGTCTACGAGAATCTCCTATTTAGCTCTTTCAAAATCAGACAGCTTTATTAATTGCTGTTTTGCAGTTCGAGGTAGCATATGAATCTAGAGTTTTTTTTGTCTCAAACTGCTTATGATATGCTTTTTTAAATAACTTGAGCTACCATAACACACTTCCTGAAAAACTACTGTTTGGATATTGTTCAGATTTCTGTAATATGATCACAGCGTGTATCTGGAGGGCAGAAACAGTAATCTGAACATGGAAAGATGGAGTTAAAGTCTTGAAGAGCTTCCTAATTTGCATTCATTATGACTTGAATTACCAAGAGGACAGATCACCTCAACAGTGTACCAGGAAGAACTGTTAAGAAAAGATCTACATGTTGGGTGAGTGGAGAGGATTGTTAGATGAACAATTTGTTTTAGGTTGTTCATTACAGCAAATATTTCAGCTCCTAACATGGTCAGTGGAATTGAAAAAAGGTAGACAGCTGGATTTGTGTACTTCACTATTAAGAAAGTTGGATTGCAAGAAATCAAGTTTCAAGGAAAAACGTCAAAGGGATCAGAGTGATTTTCAGTAGAAAAATGGTGACATTAACTTACTTGTATATGGAAAATATGACTTTTGCAATAGACTGAATTCTCAATATCTCCACAGGTCTAACTCCCACTGAATGACACCTCAATAAAGGCCCAAACAGTCTAGGTGATAACCTTTCTCATAATGCATAGTAATATTTATATCCAAAAGGAGGTGTGCTTTGCATCATGAAATAGAGGGTAATTTGATGCAGGATTATATGCCTACACATGTAGATAGTTAAAATATTTCACATTTTAACCCTTTACCTAAGAGTAATCATTGGTAAAGGATTGATGGCGTCAAAGAGTGGGGAACTGTTATGCTTGTACACTAACATACAGAGTATCAGAAATAAAGGGGCTGAGTTTGTAGCATTGATTGATGTCCTTCAAGAGTTTTCAAGTAGTAAATAGTAGTAAATGTGAATATTTTGAAGCTGTTTGGCATGAAGTTAAGATCAATAGAATAGCATATCTAATGGGATATTGTTATATAGGCCAGGGAATGTGGCAAGTATTGATTATGAAATGTTTAGACAAATTAGTTGAGCAAGTAAAAGGAAAATTATCCTAATGTGAGATTTTAATTATAGAAATATGGATTGGAAACAAGAGAGAAAGAGAGAGAGAGAGAGAGTGTATAGCAACAAGGTGAGTGAATTTGTTGAGTTTCTGCAGGATAACTCTCTAAAGCAGCATGTGATGAAATCAACACGAGGTCTGTTGGTGTTAGATTTGGTGATATCTCACAGGATGTGGTTGTGAATGAGGTATCAGCATGGCCATCTGTTGATGAAAGTGATCATGAGTTATGGTTTGGAAGGTAGTCAAACAGGAAAAAGTAGTCACCAGGAAGGTCTATATGTGGAGCTATAAGGTGGGTGATTATCAGAAGCTCTGTAGTCAACTAGCATCAATACATTGGGTTGAAGAATCATGTAGAAAAGATGTTGAAAAGTGCATGGGAAATGATAAGGCAGTATCTAACACAAGCAGTGCATAACTGCATATCAAGAGTTAAGTGAATAAATACAGTGAGATGGATGAATGAATGGTGAAATCAAGCAAGCAGTGTTACAAAAAAAAGTTGTTATGGAGGAAGTACAAAACAGTTTACAGTGAATAGATACATGAAGAACATAAAGTGTAGGCAGAAAAGTGACATGCATGGTTAAAAAAGAAAAAAGTAGAATATGAAAGGAGATTGGCGAGCCAGGTCAAAGCAAATCCAAGGGAATTTTTCTACTATGTAGCAAGCAAGAGGAAAAATAATTATTGGAGGTTGCTACTGGTGAATAGCTATGGTAGGAGAGTAACCATTGCAAATGATATAGTGGAATTATTTAACAAACACTTCATCATTGTATATCATAGCGGTGTGAATGATGCTGTGCAACATGTAGAAGGGAAGCAAGAATTGGGAAAATTAAAGGTGAAAGAATCGGTGGTGTATCAAGTGTTGCTCGAATTAGATGTTAATAAAGCTGTGGAAATGGATGACATATCACCACATATTTTTAAAGAATATGCAAAACAGATAGCCATGCCCTTGTTCTGGTTATTTAATGAGAGTCTTGCACTGGGTAAGGTTCCTAAGGAGTGGAAAGAAAGCAAAATAATACCTCTCTACAAGCATGGTTCGGGAACACACGTTTCCAATTATAGACCGGTTTGTATATCTGGAGTTGTGATAAAGTGTTGGAAAAATTAGCTAGAAATAGAATACAGGATTGGGTTGATGAACATATTCTCTATGACAGTCAGCATGGGTTTGTGAAGGGTAGGTCTTGTTTTAGCAATCTGCTTATGTTTTGTGATAAGGTGACGAATGTATTGGATAAAGGAGAATCATATACAGTAATATTTTTGGACTTTTGCAAAAGCATAGATTACCACATGATAAGTTGGTGTACAAGCTGCAGAAGATAAGAATAGATATTATATTGGTTAGATGGATCAGAGCTTGGCTCTGACCAATACCAACAAGTTGTGTATGATGGAGCTGTGTCTCCGAAAAGGAAGGTGACCAGTGGCATTCCTCAGTGTTCTGTTCTTGGGCCCCTACTGTTTAACTTGTTTGTTAATGATATTTTATGTGGATTGACTGTGGATCTTCAAATGTTTGCCAATGATACAAAGTTAGGTAGAATTATGAGGAGTAGTGATGATGTTAATTCTCTACAGGAAGATTTGAATAGACTTTTGGCTATGACAAATGAGTGAGGTTACAGTTTTAATGTTAATAAATGCAAGGTGTTACACTTTAGGATATAGAGGTAAAAGGCTACATACTGTATTGGTGGAGCTGTATTTCAGGAAGTGGATGAGATTCAGAATCTTGCAGTGGTGGTGGACAGTGGACGAAAGTTCTGAGGGCACATCGCATGTGTTGCAAAGACTGCACATCATACTGATGCTATGATAAAAAGTACATTGACATGTAGGGATAAGGAGGTGGTGGTGGTGGTGGTACATCTATATAAGGCATTGGTCAGACCAGATTTGGTCATCTAATTTCATTGTGATGTGGAAACACTAGAGATGGTCCAAAGAAGAATAATCAATCCTCTGGATTGTTGGTTATGAGGAGCGTTTGAGAGAATGTGAATTACAGAAGTTGGTGGATAGGAGGAAACGATGAGATATGATAGAGACCTTCAAGTTAGTAAAGGGATTCTCTCAGATTAATACAGAAGAAATTATAAAAAGAATGGATGTCAGGTCGGGTCCACATAGCATCCACTTTCCCAATGTGTTCAGATGCCGACCAAGAATAGTCGAAACGGACCACACCCCGTCAACCCCCTTTTCCCCTTCTCCCCTCCCATATAAAAAATTAACCCTTTCACCCTTTCCTACCCTATATAATATAATAATATAATATATATGTCTATATATATATTACTGAAAAAAAAACGGGTTTTTCTATTTTAATTCTCCCAAATTGACTACCTCCCCCTCCACACACTCAGTAGTTTTTGGACATCGCAGAAAGAAGAAAAGCCGCAACACCCAGAAAAAGGTATGTGTAAATTTCTCTTCCTTATGCTACATATACTTTTTGGTAAATTTACATCTACAATGCCCTAAGAATCCGTGAGTAAATAGCCAATGACATTTAAACAGGGGCACTCCTAAACTGAAGCAGACAAAATAGCCATAATTATAATAGTTTATTAAGAGGAGTAACATGGGAGTTTTCCCAGAAATAATATACATAAAGAACTGAATATTTACTTTCAGATTATTTACTATATCATTTATGTACAAATTAAATAGCAGTGGTCCAAGCACTAAACCTTGTGGCACACCATTGGTCACCTGTTTTTGTCTCTCCATATACCACTTTTTGATATCTGTCTAGCAGCTATCCTCTTATCCATTTAACTAGTGTCATATCCATCATCATTTGTTCTAATTTGCATAACAGAGTTCCATGTGGTATTCTGTCAAATGCTTTGCAAAATCATCACTCTTAGCCACTTCCTTTATCCAACTCAACCATTATTCTATTATAAAAAGTTAGTAATCATGTTGGAGGCTTAATGGATTTTTTACAACACTCAAAAAGAATTAAAATAGAATTTAATACTTCCTATATTTCGTCCTAGTCACTAGGACATCTACGGGGATTACAAAAACAATTAATGTAACATGCACACAAAAACTTACAATACTAAGCCCAACCACGTGGGTGACACCAGAGTCCTATCCAGGTGGAGCGCCCTCTAAGGGCGGTAGTAGGTGGCCCCTCAAAACTCTTGCCAAGAGAGCCCACAATCTTTGTTCCAGTGGAACCGCCCTCACTACTGAGCTTAACCACATACACAGAACTTTCCTCTCCAGTGGCTACAGCGAACAAAGTATCAAAAAAATAATCAGTTCCTCCCCCATTCCCTGTCCTTCTCGTCAACAAGATTTTAAAAATGCCATCACCATACCCTACATCCATGCACTTCGGAAAAAATAGCCAAGATACTAAAAAAGTACAACCTACACACAGCATATAAGCCCTACCACAAACTTGCTACCCTTATCCGTTCTACGAAAGATCAGCTCCCACCTCTCTCTCTCTCTGCCTGGAGTTTACAAAGTACCCTGTTCCTGTAAGCTGGCGTACTTTGGACAGACAGGCAGATCAGCATCCATCCGCCTGGAGGAACACAAGTCTTACATCGTTAAACACAACTATGGCCATTCAGGCTTGGCTGACCATGTTTTGGACTCCACCCACAGAGTATCATGGAGGAAAACCACCATGCTCCACCACAGAAAATTCAAGAAAGAGAGACTTTTCTTAGAAGCAGCAGCAGCTCTCAGAAACCAACCAAATCTTAATAAATACGGTTGCATTAAGCTTCCGAAGATTTGGGAAACACTCATCACCAGAGATCCCACCTTACATTCCAGGCCACCTACTACTGCCCTTAGAGGGCGCTCCACCTCTCCCTCCACTTTTAGTTTGGTTTCGCCAGTGTCATATGTTTTGCAAATTCATTTCCTTAATTGTAATAATATTTTAAACCGTTTGATTCTTTGTATTATAGTTTTTTAATTGATTGATGATTGATTCTATCAACTAATTTGTTGATTGTTTGATTGTATTAACTTGATTCTTTAGATATCAAAAAATAAATAAATAACATTATGTTAATTTAAGCGTACAGAAACGTTGCTGTTGTTCCAGCAAAGATCTCATTTTCACTTTAACGAGTGCCTAGTAGGTAATGTGCAGATTATCTAGGTAATTTGCAGATTACCTAGGTAATTTGAGAAATGAAACAATTTTTGTCACTTTAACAGATCACCCTAGTTAATCTGCACAATACCTAGATAATCTGTAGAATAACTGATTTCTGCACTTTAGCAGTAATAGATACACTATATACAGAAATGATAGAATCGGCACAAGAGGTGGAGGTACAGCCATATATATTAAGAGTTATTTGAATCATAATACAATAGACAAGCCCCAAACAGTACACCTGGAGGTGACCGGTGTGGAGGTACATACCTGCAATGCTGGGAGTCTCAAGATCTATGCTGCTTATAATCCTCCGAGCATTCCTCTGCTGACAACAGATCTGGGCTCCATACTTGGTCCAAATGACTCCATAATAATAGCAAGCGACCTCAACTTAAAACACACAGCTTGGTACAGCTCTTCAACTAACACCAAAGGCCACACACTATTCAACTTTGCAATGCTCAACTCTGTTGTTGTGGCCGGTCCTACCAAGCCCTTCAAGTAGCTTGGATGTACTAGACATTGTCATCTTTAAAAATATAAGATACCAATTCAAATTGGAATCAGTTAACGAATTATCTTCTGACCACAGTCCCATAGTGCTTAATCTAGGTTCACAGATCAATTCTCTCCTCTGCACACATTCATATCATGGGACAAGTTAGCCAAGGTTCTTCCCGATCATATTGGTCCCATGCCCAACATCAGTAAAAAGGAAGAGATAGACTCAGCAGTAAATAACCTAACTCTACAAATTCAGAAAGCAGTAGAATCAGTCAGACAATCCATTGTCTTCCATCCAACCAACCGTATCCCTGAAGAAATCATGGAGCTAATCAGAGCAAAAAATAGAGCCAGAAAGAGATACCACAATACCAGAGTCCCACAAGACAAAACAGTATTGAACAATCTAAACAGGCAGGTCTGGGAAGCTCTTCAAAAAAAACAGAAACCATCAATGGGAAACCAAATTAACTAACATCAATACTGAAGATCATTCTGTATGGAAATTCTTAAGAGCGATCTGCACCAAAAAGCAACTCAATACCCCCTATACAAACCAAGAAAGAGACAGTTCACAAAGATGAAGAGAAAGCTGAAATACTAGTAGATAACCTTGAATCTCAGCGCAATCCATCTTATACAAATCTAAATATCAACCTTATGTACAAGATTCATTGTCATGTTAGCACAACCTTAAGACAGAACATTGTTAACTCCAAACATATCACTCCCATAAACCCAGCAGAAATGATAAATATCATCTCCCATCTAAACAGTAAAAAAGCTCCAGGACCAGATGGCATAACTAACAGAATAGTAAAACCACTCCCAAGAAAGGCCACAGTCCATCTCGTCAACATTACAAATGCCATCTTTATATTCCAGCATTTCCCTACATGGGGAACAGCCACCATCATGCCATTGAAGAAGCAAGGAAAAAATCCTCATCTTCCCGAAAGCTACAGACCCATAAGCCTATTGTCCAGCCTCAGAAAGGTGACAGAGAAAGTGATCCTCTCAAGATTCTAAGCAGAAACAGATAAGTTAGGAATTTTGCCTAATGAACAGTTCGGCTTCCGTAAGGCCCATAGTACAGCTCAACAAGTACACCGGCTGGTAGAAATCATTACTAAAGGTTATAACTGGAAACTCAATACAGCTGCCATCTTCATCGACACAGAGAAGGCGTTTGACAAAGTATGGCATCAAGGCCTTCTCTACAAACTGATGAAATTTAACTTGCCAATCAAGTTAATAAAAAATAATACACTCTTACCTGAAAGACAGATATATGCAGGTCAGGGTCGGCAAAACGGTTTCGACCAGACGCAGAATCTTGGCAGCCGTACCTCAGGGATCTCTTCTGGTCCCTCTCCTGTTCTCAATCTACATAGCGGACATCCCTCTGAACCCAAGAACAACATTCACTGCATTATATGCAGATGATACTGCACTGATGGCAAGATCTCTGAGCCCAAAACTGGCAACTAAAAGACTTCAAACCAGCATACGCATTTTGGAAAAGTGGATGGCAGACTGGAGGATCCAAGTTAACCCCCAGAAAAGCTCAGCCATACTGTTTACTACAAAGAAAATCCATACTATGGAGGACATTTATTTATTTGGAGTAAAGATTCCATGGCAGACTGAAGTTAAATATCTTGGAGTGATTCTTGATAGTAAACTCCTATTCAGCAAACATATAAGTTACATTACCTCGAAGACATCCAAAGTCTTAGCACAGCTCTACCCTATGATCAACAGACAAAGTAAACTGGACACGCAAACAAAATTAACAATTTACAAGATGGTAATTCGACCGGTCATCACTTACGCATCCCCCGCATGGAGCTACACCACGAATATTAACATTCTGAAACTTCAGAGATTATAGAATAAGTGCCTGAGGATGATTCTGGATGCCCCTTGGTTTATAAGAAACACCCAGATCCATAGAGAAGTTAATATCCCTTATATCTCTTCCCTTCTCCTAAATCTAGCTTAGAAGTTCTTTACCAAGACAAAAATTCATCCTAACCCGTTAATCAAGGAAGCCTCAGAATATAATGAAGCGGAAAGTTACAAATATAAAAGACCAAAGTCTATCTTAAGTTCAGCTGAACACAGCTAATTTCACTGCCCTCAATGGGTGAGTATATAGCTCACAAACACGCCATTCAAAGTTCTTTCATCACAGACAAAGGGGAATATGAAAAGCAATTTTTGCTTCACCCATCTAGCCAGAAATGTTATTCGTTATTCCTTGGTATCACTACCTCAGGGTCTGGCTCCCACTGACGAGACGTCAGTGGGAGCCAGACCTTATTGAGGTCTCCTCAATAAAGGTCGAAACTGGTCTGGGTAGTGGCCCTTCCCTTAATGCATAGCATTATACATGTCCGCAAGGAGATGTCCTTTTACTATTATTACACGACACCTCCAGGGAGTCCAGGGACTCATCGAGGGAGGGCACCTGCTCTACAACTCTGTTTCCATCACTCATCCACCAGCTGACCGCAACTACACAAACGGCATCTGCCGCTGACCACTAACACTAGTATTTCTACAGACTATCACAAACATCCATGCCCACGGCAGGATTCGAACCCGCAGCCTTTTGGCTAGAGAGTGGATATGCTAACATTAATTCATTAATTATCATTAATATCATTAACATTCAAATTGAACAACACTGGTCCCAAAAACTGACCTCTGTGGTACAACACTATGACCTTTCTCTTTTGGGTGTACGGCACCCCATATACAACTTTCTGATAACTATTGACAGCCAGTCATTGATCCAACTCAGAAGTCTGTATCCAATCCCATCTGTTTCAATTTATTTAACAACTTGTCGCATGGCAGTCTATCAAAAGCTTCTGCAAAATCCAAGTACACCACTGTACATGTATCTTCCCTGACAAAGGTATTTGTCACCTTGTTATAGTACATAAGTTAGTAAAACATCCTACCTCTCCCCAATCTCTCCAGTACCTTCACCACAACTCTAGATATGCAGATTAGCCTATAATTTGAAGCTACAGCCTTATCACCACCTTTATGCAGTGGAACAATTTTACCCTCCTTCCACTCCCTTGGAACCTGTGCTGTTGCAAGACTTTTATTAAACAGGCATGCCGATGCTACTGCCAATTCCCTGGAACATTCCCTTAAGATAAGTGGTAATATATCATCAAATCCTATCACCTTACTGTCATCAAATTTAATTATTTCCTCAAATACCTCCTGCTTGCTCACAGTTAAGCCATCCTCTACACTTAAGTTTCTCATGATTCCACCCTGATCAGGATGAAACACCCTTATAAATTGATCACTGAATACCTACAATGTCTTCTGCAGCAGTTACCATTCTACCACTTTCATCCATTAACATCATCTTACCATGATCATTCTTTCTTCTACTTGCCCCATATCTAAAAAACCCTCTCTAGGTTTTTCTTTGCTTGATTTGTCAATTTCTGTTCATACTCTACTTTTGTTCTCCTTACTAACTGAGTCACTTTCCTGGCTTGTTCTTTATACTCTTCATATAACTGATTATTACCATTATTCATCTTGTACTTCTTCCAAAGTATGTACCTTCTTTTTCCAGATATCATGTTTAAGCTCCACATTTATCCATTTTACACCCACCTTATTCAGCCTTTTAGCCTTTGGAATACATTCACACATTGATACTGTTATGCATCTCTTTGCAGAATGCTACTGTCTATAAGGGTAAAGCATAATGCTTTTAATCCCTGCTATCTGATAGGTTACTGTGTAGGGAAACATTTTTGAGCTACATGCTCAGCCCAAGTTGGGCAAATTATAGATCTTGGAAGGGAACTAGGATGGTCTTAGGTCATCTATATTTGCATAATTCCGATTCATCATAATTTGCTGCTTGTTGAACTAGTTCATTTGGATGTGAAGACAATTTTGAGAAGAACTTTACTGCGAGAGATTGTAGGAAAGAGTAGATATAAGGGATATTTGTGTCTCGATGAAGTTGAACATTTCTAATGTACCATGGTGCATTTAAAATCATGCGTAAGCATTTGTTTTGCAGTCTTTGCAGTTTAAGGATATTTGAGCTTGAAGTATGGCTCCAGGCAAGGGACGCATAAGTGATAATGGGATGAATCATCAACTGATTGAGGAGCAATTTGATTTTAATATCTAGTTTGCTGTTCCTATTGATAAGAGGGTAAAGCTGTGCTATGACTTTTGATGCCTTTGAACATAAGGATTTTGTATGAGGTTAGTTTTGTATCTAGCAGAACGCCTAGATATTTGGCTTCTGTTTTCCAGGGAATCCTGATGTTAAATAGAAAGATGTCTTCTTTGGAAGATGTTGAATTTTTTGTGAACAGAAGAGCACTGCTTTTTTGAGGGTTTACTTGCAGTCTCCAATTGGAGAACCAATGTTCCAGTTTCAGCAGGTTATCTTGTAGTTTCTTTGAAACAAGATGCGGTTTAAGAGATCTGGCCAGTATTGCTGTATCGTCGGCAATGATAGATGACGTCGGGTTATGCGGGATGTCCGCCATGTAAATCAAGAAAAGTATCGGCATGCCAGGAGGGATCCTTGAGGCACTCCAGCCAAGATCCACCGCTGGGTAGATACCGCCCCATTTAGTTTAACTTGCATGTGTCTTCCAGAAAGAAAGGACTTAATGAGGTGGATCAGATCCAGTGGAATGCCAGCTAAAATCAACTTGTATAGGAATCCAAAGTGCCATAATTTATCAAAGGCCTTTTCTAAGTCAAGAAAGACTGCTCCGTGTATTGGTGCCAGTTGAAGCTGGTGGTAATGTATTCAACTAGTCTATGGATCTGTTGAGTAGTGCTGTGGAGTTTGCGAAAACCAAACTGCTCTATAGGTAGGATATTTAGCTTGTTAACAGAAACTTGAATTTTGGAGAGAATGACTCTTTCAGCAATTTTGCCCAAATTGGAAATAAGACTCATGGGGCGATAACTTTGTGGCAGCTGTGTGTGTCCTTACCAGGTTTATAAATAGGGACCACATCTGCCAACTTCCAAGCATAGGGAAAGTATTTTAATCTAAGCATGGCATTTATTATTGTTGATGTACAATGGCCTTTCGGGATAGCAATTTAATAACTTTATTTGGGATGCCGTCGGGTCCAGGAGCTTTTTTATTTTTTAAATTTTGTACAATGTCGTAGATTTCGGCTGGAGAAGTAGGTGTGAGTTGGCTGGTACAAGTATCACACTGTTTTAGTATGTATCTGACGTGGTGGTGGATTTTATAAATATGATTGAAGTTCAGGTTATCATAAGATGGACTGCACTGCTTTTCTAAGTTTTTGACTATTTCCAGCATCTGAGTGAACTATGCCTAAATCTGATTTGAGAGGAGTTAATGGTGGGCGAGCACCTGTTGTCATGTTCTCACTCCTGGAGGACTGAGGAGCCTGAACTTCAGAAACTCTTGCACTAGATGATGAGGTAGATTGATTATTTGGATCGTTCCATCTGTTTTGGGGGTGATGTATATACCCTCTATAATTAGCAGGGTGAGGACCGCCACAATTAGCGCACTCAGCTGGGGTGGATTTTGGCTTAGTGCAGGTGTTTGTGGGGTGATTCTCGCCACATTTTGGGCATCTCTACTGGGCTTTGCATAGCTTCTGGGCATGGCCAAATTTTTGGCATCTGTGGCACTGCCCAGAAGATGCTCTCTTTCTCAATGGTTCTGGGGTGATTTTAAGTCTACAGATTGATTTTAGATTTCTTTGTAAATATTATGAATCTCTACTAAGACTAGAGACATAGGTGTCTTATTTGATCTGAACATTCTAGTGACCTTTATGGGAGGTAGATCCTGTAAGTTGAGGTCAGTAACTATTTCATCTGTGTCAATATCCTCAGAGACTCCTCGTAGGACAACTTTCAGATTTTTTTCAGAGGCAAGTGAAAATGTGTGATATTGTGTTCCTCTTGCGTTCAGCTCCTTTGTAAGATTTCTATAATCAGCCACCGTGGCAGGCTGAATTTTTATGCTCTCATCTACATTTTTAGCTAATCTATAACTTATTTGTAAGTTATAAATTGGCTAAAATTTGTAGTTATAGATTGGCCATGGTGGTTTTTAGTGTTGTCCATCTCTGCTTTTCCCTTAGGATAATCGGTGGCACTTTTTCATTGGGGGAGGCAGAGGGATCTGAAATGGGAGCATCCTCATCCATACCAACATCATTTGTTGGCTCAGCAGCGAGAGTTTTTTGCTTCTTACGAGCTTGATCTCTCCTTGATCAGAAGGATTAGAGGCAGAGACAACTAGATTGAGTTTTTCCTCCATTTGAGGAGAGTCTTCATTTTCCTCATCATCGACCTCAGGTGAAGAATATAAGTTTAAGTAGCTGGGCCAATCTCATTCAAATTTTTTGAGAAGTTTTTTGACAAAAGTGAGTGCTAGCCCTTTATTGAGTGACTCAATAATGATGTCGGGGTCGATCATGCTAGTAGGCCATTTCAGCTTAAACTTCTTTTGGAGTTTATTAATGAGTATAAGAGTGGGCTCTTTATCAAGCAAATCAATGATGACGTCTAGGTCAGGCACGCTCATATCGATTTAATTGTGTGTGAGCGCTAGTAGAAATCCTGCAGCCGCAAAGGACTGCCAGCAATACCATGCATTGGCTAAATACGCTAAGCAGTAGCAATTAAATTGCATCAAAATCAAAGTCTTACCTTGTGCTCCACTATTAGTAATCAGATGTCTTTTCATTTTCAATCAATCACTAATTTATAGCACCAATCACTCTGATAATCCTTTAGAAAACATAATAATCACGCACTCTGTAATCAAAAATCAATACCATGTATTTCTTTGTCAGTTGCCATGCAGCATTTATTTCCTTATCACTCAACTCCTCATTCCATGTTATAGATCTAAGCTCTCCTAAGCTTGTCACAATCACCAGCCTTATAATTCCACATATATCCTTTCCTCACAAAAGTCTGAATATGACTAGCCACAACACAGGTGATCACTTTCGCTAACTGGAGGAAAGTGTGAAACCCCCTCTCACAATTACATCCTCTGATGAAATTATCAGATCTAGAACTCACGATCCTTGATCAGTTTATTTATATCATCATTCTGCAAACTATATTCTTCTTCTTCCCTTCAGGTATTACGCCTAGTGGCCTGTTACAGAGCTATCTTTAGCCCTTCTAAGCTGTACCTGTTCCGCCAGTGTGCCCTATGTCTGTAGCTGAGTGTGTTCACAGGGCTGGTTTGCCTGCTTGCAGGAGGAAAAACCCCTGATAAACTGGGGAGAAAAACCCTGCTCTCCATGCCCAAGACCGGCTAACTTGGCTACGTCTGAGAAAGATCCTTAAGCTCCTCACGTCGACGACAGAATTGAACTCTGGACACTCCTTTCCCAGGCATATGGTTGCAAAGTGCATAACCACTCGGCTAACCATGCAGACGCAAGCTCTATATAATCCTGACTATGTATCACTTTACTCAATTTTGTATCACCAATAAACAACTAGATATTTTTCTTTAGATCACTTTCTATATCATGAATGTACAAATTAAATAAAAGCCCAAGTTGAAAGTTATGCAGCACACTGCTAGTCATCTGTGTTCTGAATTCCAGTCTTCAATATACTACTCTTTTTTATCTGTCCATCAGCCATTCTCATATTCATATCGCCAGCTTCATATCCATCCCTATTTACTGCAGTTTTGTAATGGAGGTCCTTTGTAAAGGAATTCAACAGACATTATCCTGATGAATGGTTTTGCAAAGTTCAGCATTGTCATTAGACAGCCATTATCCAAATCAGTTATCACTCTCATATCAAAAAGTATGTAAATTACTAAGACATGACCTATCCTTGACAAAGCCATGCTGCTTCACACATGGTATCACATCCTTCCCAATCATTCCTGATTTCTGTCTTTGACAAACTTCTCTGATAACTTTACCACCACTCCAGAGCCATTCATCATC
Organism: Typopeltis vanoorti; assembly: GCF_054136105.1. NCBI lineage: Eukaryota > Metazoa > Arthropoda > Arachnida > Uropygi > Thelyphonidae > Typopeltis > Typopeltis vanoorti. Next base: position 123,493,495 of record NC_143550.1, read on the forward strand.
CTGCTATTTCTGTCATGGGCTTCCTTTATGCAACCAAACTATTTTTTTCCTTCTTCCATTCCCTTGGGATCTTACCAGAGCTGTGCTAAATAGCCCAGTCAGAGGCAACACCAAGTTCCCTGCACATTCTCATAATACATGGTCCAATATCCAATCTAATCCCATGCTCATATTTGCATTAAGGTTCTGCAGTATCCTGCACCTGTTTCCCTACTGCCAACATCATTCAAGTTTCTTCCATAGTCATTCTTACTTTTATTCATAAATTACGAAAGGACGCTTTGGGATTTCTTTTAGCCTGTTTGGTTAACTTCCTTTCATAATCTGATTTTAGTTCCTTTGCCAAGCTTGTCCCACTTCTTGCCTGTGCACTGCACTGCTCATGAGCTACCTGATCCTTTCTCCTTAACATACCTTCCAAAACATTTTTTGTAGCCTGTGTCTGATAATACTGTTCATCCATTTAACTCCTATCTGATTTATTCTTCTGATCCTGAGTCTGATAATGCTTCCTTCAGACTTTCTGCTCCCATGCAATACTGAGCAGATGATTATGACTTCAAAGTTTGCCATTGTTGTGTCATAAAAAGTGACGAGTCATCCTTTTTCCCGCCCAACATTAACGTTACCTCAGAAGGAAGGAATAAGGACATGTTTATGCCTCCTGATGGGAAGTGTACCGTATAATGCCCTAAGAAAATGTAAACATCCAAATGTGTAAATTCCAAACATTGTTAAGATAGCCCATAAGTTTATTGAGATAGTAATTGTGAATGAATTAAAGTAGAAAGCCATGTAGTATTAACAAATAAATATGTATAAGCTAAGTACAAGTTTAAGGCATGTAAAGACAGTTTGTAGCCACGGCGTCCAATCGGCTGCTGCCGTATGCGTGACAACACCGGCGAGTGAGGGAGCTGCTTCGGAGTATAAAAGTTTCGGCGGGAGTTCGAATCGCTCTCTTATCTCTTGGCTCTTATCTCTTATCTCTGGTGTCTGGTCTCCGAGGTTCGTCGGCACCAAGTTTCCCGTAGGAGAACTATGTAGAGCTTGCACCACGTGTAGCAAGGATCTCCCCCTGCTATGCATATTACATCGGTCAAAGCTGCAACTACAATGTGTTCAAACACATAAGGAGAAAGAGCCGCTGATGAAATCCACGTCAGCGTACAAATCTATATATGAGTGCTTTCGGTTCGTGGAACAAAGGAACAAAGCCCGCCATCAGAGGAGGTATGGTGAACAGATCAGAATACCTAGTCAAAGCAAGAACGGTAAGCAAAGATTTTCTTATATTAATGTAGGATTAAAGTATCCCTGGAGTAAAGAAACAGGAGTTAAGAACACATGCTATTTACGTATTGTGCCATAGGAACAGTCTGCAATTTGGACACTTGTGTCTACTGTTAAGAAGAAAACATATTAGGCTCCAGCCGAACAGGAGGCCCAGCTCCAGACTGTTTAAGTGATTTAAGAAAAGTATTGTCATACGTTCAGAAAGTAGTTAAGTGTTAACAGATATTTTGGGGGAGAGAATTAAGTAGAATTAAGTATTATTGTCCTAGAGAATTACATGTCAGATTTATTGAATTGTCTAATGTTTATATGTAATGTTTCATGTATGATGTTATCAGGTAACTTAATTGTGAGAGTCTGAAGATAGATATATGTATAGAAGTGAGGAATTTATGTCCAGTAAGAGAATTTGTACAGAAGTTTTGAATTGTGATTTATTAAGAAAAAGGAACCAAGATTCTTTTAAGGTTAAGAATTTAAATAACATGTATACATGTCTTTGTGAAATAATAAATGTGTTTCTTTTTACATAATCAATTGAGTTTGTCATATCTTCTGCGGATTTGAATTACCGTTTGGAAAATTTCGTACCATGCATTTAAAGGGGAAACCAATAGTGATATGAGAATTGGGGACCACGACTGCATATATCTTGATCCCTACAATTTTTTTTAAGTATTTTAGATAGTGTATCAGAATTTAGTTGCCGGCTGGCGCAGCCTTTAATTAATACAAATTTGCCGGCAACCAAAGTCTGAGAAAAAGAGATACAAAACTTAAAGTATAATGTTAAAGTAAAGTAAAAGCCAGATTAAAGATATAAACAGTAAATAAGAGAGAAAAACGGGGATATAACACCATAATCACCTGACCTGTAGTTATTATTATTATTATTTGACACCTCCAGGGAGTCCAAAGACTCATCTTTGCATGCATACCCCTTTCTTAACTGAATATTTCACATTTAATAACCTCCTGAGTCATGGCTGCACGACTACTTTCCCCAGTCAGAGGCAAAGTGGCTACCTAGGGAATAGACAAATCCTCTGATGCAATCACCAGATCCATTACTTTCAAGCCCTCTGTCCCTCCATTACAGATGTTCCAATTATTTCTTTGTTACTATATCTGTTTGTTTGACATTCCCATAATCATCACTCAGCCTGCAATCACCGTGCTAACTTGCCAATGCATGTCATCCACATCTTCCTTTGCACTGCCTGACCTATAGCTGCAACTGATTGCATATTTTGTCTTTGACCTCTATCTCACACTAGATAATCTCAAATGCATTGTCATCTGCAACATGCTGCTCTTTTTGGCTGCATTTCTTTCATTAGATGTACTCCTTCCCTCATCCTCTTCTCTCTGTCCTCCCAGAAAATATCATAACTCTCACATTCTAACTCTTTAATTATATCATCTTCCATCAGCCAAGTCTTATTAATGCATATAACTTCTCGCCAAGTTACTATTATTATCGTACAGGTATCTCCACGGAGTCAGAAGACTCATCCTGGACGATCCATTATTCATGCAGTACCTATAATTATTATTATTACCCTCAGTCCCCATGAAGTCAAAAACTCATCTAGGAAGTCCTTTTGTCATATACACAGGTCATCATACCGCACCTTAAACACAGTCAAATTCTCTGTAGACACCACCCTCTCAGGCAAGGCATTCCAATCGTTCAGATTTCAGATTGTAGCTTAATCTGAAATTACTGAAATCTGAATCAGCAGTAATTACAGATCAAAGTCAAAGACTCATCTAGGAAGTCCTTTTGTCATATACACAGGTCATCATACCGCACCTTAAACACACTCAAATTCTCTGTAGACACCACCCTCTCAGGCAAGGCATTCCAATCATTCAGATTTCAGATTGTAGCTTAATCTGAAATTACTGAAATCTGAATCAGCAGTAATTACAGATACTATTTTGATTAGAAATACTGTATTGGTATTTTTTAAAGTTTGACTATAACTCATTGTTGTATGTCCTATTCAGACAATATTATGTCATCAAAAAGGGAGTCTCCAAATTTCAGTCAGTTTCAATGAAGTCCTTTGAAGACCTAGGTTCAAATCCTACCCAGAGCAAGAACCTTTTTCAGAACTTTTCAGATGAAGGTGAGTTAGATGGTCTCATATAGAGACCATCTAACCACATAAAATGAGGTTTTTTCATCCCACAACCAGACAAACTGGCTAGGAAAATAAACACACCTTACACACCAAAATATATATTTGGCATAAGACTAATCCACCTTATCCTAAAATTATAATTATGAAAACCAATCTAGGTAGGCTGTGGGCCTTAAGGTCCTGTAAATACCACAGATTATTATTATTATTATGTCATGAAAAAGTACATTATGCGAGTGCTGCCTAAAAGTAAAAAGAATATTCATTGTACATTTATTATTGAAAAAAAAAATAGTCCAGATTTATTGTAATAAAACAATTTGCTCTGAATTTTCTTATTATTATTTGACACCTCCAGGTGGTCCTAAGACTCATCGAGGGAGGGCGCCTACTCTACAATTCACTGTCTCCACCACTCAACCTCATCCACAGACCGCCTCATCTACACCAACCCCATCTACTCTCCACCACTATTATTTTCACAGACAATCACAAACATCCGTGCCAATGGCAGGATTCGAACCTGCAGCCTTTTGGCTGGAGAGTGAATACGCTAACCACTCGGCCAACCAGGCCAGCTTCTTTATTTAGGAAATAAGACAGATAATGCCCTAATTACCTAAAGGCTCATCATATGGTTTTTTTTATTTCCCTTATTCTTTAAACAACAGCTCCGTTGTTAAAGGAATAAGGCAAATACTGCTTTCACTATCACTTTACAAGGTTGACGTTCTCATGGCTGAACATTTGTGTGTGTGTGTTCTAATTTTTTTGACATTAAAAAGTAACAGAAAACAGAAATTCTCTTTTTAGCTCAAAAAGGCATCTTAATTCCCTACAGAGAGAAAATGCAAAGAAACTAATTCATTAGTCAAATTATATATCATATTACCTGTGCAAATATGTAAACTCCACAATATGAGTTGCCATGACTTCTCAAAATATGACTAACAAATGTTGAAGGTCACCAAATTAAACTTGAAGAATATCAAAACATGATGTACATGTACAATGTCAGTTCATTTATTATAATTTGTAAATCTTTGTATCTATATCACTGACCTTTTTTTTTTAATGTTTTAGAATGCCACGAATTTTCCAGAGATGGGGGTGTTACTTGCAGCTTTTACATGTGCTTGTTATATTAATTCAAATAATGTTTGGGATTGTGGTAACACAAGTAGATTTAAAAAGTGAAGTATTTTTTGTAAAGTATTATTAATTCTCGAACAGTTCAGTTTTTAACACTAAAATAAAACTTTCTAAAAAAGAAGAGATAATCTGGTGGTTAGGGTGGAGTAGATTGCCCTCATGTGATGAGTCCATGGAGGTGTTACATAATAATTGAATCCAAAGTATCTGAGTGTCATAATGAGAGATAACAGGCAAATGGAGTAATGAATGAGTCCACAACGGGATCCAAATTTGGACATTATGGGACAAAAAAGTATTGCATAAATGTTAATGTAATAAATATGTCTGTTACTATCCTTGCATGTCTCCCATGATTACATTCCACAAAAGAAAATATTATAACCGGTTACAAATAAATGAAGACAGGAAGTATACAGCTTTCCTAGTTACTGGTATAATTATTGGTACCCATATTTTCTCCATATATATAAATTTCTCCACTGAATTCATTAAGAGTTTAAAGAATCGTTTGTCTTTCTCGACCACATACATCTGGAGGGGGGGGTTGCATATAATGCGTTCGTGTGTTGGGGGGGAACCTCCGATCATTTCCGCAACGCCATTGACGTTTCAGCAGCGCAGTGAGTTCGGGAGTTAAATTCCACATACTAATTTTACCTATACATCCAAAACATACCGCTGTCTGAAAGTTGTAGCACTGTAAAACATAACTGCTCGTCGTCCATTTTCGCTAACTATAATTAAAATCTTATAGATCCCATAAAATCTTTTAACCCTTTCTCTGCTTAAGACGGTTAACAAGCTTTCTTATAGTAACACTGAATGCGCACTTCGCACTATATTTCTCTACAAATTCCTGTTTTATTTGTCAGTGCACGACTGATAACAATTATGAACTAGTATAAACAAAATACGACGGCAGCAGGATTAAATCACACAAATGTTACAGGAGATGAAATGAAACACATTTCACAGTTGTCAAACAGTTCAAAGTGCACAAAATCAAGCAGTTATTTTTATTTAGAAACCAATCATGCTCCGATAATTCCCCTTTTTTTTTTTTTGTTAATATTACGGATATTATACCATAATTTCCACTTGGTGCTAATATCAAAAACAAGGAATTATTAAATGAAACCTATTATTTACACATGTAAAAAAGGGTCGTGATTTCGAAGCCTGCAATTTTACAATTAGCAGTTTTGTTCTGTTAGTAACAGTGATGCCAATACTGAAATATTCTGGATTAAAACCAAAGGTTTTATTTTTCTACTTTCGTTTGGGCATGAAATCGTTTTTGGAAGAGAGCAAGGTACGATTTGTTATTTTGAGGTAAGTGGACATATTCAGACTACTATTTCAACCATCGCAAACACATTCGATAAAATACCCACTATTATATTTAAAAAAAAAAAAATAAGAAAGAAAGAAGAAAACTGTTCTTTAGTAATAACTGTTTTATAACCTGGTTTGGAAGTCTTCTCATGTCATCGCCAGAAAATTAAGGGAAATTTCTAGTCAGTGTGGATAGAACAGAGACGGAGAATATAACAAGTTAATGCTGGCATCTCATATTTTGTAATCCTAATTAATATTTTTTTTGCACGTATGTGTTTGAGGGCTGTTTTTTTCCCCCTTCTTCTTTAGTTGTGTTGTGGAGTAAAAAAGAAAAGAGAAGAAGAACGTCCCTTAATCTGTTACTAGAATCCAACAATCCCCATTGATGCTAATAATTGTCGATGCTATTCGATAATTTCTTCTGCCGGTCTAACGTCATTGATGTTATCATGCGTTTGTTGTTTTACAAAGTTGGTGACCGTCGAAAGTGCCTATTTTTCAGTCTGTCTGTTTATAAAATAAAATAAATAAAATTTTATATCCAGGTGCTAATATCAAAAACTAATAAAGCTTAAGCCTAAAACTTTTTTTTTTTAAAGCGCGTTCTACCTTTTGATATATTCTTAGTATTTTTTTCTTTTTTTTTTTTTTTTTTCACTAAGTACCACTACCAGCTAGAGTTCTCTGAATAAGAGTTCTTAGAGAAAAATAGAGAGAAAATAAGTTCTCCGAAAGGCTTATACAAGAAAGATTTTGTATCTGAATGGATTTGGTGTTCAGAGTCTGGAAAAAGTGTTGTTGGATGAAGTAGATTGTAGAATCAGCAAAACTGGCGCTTTTAGTGGAGGGAAGCTGTTGAACGGGTACACAGATACCAGTGAAGCAGTTGCGTCTAAGAACTTGCATGAAATGCATAAGTTAGTCCCGCTGGCAACAGACAAGAATGGGATATTTAGTATAAAGCGTCAGGATGGAGGTGGCCCTAATGGTTTTTTGCACTCTATGTGCAATAATGCCAGGAACATTCTGAACAAGGAGGAACAGTTTTTGGAATTGGTTAATTCATTGGTTAGTTGAGGCCAAAGGTTATTGGCACTAGTGAGACATAGCCGACAGAAGATGATATAGTTAGTGGGATAGAATGTGACTGGTATAGGTTCAGGGAGGGTAGAGAGAAAATAATAGGGGAAGAGTTTTATTGATGATAGCCAATGAACTGCAACTAAAGAGAGTAGACGTTCAACTGCGGGCCAGTGAAAATATCACATTAGGCTATCTGGTGGCCAGCAAAACAAAATAGTTGGATGCTGCACGGGAAGAAGGAAATGTAATTTATGCAGCTGCTAAGGAATACTTACCTGAGGCAGCATGTGATGGAATGTACTAGGGGTGTGAGAGTGCTAAATCTAGGATTTGCATCAGAGAACTTGTTTATATCCAACATGACCACATTGCCACCAGTTGGTGAAAGTTATCGTATGGTCTTGACCTGGGAAATGGCTAAATATGTGGAAATATCAGTTAAAGGGGGGGGGGGGCATATGTAGAATTACAAGGCTGGTAATTATGACAAGCTTATGAGATTGCTTGAATCAGTGCCATGGCATGTGAAACTGCAAGGAGTGGATGTTGATAGTGCATGGGAAGTGATAAAGAAGTGTTTGAGGGAAGTAATGGCAGACTGCACACCTAGAGTCAGTAGAATAAATCAAGTGGGAGTTTAATGGATGAATACTATCATTAAGCTGGAGTTAGAAGAAAAAAATATGGAGGGAATTCAATGAAAAAGGTGACCAGCAGGCACATGAGCAGTACAAAGCACAAGCCAGTAAGGTAACCAGCGTGGTAAGAAAGGCAAAAGCAGAATATGAAAGGAAATTGGCAATGCAGGCTAAAGAGAATCCCAAACAGTTCTTTTGATATGCTGTGAGTAAAAGAAAGAATGTTTATGGCAGAATGATTTTAATGAATGCCGATGATAGGGAGGTAAGTGAATCAGACGAAATAATAGACTTACTAAGTGAACACTTTGCAATAGTACATTCAGGTAGAGATATTGCAGTAGCAAGAGAGGCAAAGGCTTGTATGGGAACTGAGGTAAATGGAGGTGCATAGCATATTACACAACCTTAATGTGAATACAGCTATGAGATAAGATGGTATACCAGCTCACGTTTTATAATGAAGTGCTAGGGAATTTGCAGTACCTTTGACGACATTGTTTAACCAAAGTCTTGGCCCTGGATAGGCTTCAAGATAGCAAACCAATCAGCATATTAGGAGTTGTCAAGGTACTAAAGAAGTTGAGCAAGAGAAAAATATAGGAATGGATAGAAATGGGATACTATATGAGAGGCAACATGGCTTTGTGAAGGGTAGGTCATGCCTCAGTAACTTGCTCACGTTTCAAGATACAGTCACAGTTGAGTTGGACAAAGGTAATGGGTTTACAGTGCTAATGCTAGATTTTGCAAGGGATTTTGACATGATATCGCACGAATCAATAAATTGCAGATAATGAGGATGGAAATAAAGTTGGTGAAGTTGATAAGCAGGCTTTTGATGGAAAGATTATTATTATTATTATTATTATTTCGGGCGACTCCAGGGAGTCCTTAGACTCATCGAGGGAGGCCCTAAACATCATGTCCACACAACTATACGAAATTCTCACAGTGTCTATCATACCTTGCCTTGTACTCGCTCACCGTCATAGCACCCACAACAGACTCTGGCAGCTTATTCCACTCATTTACCACTCTAAAAGTAAAGAAACCAGCTCTAACACCCCTGCTAACCACACTCTTGCCCAGCTTCCATAGGTGTTCCCTAGTTCTCCCACCACCAGTCCTGATCTCAAAAATATCCTCTGAATTAATCCTATAGATTCCCTTTAGCAATTTGAATGTCTCAATCATATCTCCCCTTTTCCGCATATCAACTAGTTTCTGCAACCCACAAATCTTCAACCTGTTCTCATATGGTTCATTCCATAGACCTGCTATCATCTTAGTCACTCGCCTCTGGATCCTCTCCACCTCCTCCCCATCAAGAAGGAACCGAGGTGACCAAATCTGGGCACAATAATCGAGATGAGGTCTTATCAAGGCTCGGTACAGAGGAACAATAACTTGCTTGTCTCTGCTCGTCAAGGTAATTTTCAACAACCAAGTGAGTAGATGAGCTGATTTAGCTACTTTTGTAAATGTGCCCCCTAAACTTCATCTCCCTAACCACCAACACTCCCAAGTCCCTGGCCTCATCAATCTCCTGGAGTACAGTTCCACCAATGTGGTATACTGCTGCTAATCTTTTCACCCCAAAATGCATAACCTTACATTTTGTCACATTAAATTGACATCTATTCTCCTTAGCCCAGAACTCCAATCTATCCAAGTCATCCTGCAAGATTTTCACATCATCTGCATTCACTGTTGTCCTACCCAACTTCGCATCATCCTCAAACAAATGAACTGTTCCTCTCAGATCCTTTCCTATATCATTAATGAACAAATTAAACAGCAGTGGTCCAAGAACAGATCCTTGTGGCACACCAATAGTCATAGGCCGTCTTGTGGACTCTACTCCTGAATAAACCACTCTCTGATATCTCTCTGTCAACCACCCTCATATCAATCTTACCGACCCGATATCCATCCCCATATGCTGCAATTTACTGATTAGCATTCCATGTGGTATCCTGTCAAAGGCCTTAGCAAGGTCCAGTAGAATCACTGTAAACCCATTACCCTTATCCAGTTCAGCCGTCACTGTGTTATAATACGTGAGCAAGTTACTGAGGCATGACCTACCCTTCACAAAACCATGCTGTCCCCATTACATTATCCCATTTTCATCTGTCCAATCTTGTATTTTCCTCTTGACTATTTTCTCCAAGACCTTGATAATGATTCCTGTTATGCTGGTTGGCCGGTAATTTTCAACAGCAGCCTTGGAACCACCTTTATGCAGTGGAACTATTTTCCCCTCTTTCCACCCCCTTGGGACTGACCCAGACCCGAGGCTCAAATTAAACAAAATGGTCAAGGGCACTGACAATTCCTTAGCCGCTTTACGCAAGACCCGTGCCGATATACCATCCAATCCCACAGATGTATTCACATTAAGGTTCTGTAATAGACTATTCACCTCCACTTCATTCATCAGAATTCTCGTATAAACTAATGTTTCCTTCATTTTTTCAATGTCACCACTTGGATGATATACTTTTGCAAAGTGCGCGCTCAGTAACTCCACTATATCGACTGATTCAGTGACCTCCTTACCATCGTCATTCCTTAAAATCATTTTGCCGTGTACAGTTTTTTTTTTTTTGCTTGCTATTGAAAGAACTGTTTGGGATTCTCTTTAGCTTGCATAGCTAGTTTTCTTTCGCTTTTTTTACCACACTCGTTACCCTTCTGGCCTGCACTTTATACCGTTCGTATGCCTGCAGGTAACCCCTTTCTTTAAATTCCCTCAACAGTTGTTCCTTTTTTTGCAGCTCAAGCTTAATTGTGTTATTCATCCATTTACCCCCTACTTTTTTAAATAACGAAACCTGTGATGTTCATAATTAGAAGAAACACACGTATAAACCACAGTGAAAATTATTTAATTGTAAATATTTCATCCTAAGTATCTTAGGACATCATCAGTACAGTATTTAAACAAAAATTAGGAATAATATACAGTTAGGGCGCATGATTACAATAGAATCTCATGAAAACGTGCATAACGTGCTAAAGTAGTACAAAAAAAAAAAAAGAACGTTAATTATTTAACACAGTTTTGTGTGATAATTTCCCATACTTTAGGAATAGTAAGAATGTCGTTGCGGTTTAGGTTTAGTCTGTGTAGTAGGGCTTCAGAACTTTCTTTGTATAAACGTTCATGTTTAAATATAGATCTATGTAAAAGTTTAGCCTTTTCCCAATGGATCCTATGGTTTGGATTTTCAATTCCGTGTTGAGAGAGGCCAGATTTCTGCGGTTTAAGAAGACGAATGTGGTCTTGATGTTCCGAGATGCGTTTCTGAACAGACCTACCTGTCTGTCCAAAGTAAGATAATTTGCATGAGCATGGAATCTCATAAACACCAGGTAACATCAAGGGTGAGAATTTGTCCTTAGGAGAAGGTAATAAGTTGTAAATTTGGTTGATCGGTTTGTAAGTAGTGGCAAAATTGTATTTCTTCATAATTTTAGAAAGACGTTCTGAGATGCCTTTAACGTAAGGTATGGGAATCCTATGCACTTCTTCCTGTCTGGTTTGATGTATGCAGAAGTGCCTGATGATTTTTTTAGTTGTTTTGGGATTATATCCATTTAGGATGGCTGTATTTTTGATAACTTCTAATTCCTGGAAATTTTAATTCCTACATTCACAATTCTTCTGCTCATCATCCATCTCAGAAATCTGGCATTGTTAAATTACTAGTTTCCAGAGCACACAAATTCTGCTCCTCTGAAGAATCTTTAAACCAGGAATTAGAAGTTATCAAAAATACAGCCATCCTAAATGGATATAATCCCAAAACAACTCAAAAAATCATCAGTCACTTCTGCATACATTAAACCAGACAGGAAGAAGTGCATAGGATTCCCATACCTTACGTTAAAGGCATCTCAGAACGTCTTTCTAAAATTATGAAGAAATACAATTTTGCCACTACTTACAAACCGATCAACCAAATTTACAACTTATTACCTTCTCCTAAGGACAAATTCTCACCCTTGATGTTACCTGGTGTTTATGAGATTCCATGCTCATGAAAAGTATCTTACTTTGGACAGACAGGTAGGTCTGTTCAGAAATGCATCTCGGAACATCAAGACCACATTCGTCTTCTTAAACCGCAGAAATCTGGCCTCTCTCAACACGGAATTGAAAATCCAAACCATAGGATCCATTGGGAAAAGGCTAAACTTTTACATAGATCTTTATTTAAACATGTACGTTTATACAAAGAAAGTTCTGAAGCCCTACTACACAGACCAAACCTAAACCGCAACGACGTTCTTACTATTCCTAAAGTATGGAAAATTATCATACAAAACTGTGTTAAATAATTACGTTTTTTTTTTTTTTTTTTTTTTTTTGTACTACTTTAGCACTTTTATGCACGTTTTCATGAGATTCTATTGTAATCATGCGCCCTAACTGTATATTATTCCTAATTTTTGTTTAAATACTGTATTGATGATGTCCTAAGATACTTAGGATGAAATATTTACAATTAAATAATTTTCACTGTGGTTTATACGTGTGTTTCTTCTAATTACTCCCTACTTGTTTTACTGTTCGGACCCTAGGTATACAGAGTAGATATCAGAGTAGTTTACTCTATTCTTGAATAGAGTAGAGTTTTGACCAGTGGTGTGCCACAGGCTCTGTTCTTGGGCCGCTGGTATTTCATTTGTACATTAACGATATAGAAAATAATCTGAGAAGAACTATTCAATTGTTTGCCGATGATGGCAAATTAAATAGAGCAATAGTTATTACAGATAACGTTAAACTTTTCAGGATGATTTGGAGAGACTGGCAGTGTGAGCAAAGAAGAATGAATGACAGTTTAATGTGGCAAAGTGTAAGGTTATGCATTTTGAAATGAAGAGATTACCAGCTGTATACGACATTGATGAAACTGGAGTACAGTTCCATCAAAGGAATTGAAAATTGATGAAGCCAAGGATTTGGGGGATATTAGTGCCTATGGAATTAAAGTTTAGAGGGCATATTGCAAAAGTAATTAAGGCAGCTCATTTACTGAAGGATATCATGAAAAGCAGAGACAAGCATTGGTAAGACATCATCTTGACTACTGCACGCAGATCTAGTCACCAGAGTTTCTTGAGGAAGAGGTTAGAGGATCCGATCGCGAGTGACCAAGAGGCTGGTATCAGGACTATGGAATGAACTTTACGAGGAGAGGTGGAAGATTTATGAGTTACAGAAATTGGTTGACAGACAGAAAAGGAGTGATGTGTTTGAGACCTACAAATTACTGAAGGGTTTTACAAGATTAATACAGAGGGAAAATTTTCTAAACAAGACGTGGTGGGAGAACTAGGGACCATATTTGGAAAGTGAGCAAAAATATAGTTAGCAGGGGTTTTGGGACTAAATTTGTTTCTTGGAGAGTGGTGAATGAGTGGAACAGGTTGCCGGAGTCTGTGGTTGGTGCCATGACTGTAAATGAGTTCGAAGCAAAGTGTGATAGATGCTGTGCAAATGTTGGATAGTTCTTGACATAATGTTTAGGGCGTTCCTCCTTGGAGTAGCCCGTAATAATAATTATAATGATAATAATATAGTCACTGTGTCATCAGAAGTGTATGCAATTTTTATCACGTTTATATATAGATAGATTATTTATATTATATTTATTTACATTTACCTGAACCCCGGCTCTAGAGACCAAACATGAAACTATTTTAGGCCTCCAATAAACTGGGCAGTGGTCTCACACTGGGCATTGAAATTCATCTCCCACCAAAAGACAATCACAAACATCCATGCCCACGGCGGGATTCGAATCCGCGACCTGTTGGTTGGAGAGCAGGTATGCTAACCACTCAGCCAACAAGGCTGGTGTATAGTATATGTAGGTGTGTGATTAACGCTGCGGAAATATAAGTGTTTTTAAAAAAATAGGTAATAATATTAAATTAATTCACTTTACTTTGTTGTCTTATATGGTGTGCGATATACTAAGTTAAATACATTTATGTAAAACTTGTATATATTGCTTTGAAAGAAGTCAACAGACACCCACATGGGCAAGGTGCATTGTACCATGTAACAAGTTACGTGGTTATAGCCAGTATAAATTGTAGGAATATGATGCTTCCAAGTCTGCAGCTATGCCCGGGCCTAATGTTTGAACCAAATTGATGAAGTTTGAAAGAGGTATTGTGATAGGATGTCATATTGTAGGCCAGTACGTTTGCCAAATTGTTGACAAATTGAATCATCCCAGGTCAACAATCAGTGATACCAATATGAACTTAATGAAGACATTCAGAACTGAGACTCACAACATTGACTTCCATGGTAGGACCGCAATATGCAAACCCCACGTTATCCGAACCAAGCGTCGTCTTAACTGGTGCAAAGAACGTGTACAGTGAGACGTGGAAGCTTGGAAAGCTGTGTTATGGAGCGACGAATCACGCTACGTCTACCAAACCGATGGATGAGGGTGGGTGTGTCGGATGTCTGTTGAAAGTCTCTTACCTGATTCCGTAATCCCAACTATGAAATTCGGAGGTGAAAGTATGCTCCTGTTTTTCCTGGTTTGGCCACGGTCCTCTGTTTGTGTTGCCACGAACACTGAAGTCGGAGAGGTATCTGAATATTCTGGACAATGCAGTGTCTTTTTACTTTATGGCATTTCTGCGTAACTGACCATTGTCTCTTTCAGCAAGTGATAATTTATCTCTTTCACAATGTCATATGGCTGCTGCTGTAACTGTATCATTTGTAGATATGAATGCCACCACAATTAGCTGACCTCCACAGAGCTCTGATCTCAACCCTATTGGACATCTATGGGATGAACTGGAGCGCAGGGTAGGGTCAAAGGGCATCCGCTCCACAATCGTCCAGGTCCTCATTACATACCTACAGGAGGAATAGTCCAAAATTACCATTGACTGCTGTCATACGCTTGTGGAAAGTATGCCCTGCAGAATTGTTGCGGTCATCTCAGCAAAAGGATGTTCTACATCTTATTAACTTGGGCACCATGGCTGTATGTTCATCACACTATGGTGTCCATTGACTTATCTTCAAGCAGTATATTTGTTTAAAGTAGATAATGTCGGTATGCCGTCAATGCGCGGGACAACAATGGGGCCAAGACGTCCTTGTGTGTGAATTGAATTCGTGTGATTTTGTTCATAGCAGTGTGTGTGTGGGGGGGGGGGTGATATGTATACGTCAAGAAAGTTGAAGGATTTATGGAAGGAAAGTGAAACTGGTTAGCAAGTATGTTGAAGGTCAGGAGAACTAAGAGGACCCAATAACGATATACTGTACTTATGTATATTCCTTCACAGGACATATCTCGAAATTGAAAGATTACAAACACGTCAAGAGATTAAATAGCCGAGAAGAGAAAAAAATGCAAGAAATCCCAGGGAAGAAACAAGATTGTACGAATAAACGTTAGAAATAGAGTAAGAAGAAAATGCTGTACGGTGATTCTATGGTCAGAGGAGTACTTAATGAAAGTTTTGGTAAAATCTTTTTTTACTTGGTGCGAAAATGAATAATATTACTGATACTGTCAGGATGGAAAAAGATAAAGTGAATGAATTAATTCTTTTAGCTGGCAGTAGCGATCTGAAACGCGTGAAGAGTTGTATGAGGGAGGATGGTGAGTTATTGGAAGACGCGAAAGTAAAGAGGGTCTTCAATGCAAGTCTTCAACCCTCTCAATATAACAGAATCACCCCGAGGAGGGGGACGTTAATAGCGGACGTTGTTTTAGAGATACATGTGCCATTAACAGATAACATAAGAAAAAGATGAATAATATTTATTCATCTTTTTCTTGTGCAGATTAATGAGAATAGGTTGTGGACCTATGTTTGAATTTGGACAGAAGAATTTATATAATGCTGACGGACTGCATTGAAATGTATCCATTGTTCGGTCTATAGACAGCGCTGTGTTCACTGAGAATCCAAAAGTGCAAAGTAAGGAAAACCAAAGCAGTTAGGGTAGATGTGGATGAGTGTGTGTGTGTGTGTGTGTGTGTGTGGTGTCAAGGCACCCATGATGCAAGTGAGCACAAGAATGATTAAAACATTTGGGAAGCCAATCTCTCAAGCAACAATATCGAATGTCGTAATCAGTTCAAGATGTAAAAGTGGAGGGGAGGGGAGTTGCCACAGTTTCTATATACTAATGCCAAGAGCATCAGGAACAAGAGGGAGGAGTGTTTGGTTAGTGAAACCTTGCCAAAAGTTATAGGCATTAATAAGAGTTGGCTAATACTAGATGATGAAGTTACAGAGATAGTATATGAAGTGTTTAGTATTTTCGGGGAGGATAGAGAAGATAGGATGTGGAAGAAATACTGATGACAGCAGATGAGTGCGATTAAGACTAATAGCTAAATTATACAGTTAGTTGCTGCCATAGGTTAGGACAGGGGTGGATATCATTTTCAACCGTGCCAAAATCGTGATCCTTGATGCAAAATTTTCTCATGTGCCAATCGAAATTTTGGGGAACATATTATTATTTGGTGTCTTTTAAGTATTGGGAGAACCTTTTGAAATAATCAAAAATCACACTAGAGCGGTAAAGTCAAAGAATATTGTAAGAGTGATTATTGTAAGTCATGTAAGATTGAATGAATTTAAAAATTAGTGACGGAATTTTTACTTCTACCCTGTTGATATTATGGATATTTCTATTTGCCTTTAAGTGTAATTCTAGCTGCCACATACAACTACACAATTTAAAGACGCAATTTTTAACATCAGTAAAAAAGTAAACGATAATTCTGATTTTTATTTATTTATTTATTTTTATTTTTTTTATAAAGATCATACGTTTTTTCAAGTTTTTCAAATATCAAGTTATTACAGTGCACAATCTCATAGTCGCTTTACTTGATTAAAGCACAATAAAAGAAGATAAAATTAAAGATATTCTTTTATGAATTTTTTATATGCTCAAAAATCAACATTTTATTATATGCCTAAATTAAATTACCTTTATAATTCACACTTACAGCAAAAAAATCGAGCAAAACAAAACACAGTCCACAACATTAATACATTTGCCGCTGCTTATTTCTGCCTACTGGCGAATGCGCGGAGCGAATATCATATGTTTAGATGACACGTGTCTTGACAAAGTTGCAGATGGTGACTTTTCGTATGCTAAAAATATTAAAGATCATAAACTTGAGATAATTAATAAGCTTTTAAATAATGAAAAGTTTTTATATCGGTAATGGAAAAGTTTTGACGACTAAACACAGTTGTCATCATCTGGTATTTCATTATCTCCATATCTCCCACAAGCCATGTGGGAGATCTAGAGGTAAGGCTGCAAGCTGGAGAGATATCTTGACGTATAGGAAGGTACATGTTATTTCTGATTTTCTTTATTTCTTTGATGGTAGATTCATTTTTTCTAGTGCATGGAGGAGTGATGTGAATAAGAAGCGATAACCATGGGAGAGGAGTAGATCTGAAGGTACCAGAGATCGTTCTCATTATTATGTTAAACTATGTGCCCACGAGAGTCATTTGGTTACTTTGGCTCCGAAATGGCGAAAAATATTCCGCAACATGGAAAACCAGAGCCAGGACTGCAATTCTAAGAGGCGAGACATTACAGCCCCAACTTCAGCTTGTTTATGAAGTTGTTCATAGCAGATATCTTTCACTTAGTTTCCACTAGACTACGGTCAAGTGCGACACTCGGATAGCAAGGGTTACTTTCATGGATTAGGATCCTGTTGCAGAAGTTTATTTTTAATTTTCTGTGAGCCTCGTGGTATTTAATGTAATTTAGATGGAAAGGAGAAACAACAGTTTTACTTGGGTTTGGAGATAGTCCTCAGCTTTCAAAATAATTTTGTGGTGAACTCAGGTCTCTTTGCTTAGGCTTTCCTCAAGGCCGTATAAGGTACAATGAATGCAAGTCCAGTAATTATTATGGGAAACTTTAACTATGGAGACAGGTTCGTAGGAGGAAAGACTGCATGGCAAGCAAGTAATGGAATTTATACACCTGTTGAGAGATAATTAGTTGAAGAAACATGTGATGGAGGATACATGGGATAATAGAATGTTGGATTTGGTCATAGAATAAGATCTATCCATAACCCAGTTGGCTACATTGCCTACAATATGGAAGAGTTTGTGAGATTGCAAAATGTGTATCAGTAATATTATTAATTGCAATCCCTCAATTGCATTTTCAGTCAAGAAGGGCTATATTTGGAACCACAAACAGGTGATTATGACAAACTTAGGAGATAGCTAAAAATAGGAGGAACCAATATCAGATTGTATACCCAAGGTCCAGAGGATTAACCAGGTAAGAGTTAGATGAGTAGTATCATTAAGCAGGAACTACAAAAATGTTACTAGCAAGCTCACGAACAGTACAAAGGTTCAGGCAAAAGAGGGGAGCATCATGGTAAGGACGCCACAATTAGATTGTGAGAAGAAATTAGCTGAGAAAGAGTTCGTTATTTGACAAATGGGAGGAAGAATGAGTATGGAAGGATAACGCTAAATGCTGATTGTAGTGAGTGACAGAAGCACGCAAAATAGTTGGGTTACCGAGTTACCACTTTGCAAGAGTATAATCATCCAAGTCAGTTACTGACTTGGATGATATACCTGTTTCTGGGAGACAAACCATGCCAAAAATCAAACAACTGGGAACCGGCGACATAGAAAAGCTGCACAAGTCAGTGACTAGAATTAAACTGTTTTTTTTTTAGGCAGTCTAGCGATATGGATGCAAGCGCCGTTTTCACAGGGCTACATAGACTTCTCCCTTCAAACTAAATCTTTTTTCTTTTTTAAAAAAACATTTTATTAACATAATTAATCGAGTGACTGTAGCACAAGTAAGAAAATTAAAACAAAACGAAAGTACTTTATTGATAACATTTAGAAATCGCGAACGTTTCAATTTTCGTTCCCTTTTCTGCTGATTCAACGCGTATATTATTAATATTTTTAGTTTGTTTAGAAATGCTGCACAATGTGAGGCATTTAGACAGTCATTCTCTTATCCATACTAGTGTATCCATACGACAATTTACTTCTGTCGCCAAATATGAAAATCAGTGCAGTAATTTGGTAAGGTATTCTGTTCGTCATGGTGAGTGGTCACCACCATTTCTGGAAAACTATTCCATTCATTGGCTACTCGCCATTAGCATAAAATAGTATCCACATTCTTTGCTAATCACACTTTGACGCAACTTCCAGGTATGCACTTTTTTTCCCTCCTCCTATGTTTTCTCTCCTGTAAATTGAAGAAAAATAAAACTCTTTTCGCTTGGCAGAAAGAGAATAGAAGGAAAGAAAGGATACCATATTTTCCTTTCTTGCCGTTTCTTCTGTTCCTTCTACTGCATGCTACATCTGCTGCCTTCTACTACTATTTGCTTTTACTGCCTTTTACCACATTTTGAACCTCACATTCTATTAATTATTTTATGTTATTAGCTGGACAGTGCCTTCTCAAGAAGTAGGTAGCTATACAATCTCGGGACGCGATACGAAATAAGTAAACAAATAATTACTTATTTTAGCTGTAGCTGTGTTGTATCCAACAATCAATTTAAAGCTGCTTTCAACACAAACGTATCGAAATTTTTGAAAGAATAATATGCTGGTAATGCCATTCTGTAGTTATCAGGCTGATTTCTCGATAATCCTGCAAATGTTAAATGCTGGTATCTCCAACACGAAATTCAATAGTCATCAGGCTGAAATTATTTTGTTTACCTTCTCCTAATCCAAACGTTTGCGTCGACTCGCAGCAACATTTTTGGTCATAATTGTAGATCTCCTGCAGAAAGACTATTACAGATTCAGTTGTAGTAACAAACTAAGGAAACTCTTTCTAGGCTTCTTTTCGGCTGGTTTCCGAGTTAGTAGATATCAGGAACAGGCAAGTAGGTTTTTCACTTGTTATTTTCAGATTTTAATTCTGCATCATCTAAAAAAATGACCTTAGAATTCACAATATTCTGGACAACAGTGCCATTGTGTTTAGGATCACGAGAAGAAGCACTTGTCTCCCATATGCTCACTCGATGCCTGGAAAATCATTAATAGCCATATGATGAGGTATTTGGATGGTCTAAGGGTTGAAATCGCTGCCAGCCAATTTCCAAATAGTTAAATTGTAGAAATAAAAGACCATATAATTCCACGATTATGTTATATTCTATTAGTCTTGAAAGATAGTCTTGGACTAGCTATCTTTCATTGGCTACCGGTGGTGATTGAGTTCCACCCTCCCCTCACTTTCCAAACGATACTGCTAAAGCAACCTCCTGTACTTCCTATAAGGCAGTGTTTCTCAACTTTTTTTCAGGTATTCCCCATTTTTTAATATTAGTTTTTATGGCGCTCCCCCCCCCCCCATTGCAATTCTTGTGTTGAGACACTGAAAAAACCCATAAAAGTTAGCAAAAAAAAAACAAACTAGGAATCAATTAAAATGTTTAAATATTCATACAAATTTAAATACGTCATCAAATCTTTCGAAAATTATATAGATCTGGAATCACTGCACAGATCGTCGAATTGTATTGGCTTTGCGGAAACATTCGCGATTTCATCACGGGATCTCGAATGTTCTGGAAATGTTTCTGCGAGTATGAAGAAGGCTTGAAATGGCAAGACGGCAGTGACCAACAGTGAGAAGTCGATGGTCAGCATTATTTTACTCCAATTAGCAACGACTGCGATAAAAACAATCTTTTCTAGTGTAGAAAAGTGGATAAATTTTTAATTGGATATAAGCGGGTATCTGACGACTGTGGAGCGTCGACGTCAACAAATTCGGGTTCACAGAATATTACTCCGAAAGTAAAATCAAAAAAGTATGCAGCAGAATGTTTAGATTTCGGTTTTACAAAAACTGAAGTAAATGACGAAGAAAGACTACTGTGTGTTATTTGTTCGAAAATTTTGGCGGCTATCAGCCGCCAAATAAACTTAAGACGTTTGGAAACACTTCATAAGGAGTATGTTAACAAACCTCGAGAGGTCTTTGCTACCAAACTGAAATGTTTTGAAAAGCAAAAATCTAGCATTAAGAAAGCTTTATCTTTAAATGAGAAAGCTTTACTAGCTTCTTACAAAGTTGCATATGAAATAGCTAGGTGCATAAAGCCACACACTATCGGAGAAGACCTAATTCTGCTAGCTGCGATTGATATTGTGGAAAATATGCTTGGTTAAAGTTTTACTAAACAACTACAGTGCATACCTCTATCAAATGATACTGTTGCGCTTATTGGTGATATATGTGAAGATATACAGAAATAACTTTTGTCGAATCCTTGTGACCAATTATTTTCAATTGAGCTTGACGAGGCAACATATAGCAACAAGGATTGTCATTTAATTGCTTATGTTCGATTTTGTGATGGATTATCGGCAGTTCAAGAGTTATTATTTTGTAAATAAATAGAAAGAAGAACCACAGCACCTGAATTCTTCAAAATATTGAACGATTTTATATGCAAGGTAGCATACAGTGGAAAATTGTGTGGGAATTTGCACTGATGGTGCTCGAGTTATGTCTGGAAGGTTCAAAAGTTTACAAGCCCTTGTGAGGGAAAAATCCCCACAATGTATTTAGACACAATGTGTGATTCATAGAGAAGCGCTTGCTGCAAAGGAAATGAGTCCTGGTCTAAACACTGTGTTAACAACAGTTTATAACCGAAGTGAATTATATACAAATGAGACCCTTAAAATCAAGACTGTTTTCTGAACTTAGCAAAGACATGGATGGAGCGGAACATTCAGCGTGTTTACGAATTAAGAGACGAAATAGCAATCTTCTTGGAAGAGGAAAATCATGAAGAGGAAGAGAAGTTTAGAGATCACTTATTTGTGATGAAATTGGGCTACTTGGTGAACATATTGGAGAAACTAAATATATTAAACCTGCAACGCCATGGAAAAAATACGCATATCTTAGAGATGAGTGAGAAAGTGAATGCTTTTTGTAAAAAAACTTGAGTAATGGAACAAAAAAATAAAGCAACAAAAATGAGAAATGTTTGCAAATATGGATGAATTTATCAAAACCTACAAGGCAGAAAAGCAACACATGAAAGTTTTATTTGTAACTATTGAAAATAATGTTGACAAAGCATTTTAGAAACTATTTTATAACCGAACAATAACATAATGGCAATGTATACGAGTGGGTTAGAAACCCCATTTCAAATTACCTCTTGAAGATTTCTCAATTGAAGAAGGGGAACAATTTTTAGAATTCACGTCAAGCGGCGAAATCAAAATACAATTTGCATCTAAATCGCTGTTTGAATTTTTGGGCCGGTGTTGATGATGAATTTTCTAAACTAAAGTCAAGAACTTTTGCCATTTCCAACAGTTTATCTTTGTGAAATGGGGTTTTCTGCAGTGGCTGCCTTAAAAACAAAATATAGATCTCAGTTAAATATAAAAAGAGAACTAAGAGTGTCAATTTCCAATGTATCACCATCATATGCAGTTTCATTTTGTTTCAGATTTTCCTTTGATTTCCACTTTCTTCACGTCCCCCTTTAGATATTTCGCGCCCCCAGAAGGGGAGCGCTCCATAGGTTGAGAATCACTGCTATAAGGGAATAAAAGGCATTAGCGGATTTATATTATATTATATTAATGCACGAATAATAATTGGTGGCGTTACTGTTCATTGTGATATAGCATGTTGAGACGCTAATTTCATCGTTTATCTTATTCAATGTTCTACTTGAGTTTTTATAAATAATCAGATAATCAGTAACATTTTTCATGTTTCTTTCTTCTTTTTTTTTAATTGCTTTCTTCAAAAGTAGTAAATATCATGAATACGATACAAGTATAAGATACGCATCTTACGCTTGTAGATCATCAAACGTTAAGGGTGACCATTCTGTATTTACATTTTCTTCATGAGCAATAATTATCATTTGTTAATTGTAAATATAATATGTCTTGTATTTCTCTGTAAAACTGATGTTCCAATTTTTCTTGAGGTATCAGAGTACAGTGAAGTACACTAAAAACATTAATTTACATATATATATATATATATATATATATATATATATATATATATATATATATATATATATATATATATATATATATATATATATATATATATATATATATATATATATATATATATATATATATATATATATATATATATATATATATATATATATATATATATATATATATATATATATATATATATATATAAGGGTTATATATTATATATGAGGATCTGAAATCCTAGACATGAAAATCAACGAAAAATTATATTCCGTTCAGAGTTTTCAGGTTTCAATTTAAACTCCAGATATAAACAATAACGCAATTATTCCTAATTATTCATCTAATAAGAATAACTAGTCTAGCCTGCCGATGGCAGGCTGGACTAGTAATTATTATTGTGCATTTCATGTATTAATGACTGTATTAAAAATGTAATATAACATATTAACGGTACAGTTAGTACTTTGTTCTTTATTATGCATGTTAGTACTCATGAAAATTTATTACATACTAGTAAAAACTACTCCATCTAATCCACCATTACTAGCAATGGAATTTTCATTAACTTTGAGTATTGCGGAAGTTTCCTGAGGCTTATTGCATAACAGTTCTGGTTGCTTTTGTGAAATATTTGGTGATTTTTGGGTGAATGTCAGACTCACGTCGGCACAATGAGTTCCGTTCGTCAATCCATTTTGGCGCGCACAGAAATCTTTATTTTCTGAATTATTTTCATACTCGTCAGATTCCTTACCGTTTTTTACCACGTCACCATTTTCAATAAATTTATACCTTTTGCAGACATGCTGCCAATCCGCTGCTTTCAAATTTTCCGTGAGGTCCAGGTTTTTCCTTGCCCGGATACTCCAGCTGTCATTGATCGCCAAGGTACCATCTGCAACTGGATTTATCTTTCGGTCTTTCTGCAAGCAATTTTTAAATGTTTCTTCTTTGGGATGATTTGGAATACTTTTAGCACCAAGTGTGACTTCCGACTCGTTAACCGAAACGGTGTCTGTTGTTCCTGAGGAATTGCGAGCCTGCACATCATCTTCACTGCTTTCGGTTGCTTCTTGTGGACTATCTGTCTCAAGCGATTCCGATTCAGTGATTTCTTCTTCGCTTTCTGATTGTCCATTGTTAATGAACTCCGATATTTGTTCAAGTGTCAGCGTACCTGCATATTGTTCGAGGACACTTAATAATTCTGGGCTTAGAAAACGCAACGAATTACAGTTGTTGAAACTGCCGCAGTTCAACACCAACTTTTCTTGTGATTCTGATTCGTTGTCATTTTCATTATGACTAGCAGAATCCTCATCTTGATAACTTTCGTTGTTCAGTTCTCTGAGGTTGATGCCATGGCCATATTTGGTATCTGTATTGGAGAAATTCTGACTCATTGGAAGAACTAAGTCCCTGAAGTAAGCAAGAAGACAGAATGCTTTTAAACCACATTTACAAGTTAAGACATTTTTAACAGTAAATAGCGTTTTTCCACTATCGTCGTTGTAATTATTCGATTTTAATTTATTTTCTAATGTTTGGTCTCCAGAGGTTAATCTTGACATGAGGTCATTAGTAATCCAACTGGAACTATGGTAGTTATCATAGCGACTTGTATACCCAGGAGTGACGTCCATTGTTAATTGAACTAGATCATCATTATCATCTTGAAGTCTGTTTATTAGTTGTCTTCTGGATATCTTAGGAGCTATAGTAAACTCTACTTCTGATATATCAGCATCTTTTTTGACCGTATCATTTCGTTCTTCTGATTCAGACATCTTTTCGTTGAAGACTGAATCAAACTCTTCTCTCTCTTCATCTTCTTTAGCTTCTAATACTGGAAGGTGGTCACTGCACGGTAAAAGTTTAGAAATATGTTGCTGTTGAAGTTTCTCGTAAAGATCAAGACGAAACACATCGAACTTCGACAAATTATCCCTCGGTTCAACATTGGGTACATTATTACTTTTTGGCCATTCTGAAGGTGTGTTTTCAGCTGCATCAATAGCTAAAAGTTTTTGCGAGTTTTTTTGATAAATCGATTCAGCTCGTCGAGAAAATTTTCTTGCTTTTCTTCTACCTCGAAATCTCCTTGGTGGAGGTTGTGGAGGATCTACAAATGGTTCTACCATCATCGTTTCAGAAAAAGGGCTCATGGATGGATGGATTGCTTCTGCTGGTTGATTATCAACATTCTCTGACACGGAGATAATGTGCCAAAGAATTTCTTCCATATCTTTAATATTTCCAACTAGATTACTTTTATCCGATTTTTTGTGGTTAAAGAAAGCTTCCTCGGGAATAGTCGCCAGAGTTGGATGATACCGATAACTGCGAACTCGTCTTCTGGCACACGCGACAGATTCTCGAAGTCTCAGTAAAAATTCAATTGCAGCAGGAGGAGGTTCTAGGAGCATATCCGGTTGAAAATATTCTGGACCAAGATTAAATTTTAACCTTCCACGACTAGGATATACAGGGATGCTGCCTTCACCTTCATATATGGATTTTTGAAATCGTTGATTACCCTGTTGAGTAATACTGTATTGCACAAAATCTTCCTCTTGTTGATGGTGATTCCTAAATTTGAAGAGATTAGCTGCATTTCCTTCCATAAGCATCTGAAAAACAGAAATCTGCCATTAGATATTTGCCATTATCAATAATCAACTTCGGCTATATGCTAAATTTGAGAAAATTGTGAGAAAAACTTACAGGTGCAAGAAGAGGAATTAAATGGAATCCTCTGTCACAGTTACAAGATCAAAATTATGCTGTGATATAGTTTTGATATAATGCAAAGACTGACAAAAGCTAATAATGCTTTGAGAAAATTAAATAATTTATGGAAATCTTGACATAATCATAATAAAGCAAAAATAAAGATCTCCAGTAGTAATGTTAAGGCCGTATTATTATATGGATCAGAAACCTGGAAACTGACCCAAAAACAGATGCTAAATTAAAAAGTTTTCAAACAAAATGTCTGCGTAAATTATTAAACATATTTTGGCCCCAACCTATGACAACGATGACTTATATAAGCTAACTGTGCAGTATCCCCATATATCTAATTTCCCCGATGGAATAAAAAAAAAACGTAGATGATGGAAACGGTTTGGACACATACTGAGAATGGACAGCAGAAAGATTCCTTCAGTGGCTTTGACATGGATCTCGGAAGGAAAAGGAAAAAGCCTAAATTAACTTGACAGAGAATGACAGAAAAAAGAAAGAAGAAATGCTGGTTGGAAAAGCTGGAGAGAAGCCGAACTAGTGGTTCAGACAGCGGTATCCGGGAAGACACCGGATCTTGGCCTTTTGTGCCATGAGAAGGCACGAAGAGGATAAGCAAGTAAGTAAATAAGTAAGTAGTGGAGGCAATGTGATAAATTTTCCTTATCTGGTATTTCTCCGTATCTCCGTTCGGTTCTACGATACCCCTTGGAGAGAAAATTCTCTCTATGTTGCCACTTCAGTTCCTTTTAAAGTAATAGAGAAAACTATTTACAATCACCTTCTATTAACATGGAAGTCTCTCAATTAAATATCGTCCATTTGGACAAATACTATAAGAAAGTTTGGGGAATATCAAGTGATTGCGCTTGATAATTTAAAGAATTTAATCATAAGCTTTCATTGTATTGTCTGTCATCTGACTAATGCAACTGAGTTCAACTTTCAGTCTAGAAGAACGTTATATGCGATGGAGGAAGGATCTTTATTTGCAACCTTTGCAGCAAATGGTAGGATTCCACAGAGCTCCGTTTTTCACCTACTGCTTTCCTTCGATATGTATTAATAACCATCTCCAGTGGCTTGCAAATCCAGTCCATACTTTTGTTGGTGGTGAGAACATTATGCCTCTCTTTCTCATTTCATTTCACAATACCTTGCAACTAGGTATTGACAAACCAACAACAAAAAAAACTTCAAGAACCTCAATTTCAAGAATTGGTAATTCCGATCTTCAAACCATTCTTCAGTAGGGCTCTGATAAACTTACTAAATTGCAATGCTAGAAAACTTCATTCCTCTCTTATTTCCCATAAAAACAGATCTCTTCTCAGAATTCAGATCTCTGGACAAGATGAGATTTCTCTCCTTGGAATAACGATGATCCGGTCTCACCTTCTCAGTACCCAGCAAATTAGGTTTCTTTTTCGCTCAAGACGTTACTTTATCTCTGAACAGCTACTAAACCTATACAAACAAACCCGTCCATTCAATAAATACTATTTTCACTTTTGGGGTGGTACCTATGAGAGCTTCCTAAAAACTTGACTCAGCACAGAGCAAGGAAGTTAGGTTGTGCAACGATCTCCTCTTTCACCATTTTATTCCGCTCATTTTCGCACTGATGTTTAAGTTTCTGCTGCTTACATTTTCCACAAATATTTCCATGGTAACTGTTCATCAGAATTAGCAAGTAAATGGAACCTCTAAATCCGTTAAAACTATGCAGAACGTTCGCCTTCACACTTCAACTCCGAACCTACAGAAAAAAATTCTTCCTTTTGGCCCATTTTTTTAATATTCTAGTTTGGAATAATTTTCTTTCTTAGATATTTCCTAAGAAATGTAATCCAAATCTTCAGGTCCGTTGTTAAGTTTCTTATTTTCCTCGACCTTTTGTCCATTCACGATACTGCTGTATAGATTGAATAATCACTCGCGTACGGTATGACCTTGGAAATTGAAGCAATTTTTATAAGTTTCCTTATAAAAATTCAGTTAATTAATAAGCCAAATTATTAATTTGGCTTATTAATAATTAATTTGTATAATTCGTGTTCTGTTTCTGCAGTATTCGTATGAAAATAGTTCTAATCACGGTACTGATTCACGTATCTCACGAGAACATTTCATTGAAATTTAAATATGCAAATGATCAAGAAGCAAAATCATTTGATATTTTAAAATATATTCTAAAATCCACTTTTACCTTTTGTCTATTTGTGTCTTCTGATGTCCCATCGCAACTTAGCCTTCCATTTTCTTTTTCGTTTGTAAGATTATTCACATCCCTCTGGAAGAGTAAAATTAAATAATATTTGGGTACTACTAGCATGCCGCAATGAATTATAACACACAATACACAAGTAGCGAAAGAAAGAAAAGAAGAGAAGAGAAGAGAAGAGAAGAGAAGAGAAGAGAAGAGAAGAGAAGAGAAGAGAAGAGAAGAGAAGAGAAGAGAAGAGAAGAGAAGAGGAGAAGACAAAGCAATATTCAATTGAAATTCAATAAAATACTCATTATTGTTAGTTCTGCTTCATGCACATAAATAAAGTTTTTCGATTAGACATTAGCTCGTAAGAAAGAAAAAAAAAACACATTACGGGTTCATTTTGGTAGCAAGAAGAAATTCTGAGTAATATCTTTTACTTTTTTTCATTCCTGATATGTGGTGAGATTAGTACACTATCATCGTCTGTACTAAGTTCATTATAGACACTGTTCTCAAAAGTAAGTTGGGCAATTATATGAGATCTCTGAGAGCCAATTTGTGAAGGATTTAGACATTAAATCCTCACTAGAATCATGATTAATCATGATTATGTGTCAGAGTATACGCCGTAAGAACAGGGCCGGCAGAAGCGGGCATTCAGAGTAGGCGGTGCATGCGGGCACCGCTACGAAGGGGGCGCCGCTGCCGCCGCCGGAGCACGGTTCATAAGTTCATTTTTAAGAAACAAAATTTTTATCATAAAAACAAAAATTTTTTACAATGATCCATATTAAAATAAATAAGGCCGGATACACCGAATAAAAATTTTAAAAAATTGTATATTGCCGCCTCTTTGATCAGCCGGCTATTTACAATTTTGCAGTGAGAGCTTACAATTTTGCAGTGAGAGCAGGCTAAATGCTTGCCTGCAGAATGTTGTGTCTACTGCAGTCTATCTAAAGTGAAACGGTGAACGGTTTTTATGCGCAGAAACGAATTTTCGTACAAAACATTTGTTGCTAGTTAACCAGTCATGTGGTACGCATCTCAGTAGGCTACTGACAGTAGCGCAGTGCGGACTATTATTTAGTTTCTGTGTCGTGTTGTGTAATAATTTCTTGTGGGTATAAAATAGAAATGGAATCAAAAATTTTAAAAAAGTTAAATCGTAACAAAATCGTAAGCGTCATGCTGCGAAAGAAGCAGATATTAAGAAACAAACTGGGGTTCAATAAATCTGTTAAAATATTAAAATATTCTGATGCAGATTGTAACCAACTCGATACATCAGAAATCAGAGTTGAAGAACCGTGCACATCATTCAGTTTGCATAAAATACTATTGCAACTATTGAACAAGATAACAAGACGCACGCATAATTTAAGTGAAAAACAGAAGATTTAGTTGTAGTTGATCACGAAACTAACACATTGTTAGTCTCTGTAAATTTAGAAGATCCAGGTGAATGGAGAAATATTGATGAAAAATTACGAGTTGTTTTAATTGAAATGGGGCCTGTTCAAAAGAAAAATAATATATCCCAGAAATACATATGGTCGTAAATTTGGCGACACGTATTATAATAGAAAAATGGGAAACGAGGAGCTCGTGTCAAGAACACGGCTCATTTATCAGAAACTTTAAATTCTGTTTTTTGCTTTTGTTGTAAACTTTTTGAACCTATTGAATCAAGTAGTCTTGTAGAAGGTTATAACGATTGGAGAAATGTAAGTACGACTTTGCATAGACACGAGACTAGTTTAACTCACATGAAAAATTTCTTAAAATGGAAGGAACTTGATAAACATTTAAAAAACAAAACTACTATTGATTGCCAGACTCAAAGCATGTATGAAATGGAAAAGAAACATTGGACGAGTGTTTTAGAAGGCTTGATTGAAATTATAAAATTCCTTGGTAGCCAAAATTTAGCTTTTCGCGGATCATCTGATAAATTATATAAAAGGAATAACGGCAATTTTTTAAAATTACTCGAACTGTTTGCGAAGTTTGATTCCGTTATGGAAAATCATGTTGAAAGGGCCCTACAACGAAACAGTAGAGTACACTATTTGAGTAAAGACAGTCAAAATGAAATATTGGAAACTTTAAGTAACCCAATCAGGGATACAATTTTATTATCAATTCGAAAATCTAAATATTATTCCATAATTTTAGACTGCACACCTGATACAAGTAAAACAGAACAAATGACTATTATTATTCGCTTTGTTTCCTGTGACAATGGAATTGTCAAGAGCAGGGAAAACGTTTTAGGTTTTGCAGATATATCAGATTCCACGGGACGTGGTTTAAGTGCAACAATAATGGAACAACTGGAAAAATGGAACATTCTCATTGAAGACATGAGAGGTCAAGGGTATGACAAAGGGGCAAATATGAAAGAGAAAAAATATGGGCTCCAAAATTTGCTTTTGAACAAACATCCTCGAGCTTTTTACGTGCCATGTGCTGCTTATACTCTAAATTTAATCATTAACGATGCAACCAAAGTGAATGGAGATACAATTAGTTTCTTTGCAATTATTCAAGAAATATACAATTTCTTTTTATTCTCTCACAAACGTGGGCAATCCTTTTAAAGTTCGTAAAAAATTTAGCATTGAAACAGCCATCAGAAACGCGATGGGAAAGTAAAATTAATGCAATCCGCCCTCAACGATATCAGTTAGGAGAAATTTACGATGCACTCTTTGAAATTTTAAATAATGAAAATTTTCATAAAGAAACTCAGCATGAAGCACAAACATTATGTGCTAAAATAAAGGAGTAAAAATTTATTTCCTCTCTTATAACTTGGCATGATTTACTTAACAGAATAAACCCTGTGAGTAAAATGCTTCAAGACAAAAATATGAACATTACACTAGCTTTAGAATCTATCGAAAACTTAAAAATATTCTTACAAGCGTATCGATCAGATACAAAATTTAAAGAAGTTCTAAAAACGGCAAAAGAACTGAGTGAAGAGGTGAATGGAGAACAAGAATTTAAAACTGATACGGAAGTTCGACGACGAAAGAAGACACGACAATTTGACTACGAGTATCATGACGAAACACCACAATCGCCAGAAGATAAATTTAGAGTGAATGTGTTTTATACACTTCTAGACGTTGCAATGTGTTCGTTATAGAACGTTTTGAACAACTAAAAACATATTCTGATAATTTCAATTTCTTGTATAGATTACTACAAATTAATAACGAAGATTTACGAAAAAATTGTGACGATTTAGAGATTCTCTTGAAGGACGGCGACAAACAAAGACGTAAATGCAATAGATCTATATGACGAGTTATGTGCTTTCCGGGATATTTTTCGGAAGGATAATTTAAATATTCAAAACCCTTTCGATATTCTTAATTTTATTGTGTCCAATAATTCATCTTTCCATAACTTTTCAATTGCTTTAAGAATACTATTAACCTTACCTGTTAGTGTAGCGAGCGGTGAACGTTCCTTTTCCAAATTGAAATTGATTAAAACCTACTTAAGAACAAGTATGCCAAAAAAAGCTTGTTAGTTTGTATTGAAAATGATGTATGTGCGGAATTAGACGTTAAGACCATTATTTCTAATTTTGTGAATATGAAATCAAAAACCCTAAAAATTTAATTTAAAAAATTTCAAGTATATTTATACAATTTAATATATTTTCTGTTATTCTGTAAATGTGTTATTTTTTGAATACTTATATTAAATGTTCTAATTATTTCTGAATTCTTTTCTTATTTTCTCATCTATCTTGAGTTTCTTTTATTTTCCTAAAAGATAGTTCCACTTATAAAAATTATTAAAAACTTTTTACAAGTTACTAAGAATTTAGTAACTTGTAAAATGCAAGAACTTTTTAAACTTTAGTTCAAATAAATTTTAACTTTAATTAAAATTCATTTTAATTTTGTTAGCGATTCGGATCGGTGAGAATTCTATAATCCCTCTATCATTATATTCAACGATTAAAGTGAAGTGCCTATATCAAAATTTGCTTTAACTTTTGAGAATTTTTTGAATATTCGGATTTTTAACGATTATCCTGCCTAGTCAACACCCCCTTGTTCGTTACATTTAGCGAACCAACGTGTGGCTGTTCTATCAAAATTTATTTAAGAAATTTCAAATGATTTAAATTTTTATTATCGTAAAAGAACCAGTCCGCGCAATTAGCCTAGTGGCTTGCGCTTCGCAACCATGCCTGGGAAAGGAGTGTCCCAGGTTCGATTCCCGTCGAAGACGTGAGGAATTTCGAGGATCTTCCTCAGGCATAGCCAAGTTAGCCGGTCTTGGGCCGCCGGCAGTAGGGTTTTTCCACCAGTTTATCTGGCGTTTTTCATCCTGCAAGCAGGCAAACCGGCCCAGTGACATACGCCTCTGCGGTCAAAAATATATCCCCCCTCCCCAGCGGCAGACCAGGCGACCCGTCGGTTGGGAGTGGTACTAACATGAAGTCGCATCTAAGTAACACGCGGCATGAAGCGGAAATAACGCGTAGTGAAAGAAGATTATCGTAAAAGAACCACACATGCCCGGATCGTTACAGGGGCGCTTAGATAGAAATTGCATGCGGGCTACAAAGACCCTAGCGCCGGCTCTGCGTAAGAGCATATGGATCTATATGCATCTCGTGGATAACTACGATCAATGTTTCTGGGCGGAAGATATCCCAAATGAAACGGTAACTATTTACCATTGCAAAACGTCATGTCATTTTGATATTCTTTACGAAGTCCAGTCCGAAACTAAAACTATCCAATGGACTATAATAAATATTTGATAAGTAGGCACTTACCAAAATTCACGCACAAACTTACCGGTTATATTCCATCACTGATGATTTAATTGCTACAATAATGTTCAGTTTGGTAAAGAATTCCAAAGGAAGTTCTGTGCATTTACCCGTATACAATGTGTATGTCGTGTGTGAATTCATCCTAAGCGCAACTTCTCCTACACTAAATTTTGGTTCTAAGGATGCCGGTGTACTGTTTGAGCTAAATGTAAGTCCGAAACTCGCCAAGTTCTAAATTCTAGGAAATTCTCGTGCTCAGAATTCTGGGAAGTCCGATGACGTGGAAATCTCCCTCTATTTACCCATTATTTTGTACTTCATTTTTGTTTGTACTCGTTAAATAAATGCTGCATATATGTAAATATGATGCACATTGATATACGAAAGGGAAGAATGCATTATACATTTATTTATTATTATTATTATGGCAATCACAAGGTCGAAAACCTACAGTGCTTTATATATCAGCTCTGTGAGGGGTTGCGTGTTAGTAATCCGGTAACCTTTTGATCCACCTCAGGTATCAAATAAGAGAGTGATGAGATCACACCGGATTCAGCTTCCACCTAAAAACATCCACAAACCACCGTGTTACAACTGAAAAGAGAAGACAGAGAGAGGTTGATATTTTATACAATGTCAGAGATACAAACATAAGTGATTGTATTCCGAATACGTTTCAAAAACTAATTTTCCAGTTTCAAAATGATAAAAAGAAGATAAACCGTAAAGATAGCACAGAGCGTATATCCGACAGCGTTTCCTGATTGATCATCTTTGGTCAATCTTATCACTTTGTCCTGGCCTCCTTCAGAAAATTCCTCACCTATCACAGTGTCTGTTTTTCTTTTCTTAAGGTTTCAAAGCACAGGAGATTTTAGTGTGGAGATGGTTAGTTTTATGTCCAATCCCAAACCTAGAAGACTAGGCTACGGTATTTATATCTTCCAGAGGTAGGGAGCTTGTATCCCTTGACACTATCTAGTAACAATTATCATTTTTGGTCTCGGCTTTGAGATCCTTTTTACCTTGCATATTTCAGTGATTTCAACATTGAGTACAGCGAAACCCATTTTGGTTTCGTATTCTATGGACAAAAAGTTCGGACATTTGACTACTTAGGAATCCTCCATTTGCTATGCACGATGCTGTTCTTCTGATGATTTCACTTCTGTTATAGAAACTAAGATTTTTCCAACATTTCTAATATCGTGGTCCTGAGTAGGACGTATTCCCTATCTAACTAACAGGCCCCGAGTTCGAATTCCACTGTGGATATGTATTTTTGTCTTTAGATGGGAGGTGAATTTCGTTGCTTGATGTGATACCACCACTTTCATTATTGGACGCCTGATGTGGCTTGAAGAAAGGTTCATGTTAGGTCTCTAGAGAAGGATTTTCGGATTATATACAAAATATACAAAAATAATAAAATTAATAAAAATAGAAAAAATCCTTAGTCCACCACTGTAGTGTTGTAATGTACTATAAGTTTAGAATCCTTCGTGGGTGGGAGAAACATAAAAAAAATTCTTCTCCTCATTTTATCTGGATTTCTATTCGCAATTACTTATTATGCTACCTCTTTAGTTCAACCAACCTTGCAATGTCCCTGAAATGTATCTTGGCCAGAACGCAAGTTTCCATATTCTGGTAACCTGTTCACAATGCATCTCTTGGAACGTCGCACTTTGACATAGATAAGCAGTCCCATAATGTACACCACACCCATGATTCCAAGGCACAATCCAATGATTAGAATATCTTGCCTCTTACTCAACGACATCTGACTAAAATAACTTTCAGAACCTAAGGAGAGAAAGGGGAGAAAAATATGTTTTTAGTGAAATGTTCATGAAGTACTATATATGCTCAATACATGTGTTCTTTACTAATCATACGACATACAAAATACAAATATACATTAAATGATCCTTTTAATTGTAATTAGTAATCACAGTAAATCCTTTGATTTCTAATGAATATAGTAGATAACGGTTATATTTAATTTCTCAACAGGCTACGAAAATCTCTATCTACCACCTAGGACAGTGGATATTTCCATCCGTCGGTAAATATTTGAATTGACAATCAATAGTTATTTAGCCAGAAATATGAAATACTTAGGATTTCTTCTATTATTTATTTGTATTCTTTAGATATTACAACCTAATAGAGTTAAGAAGCAGCAAAAACTGCGTCTAGCTTCCAGACCAGAGTACCCAACTTATCTAACCATTGAACAAGAATGGTGCAGATTTCAACGCCTTTTTACAAGTTTTTTTATTTATTCATATGGAGTTTCCTCCCTTTCCCCCCCCCCTCTCCCGTCCCTATTGGGGCGAGTTGAGCCTCCTCATGGGGGTTTGGTATTTATGGCTGTAGATCTGTGTGTGTATTCGCGGGGCCGGTTTGCCTGCTTGCGGAATTAAAAACCCTAGATAAACTGGGGGAAAAACCCTGCTGTCCACGCCCAAGACCGGCTAACTTGGCTATGGCTGAGGAAGATCCTTAAGCTCCTCACGTCAGCAACGGGAATCGAACCCAGGACACTCCTTCCCCAGGCATATGGTTGCGAAGCGCAAAGCCACTAAGCTAACCGCGCGGAGTTTTTACAAGTAAGAATAATAGACAAAAATAACTTAATGATGAACGTTAGTTGAACGTAATTCTAATTTTTTTTTTTTTTTTGTCAAGAGAACGATTAAGACGAAGGTTACCAAGGGACGCGTTCAGGTTTTAGGCAGAGGGACCCGTTCGAAAAATATGTTACAGTCTCCCTTAGACACCACTCCTCAGCACTCTGCTAGAGGAAACTCCATCATTTGACCCGCTACTCGTTTGGGGAGGTGTTTAGAGGCAGCGCAAAGAAATGATTCTGCAAAAGAACGGAAATGGCAACGACAACGGCACCAGATTAGGGCTTTAGGCAACTGGTACATCTTCTCTCAGACAGGGAAGGAGTTGGAACTGGTCAAGGAAGCCAAGCGCTACCGGCTAGACTTAGTCGGGCTTTCTTCGACCAAGAGAAGAGGCTCTGGAACTTGGTCGAAGAAATATAGTCTCAGCAGACCTATTTTCCTCAGTGTTGGACGTTCGTGTGAGAAGAGGGGAAGAGGTGGAAGCTCTACAACTCTGGTGTGAGCCCGACAATATCTGCTCAGGCGGGTGTGAGGATACTCACAAGCCCCCAGCTGTCAGACTATGTTGCTGTGTGGATCCCATTAGGGGGGGGGGGTATGTGCGTTAAGGCTTCAGATGAAAATCCATAATTTGGCTGTGGTGCAAGCTTATGCACCTAATCTGGAATCAGAATACTCTGCCTTCCTAGAGGAAATGGATGCTGCTTTTGACAGGGTGGCAGACATGGAATCAGTCCTGCTAATGGGTGACTTCAATGCACATGTCGAACAGATAACCAGACATGGAGGGGGTGTGGTCGGGAGGAACGGTGCCCCTGACCTTAACGCGAATGGGTTGAAATTATTAGACTTCTGCTGTACTAATAGCATGTGCATAATGAATACCTTCTTCCAGCACCGAGAAGTCCATAAGTATACCTGGTACAGGGATGCTCTAGAACAAAGGTCTCTGATTGACTTCTTTATAGTCTCAGCAGACCTATTTTCCTCAGTGTTGGACGTTCGTGTGAGAAGAGGGGAAGAACTGTCAACTGACCACCACCTTGTTGTGTGCACTCTACGGCTTCAGAAACCAGATACTACCATCAACGCTGGTAGGCCTAAACAGCTATACCAGGTGAAATGGGAGGCACTGGAAAATGAGGCTGTGAGGAAGAATTTTGCATATGACATTTCCTCCAGGTTACCTGAGATGCGTTTGCGGTATCCGCAAACGCATCTCAGGTGACCGCACGAAAAGCCTCAGCCTTTTCCTGCGGTATGCTGTCTTTACTGCCGCTGAGGAAGTAGACAGCAAATCAGAAGGCTTGGGAATCCTTTGGAGATAGATTAGACTCATCCTATGCAAATGCAGACAAAGTATTCTGGCAGACCATCTTCCGCCTTCGAGGGAGGAAACCGTGCACAGCAAGGGCAATTAAGGCATCCGATGATGCACTTTTAACAACCGAGAATGATATCCTCCACAGATGGAGGGAATACGTTGAGAGCCTTCTTAACCCGGGTGGTCCAGCAGTTGTGGACTTCCAAGAGGTGCAGATCGGGGCAATGACTAGTCTCACAGCAGAAGAGGTCCATTTAGCATAAAATCGCTAAAATCGGGCAAGGCTGTTGGCGATGATGAAATTCTGCCCGAAATGCTAAAAGCCTTAAATCGAGACGGTGTTCTCTGGCTAACTCGAGTGTGTCAGGCTGCTTGGATATCTGGGCGAGCACCAAAGCAATGGCAGACAGGCATAATAATACGTCTTCAAGAAGGGAGACCAGAAGGATTGCAGTAACTATCGTGGCATCTCTCTGCTCAGCCTGCCTGGGAAAGTGTATGCTAGGTGCTTGGAAAGACGGTGCAGGAGCATGGTTGAGTCAATGTTCCAGGAAGAACAATGTGGCTTTCGTCCTGGTAGAAGCACTACTGACCAAATCTTCACTTTAAGACAAGTCTTTGAGAAATCTTGGGAATATGCCAAGAATGTCTACACATGTTTTGTGGACTTGGAGAAGGCATATGATCGGATTCCTCGGGATAAGCTTTGGGAAGTAGTACATGTGTATGGAGTGGATGGACAACTATTAGCTGGCATCAAGTACCTGTATGAATGCCCAGAGTTTTGTGTCAGGGTAAACAGCACAAAGTCTGAACATTTCACAGTCTCTGTTGGCCTCCGCCAAGGGTGTGTTCTGTCACCCCTCCTTTTCATAATATTTATGGACTGGATTGATAGGCATAGCCGAGGCAGTGAGTGTGTCAGAATTGGAAAATATAGCATTGGTCATTTTTTTTGCAGATGACCTAGTTCTGCTTAGCTCTTCCACAGATGACCTCCAGCGGACCACGGATAAGTTTGTAGCTGTTTGTGCAGATGCTGGAATGAAGATAAGTGTGGCCAAAACGGAAACATGTGGTTTCAAGACAACCATCCCAGTGCACTCTACATGTAAGTGGAGTCCCAATGAGGCAGGTGGTGAAGTTTAAATACCTTGGGTCCATATTCACGAATAATGGAAAATGGGACGGAGAGCAAGATACTTGAATTGGCTTAGCAAGCTCAATATTGCGGGAGCTTGGCCGTTCGGTAGTACTGAACCGGTAGTTAAGCCAGAAGGCAAAGCTGGCTGTCTTCAATACAGTCTATGTCCTCATCCTCACCTATGGTCATGAGTGTTGGGTAATGACCGAAAGAATGTGGACACGAATCCAAGCGGCTGCAATGAGGTTCCTTCGAGGGGTTGCGGGGCTGACAAGACTCGACAGAGTCAGAAACTCTGCAATTCGGGAAACCCTCAATACTCAACCGCTGCTTCTCCGTGTTGAGAGATCACAGTTACGTTGGTACGGGCACCTTGTCAGAATGCCACAAGAGAGGCTCCCTCAGCAGACCCTCTTTGCCAAGCCAGAGGGTGGAAGGCCAAGGACTCGCTGGATAGATTATATCCAAAACCTTGGGTGGACACGTTTGGGAATCAAACCAGAACACCTGAGCTTGGTGGCAGAGGATCGTGACCATTGGAAGTTCCTCTTGCAGCTGTTGCCCCCCACAACCCAATTAGGAAAGGTGAGCCTTGAAGATGTATGTATGTATGTAAGGATTAAGACATGAATATATACTCTAAAGCCTTTTCATTTCGTAAGCGGACGAGTGGCGCTTTTTCATTTCACTGTGATATTATGGAAATCGGTAGGCTGCCAGTTTTTACCTCACCATCATTGAGGCTGAGTGTATTCATTCCTAAGACGTGCTAGAGAAGAAATTAAGAGATGACGTTTTCCGTCCCAGCTGGTATTTATTTGTATGTACTGCGTTCAACAATCCAAATTGCTTTCAGAGAAAAAATAAACCCTACTAAGACATCTAAACGCCCAAATTTTATTATAAATAACCTGATATAAAGTACGTAATATCAGATTTCAAACAAGAATTCATTTGAAATATATACATTTATTAATCCTTCATGGGCTGTACGATTCTCCAGATTGTGGAATTTGACTGTATGGTAGTTACTCCACTCTGGTTATATGGAATTAGAATTATATACAAGCAAAAAAAAAAAAAACTTTTGATTTATTTAGTACCTGTCATTCCTGACACCCATCCTACACGTAAAGAAATGCAGGCTTCGTAAGGAATTGCATCTGGTCTTCGACATCGTACTCGGATTAAGATGAACTGATGTTGAAGTCGATGACGATCTTTTTCACTTCCAAGCCACTGAAAATCACAACAGAAATAAAATTAAATATAGGGACTACTCGATAAGCATAATTTTCTAAAAATTAACACACACGCACACACACTGTTAAATTAGTATACAAATATGAAGCTCAGTCCACAATAGTAAAAATAGATAGTTTGCATTATATCAATTAGATGGAAATATAATTATGGAAATGATATTCTGATGAAAGATATTAGGATATTTTAAATAATAACAGATGGGCATAATAAATTATGATGGTAACACAGAAGATAACTTTTATTGTCTGTACAGTACAGTCTTCGGATTGTGTTCCTCGTTTCTTCTCTTATGCAGTGCAGGTGATGGCTTTGCTGGGCATGTTAAACACCCCGTAATAAATTAACCAAGAAGTTAGAGCTTCCTGCTTTCGAAGGTAAAACAGTAAAGCAGTTTCCTCAGACCGGCTGCTAGTAGTACACAGGATCGAATTGATTGGTTAATGCATCCTGATGAACAAGTGAATAATCTGCTGTTGCTGTTGTCTGTTCTGTCCGATTGCCTGGATGAAGTTCCCGTATAGCAGCATCAGTGGCGCACCAAGGAGGGGGGAAGGGGCCCTGTCCCCCAAAACAAAAAAGGGAAAAAAGCACTAGAAAATTTTCCAAAAATCTTTTCCTAATTAAAATTCATTTTTTTATTTATGTTGTGTCGAGTCTTCTATTTCTATACTACTTATGAATTAGCGATCATTGCAGATGCTCAGTCATAGGTCGTATGCGATGCGTACTGTGTATTCTCAAATCGTCTACTCAACTCACCCCCCTCCCCCCAAGATTAAATCCTGAGTGTGCCACTGAGCAGCATTCAGGGGAAACTATCTGGACCAAGTTTGGACCAGAGTCCGGATACTCCCTGTGGAGAGTTATATGAAAAAGTAAAATATCCCTCTAGCTGTACTAAAAACTTGTGTTCCTGAATTGACAATAGCATCGAAGCAAGCGTTGTATCCTAAAAGGGGAGATAAAAGCCAGCCGTCAAGCTCCAGTCCCATTGTCCTCACCTAGATATACTCTCAAAAGTAATGAATGTCATTAATTGCCAAATTCTTCACTGTCTGGAAATCCATCAGCTAATTAGCAATCGCCAAAATGGATTCGGCCAGTCTCGTTCTACAGTAGACCTCCTTGCTAACATTCGGACGCAGGTCGTGGAAATATTTAGAGAAACTCACGTGGTTTTTCTCGATATTTTCAAGGCATTTGATTGAGTCTGTAAAGGCATTGTTACCAACTTACCTTCTTATGTTCTACCTTTCTCTCTCCTATTTGTGACTGGATTGTCGGCTTCCTCTCTGGTCGTTCATTACATGTCATGGTAGATAGATTCCTCTCATCAGATTTTTCCATCAATGCTGGATCACCCACAGCGTGCTCTCGCTCACGTTCTTCCTTCTATAACACAATGACCTCTCCCTCTCCCTCTAACCTAGAGTCCTATCCATATTTTTGCTGATGGGTGCTCTCATTCCTGTTCGTCATTGGACAAACCTTGTATTACTCAAATGATTCCAGCTTCAAGATCTATCATAACCATTGTCTTAAATACTAATCTCCTCACCATTTTCAATAATCGATAATCTAGCGAATTTCAATGCTATCAAAACACGATATTTTCTTACTATCCTGAAGAAAGACCCTATGTTTGATAATATTTCGATTTCCAGGCAAGATCTGTCTTTTCTCTCTCTCTCTTGGGCTAACTTTCACATGTAGCTTATCCTGGCATAAACAATCACATCCATAACTTCATCAGCCCTCTAAAATTTTTTTCTAATTCAAAACACTACTCTCCTGCTCAATTCCTAACATTTTATAAATCTCAAATCTGAACGATTTTAGAATAGTTTATTTACTACTCACAATTTGGGGTGGTGCACTCAAAACTCCCTAAGAATCCTTTGATAACCTGTCTAATAGGTGAATTCTCTTTCACACAGCCTCCCTCCATTCATTTTATCAGAGGCTCTCCTCTCTGTTTATGCATTATACATTTTTAGATACTTTCATGGACGTTGCTCATCCAAACTGGCCACTTCTATTTCTTTAATCATATAAGAACACGGTATTGGTCAACATCTACATCCGTGCTTTGAAACAGGCTTCCACATATCGTTTTTCTGAATGAATAAAATCTCAGTTTCAAGAAATATGTTAACAGATTCTTTCTCTCTCTCTCTCTCTCTCTCTCTCTCTCTATGATTTGTGATGTGTGTGATTGATATAAAAAAACAAAACCCAACATTTATTATTAATTATATGAAGAGCCAAAGGCTTCAATTCGGCGATATATAACTTGTTTAAGTTAAGGGATATTACATCCCATATTGTTTCTTAGCCGAATAAGAAACTCAAAGAGTTTCATGCCGAATATAGAAACTATATAAAGTTCGGCGATTCCAAGCGTAAGCAAATACCTGGAAAGCAGCACCTGATCCATTTAGGTAGTGCAAACTGAGGCAACCCATAGAAAGGGTGGAGCAAGCTCCAATCACTATTCTTGGTATTTACCCATAATGTGAACTTCGCTCCTAGGAGCTGTATTACTGTTCAACATTATGAGAGGAGGTCACTACCCAGACCGATTTCAACCTTTTTTGAGGTCTCATCAGTGAGTAGGTAGACCTAGTTAATACCAAGTTTGTAGCGAACAGAACTTACATCCCTTCTATGAGAATCGCCAAGAAAGTGTGTTTCTTATTCGGCTAAGAAACAATATGGGATGCAATATCCCTTAACTTAAATAAGTTCATGTCGCCGAATTGAAGCGTTTGGCTCTTCATATAATTAATAATTTATTAAGACACCTTCTTGGCAATTCTCATAGAAGGGATGTAAGTTCTGTTCGCTACAAACTTGGTATTAACTAGGTCTACCTACTCACTGATGAGACCTCAAAAAAGGTTGAAACCGGTCTGGGTGACCTCCTCTCATAATGTTGAACAGTAATACAGCTCCTAGAAGCTAAGTTCACATTATGGGTAAATACCAAGAATAGTGATTGGAGCTTGCTCCACCCTTTCTACGAGTTGCCTCAGTTTGCACTACCTAAATGGATCAGGTGCTGCTTTCCAGGTATTTGCTTACGCTTGGAATCGCCGAACTTTATATAGTTTCTATATGCAGCATGAAACTCTTTGAGTTTCTTATTCGGCTAAGAAACAATATGGGATGTAATATCCCTTAACCCAATATTTATGTTCTGGATCAGTCTTTCATTCAACTGAGAATTCAGAGCGGTTGGTTCTATTCGTTAAGAAGGAAAGCAACAAAGTCGAGCTTAATTTAAACATCAGCAAAACAAAAGTGATAGCTTCTGGTAATTTAGATGAATTTATGACAGAGGGAGATAAAATAGAGATCGTTGAAAATAGTTTTATAAATGAAAAAGTTTTAATGGTTAAAAATTAAAATGAGAAGTTCGTTTGAAGAAACTTTTCATTTTAATGTTTAACCATTCTTTTAAGTTAAACATTTTCGGTTAATCGCTGTCATTTTTAAATTACAAAATATAAAAATCCTCACTAAATGTTTCCATTGGTAATTAAAATAAGGATAGTCATGGAGGATTCGTTTGAATTATGGGCGTGGAGGAGACTGTTAAGAATCCCATGAACTGTAAGAATCCCATGACTAATAAGAAGGTTTTAAAGGGTATAAAGACAGGATGTTCCTTAGAGGCGATGATCGCTAAACAGCAGGTAATCTGTTTTTGACATATGCGAGCAGATGAATCATTGGAAAACGCAGTTATGCTGGGGAAGATTGAGGGCATGAGAAGGAGAAGAAGACCGCATAAGAGTTGGATGTGCAACATAAAGGAACTTATCAACTTGAACTTACAATTGCTAAAAGAAAAGACAAGAGGCCGAGTTGGATGGAACCTTTGTTCACAAGATCGTTAAGAGTCGAAAAGAACTGGATGGCATATAACAACAACAACATATCGATGTATTTTAATTTTGTTGACATTTTTTATAGTTTATCTTGAGTTGATTATCATGCCTGATATCAGCTTATTTCAAAATTAAGCTTTATTCATTTGTAATTCAGTATTGGCATACAATACGGTTGATCAAGGGTACTAGATGTTAAAAATCTGGAGAGAGTTCTAATTTTGGTGGGAATGCGGGATTTTCAGTCTATCTGGGATAATGAAATAACTGAGTTCTGCAATTCCATTTATCGTTTTGACCTTTATAACGGTTTCGTTCCTTTATCCCACGACCTAAGTCAACCTACGCATACTGGCCACTGAATTAGAAATCTTTATGCAGATGTACGTAAACTTACGCAGCGTATATGTGCAAAACATTTGGTAAATAGTTGCCTAGAACACTCGCTTCATCATGTGTTCATGCTGAAAACAGCAGAGCTGATTGGTTTCTCAAAAGGTGAGATATCATGGGTTTTTAATCAGCGGAAAAATAACACACATTACTGTCTAAGAGGCTTAACTGTGGTCCTAAGACAATCTGTCAGCAACGAGATCACCTTGGTATGAGAAGTCTTGTACGGACAAACAGAACTTCCTGTGTGCAGCAATTAACCGAAGTATTTAATGAAGGTGCTCCCGACCCATATCTCCTGAACTATGTGCACGAAATTGAAGAGAATCGAAAAGTTTTTAATATAGTGATTGGTATGTATATCTTCCTAAAACGGCGATTTAGTGACGCTGACACCTCGTCAGTTTAATTTAATACGATGAATAAATGATTGTACAGTTAAATAATGAATTAAAGAACATATGGATTTTCGAGTCACTGGGAGTTTCACCTTTATGCAAAATATGAATTTCATTACTGTATTAATTGTGTCCACGGTTTATATTTTCATTGATATTTAGCATTTTTTAGTACTTTAGTCACTTCTTAGAAAACTCTTTCAAATTAAATTATTAAGCATTATCATCGAATTCCTGATACATGAAATTTAAGGATGATGATGATGTACGTCGTATGACGTTTAAAAATTCAGTGATGATGATGCACCCTCGAGAGGTACACAGGATACGATGATGCTGCACATGATAAATTTA
Source organism: Typopeltis vanoorti (assembly GCF_054136105.1). NCBI lineage: Eukaryota > Metazoa > Arthropoda > Arachnida > Uropygi > Thelyphonidae > Typopeltis > Typopeltis vanoorti. The sequence goes on from NC_143550.1 coordinate 123,537,411, forward strand.
CATTTATTAATAATTTCCCATTGACAGCTTTCCTCTAAATTATTTGTCGGGTGAAAAAAGAGGAAGAGAATAAAGTGGGATTCCCCAGGGTTTTCAGTACGGAGGTCGTTACTATTTATTTTTTATGTTAATGATGTTGTGAATGGATTGACATAGAATAATGCAGCTGTTTGCATATGTTGAGACATTGCTAAGACAAGTTTAAAATCTTACTATATTTAAGATTTTAAAATTGGCGATTCAGGGATAGAAGTTGTGTATTCTGTTGGTGGTATTATATTACGGTAGCTAGAGAAGACTACGAATCTTGAGTTGATTGTCAACAGGGAGTTAAACTTCGGGGGGGGGGAGACATTGCAACGAACGAGCCATCCCTAAAATTAGACAAGGGAGGAGAGAAAAAAAATTTGGCATAGAGAGTGGCGAGAGTATGGAATGCATTGCTTAAGAAGATAGGAATGTGCAGAGAGTGAATTATTTTAAAGTATTGCATGATCAACTTGAGCGACCTGGAGCAGACTTTCCATGAGGAGTTTCTTGATTACGTGATGGTCCTGTGGTGACGACCACAATGACAACAACAATAGTAATGAGGAAAATAACACTTTGAACGAGATGATTCAAATAACTTGCACGTGTAGCTGTCTTTTCACAACTGCTGAGTGCAGCATTTCTGAATCCCTGTTGACTCTCTGTACGCCTGGCTGATCGTTTCCATATCTTGGTGCTTGAGATTTTCAAGGACCAAGCTTTCTGAACACCGTTTAGTTCCTTCTGTGTGTATTTCTTGACAGAGCTACACGCATGCATTTCCATCAGCTCGTAATGTTGCTGGCATTTGATTTTTGGTGATGTATCTTATACCAACAAGATGACATAACCTAAAACGACATGGATAGACCACTTATTTGTTATCTTATACCCACATAAATTACAATCTATTGCAAAAGGAAAGTAATACTTTTTTAATGTATTAAAAAGTATTACTTATATCAGAGTGAAACAATAAAAATATTCATTTTTATTGTTTTACAGAAAATTTTCACTTGTAAGTGGAATGTAGGAATATAGGGGGTGCTTAAGGGTCAAAGCTATATAACTGAGAGGAGACCTCTACATAGCCTTCAAAGGAATGCGAAGAATCGATCAGGGCTTCTGACCTAATGTCCAGTCCTCACCTTCTCGTAGTACACCCTGTTAAGTTGTTAGGTATACTATGTTTATTTATAGGTATACTTAGGTTATTATGTCTACCTGGATACTGAATGAACAAGGATGGGCTGGCAATTTGTGATTTATCCGACCAAATTGTATTCTTATTGGCTTAAACCAAAATAAAAACTGATGGTACAACATGACAGAATTTCATGCCGGCTGGGGCGTCTCCCGGTTAAACAAGGCCCCCAGGGAACCAGGGCGAACAGCGAAAAGTCAGCTAGTGAAACAATTCCTAAAACACACCCCAACTCAATATCACCAGAATTGAAGATCGGTACTATCGACACGAGAAGCCTGAATGGCAAAGAAATGCAGCTAGCTGAGGAATTAGATAAGTACCAGATCGACATAATTGGGGTGACTGAAACAAAAAAAGACAAAAACTGGTGAGAACTTTCTGAACAATAAATACAAAATGTTCAGGCAATGACAATCAAGGAAAAGAAGGAGTAGCCATAGTATTCAACACTAAATACGAGGCTAATCTTCTTGAATGGCAGTCAGTCTCAAGTAAAGTGATGTGGGCAAATATCAGAATGGGGAACTAGACAATGAGACTTATTTGTGCCTATGGTCCCACAGAAGGTTCTCCTAAGGTAGAAGCGGAGGAATTTTTTGAGGTTTTAAAAAAGCAACTGACACAATTAAAAATGAAAAGTTGGTCCTTGTTGGGGATCTAAATAGCAGAGTAGGAAATGATTGTCAGACATAAAAAAAATATTTTGGAAAAATTTGGAGAAAAGAGCAAAGCTAATAATAATGGCAAATACTTTTTGGATTTCTGCTCAGGACATGGACTGGTTATTACTAACTCCATGTTCCAACATAAAAATGTGCACAAATTCACATGGAGAGAAGAGGCAAAGAATAAAAAAAGTATCATTGACTATATTATTGTTGATAATGATGTTTTCTCTCTGGTGCAGGACACCAGAGTGTACAGAGGATTTGAAATTGGAAGTGATCACCATTTAGTCTTAAGCAGGATAAAACTGAATTTCATATTGAAAAGAAGAACATGTAAGAAAGTTTTAAAACGAATAAAAGTTGAGCAGCTCTCAGATGTGAACTGTAGACTAAAATACACAAACATGATTGAAATAAAAAATGAAAGAGTTTGAGAACAGGAACCAAACCTTGGAGATTCAGTGGCAAGCCCTCAAGAAAACACTGATTGATTTAGCCTGAGAGGCATGTGGTGAGGTTGTCTGTAAGGATAGAATAATGAGAACTCTATAGTGGACACAGGAAGTTAAAGAGGCAGTGAAAGAAAATAAGAAAGCATATCAAAAGTTCCTGGCAAATAAGTCGACTTGTGCTCTTAGAGAATACAGAAAGAAATGTAACAAGCTAAATACTGTGCAAAACTAGCTACACAAAAGTCATGGGAGGACTTAGTAGCTTTGGCAAGGATATAGAAAATAAATATCAAGAAGGTAGCAAGCTATTCTGGAGGTTGTTGAGGAAGCTCAGAAATGGAGGAAAGTGTGCTGTAAAAGGAATTAGAGATGATAAAGGTGACATGAAAACTGAAGGAATAGATATCCTTACAGTATTTAGCAATTACTTCGAAAAATTGCTAAATGATACAAGCAGCGATGACAGCACAGTGGTCAAAAGCACTCAACAGGCATGCAGTCAGGAATACATTTCCATACTTGAAGTAGAAAAGCCATCAAAACTCTGAAATGTAAAACGTCAGCAGGAGTAGATGATATTCGACCAGAAATGCTCACGTATGGAGGTATAAAAGTCTTATAGCGGCTGCACTGCATACTTCAGAAGGCCTGCACAGAGGGACAAAATCCAGATGATTGGAGTAAAGATCTCATACTACCCATATATATATAAAGGGAAATAAAACTGAAAGTCAGAATTATAGAGGTATTTCTCTACTGAGTGTTCCTGGTAAGATATATGCAAGTAAATATATGCATTAGCCGGTCTGGCTGGCCGAGTGGTTAGCATATCCGCTCTCCAGTCAAAAGGTTGCGGGTTCGAATCCCGTGGACATGGATGTGTGTGATTGTCTGTGGAAAAATAGTGATGGTGGTCGGCGGTAGATGGCGTTGGTGTAGTTGCGGTCGGTCGGTGAATTGAGTGATGGAGACAGAGCTGTGGAGCAGGTGCCCACCCTCGATGAGCCTTTGCACTCCCTGGAGGTGTCAAATAATAATGATAATAATAATAATAATAATAATAAGTATACTTGAGAAACGGTTGAGAAGTATTGTGGAAGTGAAGCTTGGTGAAGAACAAGCTAGATTCAGTCCAAATAGAGGCTGGGAGGATCAGATTTACACTTTTTGCCGGATAGTTGAGAAATCATGGGAATATAACAAAGATCTGTATTTAAGTTTTGTAGATCTGGAAAATCTTGTGACAAGGTGCCAAGAGAGAAGAGAGAAGATATTCACAAGGCTACAGTTATATTGTGTCAATGGGGCATTATATCAAGCAATACTTCGTCTTTATTTGAGTTGTGGGTCAGCAGTTAGAATTGAAGGAAGTACAGGAAGATGGTTTAATGTTAAATCTGGTGTGAGACAAGGATGTACATTATCCCCTCTGTTATTCATTATCTATATGGATCACGTTATGAAGGAAGGTGGTATTAAACCTGATATCAAAATTGGAGATGTTAATGTCAGCTCTTTGCTTTGTGCGGATGATATTATACTTCTAAATAAATCCGCTACAAGTCTGCAAGATTCCCTGACCAAAATGAATAACTGTTGTAATAGATATGGTATGAAGGTCAGCATTAAAAAGACAAAGAGAATGAAAATAGGCAGAAATATTGAAAATATCAAATGCATTGTGAATGGAGAACCTATAGAACAAGTAAAACATTTCAGCTACTTAGGCACGATTTTTAGTGAAGATGGTAATTAAATATGGAAATAGACAACGGAATCAACAAAGCTGGTAGGAAGTCAACTGGATAAATTTATATGGAATGAGAGAGAAATTAGCCAACACACTAAACTAGATGTATATAAGACAGTGTTCAAACCAATTTTAACTTATGGATCTGAAAGCTAGGTTAGAAGTAAAACATTTGACCAAAGACTAGAGACCGCAGATATGAGAGTCTTAAGAAAGATTAGAGGCGTGAACAGATGGCATCAATGGCAATATCATATTAAAAACTAGGATATTAGGAAAGAACCTGATACTGTCAGGAATGCGTTAGCAGAGCTAATCTCAGGTGCTATGGCCCCTTAAACAAAATGGGAGAGGTAAGATTAGCAAAACAAGTGTTCTCTGCCAGGTTGGCAGGAAAATGACATTGATTGAGAAAGACCAAGATATAGATGGATCGATACAGTAAAAAGTGCCTTAGAAGATAGAAATATAAGATCTGATAATGTTGGAGTCTTGACAGGAAACAGATTGATTTGGAGGAAAATTGTAGATAGGAAGTTAGAAATTATGATGTAAATTCTTCATGTAATACAATTTTCCTCCAAATCAATCTGTTTCCTGTCAAGACTCAGTATATTCAGTATGTACAGTATATTCCCCTGTAATATACTGTACATCCCCTTGAAGGAATATATCAGGAATTTGATGATGATGATGATGATGATGAAATGTATGTTTAAAACTAACATTTTGACTTTACCTGAATAAAAATTTTTCCTCTATCCTGATACAATTCAAACATTGGACCTCCTTCCTCTTTCACTATTGGTATCCATCCCTTGGACGTCATATGTTCTGTAACTGTGATGTTACACAACATATTAGACAATGCATTTTCTCCTTCCCCTGTAAATGGAAATGAAAAATACCTTTTATATTATTTGTGGAATACTTTAAGAAATTAACTGATGGATGTTTTTAAAAGATCAGGAAATACGAATAGGAAACAAACGCATTCAAAAACGTATGTAATGTAATAAACTTTCATAATGTTTTTTTTTAGTTCCATTGATAAATTGATATTAGTGACAAATATTATTATTGATAAATTTGTATTAAGGAAAATAATGATTTGATGACATTTAATGAAATAAGAAATTTGATGATATGTAATTATGAAGAGCTGTTTAGCCCTGTGGAAAAGACGTTTGCATTCATTGCACGAGGCGCCTGAAGAAGAAGAAGAACATTCATTTCGTTGTAGTCGCCGACTAGAGGAACTTTTTTTACGCCTTTCTTCGACCTGTTCTCGAGTTAGGTCGATCTTTGACACTGGGAGGTAGGTTTCACGTATCTTGAAACTGAATTTTACCACCGCAATTCGAGAAAATCGACAGGTCTTACACCGTTTCAGACCGACTATCACTATCTCTGATAGTTGATAGTCGGTCTTTAAGAGTAGAACTTGACTGATCGCTGATTTATTTATATAATGAGTAGCGTCGAACATGTTAATGTAGTTTTTGGTATATAAAAATAATAAAAATAAAAGGAGGACAGGGAATGTAAGGAAAACATTATGGAAAAGAGGAAGTGCAAGCCTTCCCGTTGAAGATGAAGAATTTAGGAAGAAGAGTACATGCTGAAAGTTGTGAAAACATTGACATAAAACATCAACGTTGAAAATCAGCGGCTGTGCATTTAGATATAAACAATGGTATGGTTTATATCAATCATGTAGCATAGTAACATTCGTAACAGTGACAGGTTGTCTCTGGGTGAAATATAGAGATTAGCTATTCAGTGGCACAGAATATCATAGCCAAACTAGAACAACACTTTTTGAGCAATACTCAAGTCATGTAAAACTATGTCATGAAATGCTTGCCGCATAAAAAGTGTACAGAGTGAAATGAAATTGATGTTCAGTGAATAAAATCCTTGGAAACAGTTGCGACACCGTGTGTGTGTGTGTGTGTGTGTGTGTGTGTGTGTGCGTGCGTGCGTGCGTGTGTGTGTGTGTGTGTGTGTGTGCGTGCGTGCGTGCGTGCGTGCGTGTGTGTGTGTTACATTGCAATGGATGAAACCTATTGAGAGATTTATGAAGTTTCTTTATAAGGTATTAAAGTAACTGAAACGATTCAAGGAGTAGTTAGTTCACCGAGTGATATATATCCCCGAAACACGTACTCCGTGTTTAATTTTAAATGGCATTTGGAGAAGAGAGAGAGAGAGAGAGAGAGAGAGAGAGAGAGAGAGAGAGAGAGAGAGAGAGAGAGACAGTATGAAGACAACTGCTGACAACTCGTGGTCCCTAACCTTAACACTGTATATAATATTCTGAAATAGGATGAGTTCTATGGTCGATCTTCTTGAGTTTTAGGATTAAAAACCCGATCAATTTTCAGCTTTGAAAAAAACCTTACTTGCATGTACCAGAGATTGAATAGCTCGGGAATCGGTCGAAGAAAGGTTTAGAAAAAGGTCCACTAACTTAGAACAGTATTTGCTTAGGAAGTCTAGCACTACAATGGATACAAATGTCATTTCGACAGAGCTACATAACCCTTCTGAAAATAGATAGTCCATTTAAACAAGTGTAGAATTGTGGACTACTAATTTCAAGTAATAGAGCTATCATCATGTATTTTCCATGAAGTTCCCCCTATTATTTCGATTATTCTAAGATTATTTTTAACTATATGAATACTCAAAACTCTGTCTTCCATTGTTATCTAATAAATAAAATTAAGATGAGTAAAAAAATAAGGACAATGCCAATTCAATTTGGTTTAATTAACCCCATAAGGGACTTGATATTAATAATAATGCTGCCACTGGTCACCAGTGGCAGCATTATTAATATCAGGATAAGGCGATTTATCTGGTTATTCTAGAAGGAAGCTACTTAATGAAGCACAGAGCAGCAGCAGTAACTGTCTGACTGAGATCGCTTTTGAAATCTTATAAGCTTTACAGTTTCGTTCTCAATGATTCATGGAATGTTCAATTAGAAGAAGCGCTAATTATAATATCATAAATAAATGGACCATTTAAAAAAGTCCAAAAAGTCACGTTTCAAAAGTGTGTTTTATACACTTTTGATACGTGAAACATGTATCTGCTATGGTCTGTAAAGCAAATGTGAATATTTCTATACTCTACAAATATTTAGTATGGGAAGTTCAAATTTGTTTAATTTATCAGAATCTTAAACTATGGAACATTCCATAGTTTAGGATTCATAGCTGTTTTGCATTTCATAGCTTAATCTTAAGGTATGTTAAAATAGCATAATTTTTAATATGTAAAAGATTTTCTTCTCTGCTGGCCAGTCTGCCACACACACACACACACACATACACACACACACACACACACACATACACACACACACACACACACACATATATATATATATAGCAAAAAATTGCTTGAAAACATCTCTTAAAGATCAGGACCTAGGCAGAAAAAAAATACTAAAATACTAATAAATAATAATATTTTGGAATTACTTCATTTACTTATTTAGGATGCATGATTGCATATAAAAGCGAAAAAGAACATAAATATGCCAATTACAAAAATAGCAGGTTATAATACATTTTGTGCTTAAACTTATTTGGAAGAGATACTAGATTAAAAGTTTATGATTTATGTAATGAGAAACACAGCGAAATATATCCTATTTGATCAGAATGGAAATGAGGAAATAACGAAAGAATTAAACCAAGAACCAGTAATAAAAAATAAAATAATTTTTTTTTCATCGTTTACACTTAGCATTAGACGATTCGATAAAACAAATTAAAGAAATAAATCATTTTGAAATATTTATGGATAAATTATATGCTTTTTATCATCAATCACCAAAAAATCAACGCGAATTAAATACGATTGCAAAAGACCTTGGTATCGAAATTTTAAAGATCGACCGTGTGTTTGGACCACGATGGGCAGCTTGCAGTTTACGAACGGCTCTTGCTTTGTGGAGAAATTACCCAGAAAGCATTTTGCATCGAACGATAAATAAGGGCTTTTTAAACTGACTTCTCAATTTGGAATTTTTAAAAGATCTGGCATTAATGATTGATATCCTACAGGAATTATCATATCTGTCAGAAGCTCTACAAAGTCGCAATATAAGTATTATAAGGACTAAGTTAGGCCTTTTTCTTTTTTTTTTTTTTTATTTTTGCTCGACGATGCGAGCCCTTTGTTAAAATTTCCATAGCTCACCACTGGCTATAAGGCCTAAATTTTTGAAGCAAATGATGATTCCAAATATACTATAAAAATGTAAACATATATATTAAAAAAAACATAAATAGGAGATACCTAGAAATCTGATAATAACGAGATACAGTAATTTTAAACAAATACAGTTTCTTTAAGAAGTATATGCGCTATCTAGAAACGGTATAAAAAACGAACATTTGGATGTGATACTTTAATTCGATTTCGTTTACGCATATCGTGCTGGTAGCGATAAAATATCTCATACATTTTAAAACTCAAGATTTTCATGAAGACACAAATAACATCTACCCTTGAGGCAATCAATGAGAGAACTGTTCTGCATGCATGGCCAACAATTTTCGATTAGATTATACTGCTTCAAAATGACAAGCGTGCTTCTTCAATATTCGCTAGTAATAAATTCTGCTCTGGGCGAACTAATGAATTAAATTGAAGCTGAGGTTTCGCAACGGAGATATCTAAATTGATCATAATTTCATTTCAAGACGGTGTTGATGTTCACGACACGGAACATCAATACCGTCTTACACGTTGTAAGAAACATTGTCTCGATGACGCTCTCCAGGGCGCCTGAGCAAAGACTAAAAGAAATAATGTTTCACTACTTGAAATCTAAGTGATTTTATGAAACGACATATGAAATAGATTGAAGGATAAGGAGTGAATGTCTACCTGTCTTCATCACAAAGCGAGTGAAATTTTTGCTGTTCTGCATAAAATAATTTCTATATATAAATTATTTGTTATGATTATCTTCGAATATTAAGCAACCATTTTAGACTGAAATAGAAAATACTTTTTTTTTTCTTTCTTCACACGAAAACGGATGTGGAGAAGGTGAAAAGCGTGAACTTACCAGGAAGAGACAGATGAGCTTCGGGATACACCAGCTGTCCTGCAGTGGGCAAAGATACCAAAGGGATAGCTTCCAAACCGAAAGGGCGGACAAAAACCATTACTGCACATTCTAGTAACAAAGAAATGAAAATTATATAACCTGTTATGAAATGAATGAGATAAATGTTTCATAAAAGTATAACATCTCAATCAGCACCGAACCTATCATCTGTATCGCTTTTCAAAATGCACAATTTTGTTTTCAGTAGAAAACGAACCGCACAGCTGCACTTGAAATATGATTGATATGATTACTAGGTGAATTCAACGTCCATGATGACTGTTTTCTTGTATTGCAACCAGCGGTGATGGCCGCCACACATCGTAAAAGAAATCCGCCTTAGTATACAATACGATCTTTCTTAACCCAACAAGAAACCATCCCCATGTTTCAACGTGACAGTGCTCAATATTACAAGAAAAGGAATGTCATTCCAATGATTTTCCAGTTCAGGTGTTGCCCATCGAATCTCTGAATGTTCGATTTGAATTTAAGATTTATATAAGATATTAACGAGCATTATTCTAGAAATAAATGAATGCTCTCTGAAGAAAATATTGCTGCACAATACTGCGTGATTCTAGTGTAGAATCACGCAGCGTTTTTATTCTAATTTTTGTATAAAAAAGAATTTTTATTAGCGTTATTATATGAAATTCGAAGTTTAAAGGAGTATTATTAATTATTTAATATCATTTCGCCGGTATGAGTTAACCGGTTTCATACGAGTACAGTGGTGGAGTTCTTTTACCATTTATCTTTCTGCTGCACATTATGAATCTGAAGTAGAGATCCATAGTCGGTGAAAACAGCAGTTAACAGCCCTAAGAGTTATCGAATGATTCTTAGCTACTCCGAGATGATCAACAACGTTTCGACTATGTTAGTTTTTGACCGTTTACAGTGATTATACAAAACAAATAAATAATAATTTGTGTGTGGGTGTGTGGGTGCCCCAGTATGAGGGCTTAATTCTGTGGTCTTTGGGTGAAATTTCCGATAACAAACCATACTAATATTCATTACAAAAATATGAAGATTTAAGTGCATAAACTGTTTAATTATTCAACAATTAATTAAATATTTAATCATATTGTAGGTGATAAAATATGAGATTTTAACACTTACTAAAACTTATTATAGAAATGACTTGAGGCAAGGGTAGCCAACCGTTACTTCATACATACCAGTTAATGAGTAAAGAATTATATGACTATTTTCCTGCATTAAAGATGGCAACTTCCTCCATAATTATAAAGAACAACTTAAACAGATTTGAATTTGAAGATTTTATTATTAAAGAAAATGATAATGGCGTTCATTTCCCATAGGTTAATATTTATTAACAATTTTCATTCTCACATTTCTTTTTTTTCAATAATTTCGTATTGCTTCCCGTATTTCAGAGTTTTCTGTGATCTTTCATTTTCTAGCTCGTTTTTCAGACATTCGAAATTATTATTATTATTATTATTATTCGCGATGAGTCTTCGGACTCCAAGAAGTTCGAAGACTCATCGCGGGAGGACACCCACTATACAACTGTCTCCACCACTACACCGAACCTCTACTACCAATCATCTCCATCAACGCCATTCTACCGCCCACCACCACCACCACAAGTATTTTTTGTCTGTAAATTGCGTGTGTTCTGAAGGGCCGATTTGTCTGTATGAGGGATGAAAAACCCGAATTTCCGGGAGAAAAAACCCTGCTGCCACCGTATGAGATCGGCTAACTCACCTTCGTTTGGAAAAATCCACATAAAGATTCCTTTCGTTACTACGAGAATCGAACTTAGGTCTATTCCAATCGAAGGGCGCAACATACCGTCGTTCTTCCAATTACGCTACGGAGGCATTAAGACAAATGCATAAGGCCAATACATGGCTTGTGAATCTTTGGCTAATCATTCCTGATATATGGTTAAAGCAGCATTAATTAAGTAATAAATTAATAACTCCTATAAGTTTTTTCTATTTCATGGGTTCGCCTTCCCATTTTTTCCCCATTTGCTGCATTTCATACAATGGAAAAATTAACTAACCTTCAACTTTATGTTTTTCTAGTTTCCGCATGACATTAGAAAATCACGTAAGGGAGAGAATAAGGAACTGTATGCATGATACGAAATAAATTGCGGGAAAAAAATGCTTCCATATCTTCAAAATCCACATCAGGTCAGTGCCATATGTTGGGGCAAGAGGTTAAGGTGAAAGCAAGAATGTGTGGATGTTTCTTGAACAGCTAGCGGTCAAAGTCTTTGAGGAAAACTGCGAAGGAAGATTATTCCAAAGAACTATAGCAGATGAAATGCAAGAGTAGAGTAGTAGGTTCGGAACTAAACAGTAAATAGAAATTAACTATCAATTGCTCGCGTTTTTGAGCCTTAGAAGAAAGTAGAAGTGTAATAGTGGACAGTTCACCAGACATTGTTAATAAAAATACCTTAGGAAGAGGGGGCGATCTATTGGTCATAGTGATCTATGACCAATGAACTGAATTTCTCTCTTCTAGATAATATCAAGTTATAATATTAAGCATTTTTAGATTTTTGGTGCACCATCCCAAAAACGTGCGAACAATAAACAAAAGTCGAGCGGAGTGATTTGTATAGGAAACAATTGTACAAGTGAGAAGTGACGTCTTATGCAGAAAAGGGTATCTGCATTTTAGAAGCTATAGACTGTGGGTGTGATGAGTTGTGTCAGGAAAGGCTACGGATCTAAATCATTCCGATAAGGGAAACCTAATATTATTTAGAAATTTGAGAATTATCAAGATAAATGGATGCGAAGTGAGATCGTACTGAAAGAAATATCGTAGGATTGCGTTTTGGTAGTATTGAAGAAGATTATCGTTGTCCCACTGGAGAATGGCAAGGAGATCAAAGTTTTACAGCCTTTGTTATGGAGATTATGAAGTTTGGAATATTTGAACATCACAAGGTTTGTCAAAAGAGAAAGAGAAACGGAGTGTAATATCATCAGTAAAGCAATTGTTAGGATTTGTAATCAGTGAGGGAAGACCATTTATTTATTTAGGAGAAAATGCGTGGAAGAAAGTACAGATTTGCGATACTTCGGCTTTGCGGGAGTAATCTGAAGAAAGGAAACCATGACACATAGTTTACGATTAGAGAGGAATAAAGTTTGTTTGTTTTTTATCTTCCTAAATAGAAAGAAAAAAATGCACTATTTATTTCACTTCATTTGTATTTCCTCTTATTATTTTCAGTTAGTGCGACAGTTTTCATAAGAATGACATCTTTCTTAAATTTAGGGGATATTAAATCCCACATAGTTTTAAAACCGAATAAGAAACTCAAAGATAGGAATCAGAGAGTTTCTTGCCGAATATAGTAAACTATAAAGTATCGGCGACACTAGCGTTAGCCAATGCAAGTGATCCTAGTACGTAGTACAATACTGGACGACTCGTTGCAAAGGTGGGGGAAGTTCAGATCGCTATTCTTAGGTAGTTTCCATAATGTAAAAACACATTTCCTAGGAAATGTATGCTGTTATTACATTATGGAGGGAGGTCACTACCCAGACCGGTTTCAGCCTTTTTGAGGCTTCATCAGTGAGTAGCTAGACCTAATACCAAAGTGTATAGCGAAAAGAACTTATGTACTCTGCTAACGAGTTTTCCAAACAGGTGCAACTATTTACATTATGGAAAATACCTAAGAATAGCGATCTGAACTTCCCCCACCTTTGCAACGAGTCGTCCGGTATTGAACTACGTACTAGGATCACTTGCATTGGCTAACGCTAGTATCGCCGATACTTTATAGTTTACTATATCGGCAAGAAACTCTCTGATTCCTATCTTTGAGTTTCTTATTCGGTTTTAAAACTATGTGGGATTTAATATCCCCTAAATTTAAGTAATGTTTTCATTGCCGAAATGAAGCTTATTAGCTCTTTATACTTAAATGACATCTTTCGTTTTTCCACCGGTGTTCCTACATATTTAAAATTTAGGATTTCTATTCTTCGATTTTTAGTTCTCAAAATATTTTACCTCTGCATTATTTCTTCATCGCTCTTTCATTTCTTTGATATAACTCTTAAGATGTTTTAAATGCTATTGCTAGGTCTTGCCTTCTTTTTTTTCTTTACTCCTTTTCCAGGGTTGTTATTGTTTTTATCAGTAGATGTCGCTAGTCTCTTTTCTTCAATGATATCTCGTTGATTGTCTAATCATATCGCTTGCATCTGCAGTGTGGTAGTGTGCAGGAACCGCATCGCATTTCCTTTGATTTCCCTTCAGATAATCTGAGGGGGAAATATTGTAATATTTTCCTGTAAAAGGAAAGATTCACAAATTACATTTTACATTTTACCTTCACTGCAAAAGCCTCTGTCCTCCTATCAATTGATATTAATCAGAGGAAATTCAACGCCAGCGTACTCGGTAAACTTTTAAACACTTTTTTTTCCCATAGATTTTTTATTAGATTTTTCTATTACTTGCACTTCCGTGGTTTAGTAGTTGGTGACAGCGTTCGTGGAACATAACAGTGTTCAAATCCGGCCTATAACGCGAAAGAGGTTTATAAGGACTCTTATTGAAGGCAAATATATTATTTAATTGAAGGTGAGTTAGTTGGTCTCATGCGGAGATGGGAGGTTTACTTTAGAAAAGTATAGTTTTACCTTCCTGAAGAAAACAATCTCCCAGCATATAGATTCATTTTTGCAAACTACAGCACAAAGCAAATCTATACGCCAGGTGATGGAATACATGCTCATTAACTGTACTGCATTTTTATTGCATGAGCAATGCAGTGTTTTGTTTTGTTTTGCAGAATGCATCCTACGGAAAATTTGTACATTGTCACAGAAGAAAAAACGCTGGAGTCAGGACTTCGTCAATACCGACCGAGCTAAAGAGGCTCTTATACAGTATGCTATTAAAGAATATTAAAATAATATATTTAGTGATTATACTTTTACAAAAATGAGGGGGAAAAAAGAAAAAGAAATTTGGGTAGAGCAGACCTGATTCGACTTATTGGGCCCAATCGGATACCAAAGAATGAAATTTTAAATTTGATAAAATTTTGGAAGATTTTGCTGAACAATTAGTTTCTTCTTCTTTTTTTTTTTTTTTTCATTTTTGTAAAAATATAATCAGCAAATATATTATTTAATTGTTTAATATTGTTTAATAGCATATAAGAACCTCCGTAGCTCAGTCAGTATAGATGAAGCCCTTTGGTCGGAAACACCTGGGTTCGATTCCCCGTCCATGATGTGAGGAACCTTTATCTGGTCTCTTTCGACGAAAGGTGAGTTAGCCGGTCTCATATGGAGGTTTTTCTCCCGAAAACTCGGGGTTTTCGTCCCTCAGAACAGGCAAACCGTCGCCGTGAACACACTTCTACAGACTTAAAATAAAACCCTTCCCCACCACCACCTCCAACGTCAGGATCTGCGACAAGTCGGTTGAGATTGCACGCGTAAAGTCGCATCATATAAAAAGCCGACCCCAAATAGATGGATAAGGCACAAGAGGAAGACTGTTTAATAGCATATATTCCAGATGCACTAATGATCCCAATCGGGCCTCGAGTTTGGTAATTCCGGGAGTGCTTGGAAGTAAGCCGTGATAATTAAAATATCAATATGGCTTAGAGACCTAACATTGATCACTAGTCTGATTATTGGAATCCACTTCAGGCCTCCAATAAGTAGAATTGTGGTCTCACACAGGCGATGAAAAGTATGTCCTCTCTAAAGGCATTCACAGACATCCATGTCTGCGGCGGGATTTGGGGCCGAATATTGAATATTACTGGATTAGAATCTCACCAGTTTCGAACCCAGTAATATTCAATATTTGTTATCTTTACTCTTACCACTAATCTCTTTTTTGGCTCTCATTCACAATGTTATAATTTATATTCTTTTTCCACTTTTAGATTCCTGTTTTTTTTTCTTTCTTTTTTTCTTTTCATCTAATAATCATGTTAATATTCGCAATTCATTTTCCTTAGTTTTCCAGACAAATTACGAATATTAAAAGCAGCGATTCTTTGGGAAGCTTGATATGTTTCTTAAAATGAAACACTAAAATTCCGCTAGTGTGTTATATGATCGATAAAAGATAATTTACTCTTCACAATCCAAAGCGTTTCATGTCATCAAACTATTGAATTACTCATAAAATTTGAATCATTCGTTCCTATAGCTTTAGTTTACTAAGTATTGAAAATAAAAAATATAACACATTGTGATAAAAGTAAATTATCAAATTAAAAATATAGTGGTGGAAATAAATATAAATAGCTAGAAATACACAAAAGAAATCAAAGGAGGCTGACTTGAATATGACTGTGGCGTCATGAAAGTATGAGATGCAGACGCATGTGTGAAGAGAGACATTTAGAAATATTTTTGTATATAGCAAACAGCAGTAAGAAGAAAACATTTGCAAACGAAAGACACCAAATATAAATAATTAAATTTATGAAATTGAAGAAAAATATTAATAAGTAAAATAAACAGCTATACAAGTCTGATGAATAACTCATGATGAAAAGTAAATCATCTAATATTGAGTGTTTGTAGTTTTTTCAACAATAATGAAAAATTAAATGACAATAATAAAGCCATAATAATTGGAAGGAAAAAGTTAATTGGATTTCGACTTATGTCTTCACGTGATCAAATCCTGAAAATAGGAAAGCTATATTGCTGTATCTTACAGGGAGGCTCCTATTAATAGGAGGGTATTCTGTCCCTCCTATTAATTAATTAATTCAGAATTTGAACAATATCCAAAACAAATTTTTAGTGAATCCCAAGGATGAAAGCAATAAAGTTGGCAAACACTTAATGGCATTTGGCTCTTACAGGACGGCAGTTGCTTTCGAATCGAAATACTGTGATTGCTTTACTTAAAATTATCGATGATTTGGATGCTCCCCATATTTTGGACAAGTTTAGAAATATAGACATATATATTTATTTAGCAAAGCTTAACGGAACCTGCAGTTCAAATGTGCATATTTTCATTTATGTTGTAGGTTTAATAATTTTGTCGGGATTTAGTTTTAATATTTTTTTTTTGTTTAATTTAGCAAAGAAATAGAACGCTGCAAATGTGTAAATGTTCCTTAGTTTTAGCGATATATGCATCCATAACTGAATAAAGGCACCCCGATCTTTAACTTCTTCTTTCAGAACGTATACTATAAGCCTGTTTCGTCATTTTCGTAAAGAATTCTACTTTCATTCTCTTTCTAGGTCTTTCTATATCTTTTCCGTTCAAGTTTATATTTTATTACTTCCTTTGGGGTCTTTCCTCTTCTATTCATTGTATATATTCTCTTCAATTAGTTTGATGTTTTTTTTTATTTTATATTTATTGCCCATATCTATCATTTTGTATGATATCCATTGTTATAAATCCTTTAACTGCTCCAAGAAATTTCATTTCAATTGCATGTATTATACATTCATCTTTTTTCCACGCCTCTCTATCCGACTTTCCGAAGCATATAATATCGTTGGTCTTGCTACGACTTAATAAATTTTTAATTGAGATTCCTTTCTTTTTGTCATTTCTTGTTCGTCTTATAATTATAATGCTACACATTTCTTGAAAATGGTGTAATTTGTTATGTACATCATTATCTATATCAAATACTATATCACATCCTAAATATTGAAAATGTGTTACTTGTTGCAGTGTTTCGTTTTCAATTACTATTTAGTTAGTATGAAATATTTACTCCAGAATGCCATAATTTTAGTTTTCTTTAATTTGTAAATTATATTCACTAATTTTTTTTTTTTTTTTTTGCTCTAAGTGGTAGGTAAACAGTTTTTTTGAAGGTCCTTTACTGATTTTTGCATGATTTCTTGATCTTCTGCTAAAAACATTGTGTATACTGTTGTATGTTGATTGATATTTATGCCTGGATTTACTATAGCTATCCACTGCCTTATCAGGTCATCACACACACACACACACACACACACACACACACACACACACACACACACACACACACACACACACACACACACACACACACACATATATATATAGTTGCTTTTTCTGCTACTATGCATGGCATTTAATAAATATTTTGGATGGCCTCGGTCTTCTATTATATTTCACAATTATTGTCTATTAACTCGATCAAAGGTTTTCATAGTCTATAAATGCCAAATGAGTGTGTAAATTAAATTTTCATCCTCTTTCTGTGATTTGTTTTAGAGTAAATATATCATCAATGCAATTTCGACCTAAATGAAGTCTCTTCCTCAAATAACAAACTATCAGCAATAGTAGACTCTTTTATTTAAAATCGTACTATATAATTTACAGGATGTATTTACTAAGTTCATACTCTGTAATTTTCACATAAACTTCTATCTTCCTTCTTAAAAGCTTATATCATTTTAACTTTTTTTTCCCCATTCTTGGTATTTTGCAGGTAATTCAGCATATATATAACAGCTTGAAGAATCTTACTTTAAAAGGGATATCACTATATTTAAGTAACTCTGAAGAAATTTCATTTTTTTCTACTCCACCTACTTTTTGTTGTAGGTAAAGCATCTAATTCCATCATCTCCAATAAACCTATTCTTGTATTATTCAAATTTTGATTTTTTATTTCTTCTTTAATGAGGGATAGATTGTACCATAGTTGTATCCATTCTTCTATTCAGATTCCTGAAATTTCTGCGATATCTTTTTCTAATTTATTCAAATATTTCATTAATTTATAAGCAGTGCTTTGATGTCCATTCTAAACCATTTTCAAAATTACTAATAAATCTATCTCAATAAGGTGAGCTTTCCTTACAGGATTTTTTTTTTTTTGCAATACAGTCATACCCCGACTTACGCGATTTCGGAGTTACGCGGTTTCTTATATGTACGTATTCCCGTCCAGCTTCATGCCTTACCACTATCTTTCAGGCGCCGGACGCATTCTCCAGTGTCGCACATGCTGTGAACAAGCACTGATGTGTTTCGCGCGGTCTCCATTCATACACGATTTTTATAGTCTACAAACCTTGCGATTGTTTAATGTTATGTTCTTGATAAAAATTATATCACATAAAAAATAATAATGTCATCCAAAAGAAGCAAGTCCGATTCTTCTACTGCTAGCAAGAAAATAAAAACATTGACTTTGGAAACAAAACTCAACATTATTAAGGATTTTGAAGGAGGAATGAAAATCTGTGAGCTAGCAAAGAAGTTCGATCTACAGGAATTCACAGTAAGAACAATCATAAAAGAAAGGTTTACAGATTTTGGAGGACATAGATTCTAACGAGGAACGAATTGTAGCCACAAGGAAGGAATAAAAAAATCATTAGCTTGCTATGAAGAAATTTTGCGTGACAAGAAAAAGACATTATGCCTTCAGATGAATCTATTAGATTTTATGAAACCATCGACAACAAAACTTTCTTTTTTTTTTGTACGAAAAACTACAATTTTGATTATATTTCTTAAAAAGTATAGGTGTTTTTGTAAATCTTTGGTACCAATTGTATGTTTGTATATATAAATTGCATGCAAAATTATACCCTGAGTTACGCGAATTCGACTTAGGCGCTTTTTGTAGGTCCCACCTACCGCGTAACTTTGGGGTTTTACTGTATTTCTTTTAGTTCTGTAAGTTTCTAATGATTCTGATTTTTGTTTCTGCAAGTGTAGCTTGTGAGCATTTCGTTTTTCTTTTATAGCTGTCGCTATTTCACCTTTCCAAATTTTTAGTCCTGTTTTCTCTTGATTTTTTTTGTCCCAAGAACCTTTTATTAATTTGATTATGTTTACACATTCTTCATTTATGTTAGAAGAACCAGGAATCTGAGTAATGAGTCAATCGGTTTATATACAGTAGATTTCTAATACTATCATCTTAGAATAAGTCGGTTTTGCAGTTTCTTTCTACGTCTTCTTTTCATCACATTCTCGTGGTTTTGTGATTTCCATCGTGCTTGTATTTCAATAGAATACTTTTAAGAATTCTGATTTTCCCTTTCAGTCGTTTCCGAACGTAGGTGACTTTGTACGCATTGCCCACAAAGTATTCCTGGTGATATTTTTACAGGGTAGTTCACCATTGCTTTCCCCAGCCCCGCAATTGTATCCGGGCTCGGGACTGGCATATGGCTGGGACGTATTCTTGACTGTAATCATGTGTTCACGGAGCCGGTTTCCCTGTTCTGGGGGACCAAAAAACCCGAGTTTCCGGGTGAAAAAAATCCATACCTCTTTTATGAGGACCGGCTAACTCACCTTTAGTCGAAAGAGACCTGATAAAGGTTCCTCACATCTCTGACGGGAATCGAACCCAGGTCCTTCCGACCAAAGGGCTTCGTCTATACTGACTGAGCTACAGAGGTTCTACTTTGGCATAATATCTCGCCTTTTTCCACGAAGGTTTAGGAATTGTGCAAGTGTAGTATTAGGATTAGGCGTGTAAATTATATAAATTGGACGTGTTTCAGTCTGGATGAGGAGTGGATATAATAAAATGTTACAGGTAAGTGTACATTATTATAATATTAATAACAATATCTGGATTTTGACTTAATTTTTATTGATCTTTTCCATAAAAATATTTTATCTGCTTGGAAATATTTTATTGTAATTTACATACAAGGCAAAAATTTGCGTTGTATGTAAATTTTGGTATTTACTAGTAAATACCAAAGAAACAGGCTTTGTTTATCGTTGATCTGTTTTTTAGATATGCCTCCTAAATTTAATATTGATTCCCTTTTAATAAATATATCATTATTAATGATTTACGTACTGGTGATTAATAATGAAATTTTATACAATAAATTGGATACACCCATTTCAGAGGCTTTTGAAACATAAAATAAATGAAGGTGATAATAGCTTGTGTATTTTTGAATTTTAACGTATTACCTTTAATAATGGTGAACTTCTCGATATCTATTCTATAAGGCAACTAAAATAACTGCCTGATATCTCCTTTGGAAGTTCTTTTTGCAATCGACTTCTTCTGATTATGAAAGAACGATCAAAGTCCTTATATTGTTATTAAACTGCGCATTTCTTTCTTTGTTGATTTGTAACAGAGATATGATAAAGTTTCAATGAGAAAATACAAAATTTTATATTTATTACCTAATCATAAAAGTCCCAACGGTTCAGTATCTTCGTTATATTTTCTGTAATTTCTTAACAAACATAAATGTGTATTTATCATTTATTTGAATAAAATTGAATAAAAATAATATAAATAACAGAATAAATAAACCTGCTAACGCTTTTTTTTCTCCGAAGGGAGTAGACAGGCCATTTTAGTTCTAACTTTTAGAAACTTAGGTGGAAGGATGGAGGCAGCCAGTCTCCAGTCTTTGTTAATCACAGATAGCTGGCTCATGACTATCAATGATTTTACTTGGCATCGGGGAAGAGAGTATGGTATACAACTCCTGTCATCTCATGGTGCCTAACCCTAACCCTTTATACTATTATCTGACATTTCAACCACTCTTTCAGTTGTATTTTTTTCTACACAATAATGAAATAAGATTGGTCTAGCTTACCACGAATATCTTTGACGCACTCTCTGTAGTCATTTCTGAAGACGCGATGTGAAGGAACACATTGACATCGACACGGATCTCCTGGCAGAGACACTGCTAGCTGAGATGTCCTCTGGCACACTGTAGTATTGCAAAAATCCTTAGAGATGGTGAATATGTCCCCATAGCTGTCTCTGGTGACATCGGTAATGTATTCCTCCTGAATCGCATGGACCACGGTCCAGATGATAACAACACCTAAAGCCAGCATGTCAGTAGCTGGATGAACGACCAACTTCGTTGCCTCTGTTTGGTAAACAGAGTGATTGACTCGTTCCACATCCGATGGTTCATCGCAACAAGAGGTGAAACACAAAGACACGTGATTATGGGACTCATGTAACAAGTTCCATTGATCTCATCTACACGGGGAAGTTCGAAATGTGATATTTTCCAGTTTTCTTCAAATCGACATGAAAATATTCCACGCAGAAGCATTCCTAAATGTTTAGGGCTCTCTGTTTCATTGTTTTCTGCAAAATAAATAAACAAAACATGATATAACCTTAATAGAAAACTGGATAGAAAACAAAGTTAATCTTGGACTCAATGAGGTATTGATTATTTATTTATTTATTTAGGATTTGTGTATTCTCGTTGCTTTCTGAACTTTAATAGTATAACTATCATGCTACATTGCTGTCATACTCAATAATCAAATTCCAAAATTCTTGCTGAAGGTGGAGATGTCAATGATTTTATGTCAATGCGGCAACAATGAAGGGTTTTTAAAACCCAAAGAAACTTCTTAAAGGAATCCGTCGAAAACTCATTATTTAGGCATTCAAATATTGTAGTGTTGTAACAGCTGCAATTTTTTTTTCTTTAATGAGAACAAGGAAAAACAATACGGAAAATAATTTTCAGCTCAAACCCAGAAATGTGAGCATTATGCGGATTAACATATAATCCATATTTTTGAAAACTATTTGGTGATTCCAGTATAAATTTTACTCCTAATATTTTACAGTTTTGAATTCTTTATGTATAATATTTGTTAATGTTTTCTAAATTTGCAGATATCTACTATCACGTTCCTAATAAAATATAATATTGAATTAATTCCTTGAAATGTATGAGAATGGTATTAAATTCAGAAGCTTTCTCTTTTAAAATATTTGAAATTGTCGACATCGCCTGTCTGTAGCTTATTAAAATAACTGTTCTTTAAAGCAATAATAAAATACGATTTATTTTATTTTATATTTTATTTCGTTTTAAACCTCACAGGGCGACATGTTGTAGGACACTGCGGATTTAAAATAACTATCTATCGCTTTCTTAACTGGGATGTATTTTTTTGAATTGTTAATACATTTTTGGGGAAAAAAAGTTGATAACTTAGGATGCTGAGAGTGAGAGTGGTGTCACATCTGCGATGAAAATCATCACTACCTGAGTTCTTTATAATTCATATAATTCGGCTCAATAAAATTATTTAACGATCAGAGAATACAATAAAAATCTTAATTACAATTGATAAAAATAATTTATATATACAGTATATATATATATATATATATATATATATATATATATATATATATATATATATATATATATATATATATATATATATATATATATATATATATATATATATATATATATATATATATATATGATTCAGTGTTTTTGAATTAAAAAGTTTGCACTAGTAGCAATATTTACTGATGCGAAGTCAGATATTTTTAGTCTAGAAAACAATTAGTGAAGGAACTGTCGTATTTAGAGCTTTCGCTTAATTGGTGAAAAGGTGATGAGAACATTTAGGTCAGACATGTTCAACTTCTTGCAAAAGTTAGGTTGCGTAAAATATTTTGAAAAATTTAGCAAAAGCTTTGTAGTCATTAATTTAAAAATAGAATTCTAGAATTCTAAATTTCACAAGGGAGCTTTATTCAATCGTTAAGTTGATATCGTCGCCTAGTATGACGCTGCTTTGTTTATTAGACCTGAAAAAGTCCATTTTAGTCTGTAAAGCAAGATCCCAGAATGTCCCTCAGGTCACCAGTAATTGTGCTATAGGTCCCTGGCCTTTCGTGGGACATTTTATCCTGAACAAAGCAAGTTTAATCTCGTACTTGATAACAAATAAATTTATAAATTTCTGTGTAGCTTGAGGATCGGCGACATTTCCACAGGAGCCACAGGAACGGGTATGATTCATAATTGTGTCTTCTCCTCATAATTATACGTTTATTAACATGTGCTTTCAGCGCGAATTGCAAGATAAAAAAACAAAACATTCAGATCCCTTATGTTTACATTTCTTTTTCTTCCAGTCACTCATATAAACACATAGATTGAAAATGCGATTCGCATATTTGCTGCATAAGTTCGAAGAATGAAGGATATTTGAAAGTTGTGGCAAGCATCTTACTACTGAAAGTGGATGGTTCGCCCACTGACGTCTGCGATAAATAAAATAATTGTCACGGAAGCACTCTATCACATGCGTCTAATAATCAAACAAACGAAAACCTTTTTCACATATCTAGATATATAATTTACAAGTGTGATTTTTCAGGAAACTTAAAAGCACTAAGTAGAATAAGTTAGTAACAAAATCTTAAAGGTTAATGTGGATTCCTCTGAACGTATCTTATGTTTTCAAAATTTATAGGAATGCATTTCGTGGGTCTTACATTATGCGACTGATGTTGGCAAATGAACTATACTAATATGGGTTTTCAGAGCCCATAACCAGTTTATTACATTAATTGGCCATTATTTAGACAGTTGTGAACAGGCAAAAATTTAACGACTCTCTTTCTCTCTCTCTCTGTAAAAAATTATCAAAAAATTATCTAATAAATCAAGGGACCATTGATCACCTTTGAAAAGATCTAACAAATAATAATCGTAACATAACACAGAATAAACGTTTGAAATACTACATGAGGATCTTTTTTCAAAAAAAAAAAAATAATAAATAATCGCAGTAACTGATGAATGTTTTTGAATATTTTAAGAGATATGGTTGAGTTCGTTTCTTCAAAACTTTGGTGTTATAGCAATGTGTAAGAAAATAACAATAAGTAAATTCCCACAAAAATAGAACTTTATTAGCGAAATTTCTTCGAAGACAGATTGATTAATGCGTCTTGATGTAGACTCAATGAAACCTTTTAGGTATCTTTAAAAACGGAAATTTCAGACTTGTCTGAGAGAAATTGATTAAAAAAAATACTAAAAATGTCTACCCCTCCAAGATTTCTGAACTTGTCAAATAATGTTAGTAGCCATCATGAATCAGTACTCGTATTAATGGAATGCTTCTATAGGAGCTTTTTCAAGAACAGAGGTTAGAAAGCCAAACAACTTATAAGCTGTTTTTATAATTTGTGCAAAACATACAAAAAAAGGATTTCATAATTACATAAATGACACTTAAGAAATGAGGGAACAGAATAAAATGAATTAGTTTACGAAGTGTTCTGGCACATTTCTATTTAAAAACTTAGTTTTGATACAATGTGTTGGGCTGGGGTTGCTTACTTGAAATTACGGCAAAAACAACTAAGGCCACGAGACTGTTGATACTTTGTGTGTGTGTGTGTGTGTGTGAGAGAGAGAGAGAGAGAGAGAGAGAAAGAGAGATAATATTCTCAGTAAATGAACTCTATCACCAAATAATGGAACAATACAACATTACTTACTGCAAACTTAAGAGTATCCGTAATAGACCCGCATACGCATTCTGTACCATTTTTCCCCCCACTTAACTCATACCAACCTATCTAGAAGTAACCATTTATATGTCTTATTTGAACAAATAACGCCACAAACTCATTTTGCATTCTGTTCATTACAACTTCTGCCTTGACCTCATATTCGTCCAACAAACTTCCTGCGTTGTGGTCCATTTATATCCATTCTTTTTCGCTTATGATGGCCTTGCGAATTTTTTCCCTATCAACTGTCGGTACAAGTTACGGAGGATAGCACGCGCTTGCCATGTCTATTTTTTTTTGATGATATAAAAAAAGCTGTTTGCCTAGATCGCGTACTTTATAAACGCATTCCAGCCTTCACCCTTATTCAATACACCCAATCACTAACAGAATAATAGCTAATGAAATCCTGAATCAAATATCGATAGGGACATACTAAGTAAAAAAGAATACGAGAATCAGTTGACATTTTCGAAGCGATATTTTCTTCAAATTTAAAGATGTGAGACTGTTTTATAATAATATTCTCTTTTGAAAAGAGAATCGAAAAAATAAAATCATTGCTTTTTTATATAAAAATGATATTTATTTTATTTTTATTTATCAGCCGAAGCAACTAAGGTCCTGAGGAAAGTGTATTATATCTATAAAAACTGCGTGTGTTCTTTTGGTCAGTTTGACTGCATTGCTAGCTCTGTATGAAACCGGTTAACTACCCTTCAGATAAAAAAAATAATCTTAGTGTTTATGAATAATAAACACTAAGATTATTATTGTAAACAAATTATATAGATGTCGGTTCCCAATCTGTAGTCAAGGAATCCCTGGGGTCCGCAAGAGATTCATTTTTGAAAACAAATATTTTACATTATGAAAAATCCTGATGTACCACCACGGACTATACAGACCGACTGTCTACATTGTCGGTCTGTACAGACCGACAGTGCATTGTGGCACCTCGATGTGCGTTCATGTGTATGCCACATATTGGTGTATCTTTACAGTTTACACCTCGAATTCATTTGTCTGTCTTTTTGTTATACAGACGGGAGCATATGAAACGTACATCGTGAGGTGAACAATGCACTGTCGGTCTGTTGAGGGGGAATAGATCCGTCTAAAACTGAGTCAAAAGGAAAATTCGTAAATATAGCGATGGTTATTTGTCTCTTGGTTTTACTAATACTGACTTCGTTGACAATCAAAACCCACAATGTCAAACAACTCAGAGCGTCAAGGAATTCGAAAAATGGCAAAATATGAAAGAACAACTAATTATCAGTGTACGTAATAGTCATTATTATTCTCTACAATTGGTCAAATGTGTCGATGTCGCGAACTGCATCATTTTCATAATTGCATAAAATTTAAGATAAAATTAATCAACTCTATTCCCTTCCACAGAGCATTCCGCCACGGGGAATCCTCCGTATTTTTCAAATAAAATAGTGAATAGTGAATTTTTCAATAAAAAAATTCACTGTGAATTTTACGGAAGATCTTAAACTTTCAGTTTGTATTGAAAATAATAAGAAATTCGGATCAATAGACACCCAAGTAAAATTTTTCAAATTGAAGAAATGAATATTTATTTATTAATTTGCAGATTAATTACAATTAACAACTTTGTAATTATAAAATTTTTTCATAAGAAAACACGAAAAATTCCTTTCATGTTTTCATGAAAGAATTTTTCATGCAATATGAAGATATTTATCATGTTTGATTCGAATTGACATCTAGTTAATGACACAAGAAAACATCGCTTGCAAGAAGATTATTTGTGCTATGTGAAGATTTGAAAAGATACTGAAGTTACTTTAAACATGCCCAGGGCATGTAATCGGGTCAGTATAGAGGCCTGCTTACCAAACTGCTCATCCTGTGGTCTACTCGCCTCACTTTGTAAGTGGACAGACAAATTTCTCTCTTCAGACTTTCCTAGCAATGCAAGTGCCCAAGTCTCTGCTCTTATGCGTAACCGCTTTCTCCTTTCATAAATAACCTTCCCTTGGTGACCTCAAATCATATCTAAACTTCTGCTGGCAACCGAATATCATATTGTTTCTATATATATATATATTAGGAAAGAACTTGACATTGTCAGCATCTAGGAATGTGTTAGCAGAGCTAATCTCAGGTGGTATGGTCACTTAAACAGAATGGGCGAGGAAAGATTAGCTAAACAAGTGTTCTCTGCCAGGTTGGCAGCAAAACGACCCAGAGGAAGACCAAGAAATAGGTGGATTAATACGGTACAAAATGCTTTAGACGATAGAAATATAAGATCTGATAATGTTGGAGTCTTGACAAGTAACAGACTGATTTGGAGGAAAATTGTAGATAGGAAATTAATAATGATGTAATTTTTTTTCATGTTGTACTATCATATCCTGTACACCCCTTGAGGGTACATGGCAGGAATTTGATGATGATGATGATGATATATACACACATTTTTTTCTTTTTTTTTCAGTCCAGAAATCATAAAATCAGAAAATAAATGAATATATATATATATATATATATATATATATATATATATATATATATATATATATATATATATATATATATATATATATATATATATATATATATATATATATATATGTGGCGATCAGCTTTTACTCGGTTGTTATACATTTGAAAAAAATAGATTTAATGACTCCAAGACCGATAACATATAAAGATTTTAATGATAAATACTACTAGTTTCGGCATATAGCAGCCTTCTTCAGGTATTTATAAAGGAAAGGAATACTAATAAACATTGAATTATTTAAACAAACTGGAAATTACAGGTACAAATTGCCTCACATAATCGATACATAAAAACGTTGTATTTTTCAAGTTGTTCCAACTGGCGTGCCATTGTTTGTTGCAATTGTGCATGCAAGTTCACGTGAATGCCAATATTGAATAACTGCAGCATGGCTATCTGGGATGTTATAAATTATTATTTAAGTGGACCGGGTTCAGTAGGATTTCCCTTGATTCTACGATTTTCCTTTCAAACTCATCTTCACAGCGAAAAATATTTTCTGATCTATTCCAGCATACAGAGTGGCTTTGTTGGTCATCATTAGGATTATTTGAAAAAAGAACATGACTGGATAACGCAGTTGCATGAGATCTTTTGTATGAGATGTCTCTCTCTCTCTTATGCTCTTCTATGCGTTGTTCAATAGATTTGTTAGTTTGACCAAAGTATGGGATATTGCAATCACACCACAATTTATATACTCCAGGGTACTTAAGGTTGTGATGAGTAGTAGGTTTTGGATGGCTGATTAGAGAGCGGATTTTTGGAAGTGTGGTGAAGAAGGTCCTGATATTATATTTTTTAAGGACTTTAGCTATTTTCTTAGAGACTGTGCTAATGTATGGAATGGAGATGCTATCTTTAAAATTAATAGTCTCTGTTGTGCACTGCTTAGGAGGGTTCAGAAGAAATTTCTTAATTGTTTTTTCAGAGTATCCATTTTGTTTAAAAATAAGAGTGAGGTGATTCATTTCTTTTTGTAGTTCATCTTGTTCATTTAAGAGAGAACGTGCTCTGTGTCCTAAGGTAGATATAATTCCAAGTTTTTGTGGTGGAAAATGATGAGAA
The DNA here is from genome assembly GCF_054136105.1 of Typopeltis vanoorti. Classification (NCBI taxonomy): domain Eukaryota; kingdom Metazoa; phylum Arthropoda; class Arachnida; order Uropygi; family Thelyphonidae; genus Typopeltis; species Typopeltis vanoorti. The sequence goes on from NC_143550.1 coordinate 123,565,554, forward strand.
AGATTATGCAGATGTCTATTGGTATGCGTAGGTTTTCTGTACATAGAGATTTTTAATCTTTCAGAGCATCGTGTAAGCATAACATCCAAAAATGGTAAAGAGTTATTATTTTCTATATCAGCAGTAAATTTTATATTAGGATGTTGGATGTTTAGATGACGAAGAAAATCTGTGAGAGCTGTGTGCCCTTGATTCCAAATAATGAATATATCATCAACATATCTTTTCCAAACTTTTGGTTTAAATGAGAAGGAAGATATGGCTTTCTTTTCAAAGTCTTCAAGGAAGATGTTAGCTAGCACTGGGGACAAAGGGTTGCCCATTGCCAGGCCTTGTTTTTGTTGGTAAATGGAGTCCTTATATCTGAAGTAACCAGAATGAATGCAATGCTTTAATAAAGTGAACATTTTTTTGGATAATTTGTCCTGTAGTAATGTAAGTACCTCGTCCGTAGGAACGTTAGTAAATAAAGATATAATGTCAAAACTAGCTAGAATATCATTATCATCGATGGGAATATCTTGATGGGAACACATCAAAGAGTTTTTTTCATAATTTGTTCTTGAGAAGATCGAGGACTTCTAGAGCAGTAACATTTGTAAAGAGAGAAACAATATCAAAACTGGCCATTAAATCTGTTTTTTTTAAGTTTGATGTCTTTGATTTTAGAAATTGTGATTACGATCCCTCTTTGCTCTTCTCTCCCATTACATAAAGTCAGGATACTTCAAATATGATAACAAGATCTACTTACAAAACTCAGGTCTGGCTACGGGCATCCCACTCTCTCCGATTCTTGCAGATATATTTCTCAACGAATTTGAAGAAAAAGCTATTAACTCCTTTCACTTTAAACCAAAAGTCTGGTACCGCTATATTGATGATATTTTCCTCATCTGGGAAGACGGTTTCAATAACCTCTATTTATTTTTGGACTACCTAAACAAGTGCCATGAAAAAATCTCTTTCACTCTCGAACTGGAATCAGATGACTGCCTTCCCTTTTTAGACTTCAAACTTACCAGATGTGCTGAGAGCATTAAAATCTCAATTTTTAGAAAGCCTACTCATACTGACAGATACCTTCATGCTTCCTCCCATCATTATCCTCCACAAAAATGTGGTATTATTTCCACTTTAGCCCACCGAGCCAAATCATTACTTACAGAAGAAACTGAAATTGAAAATGAACTCCGTTTTCTTAAAAAAACGTTTATTAACAATGGTTTCTCTCCAAAGAAAATTGACAAATTTCTTTCCCCCAGGCACTCAACTACTTCTGAAGATCCCTCTTCCCCAAGAGCCTTCATCTCCTTGCCTTAAATCAGCTCTCTTTCACCAAAACTGGCAAAGATTCTCAAGAAATTCAACTTCAAAACGTGCTTCACTACGCTTCCAAAACTTCGTTCATTACTTAGCAAACATAAACAGAAACATCTTCCTACTCAGTTTCCAGGAGTATACAAGATTTTATGTGATTGCGGAAAGCCATACTATGGACAGACTGCTAAATCCATCCTTCTACGTTTGGATGAACACCGTAAAGATATCTCCTATAACAGGACTAGAGCTAGCGCTCTCTCTAGCCACGTTCTCTTTTCAGCTAACTCAGACGAAGGCCGCCAGCACATTGTAAACTGGACTCAAACTGCTAACATCCATGTGTGCTACGATGAACTCGAAAGAAAGATTGTTGAATCTAGGGAAATTTCTCTAGATTCCTCTCATATCAACAACAGCCTGAGTTACAATCTCTCTGACGCACACGTTGCTTCTGTTCAGTACTGGCGCACTCGCGACAGCGCGTAGTATTCGTTTGTTTGGAACTCATACTTGCATTTTTTTCAAATACGCTACTGTTTTTTATACTTGTTCTGTTAGTACAATTTTAAGTCTCTGTAATTTTTTATATACTTCTTTGAATGTGATACCTGAGGATGATCATGTAACGAAACTAGTAAACTAGTAGTATCTTTTTTTAAATATATCTTGTCATCTTTTCTCTCGGTAATAGTCATTAAACCTTTTATATATATATATATATATATATATATATATATATATATTTATATATATATTATAAAGAAAGAAACAGAGTCGGTAATTTTTGCAACACAAGAACAGGCCATTAAAACCAATGTTTCGAAGCCAAAACTACAAAAAAATTCAAGAATACAGTAAATGTAGATTGTGCAAAGAGAAAAAGAAACGGTAGACCACATTATAAGTGGGTGTAGCAAAATCGGTCAAATTGAGTACCGTAAAAGGCATGATAATATAGCTAAGATAATTCACTGGCATTTATGTAAAAAGTACGGGTTTAAAGTATCTAAAGACTATTGGAAGCATAAAGTTGACCAAAAAGTGATTGAGAACGAAAAGCTAAAATACTCTGGGATTTCAAAATCCAGACTGACAAAAGCTTGGAATGTAATATACCCAATATAAAAAAAAAAAAAATATATATATATATATATATATATATATATATATATATATATATATATATATTATATAATATATATATATATATAATATATAATATATATTATAATATATATATATATATATACAATAATATATATATATATATAATATATAATATATATTATATATAATATATATATATATATATATACAATAATATATATATATATATATATATTATTGTTAAAAATACCAAGCTATTTTAAACCGATCTGGGTAGTGGCCCCTTGCCTTTAATACAAAACATCATACATCTCCTCCAGGAGATGTGCTTTGCATTAAGGGTAAATATTAAGATTAGTGATCAGAGCTCATTCTACTTAATATTTACCCTTAATGCAAAAATATAAATTTTTGCATTAATGGTCTTGCACTACTTTGAGGGTCAGCTAGACTTCCAATACGTGCAGGCGCAAACTTGACTTGTTTCTCTGTTTGCTTACTTGGGAAATGGAGTAAAACCAGGTTTAAAATAGCTTGGTATTTTTAACATTTATTATACCCAAGGTAAAATACTTTCTACACTTATATATATATATATATATATATATATATATATATATATATATATATATATATATATATATATATATATATATATATATATATATATATATATAATATAAAAGAAAAGACATATATATATGTCTTTTATATATACATACGTCTTTTCTTTTATGTGCAGGATATTATACACCCATTCAGTTGAGATGCCTACAATCTCAACAATCTCACGCACTTTCACTCGGCGGTCTTCCATAACGATAACATGGATTTTGTCAATCATTTCCTTCGTAGTGACCTCAGTCGGGCGTCCGGAGCGCGCTTCATCTTCGATGGACTTACGACCACGTTAAACTCATTTATTCAAAAATAAAGTCTAATGCTGGTGCAGAGTTCCCATCAACTGCATTTAACTCGGCTTTGATCTGCGCGGCAGTCCACTTCTTCAAATAAAAGTGTTTTATCACTGCACGAAACTCGTTTTTCTCCATTTTTATGAAAAATGCGAACACGGTCATTTTAAATCAGGGGTGGAGAACCCCTCGCCCGCGGGCGAAATTTCTCCCGCGAGTCTATTTCAATTCGCCCCTTTGCTGATGTACGCGTATGTCCATCAGCACACTACATACATTATATATAAGAGTTAAAATTTGCCAGTCGCCCGGGGGAAGTTTTTAAATTAGCAATTTTCGTCCTTGATACTAAAAAGGTTCCTCACCCCTGTTTTAAATGTTTGCCAAACGAGAACTACGCGTCGCACGTGGCTAACATTTTGCCAGGTGTCATGGAAAAAGATGATACGTGACGACACTGGTATGAATGAACGAATTGTGTCGCCGTCTATTGGAAATTTACCAAACCTTTCAAACAACCCTCGTATGTTGTTGATCGAATAATAAAAGTTACTCATTAGATGATGCATTTTATTGGCTATACAAAGACTGTCTGCTAACTGTTAGGGGATTTATTTGCCTCTATGCTTAAAAAAGAAAGCTATCTAATATCTGCATTATACCAGTGTAAATTTATCCATGGAAGTGAGACATAAACAATGACTAAAAACAGAAAGATATTTTGCGAGTGGCCAAAACAGCCTTGGAGAGAAGAATGCTCCTATAATAAAAAGGAAAACTTAGAAATAATAAATTAGAGAGGTGACTGTAGTTGAGAATATTATAAAGTACTGTAAATCGTATAAATTGAGATGGGCTGTTCATCTCAATTTGCACGAAGACTAACAGACAAAAGATAGTCAAAATTAAGCACTGAGTGAAGAGAAGAAGAACAAGATGGGGGAGGGGTGATAATCTACAAAGGTTTGACATGAACTGGAAAGTTAAGGGGAAAGTCCTATATTCAACAGTGGATGAAAAGAAGCTATAGAAGAAGAGAAGCATCAATTACATCGAATGCAAAGAACTGTTGCAAGGTGAGAAAAATCAAGACTGCTAATAATACAACTGTGTTTCCCTTCGTTCCATATCCTTCAAAAAGAAATAATCCCCAGGGAAGAAAAGCCATTGGTTATTTAAAAGAATAATATGCAATTACTTGTAAGATTACTCTTACTCCTAGAAATTGGGAATATGACAAATAGAGTTGTCTGATTGTCGAAGTGTTTAAACATTCTTTTATACTCGATGTCTGACATGAATCTGTCAAGAGATGAAATGAAATGAGATGAAACCACGGAATGAAATTCCATAGTTTCACCTCTAATCTAGCTTGAGGATTGTCGTCCTTCCCTTCTGTTTCATTTGCTACCCTCCGTAATCCTAATAAAGTGTAATCAATTTAGTTGTAAGTATATCGCTAACATTTTGCTGTTTCTGTTACGATGTTTATCCAGTTCATATTTACACATAAGCAAAAACTAGAACCGACTTACGTTTTAACACAGAATTCTGACACAGGTCACTTTTTCCAAAAAAAAAAAAAAATGCCAACAGTACTTACGGTGTACAGTGCTGAAAAATCTCATGTTTTGTTATCAATCGTTGACCCTTAAATAATTGACCCACAATCCCATATAGGAACGATTCATACTGACATTCCTTGAATACATCGTATTCTACATCTACAGTAGAGATAAACAGAAAAGTTCACGTGAGTATGGTGCAACTACTTTGTTAGGGAGAAATTGCAACGGGAAGAAATTACAAAAGTTTTAAAAACATAACCAAACTATTCGCCATTACAATCAAACGCATAACCGAGCCATGTTTCATTAAGACTTCCAGGTCTTCCCAAAGATATCGCACAGATTTGCGATTGTCCGTCCAGGACTTTTTCAGTTGTATTTCGCATATGATCACTCTTGTCATATCGTCAGAAGCAAACGATGCCCTTCAAATGCGGCCGAAGATTACAAAGGACACATAACTGTTTCGTTCTATCCATTGAGCGGCAGTGACAGTCCAAATACCGCTTAATATTGTAAGTAGAATGGTAAGATCCAGGCCCTACACAGCATTGTCCATTGTCTGCTGCGTTGTCAAAGATACCTTGTCCAGTGCGCTGTGTGTGTGTGTGTGTGTGTGTGTGTGCAGTGGCGACCCAGAGGGGGGGAAGGGGCCCGGGCGCCCCCCAAAGAAAAGGAAAAAACACTAGAAAAATTTCCAAAAATCTTTTTTTAATTAAAATTCATTTTTTTATTTATGTTGTGTGCTACTTATGAATTAGCGATCACTGCAGATGCTCAGTAGGTCGTATGCGATATGTAGTCCGTATTCGCAAAACATCTACTCAACTCGGCCCCCCCCCCAAAAGGTTAAATCCTGAGCGCTCGGTCCCCTCCAAGATTAAATCCTGAGTGCGCCACTGTGTGTGTGTGGGGGGGGGGCCCAAATAGTACCATTTCAAGCAACCGTTCAAGGCTTCCAGCAAGCAAAGTGGTAGAAAGCTCTAGCAAACACCCACACCAAGTGTGATTCATATCCACAACTTGTTAACTAGAGAGTGGTATAGGGCTATGGTATAGAGTGGTATGGGCCGAACGGATAGCCTATACGATGAATATTGTCTCCTTTACAGCGAATAAGCTGTGGGTGTGAATCCGAGTCTTCAGGTGATAGGAGATGTCATCTGATGTGAGACCAAACCTTGCTTATTGAAGGCTTACAGTGGTTTGAAAACGAACTACGTTTGATCTCCTGATTATTTAACCCTTATTCTACCCCACAACACTAAAATATACGATAGATATGCAATTTTTGGGGTTGGAATTCATATCTAGGCTACCTGCCGCATTTTTGATATACTACTAATTACAGTAATCTTAAACGATAAGGTAGATAGAAACTGATCTATTATATAAAGCTTTTGTAGAGTATTAACAGTAATCCTTAACCCAAAGTATTTAGCAAAACACAATAAACCTTCCAAATTTAAAATTCCGAAAATTTTTGAACGTGCATTTAAAATTAAGTTATACGAGTATAATATCGAGTTCGGCGATGATTTTCATCATCATCTGGTGTTGCATGCTTTATTTAAGATTTATTTATTTTTTAAAAGCTCTTAAGAGTGCAGTGTTTCGTATTTACCCTTAGCCCCATCTATGGTACTACTAGGTGTGATATAGGTCTTCAACCTATATTGTGTTTACATATTACTTCTAAACAAAATGCTATACAGTACTTTATTTTATTATATGATAACATGTGATAATCGACTGTCCGATGATTGTTTTGTAGTTGTTTGATAATATGATTATGTTCTTTTGTCCGGTTTATCTGTCTTCCAGATGAAAAATCCATAGAAAGGTTCTTTTCATCTTAGACTGGATTTGAAGCTTGGATTTTTCATCCAAAGGTCAGTACTGACTGAACGCTATCCGATGGCTATACAAATACTTATCTGCATATTCAATCTATGAGTTACTGAAATCTCATAAAAGCAGAGGATGGAAATAGAGCCATTCCTAAGAGAGTTTTTAAATTAAATTTAACGTTTAATTTTCTGTGAGGATTTGCATTTGAGTATGAATAGCTTGCGTTTAAGTTCTGGAACTTAAGTCTCAAGAACTCCAGACCTGAGCGGTTATTATGATTTAAAGAAAAACTAAAATCGTGATATGATACTGGGTTAAGAATAACCTTCCTGAATTGGTAGAAATACAAAGCTAAGACCTATTTTCCTCTTTATTCTATTTTTAAAGCCCGACTGAAATAATCGGACACTGAATAATTAAATACTTTTTTTATCAAAATGTCCTAAATTCTTGTATTTAATTGATTCGATGAAAATGAATGCGACTCAGTAATGATTAAGTTGCTCCATATGCCCCATCATGGAAATGAAGGGACACCATTACACATCATTGTTTTATGAATATATCCTTATACTTCCTACCACTGACAATGCATATTACATTTAGATCGAAAATTAATTCGAGCTAAAACTATTTCCATAAAAATTTAGAAAGTTGGAAAGAAATTAGAAAACGGATAACTAACATAACATGTTTAATTAAGAAATATGCTTTTTTTTTTTTTTTTACATTTTCTCGAAATATTTTGCCATGCTTTATGGTAACACCGTACTCTTGCAATTTCTTAAATTATTCAATGACTTTTTGTATAAATAATAACTTTCTTCTGTTAAATAAAATTGCTCAAGATATTCATCTTTATTATAATCACTCGTTGAAGGGCAGGTTTCACCACTGTTGTTCTCAGTTTCATAATACTTTTTTTTCGAAAAATATTTTTTAAGAATGGCTCAATACATTCGAGAAGTCTACTCGGAATACTTTTTTAAAGCGTCGAGTTGCAATGTCCGGGAAGATTTTCACTCCATTTTCCTGCTTCTCATTATGGATTAAATGCATTTGTAATTTTTACAGAAGACTTGTTTTACATCCTAATTACTAAAGCGTAGAAGAATTTCTTAAAAACTTCCGTTCGGTAGAGAAATTACCGTTGATAACTTTTTGTGTGTGTGTTTTTCTTCCTTAATGTTTGGTGAAATTTTCTTGTAACTTATTTGCGAAAATTTGATATAAAAAGATTTAGGTTATATCGTGTTTATCCTTGCAAGTCATTGGAATATGAAAATTTATTCCTATATCTCGTGCTTTTCTTTATACACGAACTGCATATTTATGTTTTGCATGCATCGCCACTAGACCAGACTGAATTTCCGTTCTTTAAAAGCTTCCTTGTTTCTGCTCTATTTGTTCTACTTTATGGTTGTAAAAATGTTGACGTACGTTCATTCGTAGATATAAGCAGTCTTATTCTTATTAATCTTTTTAGTTGTCCCGGATTTCAAAAACATGTATAATTTTGTCACTAAAACGTGGTTATTTGTATTTTATTTTTATTATCCATGCGAGGTTTTCAGCCTCAGGCTCTACTATAAAGAAGTACTTATATCGTATTTTTACCCTTACCCTTACTTCAATTATCCTTATGATAATTGTATATAGTAGTGGTTATTATTTGAGAAACTAAGTATATAACGGTTTTCAGTTACTCTGTTTACACTCCTGCATGAAACAACAGCACTACTTATTACAATTAATGATCATTGTAAGAAATAACTAGGGACATAAGTTAATATAAGATAATGAGTGTCTTTTCGTAAGCATAATTTTTGAATGTACTAAAGATCTCAAACCTTTCTGTTACTGTCCACAGGGATAATATTGGAGACTGAAGATTTGGCTAACCCATGATAAGGATACCCTATAAACGGTCCTATATACCATATAAATTATATATAAGAAACAATTATTAAATGGAATTAAGAGTCTATATGACAACACAACACAACAGCAATCATAAATATTAATGAATACCGTAGCAGAAGAAAGAGAAACTAATTAGGGAATCCGACAAGATGGGAATTTGTAGTAAATCCAGGAATAAACATCAATCAACATACAACAGTAAACACAGTACTTTTTTTCGGATGATCAAATAATCACACAAAAATCAGAAGAGGACTTTTAGTGATCCGTTTACCACTTACAGCAACTAACTAGTGAATACAATTTACGAAACTAAGGAAAATTAAAACTATGGGCATTCTGAGGTAAATATTCCATAAGAACTAAAATAATAATTGAAAACCATAGAACAAGTAAAGCATATTCAATATTTGTGATATAACATTTGATACAGATAATGATTGGTATAATAAACTCAACAATCTGTGGTATTATAAGACGAACAATAAACGACAAAAAGAAAGGAAAGAGAATTATATAAATAAAGTCATAGCAAGACAAACAATATTATATGCTTCTGAAAAAAGTTGCATATAGAGGAAAAAACAACTGAAGTGAAATTTCTTAGAGCAGTTAAATTATGTACAAGGATGGATAGAATGCGAAAGGATATAATAAGGAAGAAATTACAAATACAGGCAATAAATGATAAAATCAAAGAACACCAAAAGAATTAGAGAGAATGTGCAACGAATGGAAGAAAAAAGGCTGCCAAAGGAAGTAATAAAATATACGCCTAAAGAGATATAAGAAGATCTAGGAATAGAATGAAAGTATAGTTCTTTCGATGCCGAAACGGGCTTTTAGCCTATGTCTTGAAAAAAGAAGATGATGATAAAGATAGTTCATATAATCGGAATACTGTCAAAAAGGGGAAAATGAAGGTTATTCTCATGCTCACGATCAAGATAAAAATACATACGCTACACATCAATGAAGAAACTTCCTCTTAAAATGCGGCATCTCATTTTGCAATAAAATAAAGTATGTTTCCTTACTGAGACTATCTTGTGAACGTATGATTCAATTAATTGGTTTCCAACTAAACCGATGTTAAAAATCCCTTTCAAAGATTGTCATAAAGATTTTCATGCCCATAAATGCTCATTCCAACTATTATTTATTGCATCGTGAGTAAACGTCACTTCATCGATGAATAAAACTTAGGATCTGCAAGTACCCAACGAAAAAAGTTTATTTAGGGATTATAATCGTTTGTTCGATGAATGTATTGTTAGGAACTCGATGATATTTCTCAAAGGCAGCTGTCGCTTTGCTGATACAAAAATCGCAAATGAAACAGATTTCAGCGTACTCCTCGTTTGTTTGACTTAGTTGACATTTTTTTCTAGTAAAAACACGTTTTAGGAAGATTTTTCAGGAAGCTCCAAGAAAGCATAAGCGAACCAGTCCATGTTACGTGTACAATCAGGCAGTGATGCAATTACTAGCGAACGAATCGCGAAATGACTATGTCCTCACCCGTCAGGAACTGAACTGATATTGATATAGTTTTTTTTGGTTCCATTCACTTAAAAAAAAGCAACTCACGAAGTTAGGCTTCAGACTCAGCATATATATGAAAGCTCCATGAGCTCACGATCCGGTTTGTTGGTGGGGACAAAGCATCCCCCCCCCGCTCACCCGGAATGACCTTTCCATTTATTTGAGCTAATGCAGACGGACGAAAGAAATTAAACAGAAGTCACTTTATATGCTAGAATATTTATCCTAATGCACAATCAGTTTCAAATGCCTAAGAAATTTTCGCGACACCTCTCAAACAGCGCTTGCAACTTTCCCTGTAACTGAACACTGAATTTTGGTTCATTGTTTGAATATCCCCTATTCCCCCTGCTTGCAGTAAAAGAAAGACTCATTTCCGTTTCTTATTCGTTCAGTTGAACCTCCTCTCCTTTTCCATAATTAAAACCTTGTATCACAAGAAAATGAGTTGATTCATGTCATAAACATAACAAGCAGTTTTTTCCCAACCTCGACCACCCCCCTCCATCAGGGTTTAATGCGAATATCATCTTGAAGGAGATGGCATGAACTGATGATTCGAAGGAATTTTTTTTCTCCCCTAGAATATGCTAAATTTGAAGCTATACATGTATATTAGAGATGTTCCTTCACCAACCTCATTCTTTTTATAACTTCCATTTTACCTCCAATCATATAACTTCTGCACCTTCTTTATTGGTATATTTTGATGGACTCTGTCTACTGCTGGCCATCTTTTAACTTTTAATTTTTACTTTATAAATTTCAGTATTTTATTTTTTATTATAATTATTACATATGCATTATTATTAAATGCATTAAAGTGTTTAATTCACTTAGAATAATACAAAAATAAATATCATAGTTGTAGGGCTACCGTCAATCTCACTTCAAAAATTTCACTGAATTGCGTTGAATAAGAACCGTCAGCAAAATTCCCTAAATGCTTGATTTGTGCAAAATTTTCGTTTTTATTTTCATAGAAAAAAATTTCCTCTGTTATTCATCATATTTTTATCATTATTTATCCCCCCCCCTCCCCATTTAGAATCGAATCGGCATCTGAAGCTTGTTAAATACAAGCATAGTAAGCCGACGATCCCCTGTATTAGGGAAAATACAAGTTTACGAAGAAACCTCGGTTAAGCTGAAAAAAAAAATCACTTTCAACTGAATCAATATTTAAAATTATCTGTCTGTCAATCAATCTATAACTTTCTATATATCGCCCGTTATCCTCTAGTCTGGTTGGTCGAGTGGATTGCGTATCTGCTCTCCAATTAGTAGGCTGCAGAATCGAATCCTCTCTGATGCGAAGTCCATCACACTGCTTACGGGAGGCTTGAAGTGGCTTAGAAAAGCCATATTTGGTCTCTAGAGCAGAGGAACATGAACTATTTAACTCTTATCTCACCCGGGGAACCAAGATACTATAGGTTTACAACCTTCATGGGTGGGATTCGCATAAAAAAATAAAAACGTCATACAGTACTTACTGTATATTTAATTCACGTAATAACACAATGTGCATTTCGATATATCTTTAATTTATGCTCAGAGTATTAGCAAATTTACAGTGAATCTTCGTCAGTATTTCCTGACAATTGCTCTCTCTCTCTCTCTCTCTCTCTCTCTCTCTCTCTCACACACACACACACACACACACACATCCCCTGTCTATTTCTCTCTTGCGCCTTGTATGTTATGAGGACATTTTCATTAATTACTGATCCAATGTCCTGGGTTTATCTTCTTTTTTTGTGTCACACCTTAGAAGCTTATATTGTTTGAAAGAAAAACCTTCTAGTTTCTGCAAATGAGGACACTTAAAAATAATGTCCAACGTTCCTTCAAACTAGAAATGCAGGACAGAATATTAAATGCAGTATTTCTCTTAATATGAACAGCATGAAGTAGTGATGATATAATTATACTCAAGTGTGAAAAGAAAGGCGAAAAAAGGTGAAGGCTTTAGTTTGATGGATGACAAGAAGAGAACTCAGGAGTTCAAGATGTTTCTGACACTGATTTATAATTGCATCCCCGTGGAATAAAAAAAAAAAAACAAAGAGGCCCAACAGGATAATTATCAAATAAAGAATTCTGCTTTCGGGTACAGGTGAAAAGCTTCTGCCTTAGCTTCAGCTTGAATTGAATGCACCAGTAGTGCTAACCCAATCCGAACTAGACAAGTGGGTAGGGAGGTACAGGATCACAGAAAATATGGTAGAATTATTCTTCCCGAATTCTATAGTTCGATATTTCAATATTGCAAAAGTTTTTCGTTTCAGTAGTGTCGCAGTAGACGACGATGTGAGCATATTTATGAAGCAAATATGTGAGGCAAAATGCCTCACATATTTGCTTCATAAATTTATTATTTTTTCTGAATCATAATATCAGAAATAATAATAGGCATGTCTATTAACCAGTAGAAAGAACGAAAAAACATTTGGCATAAAATAGAACATAGATAAGACGACAAAAAAAGGAACACGAAATTATAAATATTAAATGTAAGCTTATATATATATAATTATACAGGCATACTTATCTTCTAAATATAAAAGTGTGTGTGTGAAGTACATAAATCTACAAGTAAAAAAAAAAATTTATGTATAAACTGCAAGCCGGTTGAGCAGTCACATGAGGTATCTTTTCCAATCCAGCAGGATTTGTGATTTGCATATTTCATGGCCGATGCCGATAGCAACTGTCCTTGCAAGAATATATATATATATATATATATATATATTTGGGGGGGGGGGATTTGTTGTGGCAAGTAGAGCAAAATGTAGTTCGCGACAATGAACGTTGAGTACGCTATGGAAAAATAAAACACAAAAAAAGCCAATGTTTTAAATATTAGTAAGAAAAGAAAAGAAATTTAAGTACGATTAAAAATGACGCTTTAGATGTTTAGAGGACAAAATCTTCGAAGTAAGAAAGTAAAAGTTCATTCATATTTTCGACACAGACTTTAATCAAGCTACCACAGGTAGCATTTCTATCATATTAAGTTTAATGATGACTATAATGTGAATAGTAGCGGTCCACTGTAGTGCAGAACCTTTAGAGGTTTTCATCAGCCTGAATTATATAACTAGTTATCGATTGATCCATTCTGTGCATATCGAAATATTAAAGCTCCTACTTTGTAAAATGATTGAGACTGTGTGAGACTGCTCATAGAAGCTATGATCAATCCATTGAAATTAACTTAAGCTGTACAGCTTAAGAATATAAGGACGCTCTAGCGTTCATCTCTCCTATAAGGTTCGGCTAGGGCGACTCGTAGTATGGCGGCGAGTATATTCCCGTAAGCTCTCTGGTCAGTTTTCGCACGAAACGTTTATAGTTTCTGTATTCGGCTCTAAAATAATGCTGGATTTAACATCCACTTAATTTTTGTAATTTATAAAGAAAATTTTCTAAGCATCTCATTTGATGCTCAGAAAATGCCGAACACATCTTATAGGGGGAGTATGATAGTGAGTTCTCATATGGAAAACAAAGTGGCCTGAGAAGCCTTGTATAATTTTCACTTCCGAAAAAGCTTGCAAATTCTGGAGCATATTTATATATGTTCGGTCACCTCAATCATTTGCCTGAACTTTGTGATCACCTTAAAACGAAATCTTCCATTGCTTGTTTTGGATCAATGAAAAGTTCTACACTAAAATTATTACTTCCAGTGATGGTATTGGAAGCAATGACAGTGGTTCTTCACTTACAGACTGTTATTTTAGTCTCTGTATTTGTTGATGATAAGGTGTTTTGATGGACAATTTTTTTTTCCCGAAGGCTTTCGCCCTATTGATAAACTACTTCACTGATTAAATAGTTCAACGAGTCATTACGATTCGTTATGAATTTAACTTAAAGAATTTATGAAATTTTATTACCCGATGTGAGATTAACGGCCTGGTTAGAGGCATGAAATAGCTTGAAAATATTCCGCACTAGTATCCAGAGCAGAGCTTCCAGATTACCCAATCCTTAGCCCACCCAGAATACGAGGTACTATAGGTTTACAATCTTCCATGAGTGGAATTCACTTAAAAAAAACAAAAAAAAAAACTCGAATTGTGATCATGGTTGTATACGGTACATTAGTATTAGTAACGTAGTAGCGATAAGGATTAGATAATCCGAAAAACTTTACTCTAGAGATCCAACATGGAACTTTTTCAAGCTACTTCAGATCTCCAGTAAGTAGGGCAGTGGTGTTATTAACCTGTGGGTGGAATTCATCTGCCATCTAATGGATATTCACAAATATCCATTACTGCACAGGAATTCGAATTCAGTCTGTTGGTTGAAGAGCAGATACGATATCCACTTGAGCAACCAGGCTGGCATTGAGAATTATCAAGTAATAGGGACAAATCTGTTTTCTTCATAATTGCTAGGATTTATTTTTAGCTCGCAAATGAATAAAAAACTGACCAACTTTTTCAAGAGAGCAACTTTAAAACAATTAATAGAAGTTAATTTATATTAATTTAAATTTGAGGTTTTTCTAATTATGAAAAATTGAGAAGGAAGTACTGGATCATGGTTCTTTTACGTTCAATGCCAGCCGATAGGTATCACTTAGGTCAATCGTAATGTCACTATTCATACATACGCCGTCATAACAGTTGGATTTACTATACCTTATTGTAATTTCCTTGCCTTTAGTGACAGCTAAGAGGAAGGCAAAGCAGAAGTGGGATGAGTCAAGAGTGGAAGAGGACAGAGAGGTGTACAGAGAGAGAAAGCGAGAAGCCAAGAGAGTTCTGGCACAGGCGAAGGCCATGGCATATCAAGATCTGTATGATCAATTAGAAACAAAGGAAGGACAGAGAAAAATTTACCAACTAGCGAAATGTAGAAATAAAGCAGCAAAGGACATCTTACATGTGAGGCAGATCAAAGACGCTGAAGGAAGAGTATTATGGAGGGATGTGGACATAAGAAACAGATGGAAAATATACTTTGAGGGACTTTTGAATGAGGAAAATGCAAGGACTCACAGAGAAGATGGGAAGCCTTCTGAGGGGATGGTGCAGAACATCAGTAGGGTGGAAGTGACGGAGGCCATGAAGAGGATGAGGAATGGAAAATCAGCGGGCCCCGACAGAATTCCAGTGGAGGCATGGAAGGCACTGGGGGAAGAGGGAATTGACCTGCTGTGGGACCTGTTCATGAAAGTTTGCCAACAGGAAAATATACCCGAGGAATGGAGGGAGAGTACTCTTGTCCCCATCTACAAGGGTAAAGGGGATGCACAAGACTGTAAAAATTACAGAGGAATAAAGTTGATGTCCCACACAATGAAAATCCTAGAAAGGGTTCTTGATGGTAGATTGAGGAAGGAGGTAGAGATTGCAAAGGAACAATTTGGCTTCATGCCTGGTAGATCAACAACAGATGCTATCTTTGGGTTACGGCAGATGATGGAAAAGTATCGAGAGAAACAAAGGGAGCTACATCTGGCATTTATTGATCTGGAGAAAGCATACGATAGAGTGCCAAGGCAAGAGGTCTGGAGGTGTCTAAGGGAGAAGAAGGTGCCGGAGAAATATGTCAGGTTGTTGCGGGAAATGTACAGAAATGTGAAGACAAGTGTTCGGACCTGTCTGGGACAGACAGAAAGTTTTCAAGTAACATTTGGCTTGCATCAAGGGTCAGCATTAAGTCCGTTTCTGTTTAATATTGTGATGGAGGTGGTAACAGAGGAGGTGAGAGAAGATGCGCCTTGTACAATGTTGTATGCAGATGACATCTTGCTGTGTGCAGATTCAAGAGAAGAAGCGGGAACTAAACTGGAAAGATGGAGAAAAGTACTGGAAGAGAGAGGTATGAGACTGAGCAGAAGTAAGACAGAGTACATGTGTTGCACAGTGGGCGGCGGACAGGAGACAGATCTGGAGCTGGGAGGAAATGTCATCAGGAAGGTGAGAGACTTTAGATACTTAGGTTCAACAGTGGAAGAAGATGGAGGAGCTGAGAAGGAAGTGGGATGCAGGATTCAAGCGGGTTGGAGGAACTGGAGGGAGATGGCTGGAGTATTATGCGATAAGAGGGTACCGATCAATCTGAAAGGCAAAATCTATAGGACAGTAGTGAGGCCAGCTATGCCATATGCTATAGAAACTGTGGCCCTGAGGAAAAATAACATTAGGAGGATGGAAGTAGCAGAGATGAGAATGCTTAGGTGGATGTGCGGTGTGACCAGAAAGGATCGTCTGAGAAATGACTATGTCAGGGGAACAGTGAAAGTTACGAACTTAGGAGTGAAAATATAGGAGGCAAGGTTGAGATGGATTGGTCATGTGATGAGGAGAGAGGACGAATATGTGGGAAGAAGGGTCATGCAGATGGATGTGCAAGGAAGGCGGAAGCGTGCGCGGCCAAAGAAGAGATGGAGGGAGCTGGTAGAAGAGGACTTGAGGATGAAGAACTTGGATGTGGTGACAGCCCAAGACAGGAAGGTGTGGAGGAGACTCATTATAAACAGTGACCCCACTTAAGTGGGAGAAGCTGCAGAAGAAGAAGAAGGAGAAGAAGATTGTAATTTCCTTGCCTTTCATCAGCTGTGCCTCGGATGGCTAATGCACATTTGACACTGCTAGTCTCTAGCATATTATGTATTCCCCCTTCCACCCCACCCTGCACACGTACACCCCCGCCCCCACCCACCTACCCACTCACTCATCCCCCCACAGAATTATTTTTGTACAAAATATATATCCGTATCCTTTAAGGTGACTGGATTCTCAGTCCTTACTTCCGCGGTTTAGCAGTTATTTCAGTGGTGACATATTCTGTTTTACTGTTTCATGTTTATAGATTAACGTCCAAAGAAAAGCTAACGCTAATTTTTCCTGCCACATAGGATAAAAAAATGTACCTCTTTGACAATCTATTTCTTAAGAATCCCGAACACTAGATTACGTCCCTAACGAGTCACTCTGGAAAAATTCGCAAATTAATAAAATAGAATTACTTGTTTTGACGGTAAACTTCCTATTTAAACATCGACTCGTTTAATGATGTCAACTTCTACAGAAAATAGATTGTTGCATTGATGTCAAATAAATGCTCATAAAAAAAAAAATTTTTCCCACTTTTTTTCCCCTCTCTCATTTGATGCACGCTCCAGAACTGATATGCTCAGTCCAAATGCTACGATACCATATATGCAAAGAACTCCATTAATATGACCTCGTTCCACATGGCTAGAACAAGCACAAGACAGACGAGAGAGAGAGAGAGAGAGAGAGAGAGAGGATGTAAAGAAATTTGCAGTTTCAACTTTCAGTAAGTGCACTTGGGTTGGAAAACATTAATAAGTTTCTTTCCGTCATTGAAACATATTTAAACATCGACTCCTTTTGCCTTTTTTTTATTTTATTCAGCCTATTAATCTAAATTTCAACTTAGTAGAAAGAGGGGGGGGGGGACTACGAATCGTTCGCAATTGTTTCCGATGATTTATGGTGTAAAAGATCGGGAAGGCATCCAGAAGAGAACGCTATTTATGAACTAAAGATCGCTGGAATATGTATAATAATCAGTAAAAGGCTCTATAATCTTCAATTAAAAAAAAAGTGCGCGCGCGTGCGTGCGTGTGCGTGCGTGCGTGTGTGTGTGTGTGTGTGTGTGTGAGAGAGAGAGAGAGAGAGAGAGAGAGAGAGAGTCAAAATAAATAAAACTATCATCAATATACAGACGAATACCGACTATATTCGAACTAACAGCATTTTAATTTATAACTAACTAGGTTAGCGCAGGATTTTCAGAAGATTTGTCCATCTTTGTGATGTCCTAGGAACTAAGGAAAACCATAAAAGGAAAACCAGCTGAGGTTTCATATATCCGTCAGCCATTTCCTTTAACCGTTCGGGATTAATTAACCAAGTAGCACACCAAATACCGTCTGATGTCACCTCCAGGAAACTGATGTACTTCTCTTAGGATCTTGGGTTCCTTAGGAAAGTGCATCACATGAGACATCTATTCTGTTGTAAAACTGGCTTCCAAGAAATACATCGCAAATTATCTTCTTGCTTAATAATGCAACAAGGTAATCTGAAACGAAGCGGGATATCACAAATTCTACTACATTATCAAGTTACTACATAGGAACAACAAGGAAGTATTTGTTACCTGTAATAAATAAGACTGTTTATTGGGTGTATTTCGCAACATGCCTAAGCGCCTACAAGTCATTTAATCTGTCTGTCTCTTCGTATATACGCAAGTTATTCCGGAACTCAGGGTGGACGAAATTTACTCATTGCTATACTTACAAAAATATCTAAAGCCATTCCTATTTTTGTTTTAATCATATAATTTGTAGAGTCACAAAGAAGCAAAACGCATCAAAGTAATAAATGTAATTACGACTCTTTACCTCGAAAGATTTTAATAAAATTTAAGATTTTGGTTACACGACAAGTGGTTTTATGAGAATGATAAGAAGCAGTGATAGAGCAGTAGAAATTGACATCGAATACTGCTTTAACAAATTCGGCATGAAAATTAGCAATAAAAAAACAAAAACTACGAAAATAGGAAGATATAAGCAAAACATTTACTTCATTCTCAATGGAGAGATTATAGAACAAATAAGACATAATTTGGGAACAGTTTTTAATGAATGGCAAAAGAAATGTGGAAATAGACAACAGAATAAGCAAAAATGCGGAAAGGAACAATGAAAATTTATATGGAATAAGAGAGAAATTAGCCAAAACATCTAGCAGCATATAGGCCAATTCAATAGTTCTGAAAAATATTAGGGGGTTGAATAAATGCCATTAATGACATAACGAGAAATGGATAAATTAGGAGGGTATATATATGAACTAATTTAAGGTGATAGCTGAACTAATTATAATTAAAATATACCAAACTACAAGATGGTCCATAATCAGTGGGTCAATAGACATCCTTGTCGATTTAAATGCTATTAATGCACAGCTTTGTTTTATTTCACGCAAGAAAGATCATAGTTCACTTCCTGTCACCTTTGATAATAATTGAATACTCGGTGTTAGATCACATGTCTCTTTTTGAGATGGTTTACACTGCTAGACTTTGGCATCACAAGCACGACATTGCATCCATGGCCTTCTCAGCCTCAATAAAAAAAAAGTTCCTTCTTTCTCCTTAATTACTGGATTCACAACAACGGTTTTGCTTTATCATTTGCTTTATTCATATTTCAATGCTATTGAAATATGAATAAACATAACGGAGACGAAATATTAGTATTGCTCCCGAAATTGCGTTCTTTTTTTATTGTGTTTCTGTATATTAATTTTATTTATTTATTTTTTTTTAAATCCATTTTTGCAAAATATAGGAAAATTGCAATAAGCGCCCTCTTTGTTGTCTGAATGAAGATTTCTTTTTCTTACAAAAACATCGCAATGAGCATAAATATTTAATTATTAGTCTGAAAAAAGAAAGAAAAAAGAAAAATTATTATGCAGATATTCTTGAAACACCTGAGCAACGATGAAAAAAAAAAATGCTTCATTTGAAATTATGCAAAACACGTTCGTAAGATCGAAACAGCATGCGTATAATCGGGCTCTTTTTAGTATTATACGCTGTCACTCCAGTGCATGAAGAATGACGAACTTCGGCGTGCATTTCAGAGTTGGCACGTGGTAATTTCTCAAAATTGATATGCCAACAAAATTAACTAGGATTTAGTAAAATGTTTCATAATTTTGTAATAATTTTCATAGTTGTAATTTACGTCTATGGTATATTATTTATTCTTCAATGTTTCACTTCGTAAACCTAAAAATAAATCTTATTACAAGGTAAGATAAAATTTAAGGCTGCGTTCCGATTCTCTCTTTTCGGTCCTGCTTGGTCAGAACAACTCCTTTTACTGGTAAGACAATTGACCTTCACAGGTTTAATTGTAGCCAAAGGTTGTTACACCAGTTGTCTCTAGTTGCCCCAACTGATGATATGTATTCGGTGAAGCAGAAAATTGATCTGAATAATCTCATAACAACTCGTAAAATTAAGTTTCTATTACACATCTTTAGTTCATTTTACTCGTACATTGTAAATTATGGCAAAAGTAGAAAGAAGAATGAATTTTTAAAGCAGGATTTTTTATTTTTATTATTTTTTATTTTTTGAAAAAACTGGGAAAGGACGTGTGGATATGCATACTAAACAATAAACAAAGTTAAAAACTCAGTTTGGGTTTATAGTCTGTATCGGGCTCATGATAACTAAACCTAGGTACAAGAGCTCTTAGCACAGAATATTTTCTGTGTAGTACTTTATTTTTAGTCAATCCACCGAAAAAGCCGTAGTATCCGGTTACCAACCTTTAACACAAACATCATTTTTACAGAGTTCAAAGGCTTTAAATAAGATGAAGTATTTTAGATATTATTTTACATATTTTATATAGATAGATCGTAGCAATTATGTATATTATTTCTGGGAAAACTCCCAGATTAGCAATTATATTTTAGACGATTAAGAGATAGGTTTTGCCAACTTCAAATAACGTTAAAGACTCATAGAGATACTTGTTGTAAAGATATCGCATAGCTCTCTCTCTCTCTCTCTCTCTCTCTCTCTCTCTCTCTCTCTCTCTCTCTCTCTCTCTCTAAGGTAGATGAACTTGATAAATGAAGAGTCAAAACATCTATAGAAGCGTCCTGTTGTAAACTTCTCAAGGTTAAGAACTCCGAAGCCACTGACTTTCAGAGGATGAAGATCGTCGAACTGTTAACTTTAGCTAGCTCCTTGTTAAGAGTAGGATACTTGTCAACCAATGAAGTTACTTAAAAACGGTTCTCTTGTAGTAGCTAACATTCACGCGTTTATTAAGCGTATCTTTACGGTCTTGGAACTCAAGATTTTCCGCCATAAAATAACACTGAACATCAATAATTTTTAGCCTTCCCTGTAGCTGGTGAGATGGTTTGAAAGCATCACGCGTTTGCACACCACATTAATGGGATACTTAAAAATATTTATTGCAGTTAAAGTCTGATCTCTTAATTGTAACTCATTGTATAGAACTTGGTGTATGATTTACGTGATAAGAGTTAAAATTTTCCTGAAGGGTGTAAAGGTAACGCGAATTCTTATTTGGACATAATGATGGTAGTATTCATTCACATAAGGCAACACTGTCGTAAGAATTTTAATTATCATCCCCGTAACCATACCTAAAAGGATGTGAGATCCTCGAAGGCTGTATGGAAAACCTGTATATACTTCAAATAACAGTTCGCTTCATATCTTGTCTGAAGTTTCAGTTCAAAACTAGCAGTGACAAAACGTAGATAATAAACAAGATTCATTTTGAATCGATGTGAATTTTTTAAAATCACACGTTTTAATTAAAAGATTTCAACAAACTTTTTGTTTCATATGTATGCATAAATGTAATCCAATAGACTATCATTCATTTCATTGTATATCGAATTCCAAATATATTTTAATCCACTACTGGTAAAATTTAAAATTATTTTAACCACCCAGACTTTAGATTACTCTGTTTGCTTCATATATAGTGATCTTGCACTTAACCGATATTGTGACTCTTCCAACACTTACAGAATACTGTAGTTTGGAATTATGATATTGATACGAAACTCATAGATCCGTCTGAATTGTCCTGAATCTCAATGAACATTTGATATTCATTTTTCCGACAGTACTAGAAGTTTTAGTCTAAATTCATAAAATAAAAATCTTCCGCACCTCTCAATACTCTTCTATTCTTTGGTGTCTTTCTTTTCTTCTTTCTTCTTGTTCCCGCCATCGTGTTTCCATCTTTTAATAATGTCACCCACAGATAATCTACACGCTCTGGGATGTGCTGAAATTGCATATACCGATTGGTGAATAATACGACAGCCTTTTAACATCTCGCCAGAAGTCAACTCGAAAGTAGGCCCCATTTCCAGTATATTGTACATAGCTACAGCCATTAGTCTGGGTCCTTGCTCCTTGAATCCTGTTGCGCCGTGTGGTTTGTCAGCGGCATTCAATTGAGAAAGAGAGAGAGTGAGAGAGAGAGAGAGAGAGAGGGAGAGATGTGTCTCAATATAATTTCACACCATAGACTTATTCATTAAATTATTCTTTCAGTTATTACAATTGCGAAAAATTATCAAGCATAACTCGCGTTGTCAACACAAACATTCAATTTTAATTTATACTGAAAATGTAAAATATAAATGTAGACTATAGATAAGAATTAAATATTTGGAGATGCCAAAAATTCTACAGGTCAGAAAGGGCAAAACTGCGCACGAAGGCTTAAAGAACTGCGCCGTCCTGTCAAGTGTTATCTCAATCCAAGAGGTTGGCTATTAAGAATCTCTACTACGAATCCATAACCCGAAGAAGAAAGACACTGTAATCTCTTCCATAGTATCCTATGTCTGTAGATCAGTGTGCTCACAGGACAGGGATGTCTGTTTTGAGGGACGAAAAACTTGAGTTTCCGGGAGGGAAAAAAAAAATTCCCCACCTGCGCATGAGATCGGCTAGTTAATCATTTGATTGAAAATACCTAATAAAAGTTCGTTTTCATAGACAGAATCGGAACTCGGGTTTTACCAACTAAGCTACGGATACTCCCCCACCCCTTAAAGAACTAAGAACTGTTTACTCTAGATTGTGCATAGATTATGGACTTCAAAGAAATGCGAAACTTACTAACATTGGATTTAAACATTTATCGATAATGATTATCGCAAAATTAATACGAAGAACTGCTATAAAAAAATAGATAAAGCGGAGAAAAATTTAGTTTGTGTTTGATGAAAAGCTCGGAAGAAACTGAATAAATTAATTTAACCGCTATCTTTTGATCTCTGACAATCCGTTATTGTTTCAGATGCTGATAAACCAATCTATAATTGTGAAATATTTATTACAAGAAAGGATACAGATTATTTTTTTAAATATATTTTATCTATTTATTTTCATTTTTTATTTTTATTTCTTTATTTATTTCTAATCCCCCCTTAACAAATAAGATAGAATTGAGTTTTTCGAGTGCTAAAATTAATAAGGTTAGTTAACTGCTAAAGAAAAAGTCTGGAAAACAACATTTAAAATACTAGCAAAAAATGTATAGGAAATTTTAATTGTGGCGGAAGAAAATATTTTTTAATTCGTAGAAAACATGAGAAGCTATTGCTGCCAAGGCTGCTGAAGGCACCAAAATGTCAATGTATTATGTATGGAATTATTAGAGTATGTCTATGGTGAAATGGAGTTGATCTAACTTGCTCCCAACTCTCATCACAAATAGTTTTGAAATAATATGAAATTAGGTTTTAATTTTTTTTTTTCTGTTATGTAGTTATTTGAAGAAAATGAGTTCCAACCGAAGCGTAAACGTTTTTGAATTAATTTAAGAAAAAAAATGACTTGAAGGGTTAATAAGAGATCAGACTTACGTCTAAATTTGTAGCCGTTTCCTCGCTCTCTGTGATATAAATATCCACTTAGCGCCACTCGTAATATTCACTGACATGAACAGTGTTTATATCAGTCGACGAAGCAGAATAGCCAAGCAGTTCACAGGGAAGCAATCTCAACATGGCATCTAAATGGTTGCAGGAAATCAGGCGTCTCATGGACTGCTACGAAGATAAAAATATAAAGAAAAAGAACAGAGTTTTTATTTTATTTATTTATTTTTCATAACATCAGAGAAACTCGATATGGTATGCAAAAAACGTTTTTGGACATCAAACGATTTATTTATTGCTTATTTGTAACGAAGCAAAACAATAATTCATATTATACATTTGATCTTCTGTGTTTTTTGATGTTTATTAAAATAATCAGTAGGTTTCTTTCGGTGTCCCGAGTTATTACAAAAGTACGAAGAGGGTGAAAACTAATTTGAACAATGGGAATGAGACTATTGCCAATAGCAATGCGTCAAGTGCTCATTAGATGAGGTATGTTCTCATTTCGATGAAGAAGCTAAAAATGATTTCACTACGCATCCAAGCATCGTCTATTGTTATTGGATTCATTGTTAATGAATGTGGGATGACAAGCCAAGCGCATCATAAGCGGTTGCTAGGTCAGTGATCAGTGAATTGACTGGTCACCAATCTAGAGCAGCTTCGCATATTTTTTTTTTTTGAAAGGTCACTTTACGACGTCCCACTTAATATATGATATATTCTCTAGTAATGGGATCAAAGAACACTGAAACTGGATAATTTCGCAAGACAATTGGAGTTGAGGCTATTTGCAGGATGTTTCATTTGTCTACAATCAAAGTACTTACGACAGAATAAGGAAGAAAAACATAAACCGAAAAACTTGCTGGAGTTAGTTCATAAGTTCTTCCGAAAGTTCAGAGGCAAGGAAAAAGGACATGGGTAATAATCACATAGAATAGGATGATCTGTTTACGTTGCACATTTTACTCTCTCTGTGAACTACTCTAACTGAGAAGGATGAGCTAACCTGTAATTACTATAAAATTGCATGACATTAATTTATTGGCTTCATGCTGTGCATTACTTATTGGAGCGTTCAGGAAGAGTGGTGAGCAGGGATTCAAGATCCGAAGGTGGTCTAAAAAAATTAAATTGGAATGAAATGAATGCTACCTTCATTAGAGAAAGTATTAACTCATATCCCCCCAAGTAGTAACAAGATAGTTGGGAATCTTCTTGGCATTTTTAATACATTGGTACACGTGGGCAGGTAGGTGTTTTTTTTTTTTTTTTGTAGAGGTCACGCTATCTGCGGTCAAAGGAGTTTGCACACAGAAAGTGAAATTTTTCCAAGCCATTGAACCGACTATTCTGGGAACTGTATTATATAAGATTGTTTACTGCTTAGCAAGGAAAGATACGTAAAAGATGAGGAGAGTAACTGGGGAGATGGGAGGGGAGGGCTGAGGGAAAGGAAATAGGAAAGTTAGTGAATGGATAAGAATATCGAAACCTCTCTCTTTCCCCCTCATGGAAAAGAGGGGGGGAAAGGGAAGGGTTTCAATATTTTCTCTTCAGTAAATTAGCCCACGACACTTTCAGTCAACCTCAGGTAGAATCGATCCAAATTGGTTCGGCAGAGCGAATGATGGTGTCATAAAATGGCAGCGATATATTATGCTGATAGAAATAGCAGAGCGGGCCGAAATTTGCGAAGATTAACGCTCTACTCATCTACGAAAAGGTCTTTTGCCCGTTCGCGAAGAGGCCATTGTTCCCAGGTTTGATAACCACTACGTTAAAAATCGAGGTATTATCGCCGTGCTTCGCCAGCTGGAAGGTAGTTCCACTTGTCCGTAACGGCTGGTTCGTTCGGAACATGATGGGCCCATTTTCACTGAGGGAGTCAGGAAATGACTAGGAATATCTCGTGCTCTAACCTTGGACTTTCCGGGACATCGAACGCGTTTGTTGACTTCCTGGTTAGAGGCACGAAAGGCATGTGCGCTTTCGCCTGCAGGTCACGCGGCAGAGCGTCCACATCGACAACAGCGGCTGTGGTTAATTGTCCATTTCGGCCGCAGCTGCACCAAGTGAAAGGGTTCACTTGCTACGTCCGTCAAGTTCACGGAAATATTAAGTGTGGCACGAGTGCATCGGTGAAATGAGCAGTTCGCTCAGTCGAAAGCAAAAGACCCGAAGCAACGGTGGATATGAATAAATAAATAAATAAACAAACCATAGCCATTGGCACCTGTCATTTTAACTTTCACTAAAATTAAAAGCAAAACAAGTTAAAAGTTGACTGAGTGAATATGACACAAACATTGTTACTGAGATTTCAGTATCATAAACGCAGAGTGGTAAATAATTATATGCTTACAGTTATAGCTGACATAAAACGATGGGATGTTATATGGATTATTATTATTATTATTATTATTATTATTATTATTATTATTATTATTATTATTATTATTATTATTATTATTATTATTATTATCACAATATCCTATTCCTATGGAACAACGATTTACAAGACATACGAGTAACAAAAATCCTCAGTAATAACCAGTAGTTTAATTACATTTTAGATTCCCATTGTAACAAGCATTTTGTTGTATTCCTTGAGTTTTATTGATCTCTTTGCGAACATTAATAGAACTATAGTAACTAATGCAAGAGACATGCAAACTCCAGTAGACAATGCCTTACTTACGAGTACACAGACTTGCTGAAGTTAATGCTTTTTATTAATATAAAGTTAGATATCGTTTCATATTTTTAATAAGCTTAGTCCAATAAATTACTTTATTATTATTATTATTCGATGCTCGTTAGAAAGACAAATCTTTATATGGAATTTTTCAACTGAAGGTGAGTTAGCTGATTGCATATGGAGGTAGCAGGATTTTTCTCTCCTAAACTCGAAGTTTTCATTCTGCACAACAGGCAAATCGGCCGGAGAACACGCATACACGTGCTGTTAGCAGACAAAAACAGACATCTACCAGGAGATTGTCTTGTTGAATGCGATATGAAGTATTGGATGGTGTAGTGTAGTGTAGGGGATGGGATGTGTAATGTTGTGTCGTGTAGAGTAGCCTCGCATGATGAGGCCTCGGAATCCATAGAAGTGTCTCGTAATAATAATAATAATAATAATAATAATAATAATAATAATAATAACAAACTGAAGAGCAATGTAACTTAAGTATAATTCATAGAATTGAATTCAAAATTCTATCGGAATTCGAATCAGAGATTTTCTGTTACACGTAAAGCCATATGAATGCAGAAAAAGATCAATAAATTAAATTTAAAAAAAATCTTTAATTTAACTGCTCTTATTTTTACAATGTTTATTCTGTACATGCATATTATTAAGTAGGTATTTTACTACGACGAATGAAGAAGAAATTAAAGCTTCCCTAAAAAGAGTCAGATAAATATGTATTATCTCTTTTGAATTTCGATCTATATACTGTATATAGATCAAGTAAGTAAGCAAAGAAGTAAAAGTATCAATACTGGAGTAAAA
Organism: Typopeltis vanoorti; assembly: GCF_054136105.1. Lineage (NCBI taxonomy): Eukaryota > Metazoa > Arthropoda > Arachnida > Uropygi > Thelyphonidae > Typopeltis > Typopeltis vanoorti. Next base: position 123,592,786 of record NC_143550.1, read on the forward strand.
ATAAATAGGAAGGACATATACTGCTGTGAGATTTGCTGATATTATTGCGATAGTAGTTGAAAATGATACAAAAATGAAAGACTCACTAGATAAACATAGGCGAAACCAAATGAAACCATAAACGAAACTGTCAGCATAAAACTAAACGAAAGAATCTTAGAGTAAATTAAAGATACAACTATGCAGCATAATAAATGAATACGGTAATTGTAAATGATGATATTAAAAATACGTTTTGCCAAAAATTAATTTAATAGAATAGAAAGTATTCTAAAGGAAGGATTAACACCTAGAAAAAGAATAATCAAAACATCTGGAGCGCAGCTGAGTATATCTGAAGTCTCATATGAGATATTGCTTTGTATGCAGGTGAAACACACGCACACATAAAACGAGAACTGAAAAAAAAAATGTAAAAAAAAAAAACGGTATTCGAAAACGGAAGTTTTCGAAATATGGCGTATGAACAAAATTTAAATAAGTAGATTAAAAAAAATCTAATGAAATGATGCTCAGAGAAACTGAAATGAGCAAAATGATCATGCATTCTTTTGGCTGGCTTGTCTGTTTTTTGTGGAATTAAATACGAATTCCGGAGGGGGTTCTGATTCGAATTCCGATAGAATTTTGAATTCAATTCTATGAATTATACTTAAGTTACATTGCTCTTCAGTTTGTTATTATTATTATTATTATTATTATTATTATTATTATTATTACGAGACACTTCTATGGATTCCGAGGCCTCATCATGCGAGGCTACTCTACACGACACAACATTACACATCCCATCTCCTACACTACACTACACCATCCAATACTTCATATCGCATTCAACAAGACAATCTCCTGGTATATATATATATATATATATATATATATAATGAATAGTGGTTGGCTAAGAATCTTTCTTTTGGAAACGTTTTAAATGAGTGACTCTCAGACACCTGTATCAATTATTCTCCATTGATCATTGATACATTTTTTTTAAAAAAGTCTGATCGATCATTTAGTATTTGTGTTTCGCTTAATAATACGAGACAACTAATATTTTCAAAATTACTTCAAAACAATCACAAAAGTTAAACTTTAACATTAAGAACAATTACTTATGACTGAAATTTAGCAAAACCAGAACAAAAGAAAATATAACAAGATCAAATAACTGGCAAGTAGAGCCAGGCAAAATGTTTGAAGCACTTCTCAAAATTAGAAGTCACAAAGGCAAAGCGTTAAAAATCATTTAATGCTTTGCCTTTGCCTAAATTAACGCTTTACCTAAGTTAAAAAAAAATAAATAAAATAGGAATCAGGGTATTTGCAATTTTGCAAACCAGCACTCTTCCTACTCTACTGGCAAAGTAATTATTCCACTGCTGATTGCATTTTATATAAACGGATATAAGAATGTTTATAGTGACACAATTAAAATAGCTTTGAAACAAATACAAAAATATTGTAGAATTTTGTTTCTTTAACTTCTAGAGGAATTTCGTAAAAAAAAAAAAACGAAATATGCGAAAATGCATATATTTTTAAACAACAACAGCTTCATGAGGAAAAGCCTTGTAATTTAACCCTTCATGCGGAAGCAGGATGCTACAATTCGCTTAATGTTTATGTCGCTAAGCATGCTGGGTATGCAATACAAGTCAAGAAAAACGGGAAACTACATATGGAGACACCGAGAGCACGTTCCCTTGACGTGTCTGACAGTGACAGGTATGTGCGGCCTGTTTTCCAGAGTTGGAAATGTCTGTGAAAGGCATGCCAGCTCATTACGCTACATTTACAGTCAGGCCAGAAGGAAATAAACTCCGGCGATTACATTAGGGTTTTCACGAACTGTGCCCCCAATCAAGAAACAACTTGCAAAATAGAATGTAGATGACCCGAGGTCAATATCTAGAGGGCACATCAAGATCAATATTCCAAGAGATGTACTGATTCGATAGTGTAATAGTGCCCAAAGGTCCCTGTCATGTATAACTTTCATAGCGCTTTAAGAAACGAGGTTGATGTATGCGTGAGAATAACACAATGCCAGGCCTTATTCCGCCATTCGAACTTTGCATTACACGGTTTTAATCACACCCCGAATTTATGGGATTCACGTATACTACACACACACACACACACACACACACACACACACACACACACACACACACACACACACACACACACACACACACACACACATATTCAAGATATCAAGTAATTTTATATAAACTTGGTTTTAATCCTATTTCTCAAATAAGCAAACAGACAAGAAAGTCAAGTTTGCGCCTGCACGTAGTGCAAGTCCAAGGCAACTCTTGGTAGCGCCAGGCGAGGCAACTCGTGGTAAAGGTAGGTTAAGCTCTGATCACTTTCCTTAGTATTTTTCCCTTAATGTAAAGCACATCCCCTTGCGGAGATGTATGATGCTAAACATTAAAGGCAATGGTCACTACCCATACCGGTTTCGCCCTTGCCCTTTATTGAGGTCTCGTTAGTGTGAGCCAGACCTGAAAATGCTAAGGTTGAAGTAATGCAGGTTACGAAACTTGTCTGTTTGCTAACTTGGGAAATAGGATTAAAAACCAAGTTTATATAAAATTACTTGGTATCTTGAATACATAATATACCCAAGTTAAAAAACTTTATATATATATATATATATATATATATATATATATATATATATATATATATATATATATATATATATATATATATATATATATACAGGGAAGCGCCGTGCGATTGTGCAGATTGTGCCCCGTACAATGGCGCTTGAAGATGAGGGATGCCATTTCACCACGGGAAATTATAAAAAAAATATATATATAAATTTTCTTATTATTGAATTATATCGTACTATGTAAATTACTCAATTACAAATTATAGTTAATGCAATGAAAATTAAATTTAAAATCAGTCAAATTATTATGAATTCTTAATAATCTAACAATATTTTTAACTTATTATTATCATTTTATTTGAAGTGAAAGGTTATCAATATTATCACAGATTTTATTTCACAGAGTAAGCATCGACTCAGCGAAAATTGTATAAATATTCTCGATTGTTTATTATATTTTTAGTTGAAATTATTAGTTTAAGACAGACCGTGCGTGAATTCATTCTTACGCTGTGCTTTGCCCTTGTGGATGTGTGATTGTGACTGAAACAGTGACATTGTTCTGCAAATTTGGAAGGTAAGAAACTACATATAACATAATTGATTTTTTTTTTCGACAGTAAGCATTTGGTGAGACTTAAAAATAAAAAGGGCGGTAAAATTTACCAGCCAAAACAAATTTTGATTTTAATTGAACCTCTAGTTTTCACGAAAAACATTTATAACATTTTTTTAAAAATAAATTGTAAATGACTGTTATTTTTGTTGTATAGTTGAATTTATAAATTTACCTATTATTTTCTTCTTAGCCCCTTAATCGATTATCCCGTATATATACGGGTCGCTGCTGAGGGACCATAGCTAAAAATCCCATATATATGCAGGGTAGAACAACTTTTACCGCTCTTCTTATTTTAAAGTCTAACCAAGTAAGAAAAAAAAGAAAAAAAAAAGAAATTTATGAACTATAAAACTCTTTAGATGATCAAGGTATGTTTACACATACTGCAATTGGCCCTTTCTTGATACTTTTTTGATATATTTTGCGTCGTTTCATTTTGTGCGTTACAGTGTTACTGTGCAGTTGCCTTTTGTTTTATAAAATATATTTGTTCAGTAAATTTTTTTGTGAATTTGGATTATTATTCACGTAAAGTAAGTACAGTATACGTCTGTTATATTTTTGTTAAGTTTGAAAATCAGTTAAATTATTTCATTTTAGTTATCTTATTTTGAAAACAAAAGACTTTTATGTTATGTTGGGTAGACGTCTAGAAAAGAAATAATTTTCAATAAGAGATTTATTTATATATTTCTTCTTATTTCTAATTTACTAATTTCTTTAATAAATAATTTTAATATTCTAGAAATTTCTTAATTATTAAACAATTACCAGAATGTAAAAAATATTAAATAAATATCACTGAGAAGTCGATCAGTGGCTAATATCTCTACATGTTAAATTTCAAAAAAAAAAAAAAAAAAACCTAAAATGCAAGCATATTTATTATTCAAAACATCTGAAAAATCAAATTCTGTAATAATAATAAAAAAGTCAGTTTTGGGCCATTCACTTTAAAAAATAATAGTCGGTTAAGGGGTTATAAAATAAGTTTAAGGGGAAATTTCAGAAATTATTTATTTTGGCGGACAACTTTTACCGTTCTTCTTATTTTAAAGTCTAACCAAGTATTAACCCCTAGATGTCGGAAAAAAAGCCAAAGACGTTATCTGCACAAAACAGGAAAAGACAATTGAAACGAGAACAACTGAAACATAAATTGGCCGGATCGCTGAATAAATTTTTAACTTCAGGACCACATAAAACACGAAGAACAGAAAGTTCTGATGAAGCAAGTACTCCGTGTAGTTCTACTACAGAAAAAGAGAGAACACAAGATAATATGAAGAAACAAATGTTATATGCGAAAATGAAACTGGCCTGACTAGACTGTCTACAGAAGTTGCAGCAGAAGAAATATTGGATTCCGATTCAGCGAAACCCGAAACTTCAAATTTAACTTTAAATTTTAATGTTAATGATCCAGGTACTTGGTCAAATCATATAACTACCAAAGTTATAGATTGTTTAGTTGAGCATTGCCAGCGTCAAGTAGTTAAAGAATTTCCCAAAGATGAATCTGGCCGCAAGTTTTCCGATTCATACTATTATCGAACCTTAGCAAATGGAGAAAAACTTTTACGAAGTTTAGTTTATTCAGAATCGCGAAATTCGGTTTTCTGTTATTATTGCAAAATATTTGGTAGTCAAAATTCCCAAATTACTAATGAATACGGTTGTAACGATTGGCAACATTTGAATCATATACTAAAAATACACGAGACAAATTCCGCGCACATTAAAAACTGTTCAAAATACGGCGAACTTAAAATGTCGTTCATTAAGAAATGCATAATTGATTGCACACAACAAAGATTATACGAAACTGAGGAAAAAGATTGGCAATCTGTTATAGAATAGTTAATCTACATAATACAATTATTATTATTTGACACCTCCAAGGAGTTCAAAGACTCATCGAGGGAGAGTGTGCCAACAGCATCGAACGATTGAATATCCCTTCCAACTACTAACGCTCAAACTTGCTTAACTTTTTACGTGAGCCATTAATAGCAGAGGCTCTACCAATCGACCAACCTTTGCTGGCAAAAATATTTATCAAGACAGTGATTCTTTTAGAGGTTCTTCACAAAAACATTTTTAAAATGATAACGCCAATTTTTTAAAGTTAGTAGAAACTGTCGCTAAATTTGATTCGATAATGGCAGAATACTTGCATTGCATTCAAACATCACAAAAAAGAAACACTGCTCATTATTTAGGTGATAAAATACAAAATGAAATCATCCGTATAATTTCTGAAGCTATAAAATAAAAAAAAATTTAGAAATGGTTAAAGAGGCGAAATATTATTCATTAATTCTTGACACTACTCCGGATATAAGCCACAAAGAACAATTATCTATTGTTATTAGATTTGCTAATCAAAATAAAGATACAAATAAAGCAGAAATGCGTGAACATTTTTTTGGTTTTCAATCTGTAGAAGATACCATTGGGCAAGGACTATTTCAATTTATAAAAACTTATTTAAAATTATTGAATATTAACATTCCTCAGGGGTCACTTTAGTGAGTACGGGCATGGCAAACCCGAGGTACCTGATTCTGGACCATGCCTTACTTCATGTAATATACATCTGTTATATCATCTGTAGACTGGTCCCTCATCTTCCTCCCTTGCTTCTTTCTTTCTTCTCTTCTTGCTCCTTCCCCCGAATGCTATTAGAGTATTCGAGGTGATTTCTTTCCTATTTTGCTGTGTCATTTCGTCTTGTGCTAACAGGACATTATCAAACACTGTAACATGATCAGGCCATTAAAAAAATGTTCATACCGCATCTTCCGTCGCGCGGGTTACCAAGGAACGCGTTCGGGTTTTAGGCAGAGGGACCCATTCGAAAAATATGTTACAGTCTCCCTTAGACACCACTCCTCAGCACTCTGCTAGAGGAAACTCCATCAATGGACCAGCTACCCGTTTGGGGAGGTGTTTAGGGGCAGCACAAAGAAATGGTTCTGCAAAAGGACGGAAATGGCAACGACAATCGCACCAGATTATGGCTTTAGGCAACTGGAACATCTCTCTGACAGCGAAGGAGTTGGAACTAGTCGAGGAAGCCAAGCGCTACCGGATAGACTTAGTCGGGCTTTTTTTCGACCAAGAGGAGAGGCTCCTGGAACTGTCGACCTGGATAAGGGGTGGAAGCTCTACTACTCTGGTGTGAGCCCGACAATGTCTGCTCAGGCGGGTGTGGGGGACACTCACAGGCCCCCAGCTGTCAGACTGTATTGCTGAGTGGATCCCATTGGGTGTATGGGTGTGTTAAGGCTTCAGATGAAAAACCATGATTTGGCTGTGGTGCAAGCCTATGCATCTAATCTGGAGTCAGAATACTCTGCCTTCCTAGAGGAAGTGGATGCTTCTTTTGACAGGGTGGCAGACATGGAATCAGTCTGCTAATGGGTGACTTCAATACACATGTTGGAACAGATGACCAGACATGGAGGGGTGTGGTTGGGAGGAACGCGCCCCTGACCTTAACGCGAATGGGTTGAAATTATTGGACTTCTGCTGTACTAACAGCTTGTCCATAATGAATACCTTCTTCCAGCACCGAGAAGTCCATAAGTATACCTGGTACAGGGATACACTAGAACAAATGTCTCTGATTGATTTCTTTATAGTCTCGGAAGACCTATTTTCCTCAGTGTTGGACGTTCGTGTGAGAAGAGGGGCAGAACTCTCAACTGACCATCACCTTGTTGTGTGCACTCTACAGCTTCAGAAACCAGTTGCTACCATCAACGCCGGTAGGCCTAAGCAGCTATACCGCGTGAAATGGGAGACATTGGAAAATGAGGCTGTGAGGAAGAATTTTGCAGATGACATTTCCTCCAGGTTCAAAGAGATTCCCAAGCATACTGCAGATGTTGAGGAAGAGTGGAAGCTGTTCAGAACAGCTGTCACTGCCTCTGCACTCTCATACTGTGTCAGAAAGCGGCTCGGCGTGGAAACGGGCAGTGAGAAAAGAACACCTTGGTGGAACCAAGAAGTCCAAAAAAAAAACTGTCCGGGCAAAAAAGGAGTCCTACCTAACATGGCTTAGGGTCAGGTCACCTGAGATGCGTTTGCGGTATGCTGAGGCACGAAAAGCTGCTGCTGAGGCAGTAAAGACAGCAAAGCAGAGAGCTTGGGAATCCTTTAGAGAAAAATTAGACTCATCCTATGCAAATGCAAACAAAGTATTCTGGCAGACCATCCGCCTCCTTCGAGGGAGAAAATCGTGCACAGCAAGGGCAATTAATGCCTCTGATGGTGAACTTTTAACAACAGAGAATGATATCCTCCACAGATGGAGGGAATACTTTGAGAGCCTTCTTAACCCGGGTGGCTCAGCAGTTGTGGACATCCAAGAGGTGCAGATCGGGGCAATGACTAGTCTCACAGCAGAGAAGGTTCATTTAGCTATAAAATCGCTAAAATCGGGCAAGGCTGCTGGCGATGATGAAATTCGGCCCGAAATGCTAAAAGCCTTAAACTGATACGGCGTTCTCTGGCTTACTCGAGTGTGTCAGGCTGCTTGGATATCTGGGCAAGCACCAAAGCAATGGCAGACTGGTATTATTATGCCTGTCTGCCATTGCTTTGGTGGTTGCCCAGAAGAAGGGAGACCAGAAGGATTGCAGTAACTATCGTGGCATCTCTCTGCTCAGCCTGCCTGCCTGGGAAAGTGTGCTTGGAAGGTCGGTGCAGGAGCATAGTCGAGTCAGAGTTCCAGGAAGAACAATGTGGCTTTCGTCCTGGTAGAAGCACAACTGACCAAATCTTCACTTTAAGGCAAGTCTTTGAGAAATCTTGGGAATATGCCAAGAATGTCTACACATGTTTTGTGGACTTGGAGAAGGCATATGACTGGGTTCCTCAGGATAAGCAAAGTCTAAACCTTTCACAGTCTCTGTTAGCCTCCGTCAAGGGTGTGTTCTGTCACCCCTCCTTTTCATAATATTTATGGACTGGATTGGTAGGCACAGCCGAGGTAGTGAGTGTGTCAAAATTGGAAGATGTAGCATTGGACGTCTGCTTTTTGCAGATGACCTAGTTCTGCTTAGCTATTCCACAGATGACCTCCAGCAGACCCTGGATAGGTTTGTAGCTGTTTGTGCAGATGCCGGAATTAAGATTAGTGTGGCCAAAATTGAAACATTTGTGGTCTCAAGACAACCATACCAGTACACTCTACATGTAAGTGGAGTCCCAATGAGGCAGGTGTAGAAGTTTAAATACTTTGGGTCCATATTCACGAATGATGGAAAATGGGACGTAGAGTTAGATACTCGAATTGGCTTAGTAAGCTCAATATTGCAGGAGCTTGGCCGTTCGGTAGTATTGAAGCAGGAGTTAAGCCAGAAGGCAAAGCTGGCTGTCTTCAATACAGTCTATGTCCCCATCCTCACCTATGGTCATGAGAGTTGGGTAATGACCGAAAGAATGTGGACACGAATCCAAGCGGCTGAAATGAGGTTCTTTGGAGGGTTGCGGGGCTGACAAGACTCGACAGAGTCAGAAGCTCTGCAATTCGGGAAACCCTCAATACTCAACTGCTGTTTCTCCGTGTTGAGAGATCACAGTTACGTTGGTACGGGCGCTTGGTCAGAATGCCACAAGAGAGGCTCCCTCAGCAGGCCCTCTTTGCCAAGCCAGAGGGTGGAAGGCCACGTGGAAGGCCACGTGGAAGGCCAAGGCCTCGCTGGATAGATTATATCCAAAACCTTGGATGAACACGTTTGGGAATCCCACCAGAACACCTGAGCTTGGTGACAGAGGAACGTGACCATTGGAAGTTCCTCTTGCAGCTGTTGGCCCCACAACCCAATTAGGAAAGGTGGGCCTTGAAGATGTATGTATATATGTATGAATATTAACATTTCGGATTTACGCGGCCAAGCTTATAACGGTTCAAATATGAGAGGCAAACATAATGGACTGCAGAAAAAATCCTTGAAATAAATTCAAGGCCTTTTTTTTATTTCGTGTGCTGGTCATTCATTAAATTTGGTAGTTAATGATGCAGCTAAGATATCCTGGGAAACTGTAAATTTTTTGGGGGTAATACAGGAATAATATAATTATTTTTCAATATATGTGAAGCGTTTGGCTATATTAAAAACATATTAGTGTTTTAAATTTGAAACCACTTTCTGCTACTAGGTGGTAAATTAGAGTAGAAGCAATAAAGTCACTTTATTTACCAGGCTTTTTTTGATATTACGGAAGATGAAACTAAAGATATTGATTCTAGAGTTCAGGCAGACAACTTAATTTCAAAGATTTATTCGTTTAAATTTATTTGCTCTGTTCATGTTTGGTATGAAATCTTAAGTCTCGTAAAAGATGCAAGCAAAATAATGAAGAATCCGACATTTGATGTAGGAAAAATTACAGAAAATCTTGATTATGTTATACAAGAATTAAATACTCGCCCAACAGACCAATATTTTGAAAATATTAGAACTGCAAAAGAAGTAGCAAACGATCTTAATATTGATCCTGTTTTTCAATACATTCGCAAAATAACAAAAACAAAAATGTTTGGTTACGAAGCATCAGATGAGACAACGCATAATCCTAAACAAAATTTTCAAATAAATATTTTCTTCGTGATTTTAGACACGACAATAACTTCAGTCACGAAAAGATTCACACTCTTAAAACACACTGCCAGGACTTTAAGGTTATAAGAGACATTAGCAAATTAAAAGATTGGAGAAATGAAGATTTAATGAAACATTGTAAAGATTTGCACTTAAAACTGAGCGACAATCAAGATTCCGACAATCGTGATATTGATGGTATAACTTTATTTGTGGAATTAAAAACTTTGCAATGTTTTATAAAAAATGAGTCGGCTCCTCAGGATGTTTTAAATTATATATACGAAAATAAATTAACCGACACGTTTCCGAATGCTGCGATTGTAATGCGTTGTCTCATCTGATGCTTCGTAACCAAACATTTTTGTTTTTGTTATTTTGCGAAAGTCTTGGATTCATTAGACAATTAACAATATTATTAAAAATTTTATGGCGGCTAAAACAAGACGGATAAATATGCAAAATAAATCTACATTTATTCTAATTGTTATATAATTAAAGGCATATATCTCCAAATTATCTTTGTTATGTAATAATATTTCTTTTTATATTAAAACAAAAGTAATTTATATATATATATATATATATATATATATATATATATTCTGTTGTATTTATGTATTAACGAAATAAACATTTTTGAAAAATTTTATTATTAAAAATTCCTTATTAATGAATTTTAGTGATTACAATGTTCTACTCTTGTTAAATAAAATTTATTTTTAGGTAAGCGTATAAATTTCGTACTGTTTTCTACTTTTAACAAAGTAAAATTTTTTCGCAAAAATTTTTCATGGAAACTTATTTTATGGGGACGCTGAATAAGTTTTGCACAAGGGCGCCTCCTACCTACGGCGCGGCACTATATACAGGGTGTTCGGGATAAATTTGACAGTTTCATAAGGAAAAAGAAAATCTTCTTTGTATCTATTAAATTTAATGAATTGACAAAAAACATTATAGGCAGAGTTAATTACAATACTATCAACAAGATTTACTCAAAATAACCACCATTAGCATCGATCACAGCTTCAATTCTGCTTCGGAACCTCGAACAAGCTGATGCTACAGTCTCCCTGGGAAGGGCCGCAAAAACTGTTTTAATTTTATCCATTAACTGGGCTTTTGTATTACTGGAAGTGCGATTGGTGTCTTTTTCAACTGCGCCCCATACAAAATAATCCATGGGGTTAAGGTCTGGGGAGTTTGGAGGCCAAACATTTGGACTGGTGAAGTCGTAGAAATTTTCAGACAACCATTTTTGACTTTTCCCAGAGGTGTGGCAAGGGGCCGAATCCTGCTGCCATACATACGGCCTACCATTGGCTACCCTTGTTATCCAGGGCTTGACTACAGTTAGCAACTCCACGAACAAAGCCCGAATTCCAATGCCAGGGTTCTTCAACACCTGTTCCTGCAGATTTGCGAGGAATTCTGCTGTACGAACGCAATCAGATCGTCTGCTAGGGATCTTTCTTCTTGCTACATCCTCGTAGTCACCATTGCAAGTCTCTAGTTCATGCCTGATTGTTTTTACTGTATTCAGGGAGCATTGGGCAGCAGTCGTAATATCCTTATTTTGATGGCGGGCACGAATCATCATGATACAAGTTATTCTCTTCCATGATTCAGGTGGGTTCCAGCTATCCATCCTTTCTGACATCTTGTATATGAATGAAGAAGGGTCCAAACTTTTAAATGAAGAGAAGTGTGTGTTAATACATGTAACTTACGGAAAAATATAATTAATTATAAATATGTCAAATTTATCCCGAACACCCTGTATATTCAAGGTGAAAATGTAATAGTATGATGATAATATTGATAATAAATCAATTATTTTACATTTAATCTCAGAGTGTTCATTTTCAAAATATTTTTATTCAGATTTCTTTACATAAGCTACTTCATCACCTTCTCTTTGCATACATTTTTATTTATATTATCATATTTAGCGTTTAGCAGTCCTGATTAATATAATCAAACCCCGAATTTATTGGATTTTGGATTCACGTATACACACACACACACACACACACACACACACACACACACACACACACACACACACACACACACACACACACACACACACACACACACACACACACACACACACACACACACACACACTATAACCGAGACTAGAATAACAATTAAATTTATTCAAAACGCAACATGTTTCATCGGATTGTCCGACTTCTTCAGGCGTGGGAACATAGAAAGCAAATAAACACTATAAGAAACATCGTTTCACTATAAAAACAACTATTATAAAATTGAGAGAGAGAGAGAGAGAGTCATTTTATCTGTCTGTTCTTTTGTACGAAGTTATATATATATATATATACATATACAGACCAGGTTTAAAATTGCTTGGTATTTTTAACATTTATTATACCCAAGGTAAAATACTTTCTACATTCATATCTCCTCCAGAGATTTTTATTTAATAAGGTTAAAACACCTTATGGTAACTTGTTCTGGTAAAATACTTATAAGCTCTGTATTACTAAATCTTGGTATTTCTAGCCTGGTTCCCACTGATGAGACCTCAATAAAGGTCGAAACCGGTCTGGGTAGTGGCCCCTTACCTTTAATACAAAACATCATACATCCCCTTCTTGGAGATGTGTTTTGGCATTAAGGGTAAATATTAAGATTAGTGATCAGAGCTTAAGCCACCTTTACCACGAGTTGCCTTGGTCTTGCACTACCTGTAGGATCAGCTGGACTTGCATCACTTGCAGGCGCAAACTTGACTTGTTTGTCTGTTTGCTTATTTGGGAAATGGAGTAAAACCAGGTTTAAAATTGCTTGGTATTTTTAACATATATATATATATAAGAGACTTCTCATGATATATTCGTATATCCGTTCTCTCGTATGAAGGTATTCATTTACACACTCTCTCTCTTCCTCTCTGCGGATTTTACTCAATTCTTTGTATTCGAGAACATTTAGAATAGCTCGAGAAAATTCGAACTATTCTATATGTTTTCAATCGGACCATTTGCAGGGGCACAAAAGGATAAAACGCGTCGAAATTATATATTATAATAACTCCATTTCAACTGGATGAAAGTTAATCACTCAGAGCTTTTTATATGCAGAATTTTGCAAAAACGATTCGAATTGATATTAATGATTCCTTTTTCAGGTAGAAAGATGAATTTCATCACCTAGTATGAGACTCGCTTATTGGGGGTCTGAAGTCCGGCTTGAAAAAGGTTCTATGTTTGTTTTCTAGAGCAGAACTTTTTGATTATGTAAAACTAATTTCAAAAATATCAAAAAATAATAATAATAACTGTAACCCACGAAAGACACTAATGTGCTACAGGTTAACACACCTTTATTGAGTGGGAAGTCACATAAAAATGCCGAATCGACTTTCTCTGTTAATAATATTATTGAGTCGTTTCAATTCTGGCTTCGATCGAACCATTTGTTGTGACCGACTTATTTAATGCAAGCAAAGAAAATTATATATCTTCAGTAGACTTCCAAAAAAAAAATCGAATTTATTGAATATCATACTTTATCGCAGACATGACAGTTCTAGAGAAAAACAAAAGAAATGTTAACAACACAAAATTCTACTCCGAACAGTTTCATCCAGCATTATATAAGCCAGCGTTTCCCAATTTTTTTCTACGACGGAACACTTCACAAATCCTGAGGTTTTAACGGAACACCTTGGTTAGAGTCGAGTATCATCGGTCTCATATTCAATGTAAAGCTAAGCGCACATTATCGCCGAAGCAGGCTGTATCGCATCGCAAAAATGCGATAGCGCACACTACAGGCGTGCAGGGCCGCATCGCATCGCATTGGCCTTGCTTGTGACTGCAAGTTTCCTAGAACAGATACCTCCGTACTTCACTAGTGCTCGGAGGTGTCGACAACCACAGGCGGCTGAGTCAAGGCTAGCGCACGCTGGCCTTAATAGCACAACTACAAGCAAAATGAGAAGCGCCTGATTTTCAAACATGTTTGAACTTGTCTCAGAATTTAAAACCATTCCAGGTTAATATTAATTTTGATAATTTTTCACGGAATAGTTATTCACTTTCCGCGGAACACTTGTTATTCCATTGATACAGAAGGGCATCTCAATAAAATAATGATAAATTATTTCAGAAGAAAAGTAATAATGCTCATTTGGTTTAAAGCGTAATAGCACGACGACTTTAGATTTTGTTGTTAAACTAGTGAGGTTCAAGATCACTTAACATATCTGGCCCCCGTTATTATTCCATTTTCACCGGAAAAGTAATTTGAAATTATTTTAACTTTTTTTTTTTTTTTCACTGTGATTAATTTTTACTGACAAAACAGTTCGTGATAATCATGATAATTCCTTCCCGATACACGTTTAAAAATTACATAATATTTAATGAAATTTCATTTTTAAGATTACGTTTAATTTATCGAGTCGCGCTTCAAATGGATCACTTTAATAAACAAAACAAAATTATGATAATAATTCTGTTCAGCTTATTAAAGTATATAGGCAAAAAACTTTCAGTTTTTGCGATAATGATTCATGTTACTATAAGAATTTTCTGAAAGGAACCTTTTTATGATTGTCCACCATCCTTTCCTTACTTGCTGAAATGAAGGAAGAACATAAGGCAGTGTTTCCAAACTTTATGTAGCGTAACCTTCTCTATTTTTGGAACATTTTCATGCTTAAAATCCATACTGAATTGCTATTGCTATTGATTTGCTATTGAAACCAACACTTACAGAAGAAATCAGTCCAAGTTTTAGTCGAAGGTTACTTCCGCAACAGGCAAGTTGCGGAAATAATTCTCAAGTATAGCCTAGGGAAAGACCTGGCAGTGACATTTCATTGAAGTTGGTGACGATGGAATCTGAAGATATCCAAATTAATTGTAGGAAGAGCTCAACCACAAATATCAATAATTCAATGAAATTACACTAGATTTTTATTACTGTCGTTATAGGTACATAGAAAAAATAAATATTTCACCAACCTTCAAGGTATTTGTTATTATTACAGGATATTATCCTTAATCATGAACTTGAATTCAGAGATACGCATAAGTAATCACGGTTAAGAACATCTGCTATATTCGCAGATGGTTAGGTTTATTAGCGTTAGCTTAACTTTTTTTTTTTTTTTTTTTTCTTTCTTGCAATTATAGCAAACGCGCAGAACATCTTAAATAAGGGCAAGAAACTAAGCGTGACGTTGGTTACTTTAGTCAATATAAATAGTCGGAAATATGTCACCCAGTTAACAACTGAGACTTGCAGCCACATTGTTTACTACATTGTATTTAAACATTTCCCTGTCCCGCAATATGTATTCTTATTAGGTATTACACACATCAGCAGATATAGAAAGTACAGCTGTATAATCCTAAAGGCTGTGTGTGTGTGTGTGTGTGTGTGTGTGTGTGTGTGTGTGTGTGTGTGTGTGTGTGTGTGTGTGTGTGTGTGTGTGTGTGTGTGTGTGTGTGTGTAATCCAACGTTATTTGTTCAGTTTGTGGTTTCCTGTATCACACCTGTTTAGCTCTAGGCAATTGTCAAACTGGTGTGTCAGGAAAACAGATTTAAATCGAGATAAATGACTACCAGAAGCCTTGGGAGTTCATTGTTTCTGTAATAAATCAAACAGGATGACTTTATTTATGAACAGCATTTCTTTTATTTTAATTGAAAAAAGATGATATAAATAACGCCATAAAAATTTAAATCTTAGGGGGAATTTTGACGCGCTTTTCTTTATTTCTAAAATAATTTAAATATCACAAATGTATTATCCTACACTATCCCATCTTCAGTGCACAATTTGCCCAATATGAACAAACTCTCTCATTAAGGATTTGTACTACCTACAAACAGTAGGTACAAATACAACAAACAGTAAGCATTATTTTCAAAATATGGTAATTATTCTGTATATTGCTAAATACTTGACTAAACATTGTCGCAGTGCTTCCCAAACTTATGAATGTAAAGTCCCTTTGGAAAAATTAAAATATTTCACAGCCCCCATCGAAAAAAAAAATCTTAATATAGACATATTATTATAATATTTATTGCTTTTATATTCAATACAAAACATACACAGGGAATATTGCAAAAATCAAATGCAAATATTACATTTTTAGTATACTACATACACATTTGACATGGTCTTAAAGCATTTTAAATTTGTTTTCATTATTTCATGGCCCCCTCAACAAAACTAACGACCCCCAAGGGGGGCCGCGGTCCACAGTTTGGGAAGGCGCTGGTCTATCACGTCTCAGAGCAAGAGGAAAAAAAATAGCAGCATAACATGATCGTGTTTTTATAAGGTAATAAATGGAGGTGTCAGTAATAATAATAATAATAATAATAATAAAATTGTTGCCATTGTTTATTATTACTAATAATAAATTGTTAATAATATTATATTATATTGTATTAATAATAATATAATACTTATATATATTTACGACTTCTAAACATGGTTCATGTTTAGAAGTCGTAAATATATGACAATTTGCTCTTATAAATAAAATATGTAAATATTTATTTATGTGTTTTTCCTGCTCTCGGAGACAATATTTTGTTCATTAAGCCACAAGTCCTGAGTATCCAAATCCAATAAACTACGTTTTCATTAACTTACAAGATTTTCTGTGAAATTTAATTATCAATGTGTTTACAGAATTATGTTTAAAAAATATTACTTAAGCGATAATTTTAGGATATCCTACCAAAAACACCAGAAAATGTGCTTTGAAATGCCATTTATTATAAAACATAACCATAATACTTTACATAATAAAATATAATATCCTAAAATACTAAATAAGCAGACGATTCTTAATTCCAATAAATCTACCTTACAGAAAATACACAAAAGCTCCCTCTAGAGATCTAATCTGAAATCTAGAGTTTTTAATTGTAAAATATCTTCTTAACAATTAATTAAAAAAAAAAGAAAATAAATAAAGTTACTATTATTATGTGACACCTCCATGGAATCCAAAGTCTCATCGAGGACGTAGCCTGCCACAGCATCGAACGATTAATCTCTTCCAACTACTAACCGTGCTCAAACTTGCTTAACTTTTTGCCGAGCCATTAATAGCAGAGGCTCTACCAATCTTTGCTTAAGTAACAAAGCCAGTCATTTCAAGAGCATCTTTGTTCATAGAAAATAACATATGCATTTCCATTTTCTCATGAGAATGGAAATATAATATTAGCGGCGGCTTAGAAAACCGAACTCCATTGGTGTTGTTATTGTTATTTGAGTTATTTGAATTTCTTAAATGGTTACTATTTTATTTTTTATTATTTTTTTTGTCATCTCCCTATCCCTCTTTACAGTATGACATTAACATTAACAGTATGACATATAAAATACAATATATAATATCAAATATTTCCTTTTAAAGTATACCAACCATTCTTGATCAGGAGGAACATTTCGCAAGCTGCAATGGTTGATTTGGATTCGGTAATTCTAAATATGACTAAATTTTTTAGTAAGAAGTTTAGTAAGATTAGATTGCAATTTTCATACTAATCCCAATATGAGACGTCGTAAAAAGCAGCAGCGTATTAATGCTGCCAGTAGAAGATTGTGGCCTTCCTTAAACTATTAACCCCATTCTTCCCCCCCCCCTCAAAGACCTCAAAGAGTAGAATGAATGAAATAGAAAGATGAAAAGTTCATTCATTCGGTAGGGGTAAACTGGTCTGTGAATAGACGATGACCAGCAGCTTGTTATATTTTTAGTTTTTACAGGCTTAGAGGAAGAAATGATGGAAGTCAGGTCAGCAAATCAGTGACCATTGAAATATCCACAATGGGGATTAAATATTAATCAAATTACTCTCTTCTTGCTACCATCAGATCGCTTTCTTTCACATTCATAGTTCAGGTGGTACTTGAGATGTCCATTAGTTGGAAAGAAGTAGGTGTGAATCCCATCTAAAACGGAAATAACTTTTATAAGAACTTTATCACTGACAGTGAGTTAGCCGGTCTCGTACGAAGAGGACTGGGAAGAAGAGTTTCCCTTCCTGAAAACAGAGAAATTTTATCCTTCAAAACAAGCGAGTAGAACAAACATAATTGACTGACTGCCCTCATAGCTTAGTTGCTTCTGCCGTACTTCAAAACAGACCGACCCAAATCAAACAATTTTGGAAAGGTTTTGTTGCAACATCCCAGATATGACAATACTACCGCATATTTGGAGTGGTGCAGAAGAGAAGAGTAATCCGATATTATACATAGATTTTAGTATAATTAAAGGTAAGAATAGGCAAAAGAAACTCTTTCTTGTGAGAAATAAGACAGGGCCTTATGAATTTCGATGAAGAAGATCGGGGTTTAAATCGTTATGTTATGGGAGATCTTGAAACTTGAAATATTTGAGCACTATGAAGTTTGTCTGAGAAAGAAGAGAAGAAAATATAATATCATCAGGACAAATGTTTGAAGAACAGAAAGGCAAATAAATAGTAGCGTACCAATTCTCTAACCAATAAGCTCCGAGTTCGAATCCCACTGTGGGCATGGATGTTTGTGATTATCTTCAGGTGGGAGATCAATTTCATTGTGTGGTGTAAGACCACCGCTTGTTGGAGGCCTGAAGTGGCTTGAAGGGTTTCCAGGCTACTATAAAAATAAACAAAAATTCCTAAACAAATAAATCAATAAAATAACGAAATTGATTTAAAAATTCTTTAGCTTGCTAATGGTACGGATACTGATGCACCATGAATTTCAAATCTTTCATGAATGAGAGACCATTAAAAAAAAAAAAAAAAAACATAGACCATGAAATAACGGAATTCATTCCATCCCTTATTAGTGCAGAGCCAAAATACGAGAGTGAAAATATGTGAAGAAATATAGTTAAAAAAGGAAACTTGGACGTGATTAGGTCTGAATGATCAAGAGAAGAGCTATTCACACTATATTTGAGAGTTGCAGTCAAGGGTACTGGGAGGATGCTGAAGTTATTCAATATTCTTGTGAGAACAATTCGCATTAAGCCATTTTTAATGGCAAATACTTTGACATTTCTTTCATCTCAATAATCGGAAATGCAAATCTACTTTTTGAACATTTTGAAGTTTCCAAGAAAGATCGGTTCATTATTTAAGCATTTGGATTCAAATGCCCAAACACATTACAGATAAATATTCAGAAATCAGAATTATTATCAGAATTTAGAAAGCAATATTTTCGCTGATATTTTCTCCAAATATATGCATTTGCGGCAGCAATACTCATCGAGTTTATCATAACTCGGAAACAGAACCCATAATTCGATATCCTTCCATGTTCAATACGTTTATTTATTTATTTTTTTACACTTTAATATGATGCTTCTATCTGAAAAATTCCAAATTTTTCTAAAAAAATTATTTGACTTATTGGTGACACGAAATTGTTCTAGTTTAAAATAATAAATCTAATTTTCCCGGCCTTTAAAATATGCACAACATTGAAGAACACGCCCCCTTCTGTGAATCCTGTTGCTAAGCAGAGGTCGCTAGGAGAGACTTCGTTACTCATATCAATTTCTTTAATATAAGCATTCTCATGATGTTATATCTTTTGCATTCCAAATTCATGATCGGTAAAAGTATTTTAAGCAATTAAAAAGCGACCAAAATATTTCTTCGTTCATGCGCGAAATGATATTGCTGTGTGTTTGTACCAGTTATTATAATTAGTGCACATAATAAGAACAATAATCTCCACGAGAGCTTACCAAGGTGCCAATAACAACTGTCTCATTAAGGAAGAAATGCGGGGTTGTATATTATGTTAACTTACTGTTATACAATGCACAAGCACCTCGAAAACAAGAAATCTGATGGAACGTACAGCCCCGGAAAACTTTTTTTGAAAATTTGTTTTTGAAGTGATTTAGTGAAAATATGACTTAATAATAATACAAAACAACGTAAATGTTCTAAGATAAACGTTAAGTAAATAAGAAATTTGGAAAAAAAGTTTGAAACCAATAAAATTTAAAGAGAAATCAATGGATAAACTTTATCAAGAAATAATTTTCTGGGTGAAGTTCCTCATTCATGATCAGAATTCAAAAATGTATGATTTATTTCTAATATCCGGAATGAATAAATCACAACAAAATTCTTAGATACAGTCATTGGAGTGCAAATATCACAAAGATAAAGATTGGAATTATTTGTTTTACAAGTTTTGAAACCTGCATGACAAGAGGATTCTGTTGGAAAAGTATAAGGATAGAATGATAGTGACAATGAGTTACTAATAAGTGTATTTTGCAAAATTCATCTAAATATGCTGTTAGTATAGTAAAATAGAACTGCAAACGGGTGCTCAGTGATATTTAAAACGCTAGTTAAATCCCATTTATAATGATATATATGCAACCATGGAATAAATGCTAGTGTAAGTAAAATAAGTTACCTGCGTGACTAGCTATTTTTATATTAAAAAAAACCATACAATTTGGGTCATAAATCTTAGAGAGAAGACAAGTAATAGAGGAGACTTGATTGACTCGTATAAAACTATTCAAACTATGAACGAATGGACTTATAAGGATATGTTTGAATTTTCCTAAGAATTGTGTATTAAGGAACATATAGTTGTAAACTAATGAATGATCGCAGTAGATTGGACTTAAGGGAACAAAGTTATGGTAAAAGATGCGACATTGGAATAAACTTCCAGAAGATTCCGTATGAGTACATCGCTTCATAGGAGACATATACCAAATGAAAATATAAATTATCTTTCATTTCATATGAAAGAATGTTTTTTTTTTTTTCATCAATAATCTAATGAATAGACTATTATCAGTATATCTGATAATAGTTTTTGTATATCTGTTTCTATTTATTTATATTTAAAGATAACGTTTCACGTATGGACTAATATGGTATCCTCCTATTATTAGGACATAGATGAGATTTAATTATTCAGTCAACCAATAAAGTATGGATAAAGTCAACTTTTTTTTATGTTGGACCATACAAGAGATGTTGGTTGGTCAGCCTTATAGGTTATACGGTACGTTAGTACATGCTATGGGAAGAGATCTGGGGGAAAAAAAGGAGGAACTTGTTCACATTAAATTTTAAGCCCGTGCATTGTATTCCTTGAGAAACACATGGAGGGGGAGGCTGTTTCAGAGTACAGAAGCAGCAGCGGGAATGAAGGAAGAGGAAGAGAAACTCGTTCTGTGAGTATGGAGTTGGAACGTAAATGGTGTTGGCAGGATATGCACACGTTTCAACTCATCTTGTTCAGAGATTTGGGTGTTGTCAAAGGTAAGACTGGGAGAATATGGTTCTTTTTTTGTAAGAAATAAGACATAATTGTATTTTGCAGATTGAAATTGACAAGGTTATCCAAGTCCCATCGAAGAATGGTTTGGAGATCAGAATGAGTTGAAAAGTTTGCTGTTCGATGACTTGATAGTTAGAAGATTACTTTGTAGATCACTATAATTATGATATCATTCCTTTACAGTGTATGATTCTTGTAATCATAGGGCTACCGTTAGTTTGGTTTTTTTCCTGGTTGTTGGACCACTTTGGCACGCTGAAAATATCCCAGTAATTTTCCATAAAACTTGTGCCTGCACCTACTGTACATCTGGCGACTAATATCATACCACTTTCAGTCACTTAGATCACATTGTTCATCACTATCATCTGCGCGCGCGCACGCACGCACGCACACACACACACACACACACACACACACACACACACACACACACACACACACACACACACACACACACACACACACACACACACTATACAGATATCTTATTAATATAGTTTATTAATATAGCTTGAATCATACCGATGCATACGGCGTACGTAGCTTCCATTAATAACGTGTCTGTACCTAATAAACTGTTCACTCGTTTTTGCAATAAGTGAAAATTAGAATCAAAAGTGGTACTTATTTATTTCTGGTTTACTAATTTTAAAACGGGCGAAAAAAAAAAAAAGATAAGCAATCTTTAAGAAAACTGCATACGAACCCACGAACTCCTTAGACTTTCTTTCTTTACGTATCATATTTTATCACCGACCATAATTTATTCTTACTATTCTCTGCTTTAACTTCTGCTCGACCCTGAATTCAATCGTCGAAACCATTTGTATGTCAAAAGCTCGACCAAGCGGACGTATGTAAGGCATTTCTCACAAATAAAATTTATTTTTTTGCCTCTTTCAAGCATTCGACCTTCGACAAAGACGTTTTTCTATGTAGTACCAGCACTTTTATGTTATAAAGCGATATGACGAATGGCCTTTTGAAAGGTAAGCTGGTACTTTCGAAACAGTTAAAAGAAAAAGAAGAAGACGACGTAAGAATTTAACATGCAATTAGTAGTTTCTATTGGTACTAATGTCAGCAAATGACATGAAATCCCTGACCCAGTTGGCAAATAAAATAACAGGGATCATTCGTTTCCTTAAAAAAAAATAATAATAGTAGTAATTATTATGATAAACTCCCTTTGCAAAACTAATATATAGTTTCGTAACAGTCATAGAAAAAAAACAAATTGAAAAGTAATTGAGATTCACTCCAGGTGAGTCCTTAAACAATAGGGAAGCATTGTATGAGCATGAATCCAATTGCCGAGTGGTTAGCATACCCACCCTCCAACCAATAGGCTGGGGGTTCGAATCCCGCAGTGAGCATGGATATTTGTGATTGTCTTTAGGTTGTAGATGGATTTCATCTCCCTGTGTTGGACCACTGCTCCACTTATTGGAGGCCTGGATTGGCTAGAAAAATTTCCATTTTGGTCTCTACAGCAAGGTTTCTGTATTATATAAAAATCAATAAAGAAAACATCCTTAGCACACCCACGGTACGAATGTACTAAATAGAAACCTTTCGTGGGTGGGAGCCACATAAAAAAAAAAAAAAAAAACCTTTTTGATTTTGGAAGTAGAATCCAAGTTTTGATTCTGCCTAAAGGCGTTAGAAACACTTGTAAGGCTTGATTCAGTTATCTGTTGTGAAGATGTTCGTCAAAAAAATAATAAAGAAATGAATGTCTTCATCTTTATTTCAAGTTTTAAATAATCAACAAAACTAATCGCATATTGCTTAATACAATTTACTCTTATATATAGCATGCCGGAGTCAAAGAAATGTTGATGGATAACTTCAATGTTCTCTATCTGCAGTTATTATATGTACACATTTCTCATTTTATTCTACCCCAGCAATGTAATTTTCATCTTCTATCAAAGGCTCGTTTATAATAATAAGAAAACTAATTTGATAGCTCTTAGTGGATCCATTGGAAACATGACTTTAGTTTTAATCATCTCTTATCAGTCGTGATTTTGAATATCTCCACAAATCTCCAATGGATCCCTCTAATTTCTAACTTCATGAATATGGCATTGTAATCTTATTCCCCTTGCGTGCAGAAAACATCAGATAATAATGTAATCATTTCTCTTTAACTGAACTCTGGCATGCACGTATATCTCTTCCATAGGGCATTGATCTCTGCGGCCACAAACGCGACTAAACTTCATTTCCTTGCTTAAGTTATTCCAGTATCTTTAGTTCATAATCATGTTGAAAATTTATTTATCACTAGGTTAGACTATAATAGATTTAGTTTAATCCTTTATCCCAGTGAGAGCAAACAAAGTTTGCGCCTGAAAATATCTTCAGGACTAAATATAGTGTTGTACTATCTTATCCAGTAAGTAGTGCAACACCAAGGCAACTAGTGGCAAAGGTGGAGCAAGCTACCAGGCACTTCTAACCCAGTATCTCCCATAATGCAAAACACATTTCCTATGTGGATATGTATACTGTTATGCATTAAAGGGATTGGCCATCTACCCAGACTAGTTTCGACCTTTATTGAGGTCTCTTCAGTGGGAGCCAGGCCCAGAGCTGGAGATACCAGGCAGAAGCAGTAGCAAGTCATCTGTGCCTATGGGAGTTGCCAAAAGGTTTATCACCTTTTTTAAAAATTACTCTGGATTTAGAGAAAGATGTTGAAAATTTATTTATCACTAGGTTAGACTATAATAGATTTAGTTTAATCCTTTATCCCAGTGAGAGCAAACAAAGTTTGCGCCTGAAAATATCTTCAGGACTAAATATAGTGTTGTACTATCTTATCCAGTAAGTAGTGCAACACCAAGGCAACTAGTGGCAAAGGTGGAGCAAGCTACCAGGCACTTCTAACCCAGTATCTCCCATAATGCAAAACACATTTCCTATGTGGATATGTATACTGTTATGCATTAAAGGGATTGGCCATCTACCCAGACTAGTTTCGACCTTTATTGAGGTCTCTTCAGTGGGAGCCAGGCCCAGAGCTGGAGATACCAGGCAGAAGCAGTAGCAAGTCATCTGTGCCTATGGGAGTTGCCAAAAGGTTTATCACCTTTTTTAAAAATTACTCTGGATTTAGAGAAAGATGTTGAAAATTTATTTATCACTAGGTTAGACTATAATAGATTTAGTTTAATCCTTTATCCCAGTGAGAGCAAACAAAGTTTGCGCCTGAAAATATCTTCAGGACTAAATATAGTGTTGTACTATCTTATCCAGTAAGTAGTGCAACACCAAGGCAACTAGTGGCAAAGGTGGAGCAAGCTACCAGGCACTTCTAACCCAGTATCTCCCATAATGCAAAACACATTTCCTATGTGGATATGTATACTGTTATGCATTAAAGGGAATGGCCATCTACCCAGACTAGTTTCGACCTTTATTGAGGTCTCTTCAGTGGGAGCCAGGCCCAGAGCTGGAGATACCAGGCAGAAGCAGTAGCAAGTCATCTGTGCCTATGGGAGTTGCCAAAAGGTTTATCACCTTTTTTAAAAATTACTCTGGATTTAGAGAAAGATGTTGAAAATCTATTAAATCTATTATAGTCTAACCTAGTGATAAATAAATTTTCAACATCTTTCTCTAAATCCAGAGTAATTTTTAAAAAAGGTGATAAACCTTTTGGCAACTCCCATAGGCACAGATGACTTGCTACTGCTTCTGCCTGGTATCTCCAGCTCTGGGCCTGGCTCCCACTGAAGAGACCTCAATAAAGGTCGAAACTAGTCTGGGTAGATGGCCAATCCCTTTAATGCATAACAGTATACATATCCACATAGGAAATGTGTTTTGCATTATGGGAGATACTGGGTTAGAAGTGCCTGGTAGCTTGCTCCACCTTTGCCACTAGTTGCCTTGGTGTTGCACTACTTACTGGATAAGATAGTACAACACTATATTTAGTCCTGAAGATATTTTCAGGCGCAAACTTTGTTTGCTCTCACTGGGATAAAGGATTAAACTAAATCTATTATAGTCTAACCTAGTGATAAATAAATTTTCAACATCTTTCTCTAAATCCAGAGTAATTTTTAAAAAAGGTGATAAACCTTTTGGCAACTCCCATAGGCACAGATGACTTGCTACTGCTTCTGCCTGGTATCTCCAGCTCTGGGCCTGGCTCCCACTGAAGAGACCTCAATAAAGGTCGAAACTAGTCTGGGTAGATGGCCAATCCCTTTAATGCATAACAGTATACATATCCACATAGGAAATGTGTTTTGCATTATGGGAGATACTGGGTTAGAAGTGCCTGGTAGCTTGCTCCACCTTTGCCACTAGTTGCCTTGGTGTTGCACTACTTACTGGATAAGATAGTACAACACTATATTTAGTCCTGAAGATATTTTCAGGCGCAAACTTTGTTTGCTCTCACTGGGATAAAGGATTAAACTAAATCTATTATAGTCTAACCTAGTGATAAATAAATTTTCAACATCTTTCTCTAAATCCAGAGTAATTTTTAAAAAAGGTGATAAACCTTTTGGCAACTCCCATAGGCACAGATGACTTGCTACTGCTTCTGCCTGGTATCTCCAGCTCTGGGCCTGGCTCCCACTGAAGAGACCTCAATAAAGGTCGAAACTAGTCTGGGTAGATGGCCAATCCCTTTAATGCATAACAGTATACATATCCACATAGGAAATGTGTTTTGCATTATGGGAGATACTGGGTTAGAAGTGCCTGGTAGCTTGCTCCACCTTTGCC
Source organism: Typopeltis vanoorti (assembly GCF_054136105.1). Taxonomy (NCBI): domain Eukaryota; kingdom Metazoa; phylum Arthropoda; class Arachnida; order Uropygi; family Thelyphonidae; genus Typopeltis; species Typopeltis vanoorti. The sequence goes on from NC_143550.1 coordinate 123,618,745, forward strand.
ACTAGTTGCCTTGGTGTTGCACTACTTACTGGATAAGATAGTACAACACTATATTTAGTCCTGAAGATATTTTCAGGCGCAAACTTTGTTTGCTCTCACTGGGATAAAGGATTAAACTAAATCTATTATATTATAGTTCATAATCATATCTAATATTTGCTTATCTAATTGATATTATGTTGCCTAGCTTTTTTTTATGAGCAGTACATTAAGCTGTGTTGTCGAAATGACAAGTGTTACTTGAAATAAAAGAAATCCTATTTTTGGAATGATTAAAATACAACACTATTTGACTCTATCTATAATTCGGTCTACCTTTAATGGATTTAGTAACAATATGGATGGTTTAACCAAGTAATTGCTTTTGTCTGCATTTTACATATACAGTGATTGAGCTATAATTTGTTTCTGCTGTAGTTAATAGCTTTTTTTGTTGTTATTATTAACCTCCTGAAAGCACTCAGTAAGGTTTCATCTGCATATTTTACACTTTTTAGTTAGCATACTTTAACTTGTTATTCAAATCTTCGCTAATTGCAATCGATTTACTTACTGAGCTGTGCTTTTCTTAAAAATATATTATTATTTTCGACATAAACAGAGAAATACTCAGTCGCCGAAGGTGTTGTAGTATGCTTAAACTCCCTGTTTCTAGAACAAACATACAAAAAATAAATAAAGAAACTCAGATTCATAATTAATGGAAGAAATGCGACAAGCTTTGTATCAAACTGTACCAAAAATGTATACATTTTTATCATCAATGTTGCTTGCTTTTCATCATCGCCATTTGACAGAACATCCACTTGGTTATAAGTAAGCGGTAAAAAATGGGAATGGATGGAACAGATTCGTGGACGAAAGTGGAAATGGATGAAACTGGTAATATAAAATATCTTTTGTTTTATGTCGAAAATATTTTTTTCGATATAAACAAAAATGAAGATAAAATATTAAGATAATATATATTTAGATTAATCACAAATCATATAGACCGGTTTCTCACTTTTGACGATGTCTAAAATTTTATCGTTTTTTTTTTTCCTTTTTTTTTTTTTTGGAAACAGTTCTAGAAAAGCTAAAAAGGAAAGGGGGGGAGCCAAAACCAAAGGGATGACAGCTTTAGTATTCTAATCTACGAGGGCTTGTTTTTTGTTTTGATTTTTCCAGAACATTATTTTTAGTTTCGATTCTATTTATCTGCTCGTCAAGGGAGAATTGGGTAGGGATCATCACTTAAGGAGTGAAGTAGTCATTCTAAAGCACACATTCACAAACTATTAAACTATTGAAATTGTTAAAATCATGCCAGTATATTTATAGTATATTTATCTCAATTAACCATTAATAAATAGCATAGTTATCTATGAAAATACAGTCATCCCTCGACTTACGTCGGGGTTCCGTTCCATCAAGCAGGACGTAAGTCGATACATTAAGTCAACAGAGTTATAAGGGGTTAGGGACTTAACCGTAATAACTATACTGTCATTTTAATTTTTAAACCTTATTATAAAACTATTGTGCGTTACTGCCGCTAGAAAACAGGAGAATAATCATCGAAATCTTCCTCCACAATCACATCTTCATTACGTTCGCTATGTGAAGGATCAGGCTGCGGCTCTTCTGGTGTAACTTTTTTTTTTTTTTTTGATGAAAATGTCCAATGTGATTTGCTTATTTCTCTTCTTCTTTTCATCATAAATTTGTTTATAACAAGTAAATACATCATGCACTTTCGTTTCTACTAATAAGTAGCGTTCAGCATTAGGGAGTCCATGTCTTCAATCATTTTGAGAACATCGCTAACTGCAGAGAACATTTCTGCAATTCCTTCACTGAATTGTTTAACTAGCTCTACTTGTTTCTCTTTTTCCTCTTCCTTTTCTCGTTCTTCCCCTTCTGCAACAATCATTCCTCCAGTTCGACCAGAACTATGTCGTCATCATTCACTTCGAGATTCAAGTTGTTTGCTAGGCCCATTATTTCTTCACTCAATTTACAAAGTTCTTCATTTTTTTTCAAAACTTCTAAAATCGTGCACAAAACTTTTTAATGTCTTTTTCCATATGCCACTCATACACTGAGAGATCACTTCGTCCCAAACTACAGCAATTTTTTTAATAGCATGATAAATATTGAATGCTTTCCAGAATTGCATGAGAGTCTGGCCATTTCCTTCATGCAGAAATGGCTTGTGAAAAAGTTCTCCGTAGATAATAAATCTTAAACACTACTAAAACTCCCTGATCCATCGGTTGGATCAATGAAGTAGTGTTTGGAGGGGAAAACATGACCTTGAACTTGATGAAGATCACCGATATAAGACGGATGACCTGGAGCATTATCTAGAATTAATAAAAATTTAAATTCTATATTTTCTTTAACACAATAGTTTTCAATTTCATTCGCATAACAGTTGATTAAGGTATCCGTAAACAATTTTTGAGCGATCCACGACTTCTTATATTTCCGCTAATGAACTAGAAGAACATGCTCCCTAATGTTTTTGAAGGCTCGTGGATTCTCACTGTGCCATATCACAAATGGTTGCAGTTTACATTCAGCCACATTATCCCCTAACAGAATAGTAACATCTTTAAGAGCTCTTAAAGTTAAGAGCTCTTAATCGTCTTTAAGAGCTCTGAAACCAGGCATAGATTTTAGCTTTTTGTGGATAAATTGTCCGCTCGGGCATTTTTTTCCGAAACAAGGAGGTCTCATCCATATTAAATATTTGCTGTGGCAAATAATTTTCCTCCGTAATATTTTTATCCAATTTCTCCACAAACTCCTTGGCAGGCTTCTCATCGGTACTTGCAGATTCACCATACATTTTCACATTATGCAGTGCAAAACGCTGCTTGAATCTCATGAACCAACCGGAAGAAGCTTTATAATAAATTTAGTTTAATCCTTTATCCAAGTGTGTGCAAACAAAGTTTGCGCCTGAAAGTATCTTCAGGACTGGGGTAAAGTGGTACAACACCAGGCCACTCCTTGCAAATGTGGAGCAAGCTACCAACACTCCTATCTCAGTATCTCCCATAATGCAAAACACATCTCCTTGCGGATATGCCTAATATTATGCATTAAGGGAAGGGCCACTACCCAGACTAGTTTCGACCTTTATTGAGGTCTCTTCAGTGGGAGCCAAGTGGAGATACCAAGGCAGAAGCATTAGCAAGGTCATCTCCTCCTATAGGAGCTGCCACCGTGTGCCAACTTTTTATTAAATTACTCTGGATTTAGAGAAAGATGTTGAAAGTTTATTTTTCACTTGGTCAGACTATAATAAATTTTTTACCGGGCAACTCCTTGCAATTAATAAATTGCAAGGAGTTGCCCGGTGTTGTACCACTTTACCCCAGTCCTGAAGATACTTTAAGGCGCAAACTTTGTTTGTACACACTTGGATAAAGGATTAAACTAAATTTATTATAGTCTGACCAAGTGAAAAATAAACTTTCAACGGAAGAAGCTTTGAATTTGTAGTGTCGTAATCGGGTCCTGCTTTCTCCTTCAACATGTTGAACAGACTTAGTGCCTTAGCGGTTATGGTCATAATGCTAAGAGGTTTGCGCTTTTGGTTCAGGTCCTCTATGCATGATGTAAATAGCTTTTCCAATCACTGATAGGACCTCGTCGTTGCTTCGTTGAATTTGCAACTTCGTTTCAAGATTGACCGCCTCTTTTTCTATGATTCTTCACTAGGTTTTTTAATTGGGCATGTAGGGGCCATATCGCACAAAATATCGCGAAATATGTAACGATAAATACACAAATAACACATTTTTCAAACACAAAATCAACAGAGGAACTGTTGAAGCCAAGTGCCGACTGCCAAGGGAGGTCGCCACATTGTTCTATGATGCATTGTTGCTAAATAAAAACCTTTTTACTTTACGCTTGCTTGCGTCTTGTTCGAAAGTATAGTCGAAAATGTTATTTATTCCATTATGGGATCACGGACGTATCTTCGAAAGGACGTAACTGGAACGGACGTAAGTCGAGGGATGACTGTATCTTATTTTAGATAACTATGCCATTTATCTAAAATAAGATTTTTTCTTTTGCTAAAAATTGATTCCGTTTTGGCTGAATCTTACAATATACAATGCATAATAGCGTAACAGTTTAACATGCTTTTTTTGCTTATATGAGCAAAAAAAAAACCAAAACCATTTTTGCTTATATGAGCTTAACAACTGTTTGTAATAGCATTTTTTTTTTCCAGCTGTGAAATGGAAAACTGAAAAATCTCAGGCGTTTCAGCTCTACTTTTCATTGGAAGTGGACTGATCTGATGAGCATTCGCGCAGCGAACCAAAATCGTTTTTTTTTATATGAAACCTACAATATTAATTTAGCACAAGAAGTTAATTATAAATATCTTTGCAATTATTTAATTATTAGGTTTAAGGAAAGGATTCTGCTTTGTCAGACAAGATTTCGACATCATAATCAGAATAAATAACCACAAGCTTTTTATGATTTCATACAATAATACGAGTTAGGATTAGTAACACGATATGGCGACAGTGCCTTTTCATATTCTTGTGCTGTTTCGGTATGCATTCTGGATAGAGGTCGCACAGTCATTTAACAATGACGAACAACAGAAGAACCGATCAACTGATATTCACCAAAAATTTAGTGAATGCCACTTATTCTCACCTACTCGTATTTTGAAAAATTAAAACGAATGTGCAATATGTATTTTATTATTTTTTGAAATTAAATGGAGATAATTGCCTGTGTAGTCTTTTGGCAATTTAATTCTTTTTAATGTAGGCTTTTTAATTCCATAATGTACGGACACAAGCATGAAGAGTTTTATTTATTTATTTATCTTTTCCTTCAGAAACTCAGGTTTCAAAATCCGTTAAGAAAAAATGACAATAATACCATTTAGGGTTTAGGATAGATAGAAGAAGTTGTCCTTGCATTCTTACTCGGTAGGCTTCAAAATCATTGGAAGGCATGAACTCAACTGTCGGTGACGTCTAAGGTTGAAACGGGCTTACGACAGCTTTCGAAAAAGAAAAAAAAAGTAAATTACAAGAATTCTACCTACTGTATGTGAGGAATAAAAGGCTTTAGAGGATTCATTATTTATTAAATGAAATTTTTATTTTTATAATTTTAATAAGGATAAATCGGCCTAAAACTTAAATAAAGAGATGCAACATTTAAAAACAGGGAACCTTTCTTCCAGAAGTTTTGTGGACAGTGCAAATTTCTTAAAATGAAAAGAATATAGAGATTCTGTCGTAATGCAGATTAAATTGGGAACGTACTTTACAGTATTTAAAAATTAAGCTTGTATAATGTGTTTGAACAATTATTTTGTGAAATTTTTATTATAATTCAATTGTTTTAATTAAAATTGATTTTTAGGTATACTGGAGAACAAAAAATTATCTTTCTAAGACGTAACAAAATATATAACAATCACACTACAGATTTCATCGGATTGTTAGGTTTCTGTTGATTATGACGGTTTCCTCCGAAAGAAAAAGGATGGATAATTTTTTTTTTTTTTTGTAATTAAGTGACTTTGAATAGCGTGCAGGGCAGCTGGGTACGTACACAAATTTTATACAGTTCACAAAAAAAAAAAAAAAAAAAGAATGAGGCTATAAGTTGAAAGAAAGCTTTATTTATTTATTATTTATTTAAGAATTTGAGTTGCTTAAACTTGTGTGCACATGTGTCGATAATCACTGTTATAAAATATTATTCTTTAAGTTTTTGATACCTATTCTAACATTTCAACTGATTTATATATACATTATTTTTCAACATCTTAATTTCTTCTGCTTCTTTCAATACGAAATATTATTTTGGCAGGTTATTTCATATGGAAATCGCAGTTCGTTTATTTCGTTATCCTGTGACTGCTTCTCACTGAAGTTAGCCATACGACAATATCTTCTTGTAAAAATTTACACCTTCAGTTAGCAAAGTGACTTCTTTCGTCTTTGATATACTATTCTTCGCATACTTGTTTACAGTACAATTATCCCCTCCCTACCCTAAAAACACTCCCTACGAAATGCTGCAAAAGGCTTTATATCATTGCAAGATTTGCAATCTCATTCCATGCGTGTGAAATAAGAAAACTCTGTCCGGATTCAATATATTTGGAATTTAAGTTTATATGTTGTCAAACACATAGTAATTCAACTTATAACTAAAACGCCTCAATGCACAGCATTTCATCGTACGTGAGTAAACGATCGCTTGTATTTCAGTATCATAGGCGAGAAAGCAACTAAGTATTATAAACATTTGAAAGATGGGTTTGATTAAAATATACAAATGTGAATAATTAATCATTTAGTTAGTAGTCATTATATGAGGATTAAAAAATATGAATGAGAAAGCAACCAAAATTAACATATATACTACAATGCTAAAACTGTAAACGATGAAGGACAAGAATGAAATGGTTACAGTTGATGAAAAAAATGAGAAAGGGGAGAACAGAAATACAATGGGGAGATAAAATGAGAAAAAACACACACGAACCACCTAATCTCTAAGTAACACGGGTTACTTTGTGATTATAGGCACGAGGCAGTGTTTTCAAAGGACATTATCGACGCTATGCAGGGAGTGAAACTTGAGTATTCGAGAGAAAACCATACTTCCTCCATTTGAGGTAGAATAACTCAGCTTTATTTGAAAAAGTCTGGAAAATGTGCTTCGCGGTCTTTGATGACATTTAAAGCCATGTCTTCCATCCAAATTGCGGGTACTGGTCAGCAGAAAGACATGGGTTTGAATGCCAGGGCAGTCCATCAAAGATCAAGGCACGTTTGCTAGAAATGACAGCGTGTGTGTGTGTGTGTGTGTGTGTGTGTGTGTGTGTGTGTGCATGCGAGAGAGAGAGAGAGAGAGAGAGAGAGAGAGAAAGAGAGAGAGAGAGAGAGAAATAAGGATGAGAAAAAAATAAACAAACAAATGTCTGGAGAGATGAAGATGGCGAAGGTAAAGAAAGAGAGAGAAAGAGAGAAAACAAAGAATGAAAGAAAAAATAAAGAAGGAAAAAACGAGAGATGTCATATAAAAGAAAGAGAAATATATGATGAAGTATAAATGATAAAGAAACAGTGAAACATTGTAAGAAATAAAGAGGGGGGTAAATAAAAATATAGAAAATATATAATTTTCTAGGTTTTCTAAATTAAGAAACTAAAAAGAGAATGAGAAAATCGGAGAGAGAAAGATAAATAGACAAAGAAAGAGAAAAAATAAATATGAAAGAGGAAAAAAAAAAAGATAAAAAACGAAAGATATAGAAAAAATTATACAAAACACTTTAGGTATTTAATATAAAAAATGGAACTAGAGAGAGAGAGAGAGAGAGAGAGGGAAGACATTCGAGGAACAAAAATGCCACCCCCCCCCTTAACGAAAACAAATTGAAGACAACTAATATGGACATTGATGAAATATAATCTAATCCAGTGTAGTGCAGAGTATAATCTAATCCAGTGTGGTGTAGCCAACTGAAGATCAAAGTATTAAGTATGAAAATGACCTTTGTCCAAGTATTGCATAATGACCACACACATGCACACTGAAACCCATTGTGGTCCCCAAATGTTTGCTTTCATTCAAGCGAGTCTGTTGGCCCAAACACAGTCACACAGCACAACGCAGGTCATCAACCTATCTAACTAATCTAACTTACCTCAAGTCTTGAATCTTCCGCATTGCTCTCGCTGTCTCTCTCTCTCTCTCTCTGTCCGATGACGTATGAATTACCAACACAGAATATCGGAACCGGTACAGTTACAGTCCCAGACCGTGTGTCGTTCAATGTGGCAAGCGTAAAGTGCCATCGTCCAACGAGGCTCAAGCAGTAATCGGAAAAGAGACGCACTTAAGACGAGTGGCGAAGACCAACTCTACGGTTCAGGTAGATAAATGCACTAGTGGAGAACGTAAGCAACGAACCAACTTCTCACTGCAATGTAGCGGCACATTCCTGAGACACGGGAGTTGTGAACACACTCCACAGATCCGGCTCTCGTCTTCTTCCTTGACCGTGAGAAAGAGCCAATCAAAGTTTCGGGGCCGTCGGCTATCAAGGCTGCGTCCTCAGGTAGTATGCGAAGCCTCACAGAGCTCGATTCTCCTGACAGCACCAGTTCAGTAGCATGCTGGTACAGTGAATGAGGTGTTTGACACGCAACCACGTGTTCTCTCGGTGCTTTCTCTTGTGGGGGGAAACGAAATTAATGACATGCGTGTGCCCTTTTTTTTTTTTTTAGGAAATTTGATTTCTTCGAACAGTTCGTTCATATTCGTCGAACTCGAGATTCCAATTCTTCTGTCTACAAAGGTTGTTGCATTTCACTGATTTTATATCGCTATTGCCCTTATATTTCAACGTGGTTGTTTTTAAAATCGGTTATTAATTGGAAACATTCCAACGACATCAGGATCGAGTTTTGCTTACATTCGAGGTAGATAATTACCCAGGAACGAGACTGGAGGTATAATTTTAAAAATATTTTCGATTCGGATTAAAATAGCAATAAAAAGTAATGCAATAAATACGTAATGAGGATATTAAAAATCCATCATCTTTTTTTTATAGCCAAATATAATAAAACTTGAGAATTTCGCAATTGTTTGTTTGTTTTGGATTTACAGCCACTATGAAGCCAGCGTAGTATGTCTGTAAATTGCATGTGTTACTTCTGGCTAATTTTCTGGATAAAAAAAAAAAAAAAACTAAATAATTCAGCATCGGAGTTGCCTTGACTTGCACTACTTAAAAGACACGAACTCTGCCCAAGAACCTATATATATTTGTCTTGTATTAGTGCATGGATTAGGTTTCACTGACTTGACAGCTGTGTCGAACTGTTGGATCTCATCATTGGGTTGAAACTTAAGAGTGCAAAAACCCTTCATTGAATACCACGGAAATTCCATGTCAGAGCTATATTCTTCATAAGTGAGCTGTCGGTAGGTTCGCGAATATAATACCAAAATATAAATACCCCTGTCTCTGATGAGAACCAACAATTCGAAACAGTTACCAAGACAATTAAAAAACCTAAACGCACTGATAAAAGAATTTTCGGGCTTCTGGGTGGGGTTCGTTTCTTTTAAATAGTGCATGCCAAGGCAACTCCGATGCTGAAGGTTAATATTCTCATAAACTCTTGCGTAACTTTTCCAATTTCATTTTATTTGGCTATAAAAAGATGAGGGATCTTTGATGTCTCCATTAAATATTACTTAATTTACCAAATTGAAACCTTTCTGAATATCTTGGTAATGCAATTATTTTAACTATACGAAGATATCAATCGCAGCTAGCGGGAAGATTGAGATTAAGACAAGGATGGTATTATGTATACCAGTGCTTCTCAAACTGTGGGCCGCAGTCCCCTTGGGGACCGTAGGTTTTGTTGAGGGGGGCCGTGGAATAATGAAAATAAATTTAAAATGTTTTAAATATTCAGATTTTTTTATCATAAAAGAAATGTATTTACTTTTTATTATTTATTATTTCTTTTTTGTTATTTTTTATATTTTAATGGGAAAAAAATCACACATTGGTCTGGGTTCACAAATTTTGCTTCTTGCGTATTTCGGCGCTTAATGAATATTAGTAAATATATGCTTATTCATATAAGTTTCATTTCAAAGCAGAAATCTAAGAATTGCAGTTTCAAATATTTCACCTGATATTGACTTTTTGTGTAGCAGTATTGAAACACATCCTTCACATTAAATTGTTATTAAACTTCTTTTATGTTTTTAATTATTTCTTTATTACTAATCGTTTTAAGTTTCATGTGTTTGTACTGCAAACGTACAATAACAAGATATCTATCTATATAAAAATATGAGATAATGTGCCATGTCAAACGTGTACGTAAGATGCTAAAAATTTAATATTTGCATTTGATTTTTGCAATATTCGCTGTGTATGTTTTGTATTGAGTATAAATACAATAAATATTATAATAATATATGTCTATATTACGATTTTTTTCGGGGGGGGCCTGAAATATGTATATTTTTCCAAAGGGGGGCCCCTGACATCCAGAAGTTTGGGAAGCACTGATGTAGACTACAGTACTAGGTCTAAACATCATCGCTGAAATGTGTTTAGACGTATATAAGCTTTTGTGTTTAAACGTATATAAACACAAAACTACATTAAAAAAAAAGACTAAACTTCTCAAAGTAATTTGAAACAGGAATACAATTTATCAAATAAAACAGCCATTGCACATTTATTTGCAGATATACAAAAGGCAGGAAATGAAATAGGATTGCTGCTAATACAGCACGTAACACTGTAAAGGAATACAAAATTTTCCCAAGTTCAAACAAAAGTAACTACGTTTAAACAGAAAGAAGTAGAAATATAATAGTAGATAACATTGTTGAACAAATCAATACGTTCAGTATTTAGGTTATATTAGTTATTTAAAAGAAATGAAAAGGAAAAGATGATCTCTATAACATAATTAAATATAACGAAGCAAATGGAACATTAAACTAAACAATTTAAGCTAATCTTATACAAAAAAAAGGGGAAAAAAAGAAAAGCAACCAATAAAATTAGACTGAATAAAGTGTTCTAAAGTCAATATTATTATGAGGATACCAGAACAATTACAAGAGGAAAGACTGAAATAATGTTCATGAGCTGAACGTTAGAGAGACATCGTTATTAGATAGAAAAAGAAATGTAAACATCAAAAACAAAAAACAAGTTAACTGACTAGGCATACAATAAATCAAATTTTAAATACGATAACAAATGTATGGAGAGAATGGTGCATCCCAAGTTTATAGTAACTGCAATTACAGCAGTAAAAACAGCTTTAAACTGTTGTTTATTTTTTTTTATTAATATCTTTTTTGTTTTTAATGTTGCAGAAGAGGATTAATGTGTAAATCCGCCTATGAGTATTTGATAAGCATAACGATTAAGTTACTGAGACTTGTAAATTAACAATATTGCTTTTTCCAAAAATGAGTTTCCGATTTACAATAAAAATATTTTATTTCTTTTAAATTGCAAAAAATATTTTCAATCAAAATTAAAACCAAATTAAATTATTTCTGTTTTAAAAAAAACTTTTTTTTCTTTCACAAATTTCTGACATTTCCTTTCACCAGAAGTCAAACCATGTTATTGTGTCTTCTGCAGATAAAACAAATAAAGCGAAATGGATCTAAGCCAGTGGTTCCCAAACTTTGGCCTACCGTCCCTTTTCAAAAAAAAAAAAAAAAAAAAAAATGAAAAAAAAAAAAAAGCTCTACCTAATATATATAAAAGAAAATCGCATGAAAATCGGATCAGCAGTTCTCGAGTTTTAAGTGAATAAAAGATAGATACAGAATCAAATTTGCGTTTTATTATGCATCTCGTAGAGATGTTTGAAGTTTGGAAATAAGACACCTTGGAACTGACATTTTAAAACTATTTATTAAAATTAACAAAAGAAACATAAATTGCACGTAAACATAGGAGAAGTTGGAGCTGAAAATTTAATAACACTGTTAAAATTAAGAAAACAAACATAAATTGCACATATGTAAAAATCGCACATAAAATAGTAAATAACGACCAGAAATATTAAAAACAATCCTAATGAGAAGGATGAGCCTGGTGTGTTGCTACTAGTTTATTGATATTCGGTTCTAGATTTGTCAACCGCATTCTAAAATCATCGTGATCAGCTATTTGCAGGTTACTTTTTTGTTAAAAGGTTTGTGACTGCGCTGAACCCACGTTCCACTAAATATGATGATGGAACCTACCTACCATCCGGCGTTACAGCCCTTTGTGAGCCTTGGCCTCCTGTACAACTTGTCTCCACAGTCTTCTATCCTTGACTAGTCTTTCCCAGCCTTTCACTTTCATAGTAGTCAAGTCTTGGATTACGTTATCAATCCATCTTAATCTTGGTCTTCCTTTTTTAAATTGTTGCATATATCTTCTCTCTCAATATTCTTCTTGGTATACGAAAGTCTTCATTCTCTCTCTCTACATGACCCTAACCATTGCATTCTTTGCGCTTTTATGAATCTAACAATATCTTCTTCTTTTAGTATTTGACTAATTTCTTTGTTGTACCGTATTCTCCATACACCATTTTCTTCAACAGGTCCATAAATTCTTCTTATAATTTTCCCTTCAAATTTCCTGAAATTGTCTTGGTCTTTTCCACTAAGAGTCCATGCTTCGCTTCCATATGTAACCACGGGTCTAATCAGTGTTTTTTATATAAGTATTTTAGTACTTCTGCTTATTAGCTTGCATTTAATCATGTTCATATTTGCATAATATGCTTTATTACCAGTTTTAATACGTTCTTTAATTGTTATAGCTGATCGGGCCTCATTCTCTACAAGATATCTCCTAGATACTTAAAATTGGCCACACCTTGAAAAGTTTTCTGTCCAACTTGTAGATTCTGTGGTTTTCTTCTATTTCTGAAGTTGACATCACTATATAGTTAGCTTTATTTACATTGATCTCTAATCCCATGTGATTAGTTTTTCTTTCCAGTTCGTTATACACTTCAATTAACAGTTTCTTAGCCCTTGACAACATGACTATATCATCAGCATAAACACATACAGTAAATGACTTTATTTATTAAAAATTGTTCCTCTTTGATCTAAATCTTTAATCGCATAATGTAAAGCTATAATAAATAATGCTGTTGATAGTGCATCTCCTTGTTTTACACCTTTATGAAATTCGAAGGTGTCACTAAAAACTTATTATCTATTTTAACTTTTGCTTTTGTTTTTTCATGGTCATCATTACTAATCTAATTAATTTTGGTGGTATCTCTAATTCTTTGTTAGCCTTTTATAGACGATCTCTGTTTAGACTATCAAATGCTTTTTAAAAGTCTATAAATAACATTTTGTAGCTCTATTGCATGCTCAAAACATTTTTCCATCATCTGTCCGATAATGAAAAGTTGATCAATGATACTTCTGTTTGATCTAAATCCACACTGATATTCTCCTATTTTCTTTTCGGCAATTTCTTTAAGCCTGTCATTTATTATGGATGTAAGAATTTTTTTTATAAACTACATTAAGTAACGTAATACCTCTATAATTACTACAGTCGAATTTATTTCCTTTTTTATAAATAGGACAGATTATGCCAACATTCCAGCTGTCTGGCATTTCTTCCTTGGACCAGATTGCTGAAAATATATCCTGTAGTATACAAAACATATTGAATCCCCTCCATGTTTCAGTAATTCCGCAACTATGTTATCTTCTCCGATGCTTTATTATTTCTCATTTTTTTTATTTTAGCTTCAATTTCACTAGTTGTCGGTGGTTTAATAGGGGTATTCTCTTCTACATCAATGTCCTTTTTTGTTTCTAATTGAATATTTTCCACATTTTCTTCTCTATTTAATAAATCCTTAAAATATTCTGGCCATTTCTCTTTACTATTACTATTTTATTTTCCTCTCCTAATAAATTTCCTTTCTTATCTTTACATCCACTAATTCTTGGTTGAAATCCTTCTTTCATTTTTTGGACGGCAGCATAAAATTTTCTACTTTCATTTAGAGTATTAAGTTGTTCTATTTCTTTTATTTGTTTCATAATAATTTTCTTTTCTTTTTTTTCTTTTTTTTTAGTATATTATTTGCTTTTCTTCTAAGTTCATTGCATCTCTACCGATTACTTCTAGTGTTTAGCTTCATCATTTGCGCTCTGGCTCTATTCTTCTCTTTTATAGCTGCATCATATTCTTCATCAAACCATTCTTCGTTACGAGTTTTTTTCTTTTCACCTATTGTTTCAGCAGCCGCATCTTTAATCATATTTTCTACTCTATTCCATTTTGAGTACAAAACATATTGAATCCCCTTCATGTTTCAGTAATTCTGCAACTATGTTATCTTCTCCGGGTGCTTTATTATTTCTCATTTTTTGTATTTTAGCTTCAATTTCACTAGTTGTCGGTGGTTTAATAGGGGTATTCTCTTCTACACCAATGCCCTTTCTTGTTTCTAATTGAATATTTTCCACATTTTCTTCTGTATTTAATAAAATCTTAAAATATTCTGCCCATTTTTCTACTATTTTATTTTCCTTACTATTGAATTCTGATGGATTGAAATAGCTGATGGATTCCTTACTATTGAATCCATCAGCTATTTTCAGTTTTATTTAATTTAGGTTTCAAGCTATCTTGGTATTTCTTAACTTCCTTTACATCATTACTAAGTTTATCTATGTCCCATAACCCAGCCTTCTTTTTTGTCATCTTTATCACATTTGATAATCTTTCTCTTATAATCATTTTCACTAGATAATGATCGCTGTCACAGTTAGGACCTTGACAGCTCCTGACATCAATGACAGAGGAGAAATGACGTCTCGAGACTAAAACATGATCAGTCGGGTTTACTTCGTTCGTGCCTGGTATCCTCCAAGTTCCCAGGTGAATTGCTTTATGTGCAAATGATGTGCTTCTTATGAATAATTTGTTTCTGAGTGGAAATTGCATCAGTAAATCATCATTTGCATCATTTTTATCATGTAACGTAAATATTCCTGCCACTTGCTTTTGATTTTCATCTCTCTCAATCTTAGCGTTGAAGTCGCCTATGTTTAATAGAATATCATACTTTTGTGTCTTGCAGCAAACTTCTTCAAGTTGCTCGTAAAAATCGATCTTTATCAATTTCTTTCTCCTCAGTTGGTGCATGAGCTGAAATGACAGTAATGTTTCTAAATTTTACTTTTAATCTTATTTTGCATATTCGGTCACTAATACCTTCGTATTCTAACATACTTTTCCGCATTTCCTTGCATGCTATGAAACCAGTACACAGCTGACCAGTTCGTTCACTGGGACCACTATAATGATGTTTATCAATTCTCCTCTGTCCTTGCCATCCATTTCTTGTAGTGCAATGAAGTCTATTTTATATTTCAGCATTTCATTAGCAACTTCATTCATCATTCCTATTTGTTTCATTGTCCTTACATATTTTCATTTCATGTTGCCATTTTGATATCTCTCCTTCTTATTTTGTTGTTATTTTTCTGTCTATTTCATAATCCAATCATATCCTTTTTTCCGTTCCAGGTCGGTTGCTATTAAGTACTGTTCGGAGGTTTCATTTGTATCTGTTTCGTAGCATCAAATTTTTATGTGATTGGGTTACCAGCCCAATGCACAAACCTCCTCCTTCATCCAGGCTTGGGACTGGCTGCAGTGATCACCACTCAGAGTAATCACTTCAGGCGAAGTTTATGATGATGGAAATGCATTTAAAAACTTTTTTACTACAGCCCACAACCCAGAATAAAGTATGGGCATCTGCTTTCGCAACCAGAACTGCTCGTAACTAACCGTTTTTGAATTTTAATTTCAATTCCTCATTTGTTGTTATTACTTCTATCAATTCTTGTAATTATGAAGATTCTTCTGTGTTTGTACTTGAAAATGGGTCCAAAACCCAATCGGGTATTTTCATTTCAAGAATATCTTTAAATCATTGGTTGAAATCACAATGGAGAGCCTCCAAGTGCTGACGATAGCTGAGTACGTCTTCATCACATTTTCCCACTGTTGATAGATTTGGAAACTGGCTGAATTCTCGTCGTAAGTTTCGTTTGTACAGGACAAGTTTTGATATAAACGCATAACAAATAGCTTTTGTTTTTATTAAATTCAGCTCATCTCTTTGAAGCTATAGATTTATTTCATTAAATTTGTTAAACAAGTCGGTCAAATAAACTATATCACTTTTGAAATTAATCAAGTTGGAATCATCTCTTTTCTAAAACCTATAGCACTGAGTCACGGAGTTTATAAAGTCGATTCAAATGGGTACATTTTGATAGACAACGAACTTCTGTATGGAGCAGAAAGCGATTGAATCTTCATCGTTTTCAATACAGAGTTGTCCAAACAATCTGTCACTCAATCAATGATTTTGATTTTGTTGACTGCTGTAATTACATAATGCAATGACCTGTGTAGGCCATCACTGAGGTATTTGGCAGCTAAATGTTGACAATGAATTACACAGTGTACAGTGAATACATTTGGCACAGCCAGTGCTGGATTTACGTACAAGCTAAAAAAGCTACAAAAGCCTCGCAACCTGCCGGGGCCTCAAATAAAAAAACAAAAACATATAAAAATTGATACAAAATATTTGTAGAAAAATGATAATTTCTAAATAATTTTAAATATATAAAATATAACAAAAGAAGTATTTTTACTTCTCAAAAACGTATTAATTAAAATTTTTATCTTTAATACCTAAATAATTTTTAATTAATTTTTGAAATCATTATTTAGAAAATGTTTGTAATCTTTTATTTTCTAGCATTTACTTCTGCTATTCCATTTCCAATCATACAATGAGGCGAACATCTGTAAGCGGATACCAGAAAAGAAAAAGAAAGCAGCAGCTTGAAGACGAATTCAAAATATTTCACCGCAGCAACAAAAGATGATCCACAGACCCAGGGAGAGCAGCCAATTCCAAAACAACAGCCTATTGTCTCTGAGATCATAGAGTCTGGAATCTCAGCTGATGGAAATATTGTAACTGATCCCAGTGTGAGCGTTGTTGCTGTTGGAGAACCGACATCTACAGTTGAAACAAAAAACATCACGAAACTCAGTGATATTGGTCAATGGGGGTGTCCTCACACAGGATTAACTCTCATACTGGATCTTAAAAGGTTCATCAGAGTGTCAGCACTGGAACGGTCCATTTGAAAACTCTAAGCGTTCATTCAAAAATCAGGTTAGATATTATTCAAAAGGTCTTTTTCAGAATAGTAAGGATAATGGTGAAGTATAAGATCGGGAATGGCTTGTGTACTCACCAACAACAGGTTGTATTTATTGCTTTGTCTGTAAACTGTTTTCAATATCAACTGCAGCACTAGCTTCTGATGGATTTTCTGACTGGCGAAATCCCATTGCAATTCAAAGTCATGAACACTCTGAAGATCATAGAAGAGCTTTGCTTACATACTTGACAAGAAAGCGTGGTCAAACCTTAGACTCGGGACGAGCAAAACAAATAAAAGAAGAACAGCTTTATTGGAGGAATGTGCTTGAGCGTGTTGTTGCAGTGATATGCAGATTAGCAGAACGTGGTCTGGCTTTTAGGGGAGACAATGAAACTTTTGAATCGCGAAATAATGGCAACTACCTTGGTTTGTTAGAATTATTATTATTATTATTATTATTATTATTATTATTATTATTATTATTATTATTATTATTATTATTATTATTATTTCAGGCAACTCCAGGGAGTCCTTAGACTCATCTAGGGAGGCTCTAAACACCATGTCCACACAACTATACGACATTCTCACACTATCTATCATACCTTGCCTTGAACTCGCTCGCCGTCATAGCCCGCAACAGACTCTGGCAGCTTATTTCACTCATTTACCACTCTAAAAGTAAAGAACCTAGCTCTAACACCCCTGCTAACCACGCTCTTGCCCGGCTTCCATAGGTGTCCCCTAGTTCTCCCACCACCAGTCCTGATCTCAAAACTATCCTCTGATTTAATCCTATAGAATCCTTTTAGCAATTTGAATGTCTCAATCATATCTCCTATTTCCGCCTATTAACTAGTTTCTGCAGCCCACAAATCTTCAACCTGTTCTCAGATGGTTCATTCCATAGACCTGCTATCATCTTAGTCACTCGCCTCTGGATCCTCTCCACCTCTTCCCCATCAAGAAGGAACCGAGGTGACCAAATCTAGGCACAGTAGTCGAGATGAGGTCTTATCAAGGCTCGGTACAGAGGTACAATAACTTGCTTGTCTGTGCTCGTCAAGGTATTTTTCAACAACCAAGTGAGTAGATGAGCTGATTTAGCTACTTTTGCAATGTGCCCCTAAATTTCATCTCCCTATCCACCAACACTCCCAAGTCCCTGGCCTCATCAATCTGGAGTACAGTTCCACCAATGTGGTATACTGCTGTTAATCTTTTCACCCCAAAATGCATAACCTTACATTTTGTCACATTAAATTGACATCCATTCTCCTTAGCCCAGAACTCCAATCTATCCAAGTCATCCTGCAAAATTTTGACATCTTCTGCATTCACTATCGCCCTACCCAACTTTGCATCATCAGCGAACAAATGAGCTGTTCCACTTAGATCCTTCCCTATATCGTTAATGAACAGATTAAACAGCAGTGGTCCAAGAACAGAACCCTGCGGCAATTTTGACATCTTCTGCATTCACTATCGCCCTACCCAACTTTGCATCATCAGCGAACAAATGAACTGTTCCACTTAGATCCTTCCCTATATCGTTAATGAACAGATTAAACAGCAGTGGTCCAAGAACAGAACCCTGCGGCACACTACTAGTCACAGGCCGTCTTTTGGACTCTACTACTGAATAAACTACTTTTTGATATCTCTCCATCAACCACCCTCCTATCCATCTCACCAACCCTATATCCATTCCCATATGTTGCAGTTTACGGATTAGACTTCCATGTGGTATCCTGTCAAACGCCTTTGCCAGGTCCAGCAGTATCACTGTAAACCCATTACCTTTATCCAGTTCAGCCGTCACCTTGTTATAAAACTTGAGCAAGTTACCGAGGCATGATCTACCCTTCACAAAGCCATGCTGTCCCCTGTACAGTATCTCATTTTCATCAATCCATTCCTGTATTTTTCCCTTGACTACTTTCTCCAAGACCTTGACAACGACTCCTGATATGCTGATCGGTCGGTAATTTGCAACCGTAGTCTTGGATCCTCCTTTTTCTTCCCCTCTTTCCACGCCTTCGGGACTAAACCAAACCCGAGACTCAGATTAAACAACATGGTCAAGTGCACTGATAATTCTTTAGCCGCTTCACGCAAGACCCGTGCCGGTATACGATCCAATCCCACAGATGTATTCACATTAAGGTTCTGTAATAGTCTATTCACCTCCACTTCATTCATCACAATTCCCGTATAAAATAATGGTTCCTTCATTTTTTCAATGCCACCACCTGAATGATATACTTTTGTAAAGTGCTCGCTCAGTAACTCCACTATATCGACTGATTCAGTGACCTCCTTACCATCGTCATTCCTTAAAATCATTTTACCGTGTACATTTTTTTTTTGCTTGCAGCATATTGAAAGAACTATTTGGGATTCTCTTTAGCTTGCATAGCTAGTTTCATTTCATAATTCGCTTTTGATTTTTTTTACCACACTCGTTACCCTTCTGGCCTGCACTTTATACCGTTCGTGTGCCTGCAGGTCACCTCTTTCTTTAAATTCCCTCCACAGTTGTTTATTTTTTTGCAGCTCAAGCTTAATGGTGTTATTCATCCATTTAACCCCTACTTGTTTTATTATTCGGACCCTAGGTATACAATCAGCCATAACCTCCTGTAAATGCTCCTTGACCACTTCCCATGCTCTATTGACGTCCAGCCCTTGCAGTTGTATATGCCATGGCACTGATCCAAGCAATCTCCTAAACTTGTCATACTTGCCAGCACGGTAATTCCACATATACCCTGTCTTAATCGAAAATTCCACACCTTTAGCCAACTCCCAGGTCAAGACCTTTTGATCACTCTCACTAATAGGTGGCAATATGGTCATATTCTGAGATGCTATTACCAGCACGTAATTGAAAATACCCCTAGTATTTTCAATTACGTGCTGTCTCAGATAGTTATCCCTTAATAATTGAATAAAATCCATTTCCTTCCTCACATGTGTCCTCTCCTCCTTCCAATCAATGTTACCATAGTTGAAATCCCCCATAATAATTACCCTCCTTCCACTGATTTCATCAATTTGTTTATGCATACTATCTCCACCATCTCTTCCATCACCTGGTCTATAGCAGCACCCAATTGTATATTTTATTCTGCAAGTCTCAATCTCACACCAAATAGCCTCAAATGAGCTCCTTTCACTATCCTGCGATACAACTTCAATTCTCCTTGGCTGCAGTCCATCAGCTATCATCAATAACACCCCTCCCTCATTTTATTCTCTCTGTCCCTCCTAAACACATTATAACCTACACATTCTATCCCACTAACTATATCATCTTCCGTCAGCCATGTTTCACTAATGCCAATAACTTGTGGCCAGGAAGAGCCAATCAAGGCCAAAAATTCTTCCTTCTTGTTCCTAATACTTCTGGCATTTGTATACATGAAATGCAGTGATCCCTTTGTCCCACCCCTATCTTGATGCGTTATTCTAAATGTCCCATTCCCATTTTTTGTCCTTAGTGCTGGCTCGGGTACATTATATACATTCTTACACTCAACTGTCTCACTGATGTCCGCATACCCCCCCCTCCTTGGTAGTTCTAGTTTCCCTGGTTCTGCACATCCATTTTCACTTCATTCAGCAACACGTTTTCCGGTCTCCGCACACCAAGTCCATTCAAATGCAGGCCATCCATCTTGTATAAGTCCTTTCGCCCATCAAACTCATTCCACACGTCCACGAATTCCACACTACACCGTCTGCATAACCTGCGCATAAAGTGATTTGCGATTATGGCCCTCCTTCTAAACTCCTCTCTGTCATAGCGCGGCAACAGATTCACCATCCTTACTCTGTCACTCTTTTCTTTTGCTACCTTTAACAATACTTTCAAGTCCTCTCTCATAAAAAATTTATCTCCTTTCAATTCATTCGTACCAGCCACAACTATCAATTCTTTCACCCTCTGTTTTTGCGCTCTAATACTCTCACTTACATCCTTAAATTTCGCACCCGGTAAGTACGATTTAGAATTGATTGCTAAGGTTGATCCATTTCTTTCCAATCACATAAAACCACATGGAAACAGAGGATCTGGGTCGCCTTCATATTTGTCAAAGACAGGTGATGAATTGATCGAGCTTATGTCTAATAAAGTAAAAAAATCAATTTTGAATGATCTGAGAAAGGCAGGTTACTTCACTTTGTCTGTGGACGCTACGCCAGATCTTTCCCATGTGGATCTACTAACTGTTATAGTAAGGTATGTATCACCTGTATATTTAAGATTATCATAGTTGATTTCAGCAAATGCCGAGGACAGTCATATGATAATGCAGCAAATATGGCTGGCAAATACAAGGGAATGCAACAAAAATCCTTGAGTTAAACAAGCATGCTATATATATTCCGTGTGCTGGTCATTCACTAAATCTTGTCGGCCGTGCTGCTGTAGATTGCTGTTTAGATGCAGTAAACTTTTTTGCTGTTGTCCAAGAAATATACACTTTCTTTTCATCTTCTACAAATAAGTGGTCTGTGATGTTATCTTTCTTGAAAACAGATTCAGATACCAGAGTACTAAAAAGCCTGTCTGACACTAGGTGGGAAGCAAATGTCAAAGCAGTGTCTGCCATAAATGTGAGTAATAAGCCCATCATAGATGCTCTAAGTCACATTTATGATGATAAGAATTAAAAGGGAGCTACAAGACTAGAAGCTGGTACTCTTCTGGAAATAATGGAGGAACTAGAGTTTGTTTTTATGCTACATTGATGAAATAATTTGCTGCCAGAGTTTCACAAAACCAGTATGGCTCTCCAGGATCCAAAGATTGCACTTACCACATGTGCAAATCTGTATAAATCACTTTCTCACTATGTTAAAAACATTCGAGAAAATTTTGATGATTTTGAAGAAGAAGTTAAGTCTAGATTGCCTGGTGTAGAATATAAGTCTACAGTAAAAAGAAAGAGGATGAGAAACAAACAAGCCCATGATGGAGCTGCACCTGATGCTAATGAACAGCTTTCTCCAAAGAGACGAATTTCGAGTGAAATCCTTCATTCATATCATAGACATCCTTTATTATTATTATTATTATTTTGACACCTCCAGGGAGTCCAAAGACTCATCGAGGGAGAGTGTGCCCACAGCATCGAACGATTGGCCCCCCTTCCAACTACTAACCGCGCTCAAACTTACTTAACTGAGCCATTAGTAGCAGAGGCTCTACCAATCGACCAACCTTCGCCGGCGAAGGTTGGTCGATCCTTGAGGCAAATTTAACGAGAAAAGTAACAGTCTACAATTATGTTGCGAATAAATTTTCATTTTTAATTGATTTAGAAGTTTCAGAGGTACAGCTACGAAAAGCAGTAGATACGTTAATAAAAGAGTATCCACACGATGTTGATATTAATCTCACGAGCGAACTGAGGCACTTCCATGAGTATGTCAAGCAGAATTATCCTGAAAAAGAACATTTTCAACACAAAGATTTTTATCAAATCATCTTTCAAGACAAGATTGAGTTAGTTTTCCCTAATGTGGAAGCAATATTACGACTATTCCTGTGTTTAATGGTAACAAATTGTTCAGGAGAAAGATCATTTTCACAGCTAAAGAGAATAAAAGATGAACTGAGAGCAACTATGTCTCAAGAAATATTGTCTGCACTTAGCATCATGTGTATAGAAAGCGATAAATTACGGCATATCTTTTGATGACATAATTAATGATTTTGCTTTTGGGAAATCAAGAAAGAAAATGTTTTAAGTTATATCTTAGAGCCTTTTAGAGGATTATATAATATAATTATTTCTATTTGTATTATAACAATTTATCCACTCCATATTTTCAATATTAATTTATTATATATATATATATATATTTGGAATTTTGGGTACCCAATTTTATATGATGTCTACAGTCAAATTTTCACCTGAATAAAAGATTAATTTTTTTATATACTACCAATTATGTTGTTATATTAATTTAATTTTTACTTCCTATTTTAATTTAAAACTTTCTGTTCTATGAGCCTTATTTGTCGTTTTTAAAACCCTTTAATTACATAATTATTTCTGTGATTTTGTAAACGCATACTTTATTATTTTTTTAATAAAAATTAAAAGACAATATATTTTCATATATTAAAAAGGCGTGTATATTTTAAATTTTTTCTGAGACCAGCTAATGTAATTTAAAACAGTAGGGGAGCCTCTGGGTTTTATATAGCTTAGGGTCTCAGCAAGTCTACTGGCCCTGGGCACAGCCTCTGAAATATGCAATAAAACAGCGATAGCGCCCTACCATCGGTAGCAACTGACAAGATATTATTCAGAGAGATTTCTTTTTCTTTAAAAAACTCTTCCAGTGCATGAAATATCGATTCTCCTTTAGTGTCAGTTAGCTAATTTTTTGCAAATAACATTTCTTGGCAAAATTTTTCTCCTATTATGTATCGTACATATGCTAAAAGTAAGGCTTCATTTCCTGGTAAAGTTGACTTATCAAGTTGTGTAGAGAGCTGGGTTGTTTTTAAATACTCACATAATGAGTCTTCAACATCCTGGGCCATTTCATCAATTCTTCGTCGCACTGTATTATTGCTCAAAGGAATTTTCTTGATAATATCAGAGGGTGGCTTGTGCAGTACAGTGCGTATGACCTCACAAATGGCTGATAGGATTATTCACCAACATTATGCGATTTTCCCGATTTAGCAGTCAGTAAAGAAATGTGAGGCGCGCAACCCATCATCATCTGGTTTGGATGCGGCTGAAAACATACCTGCCAAGATTGGTTATTTCAAAATTTTTCTTTAAGCGCTTGAAAATACGATAAATCCTTATCTTTTTTATCAGCATGAACTTTTGTCAAATGTTCTTCTAGTCTTGAAGGCTTCATAGATTCATTTGAAAAAAACTTTTTGACAAATCAGGCATATTGGTAATGTTTTGTTTGTAAGTGACTGAATAAAGCCATATTTCAAATATTCGATATTATATTGTCTACATTTCTTCTTGGGTTCAGCCATGATATTATCTGTAAAAATCAAAAAAAAAAAAATAATAATAAATGAATAAATAAAAATAAAAAAAGTTAAATTTATAAAATTGCTAGAATGCAATTTTTTCACGTATCTAAACCAAATTATTTTTACAAGAAAATGTATAAAAATACTCACGAGAAACCTGCTGTTTTATTGGACCAACAATAGTTTGCTTTGTGTGTAATCCGTGTAAGTAAGGTATCGAATATACACTAAACGTTTTATGCACTACATCAAATTGCTAACTGCTTGTCACACAATTCAGAAATAATCTAAAACTAATTGACAATTGACAATTGACATTTATGTCTTTAAGGGTGAAGCAAGATGCTTTTCATATTCCCCGCTATCTGTCGTGGTTACAGTGAGGGTAAAATTTACGAGCAGTTTGCTCGCCCTGAATGGGCATGGAGATTATGCATCGTTATAGGAGGCTAATATAGTTTTTGGTCTTCTATATTTGAATATGTCCGTTGGCTCATATGCTGCAGCTTGTTGAATCAAATCATTGGGGTGTGTGGACGTCTTTAGAAAAAACTTGGAAGCTAAGGATTGTAGATAAGAGAGAATATATGGAATATTTGTGTCTCTATGGAGCTGGCTGTTTCTAACATACCACGGGGCGTTCAGAATCATTCTCAAGCACTTGTTCTGCACACGCTGAATCTTGATAATGTTAGCGTTAGAGGTGTGGCTCCAGGCTGGAGAGGCATAGGTGATTATGGGACGAATCGTCATCTGGTAAAGTTGCAATTTGATTCTGTTGCTGAGCTTGCTATTTCTATTAATTAGCGGGTAAATCTGAGCTATGGCTTTAGATGCTTTTGCACATGCAGACTTGATATGTTGGTTGAAAGATAGCTTTTTGTCGAGAATTACACCCAGGTAATTTGTTTCTGTCTGCCAGGGAATTTTAGTATTGAATAGTAACACATCTCCTGCAGGAGACATTGGCCTTTTTGAGAAAAGAACCGCTGAGCTTTTCAGGGGGTTGACTTCCAATCTCCACCTAGAGAACCAACCCTCCAGCTTTAGAATGTTTTCTTGAAGCTTTCTAGTAACGAAGTGGGGTCTGAGGGATCTGGTTAGTATTGCCGTATCGTCCGCATACAGCGCTAAAATGGAAGTCATCGGATTGTGAGGGATGTCTGACATGTATACAGAAAACAGCAATGGAGCCAGTAGAGATCCCTGTGGCACTCCAGCAAAGATATGGCGCTGGGACGATATAGAACCGTTAATTTTAACTTGCATTGTTCTATTCTGAAGATATGAACGGATTAGATGAACCATTTTTAGTGAGATGCCGGCTGAGATAAGTTTGTGCAGGAGTCCAAAATGCCAGATTTTATCAAATGCTTTAGATAGGTCTAGGAAAACAGCTCCTGTGTACTGGCGCCAGTTGTAGCTGGTGATGATATATTCCACAATTCTATGGATTTGCTGGGTAGTACTATGGTGTTGCCGAAAACCAAACTGTTCTTTAGGGAGGATGTTTAGGTCATTTATTGAGGTTTGGAGTCGTGAGAGGATGACCTTCTCTGCAATCTTACCCAGGTTGGAGATGAGACTGATTGGACGATAATTCTGCGGTAAGTGTGGGTCTTTGCCTGGCTTATGTATAGGAATCACATCAGCCAGTTTCCAGGTGGAAGGAAAATAGTGAAGTCTTAAGATTGCATTTATTATACTGGTCAGATGCACTATAGCTTTTCGAGGCAGCAGCTTGATCACCCTGTTTGAGATGCTGTCTGGTCCAGGAGCTTTATTGTTCTTAAGTTTTTTAATAATATCATATAATTCAACAGGTGATGCGGGTGCAATATGATCAGCACTGGTATCCGGGAGGTTTAGTGCATGTCTAACCTGTCTGTGGATTTTATACAGATGATTGAAATCAATGTTGTTATAAGATGGTTTGCACTGATCCTCAAGATTTTTAAGTATGGCTTCTGCCTTATCTGCATCTGTGTGGATTAGGCCCTGGTTTGAGATTATAGGGGGGAGGGATCTGTTTTTGTTTTTGATGTTTCTCAGTAGGCCCCAGATAGAGTGATCAATAGGTGAGATAGAGGCTAACTTTTTATCCCAAACTTCGTTTCTATGCGTTTTAAGTGCATCTCTTACTGCTCCATTCAATCTATTAAGCACTGTCTTATCCTGAGGAGCGCGAGTGTTACGAAATCTCTTCCTAGCTCTGTTCTTCTCTCTGATCAGGTCCATAATGTCCTCAGGCAAACGATCAGGCTTGGGAACAGGTTTCTGGAAGGTTGCAACCATTATAGCGGACTTAATCTGTTGGGTGAGGCTAGTCACTGCAGAATCCACATCTTCTGGTGTGCATATGTGTGGGACGGGTCCTATTTGATCCCGAAGTGCTTTAGACAATCTCTCCCACGATATGCCTGAATGAGGAGGAGACAGGCATTCTTGTTCTCCCAATTGCAGTAGAATTGGGTTGTGATCCGACGACAGCTCGTTTAGTGATGTAAGGCTGTACTGTAGTTTAATGTCTTGCAGGATGGCTATATCCAAGATGTCAGCAGTGCCAGATGTACTGAGATGAGTTGGTTCGGTAGGTCCAGCCACAACAGCATGGTTTAATCCTGTGTAGCTAGAAAGGATACGACCATTTTTGTTAGTGGATTTACTGTTCCAAGCAGGATGCTTTGCATTGAGGTCTCCAGCGATGATGATCGGTCCTTTTACTCCAAGGATGGCATCCAGATCTGAGGTCAATAATGTCTTTAATGGAGGGTTGTAAGCAGAAAAAATTTTGAGGTTCCCAATTGAGTTTGTGAGAACATTGATTCCTGTGATTTCGAGGTTGGTGGTAGTAGGGTTGGTTATTGAGTGATGATTGATATAGCTTTTGATAAGAGTGGCTGTACCTCCACCTCTATACCCAAGCCTGTCGTTTCTGTAAATCTGATACCCTCTGATTTTCAGGGTGTCAGCAGGCCTCAGGTGAGTTTCATTAATTAGCAGTATATCTGGGTTGTATCTATTATTAAATTCCTGGATTTCTAATAGTTTGTTTTTTATACCGTTGGCATTCCAACCGATAATCCTAAGAGAGTTTGGGACGATTTTTTTCCTATGCATCAGAGAGTGCAGATAATATGGATTGGGTTTGCTGTAGGAATCTTTTTGTGACACTTAAGGATGGATTTGAGTTGCTGAAATCCTGGAGCATGTTTGCAAGAGAAGAGGTGATAACAGCTGATAGATTTGAGTGTGGAGTATTCCGGTTCTGGGTTTGTACTATCTGTTTGGAGCGGGCCACATCAGCATATGTTCTTACTTGATGTTGAAGATTCGTTTTCTTAAGGGGCTCAGTTAATGATGGGCGAGCACCAGTTGTCATGTTCTCACTCTTGGAGAACTGAGTAGCCTGAGCTTCAGGAACTCTCGCATTAGATGACGAGGTAGATTGATGACTGGGATCATTCCATCTGTTTTTGGGATGATGCATACACCCTCTATAATTAGCAGGGTGGGGACCCCCACAATTAGCGCACTTAGCCGGGGTGGTTTTTGGCTTGGCGCAGGTGTTTGTGGGGTGATTCTCGCCACATTTTACGCATCTGAACTGAGCTTTGCATAGCTTCTGGGCATGGCCAAATTTTTGGCACCGGTGGCACTGCCCAGAAGATGATTTCTTTCTCAATGGTTCTGTGGTGATTTTGAGTCCACAGATTGATTTTAAATTATAAATGTCTTTGTAGATGTTATGAATTTCTACTAAGACTAAAGGCATAGGTGTCTTATTTGATCTAAACATTCTAGTGACCTTTATGGGGGGTAGTTCCTGTAGGTTAAGGTCAGTAACTATTTCATCTGTGTCAATATCCTCAGAGACTCCTCGTAAGACTACTTTCAGATTTTTTTCAGAGGCAAGTGAAAATGTGTGATATTGGGTTCCTCTAGTATCCAGTTCCTTTGTAAGGTTTCTATAGTCAGCCACCGTGGTGGGCTGAATTCGTATTCCCTCGTCTGCATTTTTAGCAGACGTGTAATGAATTTGTGAATTTGCCATGATGGTTCTGAGTGTTGTCCATCTCTGCTTTTCCCTTAGGATAATCGGTGGCACCTTTTCATTGTGGGAAACAGAGGGATCTGAAATGGGAACATCCTCTTCCATACCAACAACATTTGTTGATTCAGCAGCAAGAATTTTTCTCTTCTTACGTGCGTGAGTTTCTTCTTGATCAGAAGGATTAGAGGTAGAGACAACTAGATTGAGTTTTTCCTCCACTTGTGGGGAGTCTTCATTTTCCTCAACTTCAACTTCAGGTGAGGAATACAAATTTAAGTAGCCGGGCCAATCCCGTTCAAACTTTTTGAGGAGCTTTTTAATAAAACTGAGTGCTAGCTTTTTATCGAGTGACTCAATAATAGTGTCGGGGTCAATCATGCTAGTAGGCCATGTCAACTTGAACTTCTTTTGTAGTTTATCAATGAGTTCAAGAGCTGGCTCTCTTTCGAGCAGATCAGCAAATACGTCCAGGTCAGGCACGCTCATATCGATTTAGTTGCGTATGTGCGTTAATAAAATATCCCGCAGGTCTAAAGACCTGCCAGCAGAAGTTTTTGTAAAATATCCCGCAGCCGCAAAGGACTACCAGCAATATCAAGCATAGGCGCGTCAACTAGCAACAAGATGTTAAAATACAACAACGACACTAATGGCAGTAGGCCTAGCGTATCGCCTTTGCGAAGTCAGTTGACTTACCTTGTATGGGAAATAAAATGTAAAATGCCTGTTTATTGCGGCAAGCAAATAACTGATATTACTAATGAATATAAGCATAAATCTCTGAAAACTTATCAGTCAAATACACAATTCACCATCAATAACACACGACACAAAACACTAACACGCGAGCCGCCATTTTTCCACTCAGTCTCATCCTAAAACTAATTTCATACGTCTCACGTATTTATAGCATTATACAGTGAACAAGTCATAACATGCACATGTTCCTGCCGATGCGTACCGAACTTGTAAAATCCCGATCACTTGAAAGTGCGCGCCCGCCAACACTTTGCTTCTTAAGACCTGTCGTCGGATTTCAACGCCGATCGGCTGTAACTTGCATTTTGTACACTTCCTTGGAAAATAAAGCAACCCTTACGACCTTTACTTACGTTATACAACAGTTATATCATCAAAATTGATGATAAAGTTTTCAGCACCTAATTTTTGTCCTTTATGCTTTCATCGCTCCCTTATTTCAATTCAAAGTCCCCTTTTGCTCATGAAGACACTGCCTTCCCCCCACCTGAATCGTTTCCAACGCCCCCAAGGGGGAAGTACCACCGATCTAAGGCTTGGTATATGTGTACGTCCTCTTGTTATGTAGATTACAATTTAATTAAATATGAATAACATCATGAAACTAATATTTAAAAGAAATGCTTTATTTCTCACCACTGTTACTTTACACACAACTTCAAATACATCTCGGACAAACATTCAATAAATGTTGTCGTCTTTGGCTGCAACAAACAATCACAAAATATCACAACAAACAATACAACTCTTCTTCATGTACGAAGCAACATTTTCCAGAATTCGATAATACATAATTTAAATCGCATAAATCTACGCGCGGAGGAAGCATCATAATACTTGGATATGCTACTAAACACTTTTTTTTTTAATCCTTCACCGTATTCATTTAAAATTCATGATATTCTTATTAAGTGTTTTCTATTGTACCAAAAAAGTTGATTTGAAAAGCAAGAATTTAAAAAAAAATGTCTAAAATATGGGATTTAGTTTTTTATTTTAAAATTATAATTTTTAAGCAAAACAAGCAATAAATATCATAAACATTTGAAGGAGATTATATGGTGTGGTTGTTGTTATTATTATTATTATTATTATTATTATTATTATTAAAAACGGCGGTATACCGCAAAATATTTGCTCGTTTTAAATTTATATATGATTTATGCGTCTTGGTAGATACTTTAAAATAATTGATGACTGGAACTATGAAATACACGATATTTAGATGGTTTAACTAAAAAATCATTTGAAATTACTTAAGACTTAAAAACTTAGATCACCTAAGTTATCAGGAATGTTTCTTGGAGGAGATCGCTATATATAAACATTGTACATTTAGATTTTTCAGATTCTTAAAAAGGGAAAAAGTTTCAGCTCGGTAACTTAAGTTTGTCACTGTCGCGGTATTGCATTAATGTGTTGAAGAAAGCGTAGTAGCTGCGAGTGTCATAATATCATTCACTCAAGCTTAAATTTCTTTAGCGAGTTTTAATTCGGTTATTTATTATAAACTTTTTCCCAGTTTTTTCGGTTGATTTTATTTTATATATTCCTATATATTTTGGAAGACTGGAATTATAGACTGATCGTTTGTGAAAATGTCACAATAGACTTACCGAACTTTGCACCGTTTTATTTTATTTTATTTTATTTTTTTGAAAAAAAAAAGTTCATTATTAACTTTGTTATCAGATGGAGCTGTTTGTAAATGATTACGTGCATGAAATATCCAGTGAAACATGTCATAGTAATAATTAGATTTAAAATGTATTTTCTAAGCAAACTTTTGTAAATCCCAATCAGTATTTACTAATCTCCATAGAAAATGAGTGGATATTTTCTAAGAGTGATATTGTTCAGAAATACTGAAAAAAGAAAAGAGCAAGTAACTGGATTATATCCACCATGAAATATTCAATTAGGTCTGATAAATAAAAGGCAAACATGGAATTTTATTTTGATTTATGTAAGGGTTCCTTATTAGTAGTTCAATCAGAATTACCAGAAGGTGAGGATGTTGGTTCAGATGATACAGTTGTATTAGATGGTGCGGTAGTTGGTGGTTCAGATGATACAGTTGTATTAGATGGTCTGGTAGTTGGTGGTTCAGATGATACAGTTGTATTAGATGGTCCGGTAGTTGGTGGTTCAGATGGTACAGTTGTATTAGATGGCCCGGTAGTTGGTGGTTCAGATGGTACAGTTGTATTAGATGGCCCGGTAGTTGGTGGTTCAGATGGTCCGATAGTTGGCGGTTCAGATGATCCAGCAGTTGGGGTGGTCGGCTCAGTTGTAACTGGAGTACAAGGTGAGCATTTTCCTACCAAGAGCATATCATTATATTGTAAAAAGTGAACTTTTTTTGCAAAAAAAATAAACAATAAATAACAAATCTATATGCTGTATTTGGTCACTTCTTAAATATTAAACTTGGACTTTATATTGGCTTTATTAGTTGACCACAGATTTTTTGAAAAATATATACAATTGTCTACAAGTTTCACCAGCGGTTCTGTCTGGCTTCTTCAGGACATGTGTAACGGTACATGGAACTCAACGTGTGCTAGTAAAAAAGAAGAATGGAGTAACACTGTGAAACAAATTAAACCGACGCGTAACATAATAAGCATGGAAGGCGGTGTGCATCAGTCATTGTTTTTTGAGCGCGTTGTATAGTTTTTGGCGAAATGAAATTCTGGTAAGCTGAGCGAACTTATTAGGCTTTTCCAGATATCTTTCAGAATTATTCCTTGATTTTTGTTTAGATTTTCTCCAGAGCGGAGTACCACGGCAGCTTCTTTAAAGTTTCTATATCGAAAATCCCTTTCTATATAGGGCATGGAGCTTTTTATCGCAATCGATGGTGTGGTTAGTGATCAAGAAGTGATGAGCTAATTCTGAAGTGTCTGTGATGTTGTTGTTCACGTCTCCTACATGTTCATTTTTTCGAATTTCAGCCTTCTCGATGTTTGCCCTATGTAATTTAATTCACAGGAACATGGAATCTTGTATGCACCTGGGTGTTTGAAGAAGGCATTAATATACTTTGGTGACCTTAAAATCTGACGTATTGTCTTGACCGGTTAAGAGCAACTCTAACGTTGAAGGACTTAAGAAGTTTTGCAATTTTTGTTGACACTGAGCCTGCATATGTATATTGCGTGACAGAAGGTTGCTGTTGTGGAGGGTTTCTATGAAGAATCTTTTTGATTATATTTCCTGTGTAACCGTTGTTTACCAGGGTCTGAGATATGAGAGTGAGTTCATCAAGGCGATCTTTTTCTTTTGAGATAATATTGGGCGCTCTATTTTTAAGCCTATGTATTATGTTGAGTTTTTTGCGCAATATTGTGAGTCGATTTGAAGTGCAAGTAACGTCCAGTGTGTGTTGGTTTGCGGTAGATTGTAAGCTGGATTTGTCCATCCTCTTGTTTCTTGATTATTGTATTCTAGAAAAGGTAATTGGCTATTCTTTTCAAGCTCTAACATGAACTGTATTTTTTGGTGAAAGGAATTTATTTTTGTAAGAAATTCAAATAGTGTTGTTTCTGTGCCTCTCCAAATTATGAAAACATCATCTACATATCTCCGCCAAACCAACGGCTTTGGGTTTAATTTGAAAAGAATGTCAGTTTCTAATTTTTCCATGAACAGATCAGCGTAGAGAAGTGATAAGGGACTGCCCATGGCTAAACCAGAAGCCGACATACTAAAGAAAGGTCTCACCTTCGCTATCACTCCAGATCACACCCCAAAGATTGATATTATTAGAACATAGAAAAAGCACTCTCTTCATTTCCGGAAACAATAGTAAATGATATCCGATTAAAAAGCACTATTATCCTTTCAACTTCAAAACCATCCAACCTCAATATAACTCCACTTGAAAAGCGAGCTCTCTCAAACCTAAAGAAGAACAAAGATATTATCATCCTAAAAGCAGACAAATGCAACTCGACGGTCATCTTGAACACCAAAGACTACATAACAAAGATCACAGAGTTAGTTTCAGACACGTCAACCTATCGCTTATTAGATTTCGATCCAATTTTAAAAAATCAAAGAGACTAATAACCTATTACCGAATATGACAAGTTGGTCTTCAGACTTACAACGAAGTCTGAAATCTCTACACCCACTGACGCCACGCTTATATGGTGCCACCAAAGTGCAAAAAATTGGAGTTCCGCTTCGCCCGATCGTTGACAGAAGAAATTCTCCCACATATCCATTAGCTAAACATCTAGCCTATCGATTGAAAGAAAACATAAAAAAAATCATATTCCTTCATAAAGAATTCTAAACATTTCACTTAAAAATTAAAAGGCATCTCCATCTTAAAAACAGACATCCTCGCAAGCTTAGACGTTGTTTCTTTATTTACCAACGTACCAGTTGAAGAAGTTATCAATATCCTGGACAGTCTCTATCTACATGACACAGCTCAGCTTTTTTGTCATTGCCTCAAAGTGAATGACACAATATACGAGCAACTTGATGGTTTAGCCATGGGCAGTCCCTTATCACCTCCCTGCGCTGATCTGACCTTCAGTCGAAAATATCTTAAATATTCTCCAGGGAAGATCTCCCCCCCCCCGGGTCATCCCTGGATATTGTGTAAGAGTGTGGTTGGCGGGAGTGTTGAGACTGGATTTTTTTGCTTAGAGGGTGGTAAATGTGTGGAATGCGTTGCCAGGGGTGGTTGTGAGCTGCTTCGTCTGTGAATGAGTTTGAGGAGAGGTATGATGTATGTTGTGTGAACAGTGATTGGTGTGTCAATGTAGAGACTCCCGCGATGAGTAGTATTCTGATTGCACGGACATGCCGTTTTATTAATAATAATTTAGAATACAAGCTGATCGGCATTTGGAACATAATAGACCTGACATCACAATTATGGAACATTGATAGGTTTGGATTATCGATATCGCAGTACTCAGTGATAACAACATCAAGAACAACGAACTGGGAAAAAATACTAAACATCGAGATCTGGCAATCGAAGTTGGCTGGCTGTGGCTTAAACACATCAAAGAAATCCCAATAGTTATCGGTGCACTTGGTGCAATTTCAAAAAAGCTCTCCAATTATTTACAAGAAATAAACATCATTGAAGTGACCACATATGATCTACAAAAAACAGCATTACTTGGATGAGTCTATATTTTACTACGTATTATTCTTACAGATTATTCTTCGATTCTTGGGTAGAATCTGAATTGTTCTATATAACCAATCAAATTTTTGTTTATATGATATCTTGTTTTGGCTGTGTATCGATTATGTAAATAAAGTAATAATAATAATAATAATAATAATAATAATAATAATAATAATAATAATAATAATAATAATAATAATAAAGTACAAAAGTTTATCAGCGCATCCGTTCAATCGCAAATAACAATGCTTGGTATATAGGCTTCATCTTTGGATGCAATTTAAAGGAAAATAATCTATTTTTAATGCTTTTTTTTTAATGATAAATGCAAAAAGAAA
Source organism: Typopeltis vanoorti (assembly GCF_054136105.1). NCBI lineage: Eukaryota > Metazoa > Arthropoda > Arachnida > Uropygi > Thelyphonidae > Typopeltis > Typopeltis vanoorti. Next base: position 123,652,881 of record NC_143550.1, read on the forward strand.
CAAGGATATGATTTTGACAAGGTTATGAAATGTTAGAGATTAACAATAAAACTGGGAATTGAAATATCACCATAGAGCGATTCCTATACACTAAAGGGCGATTCAAAGTTTTCGGAATTTGTTATATTATGTTTTCTTGTCATAATAAAAAATTTTCTCTTTTCTGTACTCCAGTTTAAAAGGTTGGTCCTTGCTATCGACATCATATAAATATATTTACTGTTTGGAAAGAAGTCGACGGATATCGCCATAGGTGCCATGTAACGAGTCACGTAACGATTATATATATATATACAACAAAATCTTTTAACAATCCGTCTTAACCAACAACTCATTTAACAACGAAATTACTGCAATGTTTATATAACCAAATAAGTCGCGCTTGTAAAATATACAAAACACTTGCAAATTGAGAGTCGAAATTTTTGATTATTGATATTTCATTTGTTCCTCACGACAATTCCCATGATGTCTGTGACCGATTTATATTATTCACAGAACACTATCAAGCAGTGCCACTTTTGCGAAAATCCGACTAGTATATCAAAAGTTATAGGACATTCATGAGTCGCCGACTGCAATTTTTGACTAGTAGCCGAGTATAATTATTTTGTTTTATGCTAATTTTACCTCTAAATTTTTTCGATTGCAATCCAAGTTGAAAGTGTTTAACAAATTTAAACATAGATTTTAAGCACCAAATTCCATTCAATTACATATAGCTAATTGCACAATTATTACCTTTCTCTTTTCGCATTTTCTTCTAAATAGTAACTTCTTCACTCATTATTATATAAACAAAAAGTGCATATTTATACTTTTCCTGGATCGGATACATTCAAGGAATATTTGAGCGATTTAGCTTTTTATTGATATTCTCATATCAATAAAAAGAATGAGAACCCCTGTTATAATTGATGATAACTTATTATTGTTGTGGCCTAAATTGCTGATAATACGCGGAAGTAGCCGCAGTCACAGGTGAAGGGTTGAATGTGCCAACGAGAATACTGAAAGAGTGTTGTTTACTTGAATACAAGTGATTCTCAGGTTCATGCAGTTTATGAAAATCCAACTTTACGTCCTGTCATTCTAGGAATGTAAACTATAAGGGGGAAAGCATATTCCAATTTCAGAGTTCTCTGTGACTTTGAAATTAGAATATGAAATATTCTCATTTGAAAAAAAAAAAAAAAAAAAATATATATATATATATATATATATATATATATATTGTACACTCGTATACAATATGTAATTATATACTCGCATATACACCTCTAAGAACAGCATTTACCTATTATTCCATCCCTTAAAAATTCTCTAAAGGCAGTGGCAGTTTATTTATTTATTTATTTTAAATAGACAAACCAGAGAAACACACCATTAACAGATACAACGTTCTACGGCCATAGCATCAGTGATCGATTTTAATTCCAACCAAACAGACTCCATTTGTGAACTCCGGGAAACCAACCAGATACACTACCTGACCAAAAATATCGGACATCCCTTCGTAGCAGTGGATATGGCTATATACATCATGACCATGGTTGCTACAGGTACAAGAGGATGCATACGGTCTTGCAATCTTCAGAAGAAAACATTAAGAGTAAAATAAGCCGTAAGGAAAAGCCCTGTGACTAATTCGACGTGACATTTATCATGGGATGTCACCTTCGCAACATTTTAGCTCGCGAAATGTTTACCCTGTTGCAGCTTTCTCGATCAACCAGGGGCGCGCCAGTAGTGTCTCCTGCGTCTGTGTGCAAAACTTTAGTTGGCGCCCCCCCTCCAATAAAAAAATCACTTTAAAAAAAAGTTTTTTTAAAAGTATTTCCTCCTTTTTGGCACCTGTGTGCGTCGCACACATTGCACATTATGGTCGGCGCGCCCCTGAGATCAACTGCAAGGAATGTTATAGTGAGGTTGGTCTAGGAGCAACAACACAATCGTGACCTGATAGGTCAAATAAAATCTCAAAGCAAGACCGTCAAGTGCTGAAGCGCGTGTCGCTAAAAATTGCCTGTCCTCGGTTGGAGTTCCCGCTGGCGACTTTAAAAATGCCTCTACAAGCAATGCTAGCACCATAACTGTTCATCGGGAATGGAAGAACATAGGTTTCCATGGCCGCGCAGCCACACACACACAGGAGTAACATCAGAAGGGTAGCGACAAGCGTGGATGGAGTGATGGGAAGCTTGCACCATTGGACTCTGGAGCAGTGAAAACGCACTCTCTGTACGCTTCACTATCTGGCAGTCCGACTTACGAGTCAGGGTTTGGCGGACGCTGGAAGAAGCCTGTCTGAATGTATCATGCCAACTGTGAAGTTTGGTGGAGGGGCATCATGGACTGGGCTGGGTTCCTAGTTTCAATGACAAGGAATCTTAACGCTACGGCATATAATGACATTCTGTATAATTTTGTGGTTTTTATGCTTCCAACTTCATGACAAAACACTACTGGTGCGCCCCTAGAAAGCTGCAACAGGGTCAACATTTCGCGAGCTAAAATGTTGCGAAGGTGACATCCCATGATAAATGTCACGTCGAATTAGTCACAGGGCTCTTCCTTACGGCCTATTTTACTCTTAATGTTTTCTTCTGAAGATTGCAAGACCGTATGCATCCTCTTGTACCTGTAGTAACCATGGTTGTGATGTATATAGCCATATCCACTGCTACGAAGGGATGTCCGATATTTTAAATTCGAAAAGATAGCCCTTTCCCTTATCAACAGGACAATTCCCCGTCAACAAAGCGACGCGCGCTCGCTCGCGTGTGTATATATGTAACGAATAGTTTGATGAAATGTGTGCTGAAGAACTCGACCGGTCTGCACTGAGCACCTGATCTCAACCCCATCGATCACCTGTGGGATGAAACTGAACCTCGATTGTGAGCTAGGCCAAATGGCCAATCATCAGTGACCGACCTCACTGAAGAAGATTGAAAGCTGCTATAGTAGCCTTCAATCTTCTTTGTGGACCAATTCCATATTGATTTCTTGACAATAAGATTTGGGATCAGATAATGTATTTGAGTTCTGCTAATTAGTTCTCTGAAAGTTAATTTTATTATCTCAAAAGGTCCCCGCTTTGAACCAGACCTTCAATAGGAATCAAATTATTATCCGTTTCATTTTAATTGTTTGAAATGAGACTAATTATAAAGGGTGCTATACTGGAAATAGACAGTGACACATAACATTCTTTAAAAAAAAAATGCACTCTCTTAATTCATTTTGTGTAAAGAAAATCGTATGAAAGGAAACAAATAAGCAGACAGAATTTAATTCTCTTCGACCTTCCACATGATAGGTGAGGATATTCAACTAGTGTTTCATGGCATGACATGAAATGTGATTTAAACAATATTAGCCAAAAGAATTTCAATCATTAATGAAAAGATGTGATATCAGAGATCTATCTGGACAGCGTGAATTTCTACTAATTATGCCAAAAGGATGAAAACCAGATTAACAGTATAATGTAAATTAACACTAAATTTAAAAGTAATAAGTAATACTTGAGATATGAAAAAGTAATAAATAAAACCCGGGATATAAAAGGAAGATTAAAAAAAAGGTAATGAATCCAAATCCAAATAGAAGTGATAAAAAAAAAGTAATCAATAAAACCAAAGATATTAAAGAGTAAATGAATAACCCAATATCTAAAAAGATAATGGATAAAAACCCAAAATATAAAAGACGAGTAAAAGTCAGATTAAAAAAAGGAAATTAAACACAAAGATATGAAATACGTACCAAAATTAGAAGGTTAAAAGACCACCTTATGGGAAAAATAATGGAATAAGAACATGTATATTTGAACATGAAACTGGATGATGGATATAAAATCAGTCATGATAGTAAAGTACACTTTATGGGAGTGAAACCGTATCGAATACAGCCGTCTTCAAAAGTGTGAAAGAAAACTGATAGAAGGACTCTCTATATATACGGCATTAATGGACACCCGGAATTCTGAGTGGTTGTTGGTTTCGTACATTGATTTTTATATGATGGAGCTGCCAAATTTCTGAAAGGATGTAAGGACCATGAATATTAATAGCGTTCCCATTTGTCTTAATAGCTACTGAATCAGATATGCGTTATGTTTTATTTTATTGGATGTCGGGGATGCTAAATTTTCAGTTTGTGAGTTATATTCCTCATGGTTGCATTCCATGAGGTGAATAGCAATTTCGCTGAATGCTGTTTTGGGATTTTTGTTGGTTTGTTTCTTCTTCTTCTTTTTTTTTTTTTTTTTGTAATTTTATAAAGATTTTCTAGAATGGGAATGTGGCAGTCTCGAAAGTATCGACGAGAACCTAAACTTCTTTAGCACCGATGTACATCGAATTGCAATTTAATTGATGGGAAACTGTAAACGACATTGTAATGGAGGATTTATATAGTTCAAGGCTTTGTACAGGTTTTTGTATATACGGGACTTTTAAGATTTTATTACGAGAATATTATTTTATTTTGTGAATTTGGCAGCTCTTATTCTTCTTCAACCCATCCGTCTCATAGAACGCGAAGAGTCCTCTGACTAGAGATCATGACAATTAATGCAGCCAGAACGTCACTTCTCTGCTACGTCCCCTAAGGTCGAGTATTTGTGCGTGTAGATCTGTATGCTCGCGGGACCGGTTTTCCTGTTGTGAGGGATGAAAAACCCTAGTTTCCGGGGGGGGGGGGGGCTAGTCTCGATCTCTAAGAGACTGACTAACTTACCATTTGGTTGAAAAGCCTTGATAAAAGTTCCTTACATCATACACAAAATTCGAATGCGGGTCTTTTCAACAAAAGGACTTGTCTATGCCAGTTGAGCTACGGAGATTCCCTACGGGAGGTTAAATACATAAAACACTGTTCTTTTTTTTTCTCTAAAAATGCACAAGACATCGTCCACGTAGCGGCAGTGGAAATAAATACCATGTGGGAGGGTCGGTAACAGTATATCTGACTCCTAGGGTGCAAGTTGATCGCTAATCTGTTTGGTCCATCAGGAGTCCAACCGTTTATGCATAAAATCCTTTTCGAATTTAAAATAATTACCGAACTAATTAATATAATCAAAAATAAAATGTCTGAGAGGGGTAACTTTGTGCTTGATTCTAAACGTGAGCTTTTAATAGTAATGTATGAAGGATGTCGAATGTTTGAATTCGACATTCGAATTTAAAAAAGTGTGAAAGTTGTATTTTTCCTTAAGTGAACTCTCAGTAACTACATAAAACATAAGCGCAGAAGAAAAGAGTAAAAAAAATGCTTCTTAGCTTCTATATTTACTATAAAATAAGTCCAGAATTTGAAAACTGTTCCATTTAAAAATTTTTTTTTTATTTCCAAAATTTTCCAAATTTGGTAGACTACAGAATTGTTACTATTTTATTTTATCATTCAACCGAACATTCGAAAATCTTTAGGACATAAATCACGTGATTATAAAACCCTATTTTTTGTGCTTTTGTTTTATTAACTCCTTTTAGTATACTATTATATGGAAACTTTGGCGCATTTTGCTTAAAATTTTGTGTAAAACACAAAGAAGCTAAAAGGTGTTACATTTAGCACACACCGAATTTTTAAATCACTATAACATAAGTGGGAAAAGCATTGAAAATAATATCTGAATTTTTGATTCAAACAACAAATTATGACCGTAATATTAAAAAAGGTTATGTTTCTCGAAATATGTGTATGAGAAGTGAACAAATATTACACTCCCTTTCGAATTTACGAAACAACATTTTTTTTTTTAAAAAAAAAGAAAAAAAGGATGCAAATACAATTTTGACCCTTTGCTTTAAGGCGGATTCAATTTTTAATCAATTCAATTATATTTATATTAATTATTTATATTAATATTAATTTAATATAAAACAAACTTGAAACAAAGGGGAAAAAGTTTTTTGTTAAAAAAATATTTTCAACCTATATATATATATATAATAAATTTATAACATTCACTGAAATTTAAAAAAAAAAAAATAGGAAGGAATAACTATTTTTAACCATGTGACTTTTTTTGTTTTCCCAAAACTGAAGCATGCATTCAAGGGAAGATTTCCGATAACATCATTAGGAAAAAAAAAAAAAAAAAAACCAGACTATATTCGTCTGATTCAAAACACAGGATATCGACAATGCAAGAATGCCTTGTTTACAAAAATGTTGCTAACTGAATTGTGGGTTCAAGAAGAAAGGGCACTTCCCTTCTATTGATCACATCTCATAGATTATATCAAAACAACAACGTAAATGATAGACATGTTGATGCAATTGTGGACACCTGAAACCATTCTTCAAAACAATCTTATTGCCAAATCTGATCTGTATGTTGTTTTTGCGAGCAAGCTCAGTTTTATCCTTCAGACATCAACCAGGTATTGGTAAAAAAAAAAAAAAAAAAAAAAAAGAACTAATCAGTGTGATATTTTCCTTGTTGTCGTTGTCTCTTCGGCGTTAAAAATGCTAGTTTGTTTGTTTGTTTTATCGCAATTTTGCAATTAGTATTCCGGCAAATTAGTAATATTATGCCGGCTTGGTTGGCCGAGTGGGCGTATCCGCTCTCCAGCCAAAAGGGGCATGGATGTTTGTGGTTCTGTAAAACTACTAGTCGTGGTGGTGGTGGTGGTAGGCAGTAGATGGCGCTGGTGTAAATGATGACAGAGACGGAGAGATGTAGAGTAGGTGCCCTCCCTCGATGAGTCTTTGGACTCCCTGGAATAATAATAATAATAATAATATTGTACTGCTTTGCAAAATACCACTACATGTCAGACAGGTTTCATTCATTTGCAGCAAGCAAGACGAATGAGATCGCCAAATGAACTTCATTCGAGCTGAAATTGAGGAGGAATCGATGTTCATTGGCACAGAAAAGAGGAATTGGAGGTGAGTGGGAAGTGTTCCGAAACCTCACACTAGGAAAACACTGTTTTTTTTTTTTTAGTTTTTTTTTTAGGATTATTTCCTATTTTGCATTATAATTTAGTAAATGAATGGAGAAGATAAATTTTGGCTTTTCTGCTGGGCATTCAGTGTTGTCACCAAGCCACCGTCACTATGCAAAGATTTACTCTCAGCCATTTTCCATAGACACTTGCAAATCACTTAACTTAATAAATAAGAACTGAATGGAAAATACTATTTTAAAACATCTGCATGAGTGAATTACTATTTATATTATTTACGCACAAGTATACTGATTTTGTTTAAGCTGCATTTTTTTGTATGGATTGCTATGCCTCTGACTGGCTGAACCATTGTTACATACGCGCGCACACACACACACAACACACATTCGTAACCTTATATTAATGCGATTATTTTCTTAACTTTTATCATTTGGAAATTTTAATCTTCAGTTTTCTTACCAAATCAATTCTATTGTTTTCATATTAGTTTCGTTTCATCTTTTTTTATCATATCTCGTTCTGATTTCTTTACATTACACATCTCTGAAGAGGCTGAATGTGCAATTAGACAGATTAGATTCTCTTAAAAATTCTTTCGTGTTTTTGTTTTTTTTTTACAGAAGAAGCTGAAGTATCCGGTCTCTGATTAGGCGACAGAAGTGAGTTACTATAACTTAACTGCGCGTGATTTAATTAACATACGAACACCTTATAACCTTAGTTGTCTCCACATAAATCCTACAAATTTACGAAAGAAGTTTAAGTTTTATTATCGATATTATCTCCATTTCTGACGCTTAATTAAACGTCAGAAATGGAGGAACCACAGACGGGTGGCAACATCTTTTGACAATTGCTCCAAGATCAGATGTTGAGTCCAATTACAAATGCAACTACTATTCTTAATACTGTTGGATTAGTAGAAACTCAAAACCAAATCTCTTAGAATCAGGACCATGTGGAGATAGTCAAATATTAGTTCCTTGTTCTGCACCTGAATTACGTATTTCTTGTCAAGTGGTACAAAGCATGAATTGATAATCAACCTGGTGTCTCTTTCTTATTAGATGGAACTGCAGTTTCTCCTTTTGATAGTCCTTCACATCAAGTTAATAGAGGTTCCATGATGATGTCTTGAGGTACATCCAGAGCGCCTACTGCTGTTGCGACAAGCAGTCATGAAGTACATGATTAGCAGCTTCAACTACAAGGTCAGAATGTCGCTGAGAAGATACGCGAGGCAGTTCATTTTCCATAAAGATCCTTGTCACAACATTAATGTGAGATCTGCTGTAGATGTGCTACCAAAAGTAACCACAAACATCATATGAAGCTGCATGAAGATATCAGACATGAATCTTCGTTTTACCATATACTGGATTCGGACACAAAAGCAGATGAAGATGAAGCAAGAGATGTAGTGCATGCTAAATGAAATGAAAGGAATTACGAACATACATGGAAGAGTGAAAGAGTGGAAGGAAAGATGGCCGCGCCAAAAATGTTACAAATGATTCGAGGGTGGGCGCTTTATACAGATTCCATTATTAGAGGTGTGATGAATAACAAGGTTCATAAGGTTTGTTTTTCCTGGAGGTAGAATGAACAGAGTGATTGAAGCATTGGACATGAGAAATAAGAGAGCAAAAGAGTTGGTGGTTGTAATAGGGATGATTTCGATGGAAACAAGAAAAATGTCACATTGGATCTGAGGAGGTTATTAAGGAGAGTAAAAGATAACAGTATGGTAGGAAAGGTAGTCAGTGTGTTGCCAAGATATGATAGTGATGAATTGAGCCGGCGACCAAAGATTATGAATGCTATGTTAGCCCAGCTATGTGAGGAGAAAGGAGTGCATTTTGTGAACGTGTGGGATGAATTTGAAGGACGGATGAAACTGTATAAAGAAGATGTGCTGAATTTAAATGGTTTTGGTGTGAGTCGGCTGGGGAGAATGTTACTGGAAGGAGAGGTAATGAACAGATCTGAGGTCGTGCAAGAAGAATATGGAAGAGAAGGAAAGCAGGGCAAATGGAAAGGTGAATATCATGACTGAAGTAAATGAGAGAGTGGAATCACAGCACAAACAGGGGAAACGAAGAGAGTGAGGGTGGATGGCAAGACACTTTATGATACATGTGAATGCTGGATTCAGAAGTGAATGTGTGAGTGGACAAAAAAGGATCGAGATGGCCTGGGATGGGAGGGGAGAATTTAAGTGTGTTGGATTCTGAATATATAGAGACTGGAGTAATTATTATTTGCTTCAGAATCCAACATGATCTTCCGTCACAAAGGCTAGACTTGTAAATATTATTTAATGTAAACAACTTATTTTACAATTTAATATTCATATAACTACCTTAATTTTGTCTAATATTTAATTAATTAATCAAAGATATATGTATTAATAATGAAAAGACTGTATTAAATATTATTAAGCTATTTTATTTATTACTATGTTAATATTATAAGAGTTTGTATTTGATAATTTAACTACACATTAATTGAAATGTTAATATTCTCTATTTATTCCTATTTGTAGAAGTTTAACGTTAAGCAATAGCTCAGTTTTATTATATTTTGTTTTGTTGTCATGGAGACGCATGTAAGTAAGCGAGCGCGAGTTTTGGAACACCACGTGAGGAGAAGGTTTATTGAAAATAGTTTTAGAAAGAAATCACGAGAATAATTTAGGCGGGAAGAAGGGATATAAAAAGGAAGAACGCTGGAAATTATTATTAATTAAGAGAGAGAAAAAGGAGAGGATTGGCATTAGGTTGGAATCGGAGCATTCGGCATTCGGGAATCACAGTGCGATAATAGCGAGTCGGCAAGTCACTCAAGCAGCTAAATAAGGTCTACTAGTCGAGAGGCGGTTAGCTAATAAATTGTAGAATAACAATTATAGCTACGGAAGACAGCTGAGTGACTACTAAATAGACTAGCGATATTTGAGTTGAGATTCAATTTCAAGGCCGACCTTTCAAGGACATACAGAACCTTGAAGCAAAGCACAGAGTTATTAGCGAATAGTAGAGGCTGTAAAGTTGAAGTTTACCGTTAGCTGTGCTTAGAAATATATTGCCTAAAGAATTAAATGAATGCAGGAAGAATGAACAGCTGTGCATATAAAACCTCAAGTTAAGGAATTATTGTGAATTGCCTTAATTCATAAGTGATCAGTAGTATTTCATGCAAGAACGTGTGTTTATGTGTATATAGTGACCGACGATTAATTCAGTTATTGCTTAGAAGATTTATTTAATGAGTGCCGTTTACTGTTTAAGTGTTTACGGTTATAAAAAGTGTTTGTGTATAAAGTGATGAAGATAGAAGATTATCGGTAAGATTATTCCAACCATTAATATTTCTATACAGAGAAGTGTGTGAGTTTCATCCTAGAATTTCCTTATGTTAACAGTAACTATTGCGAAGATTAGCTGAAGTGTAAATTTAAAAGTGTTTGCTTGTAAAGAGGTGTTACTGCGATTTTATTATATTTGGAACTTAAGGAACTGTGAGAAGACTGTATTAGAGATAACAGATTTACCATTGTCTGAATTTGTATGACAGTATTATCAGAAAGGCTGAAGTGTTTATAATAACTTAATTAGTGATTTGAAGTTAAGTGTAAAATTTGTGATTTTAAAATTAAATGTTTGTTTTTGTTAATCTAAAGTTGTATTTTGTCTGAATCTCTTTTACTGCACCATTCATAAAATATTCGAACCAAAGCGGGTGAATTAAGTTAGTTAAATATACTCGACCAGTATATATATTAAGGAGAAATAGTTGAGGGTTGGTTTATTTTCAATTCTTGAACTAATTCAGATATAAAGTGGCGCAGTCTTTAAATATAAATTTTCTTTATATTTGAATTAGAAATCAACCTACAGCTTATCAATTAGTTAAGATGATCGTAATAGTAATTATGTCGGATCCAAAGTATAGATTGAGAAGAAGTAGGATCCAACTAGTGTAAGGAAAGTTGCAGAATTGGTGGTAATATAGAGGAAGGGAGTGTGGAAGGTATTGAAGTGTCACATCGAAGAAGTGATGTTCGTAGGAACCAGAAATGATTTCTTATGTTTGTTTACTAATGCCAGAAGTATTCGAAATAAAGGGAACGAAATTGTTGCATTGATTGAGTTTATTCGCCTTAAAATTGTTAGGAGACATGGTTAAATAAAGATGACATCCTGACAGGAATAGAGATGAACGGGTATGATATTTTTCGTGAAAACAGACAGGAAAGAAAGGGAGGATGCGTACACTGTTGATGGTAGCAGATGAGCTGTGCCCATCTAAGGTGAATTTGCAGTTTATTTTGCTGTTTAATATATTTTATATTAAACTGTATATTGCAGTTTAATAGTGGCTGCGGTTTTGAGGCAGTATGGTGTGAGGTACAGGTGAACAGGTTGAAATATTTAGTGGTGTTGCTATAGAACTTGTAATGTGGAAGGTAATAAGAAAGAAATGTATAGGAAAATTAGCCGGGTTAGCAAGAAATGAGAAATTATTATGGGTGACTTTAATTATGATAATATATACTGGAATCAAGAGACTGTATCTGGGGAAAAAGAGAATGAATTTCTATAGTTTTTTGAGAGACAATTACCTTAGGTACTACGTAACAGAAAGTACACGAGGATCAAGGGTATTGGATTTGATCATATCATCAGTTGTTATAAATGTTATTATAAATTGGATGTCAAATCTTCCACCAGTTAGCGAGAGTGACCATGAGGTGATCACTTGCAAGGTGGCCAGTCTGAGGACTTCTGTTAGAAAGGGACATACGAGTGTGTAGAATTATAATGCTGATAATTACGCAAAGCCCCTCATGCAACTGGTTGTCATAACCCTCATAATTATGAGGGGTTATAATAACCAGTTGCATAAGAAGTGCAAAGAAGTACAAAGAAATAACTTGGAATGACGAACTGGATGGAAAAGATATCAATGCTGCTTGGGCCCTACTCGATAACTATTTAGTGTAGGAAATATCAGAATGAATTCCAAAGTTCAAGAAGGTAAATAAAGCAGGTATAAAATGAATGAATCAAGAGATAAGGTATGCAATCCGGAAGAAGAAGAAGAAAGTATTATGGAAGAAGCACATGATGAGGGGTTATAACAACCAGTTGCATGAGAAGTGCAAAGAGCAGGAGAGGAAGGTGACTCGCTTGATAAGGGTAGCAAAAGTGAAATTGTGAGCAGCAGTTAGCTAATGCCGCTAAAAACACCTAGGGAATTTTTTTGATATGTAGCTAGTAAAACAAAGAATGATTATGGAAGGATGGCAGTGATTGGTGAACATTGAGGAATGATAACCGCTGCAGAAGATATAGTTGAGGTATTTAATGAATAATTTATAAATGTATTTCATTCTTGTGAATGTGACATCATGCAGAACTTGAATGCAGTGGGAAAGGAGGAGGAGGAACTGTTAGTAAGTGAGCAGAAGATATAAGGAATTGAATAAACTTGATGTAAATAAGCTGTAGGGATGGATGTATTTCACCACGTGTTTTGAAGGAATGTTCCAGGGAGTTAACAACAGTTTTTATATATCTATTTAACATGAGTCTTGCACTTGGGCCAAGTTCCAAATGAGTGGAAAAAAGGCAAAATTATTCCGATTCATAAGGAAAGTGATAAGACTAATGCTTTGAATTATAGGCCAGTCTGTGTGTCTGGAGTTGTGGTTAAAGTGTTAGAGAAGTTAGTTAGGACCGAGATTCAGAAATGGGTTGACAACAGAAAAATACTATTTGGTGACCAACATGGATTTGTTTAAAAGAAGATCGTGTTTTAGCAATCTGCTTACTTATTATAATAAGGTGACAAATGCATTGGATAAAGGGGTTGCATACACAGTGGTATATTTATATTTTTTCAATTTTTACGTTTATATCTTTTTTCATTTTCATATGTGATCATACATCCTAGGTAGTTAAATGACTTCACCTGTTCTAAGATCTTGTTATCTATTACTATTTTAGTTCTTGCTGGATCTTGTCCTTTAAAGGCCATAGTTTTTGATTTTTCTGTTGATATTATCATACCATAATCTTTGGATATCTCATTTAGATTTAAAATAGCTTTATGCAAGTTATCTTCAGAATTTGTAATTATTATTTGGTCGTCGGCAAAGAGGAGAGTGTTTAAGTTTACTGTAGGAGAAAGTTTAATTCCTTGATGTAAATTTTTATTTAATTTTATTATTATTTCATTTAAGTAGATGGTTTATCTCTCTCGTATATAATAGCTCGTGATTTAATTTTATTTGTATTGGATTATTTTCATATATACTTGTGATAGCTTTTAGGATATTATTTGGTATTTGTCTTTCTTTTAATATGTTAAATAATATGTTTCTATATTAATATTTTTATTTTATTATTAATATTAATTATTATTAAATATTAAATATTAATTAATTAATTAATTAATAATAATAATAATAATAATAATAATAATAATAATGAGTCATTCAGGAATGATGTCATATTTAGGGAAGAGTGAGAATCTGATAAAAGAGCGATTTTTTTTGTTACTACACTGGAGGATTACGTAGAAGGTGAGGGGATTTTTCCATTTTCTTTTTTTTATCTGATTATTGGCAGATTTTGTTTGAAATACATTACGTACTTTTATTAATGTCTAATTGTTCAAATTACTAAAGTGAAAACGAATTTATAAGAAAAATCCATTTTTTTTGTACTTTATAGAAAAATTTCATTTCTGTTTTCTTTTCTTTCTTTCTTAATTTCTTTTTCTTTTTTCTTTCTTCTATTTTTTTTAATTCCGGCATTTTGCAAACAGATTGAGGAACTTGAGAAGAAACTAGTATTATTAAAGCTATTGAGACCTTCACGAAAAAAATACAATATAATCATATCCATGAAACAACTACTTCTACTTTGGCTTACCTAGTTTCAACCTTTGATTATTAATAGCCCCCAGGGAAACCGCCAGACAAAATGAAAGAAGAGTCATAATGCCAAGACCTATCACGAGTTTCTGTTCCAGTGCTGTCCTCTTTCGCCACCATCCTTCACTAAATATCAAGTACAAAAGTTATTTTGGTTTGAAAAAAGTTCCACGAACTGTGCTAGTTAAGTGTATCAACTTTTTTAAGTTGATACACTTAACTTTTAACAAGTAGAATAAATAATAAAAGTGCTTTTATATAATTAGCTTCTGCATTTCTTTAAAATGACAGAAAAATTGATATAATAACAGGATGACCTCTGTTAAGTAGTTTTGTTGTTAACCGTTTCGGAGTTGGTCATTGGTATATGGAAAGAGATCTTACCATAGTGATCAGTAAGTCTTATCTGACCTCCTTCTGACATTAAATATTTACTTTCTGACCAAGGAAAAAAAAACGCTGCATATATTATGCGCAAAGCTTACAGAGGTACTTACAGGTTCCTAATCTGCCAAGATCGCATTCGTAACTATAATTTTAGGATAATGCGGTTAAGTCTCATGTTTGATAAAGAGATTTTAAATATTTTAAAATATCAATAAATATTTTGACAGTAAACTTACTCTGAATTCAGATAATCTCGGGAACTGCGCACATTCATAGACATTTTCAACAAAAATTATGTTGTAACACAATGACTGGAAAATTCGTCCAATTGCTAGAAATAAACAAATAATTATGCAGCGAAACACTAGAAGTCAATTTCAAGATTTTTAAAATGAAATTTACTGAACAGTAAAAATCAATTCATTTCATTTTTTTTTCCATTATTATTTAGAGTTTTCAACAGTGATGATGATAATTACCTTTTTCGATGCATTTTGCAAAATGCTGAGTACTTATTAGATTCGGTGTCTCTATCCATCCGTATGAGGACTCATGAACATACTCTAACAGAAAGATTTTGATGAAATTTGGTATATGGAATCTCTGTTGCAATTTGCAGAATTTTCTCAATGTTTGCTTTAAACTGGGCCATTTGAGTGGTAAAATTCAACAAAACAATTCGAAGCAATACGAAATTAATGTAAACGCTTAAATCGGATGACCAACGAGTTAGCGATTTAACAACAGATCTCACCATGGATGTTAAATCGTTCGCAGAGTGATTTGAATCCATCATCTCCTTAAAACCCAACGTTTTGTATACATGTCATAAATTACATCTTTATAATGTGGTCCACAACAGATCTACTTCATTTCCTCATCGTTTTGAAGTCTAACCAATTGAGTTCGTCAACCTTGAAAAGGACCGCATTTTCCTTCCAGATGTTAAGGTTTACCAAAATGATAATTGTAGTTAAACATTAAATGAACTCAGAAAAGCCATCCAGACTAACTGTTATCTTCAGAGGTGAACTCTCTTACTATCTAGCACAAAAGCTAAGGAATGAACGAAAACCTTCTACAAATGATTATCACCAATAAAGATATAATTCTACAGAAGACACTTAAAGTGCTGAAAAACACGCAGTTGTTAAATAGATATCACAAAGCATTATTGATGCCATCTTTAAAAGGCTTGTCCATACAAATATATCTTAAAAGAAGCCGAGAATAAATACACTACCCTCTCTCTCTCTCTCTCTGTTGAATGTGTTCAACGATTGGTTTATCTATTTTGTAGAAGGAAAAATCCGAGTTGCTGTAAGAAAAGAGCGACAGGTTGGATTACATTAAAACAATATCATTGCGAGTACTACCCCCCCCCCCCCACTCCATTCACCAAAGTACTGTTGGGCACAGAATACATCAGTGGGAATCATTGATGTATTCTGCACTTAAAAACAGTACAAATACGTTGCCTCGGTAATCTGTTTTCGTGCATCAGTTAATTGGGGAAATTGTAGCTATAAAGAAAACAAAATGTAACGGACTTAGTATACTATAGATTAAGATACCCAAGAATAATGAATATACTGTATTTTAATACATTTATTGTACTCTGAGTACAATAAATGTACATTGTACTTTGCCAAAACATGTACATTTATTGTACATGTTTTGGCAAAGTGGTTCATTTAAAAATGAACCATTCGAAGAGAATACAGTCCGAATCTTTCCTGACAGAATTTTAATTGGGCTTCTTCGGGTATTCCTAAGTAAATCTTAGGATTTACTTAAAAATTCGAACTTTTTCTCTCACAAAATAGGCCAACTCGCTGAAGAACACACGCAGTTGATAGATAATAAAGTTTCTGTAAAACAATGCCTATATGTTAAATGCAACTAAATTCTCTAAGGTCTTCTATTCAAAAGAGATGGAGCTCTTTAAACTTTTTTTTTACATTGAACCGTCTCTATTTATACACCAACGGATGAGAAAGTGATAGGTGCATATGCATTCAAAACTCTTTGAGCAATTACAAAGTTATTTTTAGATCAGGCCAGGATCAAAAATTTCATTTGACTAATATTTGCATTTAAAATATATAAGCATAATTTTTTTTTATTTTTCACTGTGTGTGCGTGTGATCACTATTCTTAGTATTTTCCCGATAATGTAAAGCACATCTCACTAGAAGATGTATACTGCAATGCATTATGGGTGGGGTCACTACCCAGACCGGTTTCAACCTTTTTTGAGGTCTCCTCAGTGAGTAGCTAGACCCTAAATACCAAGGTTTTAGTAATACGGAGCCTTATCACCTTTATCTATAGAAGTTGCAACAAGGTGTTTTTATTTTTAATAAAAATCTCTGGAGGAGATATAGATGTAATAAATTTTTTATTACATCTATAGGATGTAATAAAAAAATTTTTATTACATCTATATCTCCTCCAGAGATTTTTATTAAAAATAAAAACACCTTGTTGCAACTTCTATAGGTAAAGGTGATAAGGCTCCGTATTACTAAAACTTTGGTATTTAGGTACTTTGTTATCCTAATATACAATATCCCCAAGTTAAAAAATTTATTTAAGTAAGTAGTGAAAAAAAAAAAAAAAATATATATATATATATATATATATATTTTTTTAATATATACTAATATATATATATATATATATATGTGTGTGTGTGTGTGTGTGTGTGTGTGTGTGTGTGTGTGTGTGTGTGTGTGTGTGTGTGTGTGTATTACCCAAAGAATGACTTCTTAATAAATAGGGTAGTAGCAATATTTCAATAAGAAACAATGAATCTTGCACATACTTAATAAATATTCTGCGTAAAAAAAAAAAAAAAAAATGCTCCAATGGCTCCATGTTCGGTTTTTATTAATTTTAAAATCCTTGAAGGATACAAAAACGAATATTACAGTCATATTTTACAATTTTCTTCCATTCATTTAATTAATTGCTAAAGCCAATGAAGAAAAGTTTATTTTGTATTTTTATTTTATCATTTTTTTAAGTATAAATCAATTCTTGGTCCCAAAGCACAGGAAGAAAGGGAGAATGCACAGTTTTCGAGTTAAGACAACATTGGCGCTTATTTATTTAGAAATAGAGAATTTTAAAAAAATGCAGATAGTTCCTGAACAATGTAATAAAATGGAATATGGCCGCGATATATAATCATAAAGGACAAAGGTTATCCTAACTGCTGAATCAGAATAAAGTTTGAAGCACGAGGTTTATCTGAAAGTTTATGGTGTACTCATTTCGTCGCAATGGAGCTTAAAAAGAATGTGGAATGATTTATCTAGTATTCCTAATGGGATGAGTTTGGTCATGAATTTTCTGTAACACGCAGAATGTTCGACGTCATCTCTTTCTATTTAAAGCTTTGCCTTTTTCTAATCCAAATGACTATATGAAGTTCGAAATAAAACAAACTTAAATTAGATTGAATTCTGAATAGGATTGAATTTAGAAACTTTATTTGCATGCTCATTGTGAAAACACTTCATCGGTTCCTCGAATCATTCCTAAATCCTAACGTCTATCACTGACAGGGAATGCTAATAATCATAATTCAAAAATCTGATTTATTCTTGCTCATGATGGAATACTCAGAAAACCACAAACCACATCATCGCAACATACGTTTTTTTGGATGTTATGGATGAATGGTTATTATACAAGGGTATTATCTCATTTGCAAGTCCATCCCGGTAACCAGAAGAATATTCAAATTGAAGAATGTTTCTTAAATTAGAAAAATATTGAAAAATTGAAAAATATTAACAAAAATTTTTTTAAATTCTATATGGGTAAATTTTTATCTGTTCGTCTGCTGCATGCGCGAGGTGCGTGATCCATTCTATCTACTGTTTACAAGACGATTTCAGATATCCATCTGGAGCAACCAGTTCTTTTACATGGAAGAGCTCGCAGTTATGGGAATACAGTCATATGTTCCTATCCCTCATGGATATTTTGACACGTTATACACAAGCAAGAGAGTTTTATTGTTATTTTCAAGGGTAATAGCTATTCAGGTTACTGACGGATTATTATTATTATTATTATGATTATGATTATTATTATTGTTGTTGTTGTTGTTGTTGTTTTGTTTTTGATGTCTTCATTTTAGTTAAAGAATTCACTAATATCTCTAAATCGTCAATCAGTCGAAATCATTGCGATATCCCAATGCCTTTCAAACACGTCTCCTTGGTCTACTATTTATGATTCAACACTTTATAATATTTCCTTAATATAAGTTCGACTTCCAGTTTATGAATTAACTTAAATATATATACAGAATTTTTGGTCAAATTTAAATGCGAGTAAAAGTTATTAAAACCGAAGTATATTAAAAATGTTTTCAATTTTGAATATAAGCTATTAGTCTGTCAAAATAAAGAAAAATAAAAGCACCTATTGACGTCCACTGTTTGAAGATGACGCTATAATGTCAGCGCTTTTTATATCTCAAAAAAAAAAAAAAAAACACAAAGGCAGGGATGAGCGTAAAGAGAATTCCAACAATAAAAATAATAATAAAAGTGATTTAGAGTTTTGTTTTTCTTTTTTTTGTTTATTTGTTTAAGAAAACAAGGGATTTTGAAATGAATTCCATTTGATCCTAAGAAAAAGAACATTTTATATTTCCAGAAAGATCGGAATTTATATCTTGACAAATATATACAAGAAATAAAATTTCCTATTAAATCCAGTTTTAATTTCTTTAGAACAGCTGTTATCTATCAGTTGAAAATTAACATTTTGTCTGGGGAACCATAATGTGTGTGTGTGTGTGTGTGTGTGTGTGTGTGTGTGTGTGTGTGTGTGTGTGTGTGTGTGTGTGTGTGTGTGTGTGTGTGTGTGTGTGTGTGTGTGTGTGTGTGTGTGTGTGTGTGGTACTCTGCAAGACGACCATAGAATAAAATTAATTTGATGTCATTGTATAAGGATATCTAATGAATTAAGGCTAACTGTCTGTAGAAATCATTCCTGTTTTATAATTCTTAACTAAAAAACTACGAACAAAAAATAGTTTATCTTTATACTCAAAATATGGAAAAACCCTGTCGTATGATTAGAATCTATTTAAAATTATTCTAAGAATTTCTAATTAAAAAGTTATGACAATAACAACACTGTTGGATCTTACCTGTTTTCAGAAACTGTGTACGAGAAAGAATAGTTTGCAAAAACAAGCAAGCAGCCTACTGATAACAATTAAGTCTCGAGTTAACAGCAGGTTACATACATATATTGCAACGTGTTCTGTTCTACTGTATCTGATAAGCTTATCGCCACAATACGTGATAGCTTTAAAACAATAAAGCTGAAAGGCAACGATGACCAAGGAAGATATCTTATTCCACCATATCTTAAGCGTTAACAATAGTTAATATTGAAACTACACTGAATACCAAAATGTTCTTAAACTGATGGTTGTTGATAAATGAACACTTGCGTAACTATAGCATTTTAAAAGAAAATTATGATTTATGCAACTGTTGAAACATGCAGTTAATCTACTTTTAGACAAATATCTCTATACTTGACTGGCAGCCTAATTGGCCGAATGGTTGCCGAGCCTGTTCTCCAAACAACTGGCTTCAGGTTCGAATCCAGCCATGGGCACGAATCTTTGTAGTTGTCTTTAGGCGGGAGATGAATTCCAATACGAGACCGTTATCTCATTTATTAAAGGCCTGCATTGGCTTGAAAAAGCCACATAGCTGGTCTCTAGAGTAGGGTCCTCTGGGGCTTAAAAAATAAATAACACATACCTAAAATAATAAAGAAAAATAATTCCTTAGTCGACCCATGGTAATAATATACTATAGGTTTACTAGCATACCTTTCGTGGGTGAGAGACAAAATTATCAACCAATATTATTGTTACTTGACACACCTTCAAAGAATCCAAGGACTCATCGCGATGAGGCGTTCTACTCCACACAACCGACCATCCACACTACTTACTCCTCCATCTACACACAATACCAGTATACCCCCCCCCACACACACACACACAACAGCAAACTTTTTCTTTCAGTAAACTATGTGTATTCTGTGGCCAATTTGACTGTATGACGAATTAAAAAAGTATTTAGAGAAGATTTTCTAAGTATTATTTTTCACTAGATATTTATTAAGTATTCTTTTTTTGTTTCAAAACACTATTTATCTCCTGCTTAACTCCTGGCACTTAACAGATCTCAAATCCGACCAACCATAGAAGTATTAAGCATAGTGTCATCTTCTGTATAAATCAAGAATAGAAGAACACTATGCCTAATAAGTGATCTCTCTCTCTCTCTCTCTCTCTCTCACACACACACACACACACACACACACACACACACACACACACACACACACACACACACACACACACACACACACACACACACACACACACACACACACACACACACACACACACACACACACACACTTTCTCATACTTTCTATCTTTCTGCATCATGTTGGTTCACAACCTCTCTTCCATTTTCTTCTAATCATGTAAGAAAGTGAAGCAATCACTGGTCAACGTCCATGTACGGTCCAACTCCAAACATATCAATTTAAAGTCTCATAATTACCTTTATTCCGTATACCTCTGTTTTTTGGAATATCCTTTCCTCATACAGTTTTTCCCGATGAGTACAACGCCCAGTTTTTAAGAAACATATTAACAGATTACTTCTTTCTCCTTAATCCCTTGTCACATGGCACTGCTTTGATATTGTGACCTCTCACACACACACACACACATATATATATATATATATAAGTTTTCGATTTCTATAATAACGATATTTAAAAGAGTCGATTTGGTTAGTTGTAATGGCTTTCTGAATTTATCTAAAAGGAGATTAAAAGCATATTGAACTGACGCTTATCAATTAGTTTAGGGTATACTAATAGCTGGAATTTGTTGCACTTGACTCGGCCAGTATCTACTAAAGGTCATCATAAAAATAACTGAGAAGAGAGAACAAACGTACAAAGTTTAATTATGTAACTTCAAGCAGGAACTGGATAGTTGTTATAGTTTCAGGACAGGTAATTTAAAATGTATATATAATGATTACTTCATTTAGTCCTTTAAACATGTCGGTATTTTTATGTGTTTGCATAAAAATATCCTCTAACGCCTTTTATTCCCTAAAGTGAATAAGCAGGAGCTTTTTTAGCCCTAACTAACTTTTCGAAGATGAGTGAACTGATCTGCACCCTTGGCCAACACTGATAGCTGAACTGGAGGAATATCATGGGCATCTGGGAAAGGGGAGAATCGAACTGCTGCTATTCAGTGTTCCTAAACCCTAATAAGCATATAAAATTGTCTGAAAATAATGTGAGTTCTATGGTCAATTTTTTCTTTAGTTGCGGGATAAAAAAAAAAAGATTTCGGAAGGAACAACTATAATTTTCACTGTCAGACTTGCTGAACTTGAGAACCGATGAATGCAGGCCTTGAAATATGTTCTAGTCAGCGACTAGAATCGAACTGATATTGCTCTCTCTCTCTTTTCTTGCCCTCTAGCGCAATTGAAAAACAGACCATTACCACAACACTTTTTCATTTGCAATTCTTCATGCAAAATATATCCTACACGTTCTTTTGAAATGCCTATAGTCTCAGCAATTTCACGCACTTTGACTCTCCAGCAGGGACGAATTCTCCATGCTTGCTGCGCAAGCTCATTACATGAGAAAGAAGTAATATTTGTTTGTTAATAAATGCATGCATTTATAAGCATTTTCCATTTAGGCTTTTATTTTTGTTGACAGAAGATGTCTTAAGCTTGCGCGGCAATAATTGAGCTTTGCGTTGTGTATAGAACTGCTGCTATTCCGTGTTCCTAAACCCTAATAAGCATATAATATTGTCCGATGGCCAATGCTTGCTCGTCTAGTCAAAGCTACCTTGGCTTGCTCGATTGTCGGAGCATCCAGGTCCTCGCAGCAGCACTGTGATTTCATGCGCGCGCATAGCCATTTCCGCTCCCTTATCGTCGTCTTAAACACAGATCATACGCAGTCAAAGCAGCTCTAGCCAGAGAGCTTCAGCCAGCCTTTACAAGTGTGCGTGTTGCTCTGAAAAATTAAGTTACAACCAACTTTTTATGACGATGTTATTGACCAGTTCATAAAGAAGAACCGTAGGGTAGAATTTGTATTCAAGTAGCTAAATTGAAAAAGATAGAATATCATTTGTAAAATAAATGTTGTATTTGTATGAATAAATGTACATAAATTTCTAAATATATAGTTTTAAATGGTCAGTAATTCATTATTCCGCTAATCAGACTTCAATCACACCTCTCACTCCCTGAATGATAACAAGAGCAAGCGTGAATTTCAAGACCAGCATTCGCTCCTGCTCGCCAGTCATCCAATACCATATCGTGCACTTGATCAATGATTTCTGGTGCTGTTACACTTTTTGGACGTATCCCACAGGTGGATCACCTTCAAGGCTGGTACGGCCACGTTTAAACTCGGAAGCACATTTCGTAATTGTCGATAACAAAGGAGAAGAGTGCCCATAGACTTTTATGAACTTCGAATGAATTTCTTTTGGCGTTAAACCTCCTTATAAAAAGAATTTTATAACCGCACGATACTCAATTTTATCCATTTCAAGGGATATAGACAGCACTTTTGCTTCAGACAGCTGTATAAAACAAACTACTTGACTACTTAATAGAATGACTTGCAATTTCACATGGATGCTTATGACAGCTGTACGAACTTGGAAAAAAAAATCTTGCCGATAGTGTTGCCATCTATGTTCGAAGCCGAGAATTTTTGAGACCACCCACGTGTGTATGTGTGTGTGTGTGTGTGTGTGTGTGTGTGTGTGTGTGTGTGTGTGTGTGTGTGTGTGTGTGTGTGTGTGTGTGTGTGTGTGTGTGTGTGTATCAGAAAAAAGGTGACGTTGCTTCAAGTCAATATCTAAATAGTCATATGTCCATTTTTTTAAAACAAGAATGCAAATACTATTTATTGTCATTTATTTTTGTGTCCATGACCTATTTACAGTCATGTCGCAAACAGATCACGTTCTTTTTCTGTTCTTAAAAGGGTCAAAAATTATTTATGAAACTCTTTGCATCAGGATAAAATGTCAAATTTATCAGAATTTATTAAAAATGATATTATGAATAATTTGAAATTAAGGTCTTCTTTATAAACTCAGAAAATTTAACTTACCAATCAAGTTAACAAAAATAATCCACTCATACCTGAAAGACAGATATATGCAAATCAAAATCAACAAAGCAGTATCACCCAGTTGCAAGGTCTTGGCAGGCGTACCTCAGGGCTCTCTTCTGGCCCCTCTCCTGTTCTCAATCTACGTAGCAGACATCCCTCTAAACCCGAGAACAACATTCACTGCATTATATGCAGATGATACTGCATTAATGGCAAGATCTCTGAGCCCAAAAGTGGTAACTAAAAGACTTTAAAGCAGTATACATATACTAGAAAAATGGCTAGCAGACTGAAGGATCCAAGTAAACCCCAAAAGAGCTCAGCCATACTGTTTATCACAAAGAAAATCCATAGTATGGAGGACATTCATCTTTTGGGAGTTAAGATTTTTTGGCAGAACTGAAGTCAAATATCTTGGAATGATATTTGATTAAAAAAAAATCCAATTCAGCAATCATATAAGACACATAGCCTCGAAGACATCCAAAGTAATTGCCCAGCTCTACCCTGTGATCAACAGAGAAAGCAAACTGGATACACAAACAAAGTTAATAATTTACAAGATGGTAATAAGACCGATCATCACTTACGCATTCCCCGCATGGAGCCACACCACGAATACAAATATTCAAAAACTACAGAGATTACAGAACAAATGCCGGAGAACGATTCTAGATGCCCCTTGGTTTATTAGATCCATAGAGAATTCAACATTCATTACATCTCCTCCCTTCTCCTAGATCTAGCCGAGAAGTTCTTTACAAAGACAAGCAGCCACCCAAACCCGTTGAAGCGAATATAATGAAGCGAAAAGCTACAAATATAAAAGGCCCAAGTCAATCTTACATCCAGCCGAACACAGCTAATTTCACTGCCCTCACTGGGCGCGCTTATAGCTCATAAACACTCTATTAAAAGTTCTTCCTTTACAGACAAAGGGGGAATACGAAAAGCATTTTTGCTTCACCCAACTCGCCAGAAACGTTATTCGAATAATTTGAATTATGATGATATTGTTGATCAGTGAGGGCTCGTCCATAAGCACTGCAGGGCTACAGCCCCTCCAGTATAAAATGAAAGTTCCTGTATTAATATCGCCGTTTTTAAATTTTTATATATTTATCTAAAACCACTATTTTCTTGTTTACAATACAACCGCTCGATAGTATTTTATATAATTCATTTTGTAGTAATGGTTGTCTTTTGCAATAATCAATGTGCTGTGCTGGCTAGGGCTTGTATCAGTACTGGCTAGCATACTGTATATACTCAGCGCTGGAACTGAATTCAATGCAGACCGCACCAAACCGCTACCTAGTGGGGATAACGTACTGGGGTAACAAGTGATTTACGTGCAGTTTGGGATGGTAGTATTGCAGCCCCATCACTACAAATTCTTACGAGCCCCCACGTTCATCAATAATATTGATAAATTTGCAAAAGAGAAGTCCAGTAAAAAACATTTGTAGTTACTTAGCGTTAGTATAATATTTGTGTTTGATATGTATTGTCTTTACTTAGCATAAATTTTTTTAATAAAAGTAATAAAAGTTCTTGTATATATTGATCGGTTTTATTTGTCTTTATTCATTTTGTAAGAGGGCGCAGCACTCTAGCGCCTCGGATCCCACCCGCTTCGGGGAAAAAGTGTAAGTACAGCCATGAATCCAATTGCTGACTAATTTTGACGGTAATATATCAGAACACAGAAAGGTAAGTAAATAATTATTTATTGACTTATTGGTGATATTTCGCTGATGTTATAACCAGCATCTTCTGAGCACAAAACACAGTTGGTCTGAAGAGCGCTGCTTATGATCTGAAGATGCTGGTTATAACATCAGCGAAATATCAGCAATAAGTCAATAAATAATTATTTACTTACCTTTCTGTGTTCTGATATATTACCGTCAAAATTAGTCAACATGTACGACGAACACATAAGCCTTTCTACACGCATGAATCCGACTGTTTATTGAGAAACATGCAAAGGATTTTAAGACTCCACGAAGGAGCCAACCGTGTTCTCCGTA
Source organism: Typopeltis vanoorti (assembly GCF_054136105.1). Lineage (NCBI taxonomy): Eukaryota > Metazoa > Arthropoda > Arachnida > Uropygi > Thelyphonidae > Typopeltis > Typopeltis vanoorti. Next base: position 123,678,425 of record NC_143550.1, read on the forward strand.
TACAGTCATAAGTAGACATTTGAGTTTCTGTATTTCCCACAGTGAACCGAAATGGAAGCATATCATTTGCCATTATAAAAGAGAACTTTTTGTTGGCAGGAGGATCAATAAGCATTCCCACTTACTTAGTTCATGGACTTCACTCCTAGCTTATTATTGTTATCATCATCGTTATTATTATTAAGTGATATCTCCAAGGAGTCCAACGACTCATCGCATCAAGGCATTCTTCTTTTCTCCACCACACATATCTAACCGTCTCTGCTGCTTAATTCTCCTACAGACAACAACAATGGTATTTTTGCCTGTAAATTGCGTGTGTTTGCATGGCCGACTTGCCTGTGCATGTTGAATGAAAGATTTGAGTTTCTGGGAGGAAAAAAAAAATCCTATCTCGTATGAGATCGGCTAATTCACCTTCTGTGGAAAAGCTCCATATTTCCTAAAGAATCTCCAGAAAATTTCCTAAAGAAAAGTATGAAATGAAGTCTCTTATTATAATTTCGGTGTCAGTAAAATGATCTTCCTGTAGAAAGTAAATTCATATTCTAAAGATTATCCGAAGGTCTATTTTCTTTGAAAGACTCGAATCCCTTGTCGGATCGTAAGTTTACGTTGTGTGAAAATTTGTGGCTTACCAGAAGTTTTTAGTTGAAAATGCCCATCATTTTTATTAGCACCAGATTCAGAATCAGATGAAATTGCCTCAAGAATCTTCGGTGGAGTATATATAGGCTGATTTCGTTGTAGTATGCTGTTTCGTTATAATATATATATATATTACAACGAATTATATATGCTGAAAAAAAAAAGTAAGTTCCTGCGCCCCTCTGTCTTTTTTTTTTTTTTCTTCTTGGTCCGGCATCATGAAATCAGCAATTTTTTTTAGCATTTTTATATTTTTCTGGTAATACTGCCCACTACCGGTTGAAAATTTCATTCTGCGTTTATCCTTCATGTGTACTAAAGTTTAAACAATCCGGAATTCCTCTGAAAAGCAAACAGTTCAAGCCACTCCAGCTGGCCATTAAGCCAGGTGATGAAAATTATCTGTCCCCTATAAACATTCATAAAACAACCATAATGCAGTTTGAACTAACAGCATGGAGCGCGAATATACTATTCTCTCTGCCAAACAGACCAGCACTATACACGTATTGGATTTAAATAACTGTAAAACCAAAGGTCTGTATAATACACTGCTTGGAAACAAGTCAACGGACACTCCCGTGGGCAAGGGGCATAGTGACATGTAACGAGTCACGTGTTTATAGCCGGTATAACTTGGAGGAATATGATTCTCATAAATCAGTGCAACCTTGTCCTGGTGAAACGATGGAATTTACGAAGTTTGAAAGAGGCCTTGTGATAGGATGCCATTGGGCCATCCCAAGTCAACAATCAGTGATACCATACTGAAATGGAAACGCAGGAAGTCAACTGCAAGTGCTACCCGCACCCACCGAACGTGATTGCAAGTTGCTACGAAGGATAACATGTAAAAACCTCCATTCCTCGCCCGACATTGAAGACAAAGTTCCGGACATCGACTAGAACACGAATCAGCATAAAAACATTCAGAACCGAGTCTCACAACATGGGTTTCTATGGTAGGACTACAATATGCAAACCCTACATTAACCGAACCAAGTCGTCTTCAGTGGTGCAAAGAACGTGTACACTGGAAAGTGGGCTTGGAAAGGTGTGGTGCGGAGCAACGAATCACGCTACATCCTCTACCGAGCAATGGACAGGAGTGGATGTGGCAGATGCCCGGTGAGCATCTCTTATCAAAGTGCATAATTCCAATTATGAAAATCGGAGGTGATGGTATGGTCTTGTTTTTCCTGATTTGGTCTCGGACCTCTGTTTGTAATACCACGACCACTGAACTCCGATAGGTATCTGAACATTCCTGGACGATGTGATGCTTCCTACTTTGTGGAGTTTCTACTGAGCTGACCATTGTTGCTTTCGGGGACAATGCATTGTATCATAAAGCTCCTGCTGCTGCTGTAAGTGTATGGCTTGTGGACATGAACGTCACCACACTTCACTAGCCTCCATAGAGCCCTGATCTCAACGCTACTGAACATCTGTGGGAGGAACGCATACCCCACAACATGCTAAGACTTCATTCCATGCCTACAAGAAGAATGGCCCAAAGTTTCCATTGATCGCTATCGTACGCGTGTGGAAAATATGCCCCGTAGGATTGCTGCGGTTATCACAGCGAAAGGTGGTCCTACATCTTATTAAGATGAGCGCCACGGCTGTTTGTTCCTTACCATGGAACAAACAGCCATGGTGTTCGTTAACTGTTTCCAAGCAGTGTGCAATTTTGTAATCATGGGACAAATGCTCCAAGACTTTCTATTTCTCTACAAGAAATTGGTCACTTATAAACAATTTTCTCAACTTGTTTGCCATGTTTGCGGAGACCTTTCGTGGCGCATATTTTATGGAATAATCAATAGTGCATATGAAAATGACCTGACTATGTATGTAAACTTGCATTTATTAATTCAATAATTAATTTTAAAACAGATGTGTTTTCTTCTAAATCAGCATCCAGAATCTAACAACAGGTAAGATATCTGATTTCATCTCATAATCTAATATAAACCTAATTAATGACTCCTGTTTGGGAGGTCAATCCGATCTGCTCTGCTTATGTCTATGAATTGGGTACGTTCTCGGATCGCTGTGCCTCCCCCCCACCCCCACCTTTTTTTTTTTTCTTCAAGGAAGAATTTTTTTTTTGGGGGGGGGGGGCAGTTTTCTTCCTGCAAAATTGGCAAAGAAACAAACGATTCCCTCCCGGTTCCACCTCTTCATGAGACTAATTCACCTTCAGATGAAAACTCCTTAGAAAGGTTCCACATATCTTAGAATGACTTCCTATCCAAGGACATCGTTGACCTATGGAAGTTTTAAGAAGCCAGTCATCCAAGATGGATTCAAGTGAAAAGAAATCATACTGTAAATTTTGGGAAAGATTTTCACAAACGAGAGAAATGATTATTCAGAAAAGTAAAATCAGCCTGACATCTTCCACGATACCATTAGCAGACATATGAACGTCTTCATCATTAGTTAACATAACACACTGGCCTTATCTGCTTTGGCCGTGATTACAACCGAATAAAATATTTAAGCCAATGAAAATCATTGCAGCCCCATATAACCATAACTACTTAAAAGATTTTTATATCTTTCTTAACATATTTTTGCTTCAGTTTTGCCTTAGATTTTCTTATTCATTTATTTCTTTGGTCATTTTTTGCATTAATAAATATAAGTCTTTGATCCTTTTTTTATCTCTCCCACCATGGAATTTTTAGCCATAACTACTTTTGGAAATCAGTGGGCAGCGGGTAGCTCCCCTTCTCTCAAGTTATCGCTAATAGTCAAGTCATTGCTACAGATGATTTTAAACAGATTGTAGGAAAGCACAGCAGAAAACTGCCACCATCGGCGGTTTTACATTATTTATATCTTTATGTCGTTGATGACAAAACTGAAAGAATTAAACAAAGAAAATATAATAAATATCCAACGTATTTTATAACAAGTATCAAAGTGCTAATAAAAGACCAACATATGGGCGCTAAGCAAAATTAATATTGTTGTAAGTAATGCAATAAAATAGCATCTGACACAAAGGGTTGTGTTTTGTATATTCCGATAATTTCTCCATCACCTTCTAACCTTTTTAAAGTTTTAAAGGCAAACATATTTTGCCTCTTTGGCATCAAATAATGAAAGATATTTATTATTATTATTATTTATTATTATCATTATTATTCCTGACACCTCCAAGGAGTCCGAAGACTCATCGCGGAGGACACCTACAACTGTCTCAACCACTACACCTAACCTCTACTGCGAATCATCTCCATCAACACCATCTACCGCCCACCTTACCACCACCACAACTAGTATTTTTTGTCTGTAAATTGCGTGTGTTCTGAAGGCCAACTTGTTTGTATGCGGGAGAAAAAAAACCCTGCCACCTCCGTATGAGATCGGCTAACTCACCTTCGATTGAAATCGTCCACATAAAGATTCCTCCCGTCGCGACGAGAATCGAACTTAGGCCTATTCCAATACCGTCGTTCTTCCATTTGCGCTACGGAGGCGCCACAGTGTAGGGATAAGGTGTTATTGAGCTATTAAAGCTCTGATCATGGCAAGAGAGGGCAACAGAAATAGTCGAGCCTCAGTTAGAACTTCACTCGCTACAACATTGCCATCCATTACCCTCCAAGGGTATTAATCACCGCATCTCACGGTCAATTCCATCTATAATTCTTTATATTTATTTTCATTGCTAAAATTAAAAGATATCAACCTATTAGATTGATATCTTTTAATTTGTATTTTTATTTGTAATCTATTTGAAAAATTATATATAAATTAATGATTCAAATTGTTAAGGTATTTGTTTTTCATAAATTTCATTTTGTGTTACAAGTATATCTCATAAAATCAGCTCATTAAAAAAAAAAAAAAAGTAATCCAAGTGCTGAGGAAGCAGTGGTGTCAGCAAGTTGTAGCAAGAAGTATTGATATTGATATTTTTTAATAAAATTATATTTTTGATAAAATATCAATATGGCTTTATTGACATTTTTAATATTGTTGTTGCTACTGATGTTATTATGGTAGTGTTCTAGTTTCAGAAAGAAATGTAAATTTTCAACAGTGAAAACAATTATGTTAGCTAAGTAGCAGGTTCTAAGTACAGCGAATCTCCTACTTTATTAGCACTTGAGTAATTAAGTAAAACAGTTAAAAAGCAGCTCTATTCCAAATTTTGTCTAATATGTTAGCAATGCGATTTGTAGAAGCATCTACAGAGATAGAATTCCTTCTCCCTGCAATTCATTTACTTTAGCCTTATTGGGCTAATCTTAAGCATGATTAGAAACATATGTTTAAAAATTTTCCCAGTCACCACCTTCAGAGGTGACTGTGAAGGATGAGATTGAATTTTTCAGAGACCCTCAGCCGCAAAAGAAACAATTATATTTTTATGTAAAAAAATATTTGACAAATTTGGTGAAAGTCGGATGTACGATACGATTTGTAGAGGCATATTTGGAAGTGGAAGGGGTAAATATACTTTTGGGACATATTTTTTTCAAAAGAAAAAATTATTTGATTAATTGGATTTTCGCTAAGGCGTTTTATTCCCCAAACGAATTAGTCGACTGTTTAGTCCTAACTTTTTGGAAACTGTATAATCAGCCAATCATAGACACCTGGTGCAAGATTATCAATGATTTTAATTGGTATCTAGGGAAGAGAGTATGACAGACAACTGCTGCCTTCTCCCTTATGATTTTCTTCTTGGATGGGATTTGAACTCAGGTTTTTCCCAAACGGCATATCATAGCGACTAATGCTCAATGATTCGAATAGTGAAGAGTTGAGGTTTTGTAATTATGGCCAAAGGTATTATGTCTGCTAATTGCGTGTGTTCTTCTGGCGTTTGCTTGTGTAGAAAAAACGTTTGCTTGTGAAGGAAGAATCTGACTCCGATGTATATTGGTTATGTTTCATGAGAATCTAAGGCCATATATTTCGCATAATATATCTGATTTTGTTGAAATATAGGCGTTACAAATAACTACTCCATGAGCAATGCTCAAAAAACTATTGACAAAGTTTTTGCTGAAAGGATCAGCTTATCACCTGAGCAACAACAACAACAACATCTGCTGAGAGAAATCATTGTGTTCTGGCTTCAACAAGGACATTTTATTTTGAAACTTTCAAATCAGACAAAATAAAACTGTCTACAGTATACACATCAGAAAAATTTTAAGTTCATAGTTGTAATAATGGTGAATGAGTCTTTTTACTATTAGGAAACGCTTTTTTCATGACCAGTATGTACATTTCTTTTCTAGTCAAATTATAATACAAATTTAAGAAAATTGTCGAAATAATTCTTTTAATTAAAAATTCATATCCATCTACATTCACTCCAACAGAGTTCTATATGGAATCCTGTCAAATGCCTTCGCAAAGTCTAGTCGTATCACTTTATTATAACAAGTAAGCAAAAATACTAAGCCAAGACCTAACAAACCACTTTTCACCTAGTTTCTTCAATACTTCAAACATCACTCCTGCGATGTTGATTGGCCTGTAATTTGCTACAACCTCCTATATGCAGGGACTATTTGCAGTCCTTCCACTCCATTGATCCCCTCCCAGTATGAGACTTAAAATGAGGTTATGCAATATTTTAAGCACCTCCATTTCTTGAACCTATATATTGTCTGCACTTTGTGATATTGCTCTCTTCAAACATCCCTTGATCACCTCCCATGCATGACCAACATCTCCCCGCCTACAAGTTCATATGTCAAAATCACTTCTGAAAGCTGACTCCTCAGCTTATCATAATCACCTACTTTGTAATTACACATATATCCCTGAAAATAATGCATGCCGGGAAACCTCTCAAGTCAAGACTATATGATCACGTTCTTCAAGTGAAGGCAGCATATATTGGTTAATGTTAAGTGCTCTGATCGCATCCAGCACTCTCAAATCTTGTCTCCATCCATTATATGCTACCTAAGGTAGTTCTCTCAGCATAAACATATTTCCTTCCCTACCTGTGACCATTCGTCCTCCCAATCCCAAAGTTGACATTCCCCATAATACTTGACCTGCGTTCATCGTGCTAATTTGCCATTGCATGTATGTTCTTCGTTATACCCTCTAGATTATTATTATTCAAACCTACATGGAATCAAAAGACTCGTCGCGGGAGGTCCCACTGTTACACTCACAGATTATAGCAGCATTACGTATACATTTCGTACTTGTAGATCTCAAGCCAGATGGCCTCAAATGAACTGTCCTCTGAATTCCTGCCTCCGATATTCTTTTTATTTTTTGGCTTCAATTCCTCTGTTATCATTAGTAAAACCAATCCACCATCCTGTTATTTCTATCCTCTATGAAGACACCATATCCCTTGCATTATTATCATGACCATATCATCCTCGGTCAATAGGTCTCACCAATGCCTATAACTTTTGGTCAAGTTGAACTAACCAATGCTCCTCTCTAATTTCGAATGGTTCTGGCATTAGCTTCTTAGCTCACTACAGTTAAGAACCTAGGGTGCTACTACATTTAGCATCATCTGATCAGTCTGCCACTTACTAACCTCTAGTGCCTGCATCTCCCCCTAAACATTGTAGTTTCCTTGATTCTGCACTTCCGAATCTCACTGAACAACATTCTCAAGGCCCCTAACCCCAAATCTATTCAAATAAGAGCTATCCACCGTATATAAATTCTTCCTTCCAAATTCACTCCACACCGTCCTCCTGCACAATATGCGCACTGGCTCATTCGCGATCATAGCTGTGTCACAGCTAGCCTTTATCATACTGTGGCAAGACTTTTTTCTCACTCTTCTTTTTCGCAGTCACTAGTAATTCTTTCGTCTTCTTGCATGCACTTTCCACCAGCTAAATCATTTGTATCATACAAATTAAACACCTCTTTCAGCTGTAAGGATGCGGAGAGTAAAGGAAATCCCCAGCAGGAAAACACGATTTTGTCACACTCTCCTCTTATCATCACAGAAAATCTGATCCTTATTCTCACAATTTCGCTCTTTCATATACTCTACATTCTCTTCTCTGTCATACCACCTGCCAGGCGTTTCTCGATTAATGAAACAATCTCCCACATTTATTTATATACAGAGTGATCAAAATTAAAGTATTCCTGTTTAAGACCTTCTGGGGCGCTACCCAGTTATCAAAATGTTGTGAAACTTTGCAAGAATACATGCTCGTCATGGGGGCGATATCTGATCAAAAAAAAAAAAAAAACTTCCAAAATTCACCACCGGACACTGTACGGTGGAGTGAATGTAGATATAGTAATTTTTCTGTGTGTGTGTGTAAGGAGAAAAACGACATAAGCATAAATAATATGTTTTTAGTCACTTCTATTATACATTTATGGGCTGTACTGCTCAATGTGCTGCTCTTCCCGGTATGACACAAACCGTGCATCCTTTGCACAGTGTGTTCAATGGCAGAACACAGCTGGTCCAGACTGATGTTGTGCACATACTGTGTTATGCTGTCTTTCAGAGCTGGCAAGCTATTGGGATGATCCCGATAAATCATCTTTGGAAAATCCTGAACCAGAAGTAACGAGGCGCCAGATCAGGTGAACGAGATAGCCATGCAGTGGGAAACGCACAGTTAATAACTCTAACTTTCATGAAGTGTTCTCAAAGACCCTCATGTGCAGATTGACCGATGTGTGAAGGGGCCCCCGGGACTGACTGGCGAATATCTTCAAAGAAGAATGGTTCAATGATAAACAAATGCAAATTCGCACCAGACAGTAACTTTGGGCGAATGCAGAGAAACTGGTTGGTTTGCATATCCCATACCCGGCCATTGTGGGTGTTCAGGTGAAAGTGAGTCTCGTCTCATCCCACAAAATCATCAATGGCCATGCAGCGTTGAACTCCACTCGAGCAAGGAATGTTAAAGCGAATGTCAGTCAATTTCGAAAGTCCTGTGAGTGCAACTCCTGTGTCAGAGTTATCTTGAATGAGTAGAATTGCAGAATCTTCTAAAATTTTCCAGACAGTTGTGCAAGGCACATCTGTGTTTTGATATAGCACGTGCACTGTTATTTAATGAATAACAGGAAGAGAAATAATAAAGATTCATTCCTGGAAATTGTGTGTATTAGCAAGAATGTGAGGACTAGATTTTTTTGCTTATAGGATGATAAACAAGTTACCAAATGCAGTCAGTTGAGTGCATTGTTGGTGGGTTCAAAAAGAAATATGATCGGTACTGTGTATAATAGTTAATATGGATCTCGTGCAAAGAGCCTTTGAACTCCATAGAGATGCCAGAGTAATAATTTTAGTTGTGGGCACAATTTTTGGGTGTCCTTAATTTAATCAGCTGACTCCTCACATGATGTGAGGAGTCAGCTGATTAAATTTATATGGAATAAGAGAAAGAAATAATCAAAAAATTCAACTTGCAGTATACAAGATAGTGTTCAAACCCATTTTAATACTATCTTAGTTGAAACTGAAAATGTGTTCTAATCAAAGTAGGAATATATGCAAGTAACAAATCAAAATTATTACCACTGCTAAATCTGAACTGATCATTTAAATAGAATGGGAAATGAAAGATTAGTAAAGAAGGTGCATATTCTCTATTAAAACAAAAATGGCAAAAAAAACCAAAAAGGCTGAGATATAGATTGATTAAAGCAGTTAATACTAAAAAAAGTGATAAAATGAGCAGCATGGCAAATAACAGATCAATTTAGAGGATTAATATAAAGAAATTCTTAACAAGGCCTGTGTAGCTCAGTGAAAGTGGTGCTTGCATCCTCTGCACTACGGCGCCTGGTCTTAAGTTCGGCGACTGGAGCCTTTTTCTAAACTTTTCTTCAACTGGTCCCTGAGTTAGTTTATCTCTGGCATAGGCAAAGCAGTTTTTTCTCCCAAACACTCAAGAAAATCGATAAAAACCATATTAATTCAGACAATAAAATATCCTATTAGGGTTAGGTGCAAAGAGATGGCAGCACTTGTTTTCCAGTCTTCATCAGTTGCAGCTTATAATGATAGTCTTGGGCCAGGAATCTCTGATACCAGTGGCAGCTGACCTGCCCACTCTGTCTCCAAAACCTAGATAGGATTAAAAGGTCGCCTACTCCCTATAACGGAATAAAAGTCATTAGCTCATTATTCATTAAATTCTTAACTGTTAAACCATCATAGCATCCTAAGAATCTCCTGAGTATATAATGTCAGGAAATGCTATATCAAAGATTAGTCCAATAAACAACACTAATTCAGAATTAAAGTCAACAGTTGCTGCTACTACCAACTCAAACTTTCCTGAAGGATGACCAGTTGTGTAATAGCTGTTGATCATCAATATTTGTCTACAACCCAATCAAAAGTTCCTCCTTGCAATTTATGAACGTTTATGTTGCAAGCCAAAATGAGAGAAAAAGTGATTCCGTTTGACATCTGTTGTTAAAAACACCGGTTGTGCAGCATCTGATCAGAATAAGGGCATCATCACCAGTATTATGCAATTGAACATGCTGGATGACTGGTTTCATGGCTAGAGAGCAGACACGAGAAGGATTTGAACATTTGATCCAAAGTCGTTAAAGTTGGAGGATATGCAGTCTTCAAATTCAGTACTTGCCAGTTGACCCAAAGTATCCTTATATATAATGCAGTTGGCAACATCTGTATTTTCATCCGATTGTAGAGAATACATACCCTGATAATTAGTTTTCATATTTTATGCAATTTCTTGAATTCTTCAAATGACTTGACAGTGGAATATTTGATGCTTTTTCTCCTAACACAGCCAATGCCATCACTTTTGCAGCTGGCAGAATTAGTTCTATATGTATATATACTGTACAAATACTAGGGGCTCCCAACCCCCGTGTTCCGGACTGGTAGGCCGGTTCTCCTTTAATTCTGAAGACTCAACACTCAGGGGCTACCCTGAGTGTCAAGTCTTCAAAAGGGGGACTCTGCCCCCCTGGCGCTCAACCTCCCCCCCTTGTTCCGGACTGGTAGGCTGGTTCTCCTTGAATTCCGATAACTCGAATTTTGAAGACTCCACACTCAGGGTAGTCCCTGAGTTTCAAAACGTTTCAAATAACTTGACAAAAACGTTAACACAAATAAACGGATGTGACATCAAGCCAACGTCAATTCGTTTCCAATTTCAGCTTATCATTTTATAGTATAGAGTAAATATATTGTCAGGTTTATATTTGTCATGTTGTACCATCATTTTGTATTTTGAAACGATATTACGATATAATAATTTGATAGTACTACATGAAAAATGTTTCATGTAGTACTATCATATCCTGTACACATGGCAGGAATTTGATGAGGTTTACTTTTTATTATTATTAAAAGGGATACCTAATTCAAAAAGGAATCATTGTTTTCATTCTTGCTACCAGTTGCAATACAGGTATCCTTGCTTAACCCCTTAACATACAAAGACGTCTGTGACACGTCTTTTGTTTATTGCACCAAAATTGATTTTGAATTTTGGTTCCACATATACAGGGTGTTCGGGATAAATTTGACATATTTATAATTAATTATATTTTTCCGTAAGTTACATGTATTAACACACACTTCTCTTCATTTAAAAGTTTGGACCCTTCTTCATTCATATACAAGATGTCAGAAAGGATGGATAGCTGGAACCCACCTGAATCATGGAAGAGAATAACTTGTATCATGATGATTCGTGCCCGCCATCAAAATAAGGATATTACGACTGCTGCCCAATGCTCCCTGAATACAGTAAAAACAATCAGGCATGAACTAGAGACTTGCAATGGTGACTACGAGGATGTAGCAAGAAGAAAGATCCCTAGCAGACGATCTGATTGCGTTCGTACAGCAGAATTCCTCGCAAATCTGCAGGAACAGGTGTTGAAGAACCCTGGCATTGGAATTCGGGCTTTGTTCGTGGAGTTGCTAACTGTAGTCAAGCCCTGGATAACAAGGGTAGCCAATGGTAGGCCGTATGTATGGCAGCAGGATTCGGCCCCTTGCCACACCTCTGGGAAAAGTCAAAAATGGTTGTCTGAAAATTTCTACGACTTCACCAGTCCAAATGTTTGGCCTCCAAACTCCCCAGACCTTAACCCCATGGATTATTTTGTATGGGGCGCAGTTGAAAAAGACACCAATCGCACTTCCAGTAATACAAAAGCCCAGTTAATGGATAAAATTAAAACAGTTTTTGCGGCCCTTCCCAGGGAGACTGTAGCATCAGCTTGTTCGAGGTTCCGAAGCAGAATTGAAGCTGTGATCGATGCTAATGGTGGTTATTTTGAGTAAATCTTGTTGATAGTATTGTAATTAACTCTGCCTGTAATGTTTTTTTGTCAATTCATTAAATTTAATAGATACAAAGAAAATTTTCTTTTTCCTTACGAAACTGTCAAATTTATCCCGAACACCCTGTAAATACAACCGAATATAAACACTAGACAATCTTGTGCCTATTTCCTTTCAGCCGAGAAAAGTTGCCAACGGCGTGTATCGGCTATTTCATTTGCGCTTGCACAAATTCATCGTTATTTTTCGACTAATGATGAATTTGATCCAGCAAATCACCCTCGCCCAAAAAATTGGCAGAAAAACGACCGCTTTCTGATTTTTAATGTACGTTAAGGGGTTAACGCGGGATATGATTAACGCGGCGAAATTAATTGCTGCAATCCCTTTGATATACGCGGCAAGAGTTTTAATTAACGTGCCTTTAACCCTGCGGAGCTCTCAGCTGATCTGACAGATGCATGTTTAATATAAATATTCTTACATTATTACACAATTCAGTGTATAGCTTGGAGGTCATGAGTAGCTGTGCATTCATATGTTAAGAGTGATATTGCGCATTGTTTTTTGTTGTCAGTTTGGTTTAATACATGTTATGTAAAGGTTTGTGATATTTGACAGTAAATTGTATCAGAGAGATACCGCGACCTCTGATGTCAGTATATAGTATGCTTTAGTTGTTTTTTTATTCTTTGTTCAATAATTTCTAGATGATAACTGAAAATAAATAAACCATCATGTATTACTGAAATAGAGAGCCAAAGGCTTATTTATCGTATACATGTCCTCTAGATGTGCTTTACATTATGGAAAATACTAAGGAAAGTGTTCTGGAGCTTACTCCACCTTTACTACGAATCGCCCATAAGGTTGCTTATGCTTGCATCTGCCGAAACTCTTCTAGTTTGTATATTCGGCTATGAAATACTGTTGGATTCAATATCCACTTAATTTGTACCATGTATTATATTTGCAGTGTGTTTTCTTTATGTGGAGAGTCATTTTGTTTGTTATCGTAGAATTTATGCCGATAAGAAAAAAACTAGAACTGTTCAAATGACTCTTGATAACTTCTTTTGATAAAAAAAAAAATTGCAGTAAATAATCTAGGTACAAGTATTTATTAAACATTTACTTTGCATTCATTTTTTTATCTTTCCTAAAAGAGTACCATTAAAACGAATTATTAATACAGTAATCGATCATGAAAGAATTGTAATTTTTACCATTGATTATTACATTTGATTTAAGCGATTTTGATTTACGCGGTAACATCGAGGAATTAACCGCGTTAATCGAGAGATACCTGTATACAGCATATGTTATACTTTTTAGCACTTAGTTCTAAGTTTACTTTTGAAAAAATTCAATGACTTATTCTTACAGTATTCATTGAGTGATGTTTCATAAACACATTGCAAGTTTGATTATCAACAGAGCCAATATTAGTAAACCTAGGAGAAATGATACTACTAAGATAATAAGTCGAAAGGCTATTTTACCGGCGAATTTGTTAATTGAAAGGGGGATGGTAAATCCCGTTCTATTTTATAGCCGGGTCCGAAACTCGGATCGAAATCCATAGTTTCATGCCGAAAAAACTATTGGCAGGCCCAAGTGTAAATGATCACTTGGGTAGTACAACACCAGAGCTTGCTCCACCTTTGCATGGAGTTGCCCTAGTGTTGTACTACCCAAGTGATCATTTACACTTGAGCCTGCCGATAGTTTTTCGGCATGAAACTCTATGGATTTCGATCCGAGTTTCGGACCCCGGCTATAAAATACACCAGAGCTTGCTCCACCTTTGCATGGAGTTGCCCTAGTGTTGTACTACCCAAGTGATCATTTACACTTGAGCCTGCCGATAGTTTTTCGGCATGAAACTCTATGGATTTCGATCCGAGTTTCGGACCCCGGCTATAAAATAGAACGGGATTTACCATCCCCCTTTCAATTTATAAATGATACTAACTAGATACCACAATGCATTGTGGCATCTAGTTAGTATCATTTATCTTGACTTACATTCAACATACTCCCATCTGTAAAACAAAAAAAGTTAGATACACTGATGTGTGGCATACACATTGAATGTTCCATAATGCATTGGTCTGTACAATCCAAACTTTTTTTGAGAACAAATAAATACGTGTGTGTGTGTATATATATATAAAATTTGTTCTCATAAATGAATCTCTTGTAGACCCCCATCAGACATTACTGATAACTCCTAGGGATCCACAGACCACACGTTCGGAACTGTTAGTCTAAAACGCTTTATGTAGTTTCTATGTTATGTGGACTTCTAGCTGTTTTTGCACCTAACAAATATACCGTATATTCAGAACAACTGAAGTCAATTTGTCTTTTGATGAGTTAAGTACTGAGTAATAATTTAGAGAATGATAGCAAAGAAAGTTTTATAACATTGGGGAAAAGTTGATCAACTTTGGTCACAAAACAAGATTCTCTCAGTTCTGCTCTTTTCGAATCTTCTAACTTCAAGCCATTACCGATTTTGGTTATCTGACAGAGAAAGCAATGCCAGACTGATGAATAACTTCATTGAGCACACAGTATATTTTCTAAACTCTTTAAATGGGAGTTCATACTTAAGAGGGAAGCTCTTGAAGATCTATTAAAAACATCTTTCCCAAAGTTTTAATCCAGATACCCCTTTCCCCCTTTTTTTTATAACCTTACTTTTACTTCAGATAACAGCTTGGCACTTTTGTCAATAATAAGTATTGAAATCTACTTCTTCGAGTGCTATCTGAGGTAGGCGACCACCTTGGCAAATTTTGAGCGATCCTCAGCCATTCTAAACAGTCCCTCAGAGCTCAGGCCAGTCCACTGTCTGCCAGCCAAGATTTTCTTTGTCTTCCTTGTTCTCTTCTTCCATTTATCTTCCCCTTTATAAGCAATTGAAGTAGTTTATATTTTTCATTACAAAGTAGGTGACCAAGATATGCAGTTTTCCTTTTTTTTATGGTATCTAAAAGTTCATGTGATTTCCCCATTTGTTCCAGTACTTCCTGATTGGAGGTTTTTATTGTCCATGGAATTGTTAACTTTCGTCTGTATAACCACATCTCAAAGGCTTCAAGTTTTTTTTTTTTTTTTTTATTGATGTCTTCAAGGTCCAAATTTCTGCACTACAGCAGTATAGATCATGCATAGCATTTAACCATGCATACTCTAAGCTCTAAGTTTAAGTTGCGGTTACACAGAGTTGATTCCATCAGGTTTCTTGATGAAATCTACTTGCCATTTCAACTTGATTTTTTTTCGTGCCGTTTCAATTCTAACTTTTATTTCCATTTTTGGATTGCATTCTTCATTTAATCAGCATCCGAATTATATAAACTTCGTCACTCTTTCTATTCGTTTCCCGTTTAAAGAAAGTGATGAATTAATTGGTTTATACCTTATGACCATGAATTTAGTTTTGGTGATATTTATTTTTAATCCCATTTTTTCACTCTCTTAATTCACTATTCCGAAAGATTTTGACGATCCTGAATATTATCAGCCAGGAGAGCTGTATCATCAGCATATCGGATGTTACTGATGATTTCACAATTTACATTAATCCCTTCCTCTCTTTTAAGATTTTTTGAAATATGGTTTCTGAGTATATGTTAAAAAGAAGAGGTGACAGCACACATCCTTGCCTTACTCCTCGTTTGATGTTAATGGAGTCTGTAATAATGTCAACTTGAACAGATGCCTTTTGGTTCCAATATGTTTTGAATGATCCTGATGTTTTTACCATCTAATCCAATTCTCTTTAATAGTGCAATCATTTTAGTATGCTGGACTTTATCAAATGCTTTCTCAAGGTCAATGAAGCAAATGAATACTTCCTTGTTTTGATCAATACATTTTTGGAATAAGATTTGAGAGCAGAAAAGAGCCTCTCTTGTTCTCAACCCGTTTCTAAAGCCGAACTGGGTATCACTGATGGAGTCTTCACATTTTCTGTATTTTCTTTTTTGAATTATTTTCAGGAACATTTTGAGAACATGACTCGTTAGCCTGATCATTCTATAGTCATTACAAGTTTTCGCATTTGCTTTTTTAGGCAGCACGATGAAGGTTGACTGTAACCAGTCTTGTGGGAATATGCCTGTATCATAGACCTTATTAAATAGCTTTACTAATGTAGCAATGGTGTTACCTTCTAATAACCTTATTTCTGCTGGTATTCTATCAGGGCCTAAGGCTTTATCATTTTTCACTGAGTTCAGTGCACATTCTAACTGATCTTAGAATGCATGGCCCATTTTCTGTCTGTTATCAGAAAAGAGTTCTACATATTTCACCCATTCTTGTATTTTGTCATCTTTTTCGAATATCATTTCTCCCTTTTTATTTGGGACACATTTTTTCTTAAATATACCCGGTCTCTTTCGGCTTTTTGTGTACATTAAAACTGTCATGCTTTTCTTGTAGAATTTCAATTTCTCTACATTTTTCATTCATCCAGATTTCTGTTGCTTCTTTGATCTTGCATTTAATAATTTTTTGAACCTCTTTATATTTTGTTGGACTGATTTTTATATGATCTGTGTTGATCCATGAGAGAAAGAATTTCGTCAGTTATCAAATCTTTCTTTTTTACTGCTCTATCAGGACACGAGGTATTGGTACATTTCTCTATGAAGACAGATTTCAATTTATCCCGATTCATCAACCCTCATGACATCATTCTTCATAAGTGCTATCTCTTGATTCAGATCTTGACTCAATTTATCTCTGGGTTTTTTTAACTTTCCTAAATTATGTTGATGTTTCTGAAGTATAGCTCTCAGTCTAATTTTTAACATTGTCACCAGTAGATTATGATCAGAAGCAATATCTGCACTAGGATAGGTTTTTGTGCTCTTTATGAAACTTCAAAATCGTTGATTAATTAGCAAGTAATCAATTTGGTTTCCGACTATATTTGTATTATTATCTTGTGGTGATCATCAAGTATATAGCCTTCAGGATGGTAGTTTAAACAATGTGTTTGTGACTATTAGCTCTTCTTGGCAGAATTGAATAAGACTGTCTTCTCTCTCATTTCTAGTTACCAGTCCATGTTCGCCAATTATATCTCCACTTCTACCTTTCCCAACTTTAGCAGTGAAATCACCTATGACGATGTTAATGTTTTTTTTGCTTTTCATTAGTTTTTAATTGGTCATAAAATTCTTCGATCTCTGTATCACTTGTCAGCAGTAGGGACATAGACCTGTATAAGATTAATATCTAGTGGTTGACCTTTTAGTTTTAATATCATCATCCTATCTGAGTAAGGGATGAAGCTCAACAGTGACTTATTGGCATCTTTGTTTAATATTATTCCAACTCCATTTTGATGGTGGTTTTCACTACTGCCAGAGTGGTACATTGTCATGTCATTAACTTGAGTTTTGCCTGATCCTGGCCACCTAACTTCACCCATTCCTAAAATCTCAAGTCTTTTTCATTTCCTGAATAGCATTTCTTAGCTTACCTGCTTCGTACAGGTTCTGACATTCCAAGTTCCTAGTTTCAGTGAATGCACCATTTTGAGCCTGGAGATTCTTTGCACCCATCCCATTTAAGGGATGCCGGGAACTTGGGGCCATTTGTGTAGATTTGCTCGCCATGGTGGTTAGTCTACTTAAACCTTTCAAATTCTGTCATGTATATTTTTATATGTTTTTTTTTTATGTTGCTCCAACCTACAAAAGGTTATTTGCAAACCTTTTGTAGGTTGGAGCTGATATAGTATATTTTGTACCCACTGGTGGGCTAAGGATTTTTTTTTTTTTTTTAATATTTTTATTTACATAGTCAAGAAACCTAGCTTTAAAGACCAAACTTGAACTTTTTTTTTTTTTCAAGCCACTTCAGGCTTCCAATAAGTTGGGTGGTAGTCTCAACACTGGACAATGAAATTTGAACCCACAGTTAGTTGAAGAGCAGGTACAATAACCACATGGGCCAACCAGGCTAATATTGCAAGTTACAAGTTAATAAATAATAGATTGTAGTTTGAATGGTTCTGTACTGATTTTCAATTTAGTATGACAGTAACATGTTGATAAAAATTTTTAAGACCATATGTACAATAGTCAATAGCAATTGCTGACTTCTCTGGTAAAGCACGCTCTTCATATTATTTTAGGACTTCTCTGAATGGTAGCAATGTTTATCTGGTTTGAGGGAGACAAATGTAATGATCAAAGAACAATGTCTTTATTGACTGTTTAAGCAGAACACATCACTATAATGTATTTGGTTTTATCATTCTGATCTTCCGCCACTGTACTCCTGCAACAATTATACAGCTTACTCACTGAAACACGATTTGATTATACAGTAACTTCTCTTTATTACAGTCCATTATATCATCACACAGGTTAAGTATTATTTGCTATAAGACAAGTGATGAAAATTATATAAGTTTAAAGTTGCAAGATAGTGAATAATGGATTGTGGTTTAAAGGAAGAAAACATAGGAATAATTAATAGTATCTTTTATATTAATCCTATTTTAATATATTAAAGATTGCAATAGTAATTTGAACTAATAGAGAATTAAGCAATTTGTATTTTGGTTTTCATTTTGAGAGATTTATAGTAACTGTTCCAATTGCTGTGTAAAACTTCATGAAATTTAAAGAAGAAATTAGGTTGTTTACATAGATGAAAGTATGCTTGCCTGTTTTGCTCAGTGTAATTTAAGTTAAATTACATTTCCTTTTCTTTCTTGAATGTTTTTATCTTAATATTGTTTTTTTTATTACTGTTATTATATATTATGTGATGTTTGCCCCCCCCCCTTTTTTTTTTTCATGTGCATAGTGTTTTGCTGCCTGTTTGGCAAGTCAATTATGATTTACGTACGAGTGGTTTCCTGAAATTCAGATATCGCAGAAAAGCTCACCTCTGAGACCTGTACTGATAATTTTACATTTTTCTTACTTGAAATGATTAAAAAAAAAAATCACTTTGAATTTTTCAAATTAGTCTAGTAGAACCTGCACTGTCACAAAATGAAGTGATGCCAGCTAGTTACTCCATGTTGAAGTAGTAGATAAAGATAGGTACGAGCTGCCACAGCTATAGTTACTTCTGTAGCCCAATTATGACATGTTGCAAGTTTACTGTGTAGAAACTTAGGCAGATCCACATAAGGATGTTTCACGTCAAAAAAATTCCTTCCATCTTTTACAACTGGTACTAAAATCTGACTGCTGCAAGTAAGAAGCATAAAACAGAAAACAGCAATGCATATTCAACTTTTGTATCACTGAATGAAATAAGTTTTAATTATTAAGACTTTCACAATGTAAACTTAAACTCAAATCCCAAATCATTTACTTAATATTCATCACAATCTACACGATTACTTTCCCAAATAAATCAACTGTTCTGATCAGGAGAATGTTAAATACTTTGTTTAAAAGTAATCATTTTGTACTCCTTACTAATTTTTTTTAAATACACAAACCCCAGTAGTCACTGAAAGTTAAAAAATGTTTGAATGTAACTAACTAGTGAAAAGGAAAAAGACCATCTCCTTATGTCCACAATAGATATACTTCACATTTCTTTTGGAGAAAATGTAAAAGTGTCAAAATTAAAAGGATTCAATTATGTTATTTTCTCAATCTTGATTTATTACATTTAAATAAATTTGTACATTCTGAAATTATCTTTAATAATTCATTTTGTCCAATAACTGAGAATTAATGGAGAGGGAGGAAGAGAGAGAATAAAGCATCAACAAAGGAAAGCAAACAATTTCTTTCATTGATCCTAATGTTAAGATTTTGTCTTTCTATTCAACAGAGAAATAAATATACATAATGTAGGTAGCAAATGAATCAATATGTTGTGCAGAAGGAATGATCTAGGATTTGTGGATCTGTGGTCTGTGTTTGACAAAGGATTTGTACAATGGTGATGGACTGCATCTAAATGGTTTTGGTGGTAGATGTCTAGAGAGCTTTGTTCACCGAGCATGCTGAAGCACAAATTCAGAAAACTTAAGCAATTAGGGTGAAAACAGGAGTTTGTGTGAAGGCACCAATGAGGCAAGTGAGTGAGAAAATGACTAAGTGTGGAATTAGTCTCTCAAGCAAAAATACTGAATAGAGTAGTCAATTCAGGAAGTAAAGGTGGGCGAGGGCTTAAAAGGATACAGAAGTTTCTATATATTAATGCTAGAAAAGGAGTTTCTAGCAGTGGTTAATGCAACCTTTGCAGAAGTTACAGGATAGAATGAAGGGTTTAATATAGGGAAGAGAGGATGGGGGGGGGGGGAATTACTGCTGATGATGTCAGATGAATTGCATCCAAAAAGAATAGGATAGGTAGGAAGGTGGCTGTTCATTTGAAGCAGTCTGGTGCGAGTCATGGCCAGTAAGACAAAATATACAGTTGGTTGTTGCTATAGGCAAGAGGATTCTACAGATCTGGAAGACATGCATCAGCAAATTAGTACAATGAGTACAAGTCAAGTGATTATTATGGGAGACTTCAACCATGGAGATATAGACTGGAAGGAAGAAAGATCACACAGCAGGAAGGAAATGGAATTTATACACCTACTGAGGTCACATTATCAGAAGTCACATTACCTGTGGTCACATTATCAGAAAAGCTATCCATAACCAAGGTGGCCACATTACCCGTTCCCCCCGATTGGCAAAAGTGACCATAGCATATATGTGGTCTTAACTTGGGAGATTGTAAAACATAGGGAATAATGTGGGATTTAATATCCCCTCAATTTAAATGAGGAACATTCTTTCAAGAAAGGATATATTGTGGAACTACAAGGCTGGTGATTATAACAAGCTTAGAAGGAAACTTAAATCTGTGCCATGGCAAAAAAAAAAAAAACACTGCAAGTAAAAGATGTTAGTGCATGAGAGATAGTTAAGGGTCATCTAGAAGAAGCAATATTAGATTATATACCTAATGCAAAGAGGGTTAATCAGGTAGGAGTTAGACGGATGAGTAATATCATTAGGCATGAGCTGCAGAAAAAGAAAATGCTGTCAGGGTATCACAGCATAGCAAAGAAGGGAAAATCAGATTACAAGAAGGATTTCCTTGAGCAGACGAAAGGAAATGCAAGATTTTTCATTACATGGCAAGTGAGAGGAAGATGACTATATAAGATTAACTGTAATGAGTGATGATGGTTATGAGGCAAAAGAAGCAGACTTTGCAAGGGTATATCATCCAAGTGAGATTATACTGCTGTCACATATGACACACTGATATGGGAAGAGAGAGGTGGATGAATGGGAGGTCTTAGTCTGTAAATACAGCTGTAGAGGATTGGATGGGATATCAGCTTGGGTTTTGCAAGAACATCCAAGGGAATTGGCAATGCCTCTGACTAGGCTCTTTCAGTCTCAGCTCTGGTAGAGTTGCAAGGAAGTGGAAAGGGGCCAAAATAATTCCCTTGCATGAGAAAGGTTTCTAAGACTACACTAGTAAATTATAGATCAGTATATCAAATTGGTAAAAAATTGAATTCAAGAATGGGTGGATAAAAATACGATACCATATGAGGGGTAATATGGCTTTGTGAAGGGTCAGTCACACCTTAGGTATGATAGATTGTGTGGATAGTTTGGGTTTCCTGCGATGAGTCTTCAGACTCAATGGAAGTGCCCATACAATAATAATAATAAAAAAGAATGGACTGAGAAAATTTGAAGTCCTCATATAGCTCAGACCACAAGAGAAGCAGTAATGGCTTCTCCATAAAATATAACAGCAATTTTAGTGCAACTTTATTCAAAAGATATTCTAAGCAGCAAGAAAGCAATAATATAAATTATTTTCCCAATCTATAAAATAAAATAATTTACCCCACGCAGACTAACAAAAACTAAATTTACTTTATGACCAACTTAAAATATTACATGCTACCAAATAATATATAGCTGGAAGCACATTAGCTTAAAAAATAAAAATATAACCAATATTTTTTTCAACAGTTGTATTATATATGAAAGCTCACTCCAGCATCTTTGTAATTTATTTATTGTAATGGTAATTAATTATAAATTTCACATTTTGTAAACAATTCAGTAATTTTTCATTAAATCAATGCACCAATCCTGATCAAAAGAAACAAAAAAGGATTTCTTATCAAATATGTGAAAATGTTATGTCATTATCAAGTCATTCATTAGATAATATATAAAATTTTGAACAAGCTGAAGAAATTTTCTTCAACAATAATGAAAGAAAGATTTGAAGGCAATGTTATATCAATTAATTTTTGAGACTATGATATGATCTACTACATCATTAATTATAACTGGCAAATGATTAATCAGATGCAAAGGAACTGATGCAATTTTTGCATGACTGAAGATATGCTGCCAAATATATAGTTGGAAACACATCAGTTTAAAAATGAAATATAACTAATATTTATATCAATACTCATTTTATATATGAAGACTCACTCCAGCATCTTTGTTTTACTAATTTCATGTTTTGCAAACAATTCAGTATATTTCCATTAAATCAGTGCACCAATCCTTATCAAAAGAAATAAAAAGGATTTCTTATCAAATATTACTGAAAATGACATAACATTTTAACAAATATTGTTAAAATGTTAAGTCATTATCAAGCCATTCATTAGATAATAAAAACAAAATTTTTAACAAGCTGAAGAAATTTTCATCAACAATAAAAGAAAAAGATTTGAAGGCTCTGTTCTATCATTGGCTAAGTTGAGGCTATGATATGATCTGCTATATCATTAATCATACATAATAACTGGCAAATGATTAGTAGTCAGATGCAAAGGAACTGATGTAACTAATTCTTGCATGACTGATGTTTTAATGAAGGCTATTCAGACATTACTGCATGAAAGGACCATAATTATGTACAAAAATTTTGTATTCAGAATGTTTTCACATATACAACAAAACTGGCAGCATGGAACTAAAATACAACCAACAGAATTCCTATTATACACACATACATGGTTTACGAATAACATTAACTTGGTGTATACTCAATTAATGCAAACTGTCACATGAACTCAAGTTCTTAGCTCTTTATAGGAAATGCTGAGAAGGAAATCACCAGTAGTGCACTGACTTTTTTGCCTATCCATGAAATACTGTCTGAATATCTATCAGATGTTAGCAATTATTAGGAATCTGCAAACTTTGAGTACATAATTTTCTCTCATTTGAGAAGGTGTAGAAAATCTAACTGCATAACATCAGTATTGCATATTCAAACTCAATTAGCTGCATAAGCAACTTATTTCCAGACTTTTGTACAAGTCCTTAATGCACAATCGAAAGGGACAGGATTTCATCATGTAAAATATTTCGGAGGAAGACTATGATTGAAGTTGATCAACAGGAACGTCACACAGCACTCAAGCAGTTAAATTACATACAGCTCTTCAATCTTCTGTACAGATCTTCCCATCAAAAAATAAGTCTCTATTAGTCATATACTTTAATAAAACTTAAAAAGTAAACGTCAATAAAACTGTACGGTATGTAGTACAGTACGGCGATAAGTTGATTCAAAATCCTGAAGAATTTCATCAATATCATTATCCAGGTCTTCTGATTGACTCATCTGCAGAGAGAATTTAATTATGTGTTAGAACATCTTCTATAAGTCACAAAGAGTTTCTAAAGATTTAAATTATCCAATATAAATTTTATCTGAATTTTATAACCAGAATTATAACAGAATGTTGTATAATATAATGTCAATACATCTGAATATGAAATAGATTAGAGGGGGGAAAGGCAATTTATATTTAGGATTATCCCCAGCTCAAGAGAAACAGAGATTAGCAGGCAAGATGCTTATCAAATCAAATTTTCAAACATATCTGAAAAACGCAAAATTTTCTGCGAGAAATTACAAACTAGGTGTAAAGTGCTGTTAACATAACCAGAGATAAGGGCTCTCTCTTATGTTAACTAAGCCCATGTATCACATATTTGACAATTATGTCAATTCTCACCATAGCAAATGGCATTATAGTGGACTCATAACTGCTGAAAAATTTTTATAGCATCAGCTATATTCTAAACAGAAATTCACTATAGCAAACTCACTATAATGTATTACAGTTGACTTGCCAGAAAGTTACTAAGGTGCATTTTACTTACTGTAACAAATTACCAAAAAGAGTAAAGCACTAATAAAAACTTTCCACTATAACAAATTTTCCCTTTCATTGATACAAGTTTGCAATAGAGTTCACAACTGTATATTCTTGTTTTTAATTCTCGCAAAGGACACCAAACTCAGCAAAATAAAAAAAAAAAAAGCCCACACATGGTGTCATGCTTGCAACATGTTCTGTACCTGTTTGCGATTCTTTTTTTCAGCCATTTTCAGTCCACAGCTGGACGAAGGCGCCTCCTCCATATCTTTCCATCTTTCTCTGTTCTTGGCTATGGTTGACCAATTTATTTCCAACAAATTTTGACGTTTGGCTTGTGTAAGCTGCAAAATGACTGTCAGGGAATACCTAAGAATCCAGCTTATTACTGGTGAGGTAGCAAGGTTAAAACATGTCTAAAACAACTTGCAACTATAAATTAAGATGTCTCCTGGGAAATATCATTTTTCATTATGAATAACAGAAACAACCTGTAAAGTCAACTTTTCTCAATATACACTTATCTTTCACTGCTTACTGGTTATTAACCAGCATATGCTATTAGATTCATGAAGATTCCCCATCACTTTTCATGAAAATAAGGAATAGTTGAGATCCTTATCAACAGAGATGTTTCTAACTCTTCTGATACCCACCTTATATCCCAAATTGCAGAAGATAACTTAATTATGGGCATCCTTTGAAACACATCTTACAGAAAAAGTTCCATTTCACTACTCCTTTTTCAAGATGAGTGTCATTCCTGCAGCATTTATCTTGCCAAGGACTTCTTAGTTTCCTTCTCTTAGTGGGTGCAGAATACACTCTTGCAACACTTCAATGCCAAGGACAAACCACTGAAACATTTCTCTAAGACTTCACACCACATGGATTAAAATACCTCCTCCTAATGACAAGAAAAATTTTGGCAGACCACACCATTAGTAATCCTTCACACACAGAATTTGGAAGAAACAAACCTTTTGCTCAGAAACTGTTTTCAAAGCAAGACTATTCAGGGAATCTTGTGGGATTCTCTAGTTATTCTAATTGAGAAAAGAAAAATTTCATTTGAGCACCAATTCTTAATTATCCTGTAGCTTAATTTATTATATCTGTTAAGTCAATGTCAGTTCTTCTCTTAAGGTTAGTCCTCTATTAATATCAAAGTTTTTGGAAAAGAATAATATTACATAAACACTGGAATGCAAATAAATAATTTACTATCTAAAATGAATTATTTACAGTCAATATTTCACGCTTAAGCTAGCATTATCAGAGGCACTTTAATACTACACCCTCAGTGAAGACAAACTAAAATGACCTGGATGACAAGAGTAGTCACATGCATAATAGTGGTACTCTTCATGGTGATTATTGTTGTTGATACTGATAGGTGGATACAGCAGTGCAGCAAAACCATATTTTAAATCATACTGTCCATTCTGTTACAGTTAGCAGGATTTGTAGAATAGGAGAGACTATTCCAGGAATAGTCTCTCCTATTTAAACTAGGATTTGTAAAGTAGTCTTGCTTTCTTCCATCTCATGAAGTGGTCTTTTTCTTCAATGCATGATGAGATTAGTCTGCCAAAAAGGAGACTAATTTTAGATAGTATATTATTTAGTTGCATTCAAGTTTCTACATAGTTTTCCTTCCCAGAAAATTTGACATGAATATTAGCAAAAGCTACAGATTTTTAAACAGAGTTAGTCCTCTAATTTTCAGTCAACTTTCAGAACAAACACCATTACAGAGAATCCATTTGCTAACAAACTGCCAAAAAATCCCAGTACATCCCTGTAGCATTGATCCTTTGAACCCTGAGTTTACTATAGTGAGAGTTGATGGTATTTAGTTTTAATGCAGATTTCCATTAATATTTAATTAAATGAAACTCATTTTCTACTGTACATTTTGCTGCTCTAACAATTAAACCACATATTTATCATTTTAGAAATTTTGCTCTGATGATATCCATTTTATGTACTTGTCTTAATCATAATTACTAGTAATTTATTAGTGCACATATGGTTAACGTCCATACCATATGTTTATGGCATCCATACGACTATTTCAGAACAAACAAATCTAAGTGACTAAAGTGGCATACTGAAATGTCTTATAATAAGTGACCATGGGATCAGAAGACTCATTCATGCAATATCTATCATACCTCTCCTTAACCCTGCAGAGGTCACAGCTGATCGGACAGATACAAACAAGTTGTTTTAATATAAATATTCTTACATATATCCAGTTATAGCATGGAGGTCATGACTAGCTGTGCATACATATATTACGAGTGATATTCTGCACTGTTTATGCCATCAGTTTAGTTTAACACGTGGTATGTAAAAGTTTGTGATATTTAATAGTAAATTGTATCCGAGAGATACCGTGAACTCTGATATCAGTATAGCATTGATTTAATTTTTTTTTTTCTTTGTTCAATAATTTCTAGATTGTAACTGAAAATAAATAAACCATCATGTATTATATTTGCAGTGTTTTTTTTTTTTAGTTTTATTGCATTTTAGCACATACTAGTAATGAATGCATTTCTCAGATAGACGCAACCTAAACTGCAATTTTTTTGACTGTGATCTCTGCAGGGTTAAACTCATTCACTGATGACGGACTCAACAATCTCACACATTCACCATACTTCAAAAAGATTTTCTTGTCCTAACAACCTTGCTAACCACTTACACAAGTTCCAGGGATATCCCATGTTCTCTCTCTTCCTACCATGTAATGAAAAAAGTCAATCCCATAAAATCCTCTTAATAACTTATGCTTTTATTATCTCTCATCTTTTCTGCCTATCAGCTAGTTTTCATAGCCTACAAACCTTCAACCTATTCTCACAGAGGCATTCCATAGACAAGCCACAACAATTGTCGCTCATTTCCAGATTCTCTCCACTACTTCATTCCTACGGATTTCCAGGTGATCAGATCTGAGTGTAGAAGTCCAGATGTGGCCTTATTAAAGTCTTTTAAAAGTGGAACAATAACTTCCCTATTCCAGCTTGTCGGCCTGTTCTTTAACCACCATATAATCTGATGTGCTTGGGCTTATTAGTTTCCTGCAGTTAAATTTCATCAATATAGTACATAGCTTGTGATCTTTTTCTCAAAATGTATCACCTCAAAAATTAGCCAAGTTAAACTGGCAGCCATTTACCTTTGCCCACAATGCCAGTTTAAGTCACATTGCAGGATCTTTACATTATCTTCATTTACTATCGCTCTTACACAAGTTATGCATCATCAGCAAACAACTGGATATGTTCTGTCAAATCATTCCCTATATATCATTAATGTACAAATTAAACAACAGAGGACCAAGTACTGAGTTTTATAGTACACCATTACTCACTTGATATCTGTCCACCAGCCACTCTGATGCAAATGACCAGATTCATATCCATCCCCATTTGCTCCAATTTATGCAAGAGTTCCATATGAATCCTGTCAAATGTCTCTTTGCAAAGTTCAGTACTATCACTGCATAGCCATTTCTTCTATCCAACTCCACTTTACTATAAAAGGTAAGCAAATTATTAAAGCATGTTGCTTCTTATAAAGTATCATATTTCTGTCCACCCAGTTCCCGAATTCTGTCTTTTACCAATTTATCCAACATGTTAACCACTGTTTCTGAAATACCGATTGGCCTATAATTTGCTACTTCGGTCTTTGAGCCTCCTAATTCTCTTGCACATTCTCGTAATGTACTGGCTATTATGCCATCTAATCTCATAGCCGTGTCCACATTAAGGTTCTGCAATATCATGAGCACCACTAATTCTTCAACCTCTATTCTCGCATCAGTCAATGTCATATCCAGCACTGCAGTATCATCCCCTAAATGGTACACTGTTGTAAAATGATCACTCAGTAACTCAACTATTTAGTTTGCTTCTGTTACCTCCCTACCATCAGCACTTTTTAGTCATCCTTCCATACTAATTCCTCCTTTTACTTGCCACAGTGAAATAACTAGGATTTCTTTTGGCCTCATCAGCTAATTTATAATTAGTTTTGGTTTTCCTTACCATAGAAGATCACCCTTCTTGCCTGTGTCTCATGCTGTTCACCATTTCTTTATACTCTCCACAACTTTTCCTGCAATTCATTCATCTCTGATTTATCCTCCTGATTCTGTGTACACCTTGGATGCCTGCTTTCTTCAAACATGCTTTGATCATCTCCCATGCATCAAAACCACCTCTCCCCCTCCAAATTATTATGCCAGAGCACTGTTGAAGCTAACTCCTCAGCTTGTTACAATCACTGTTTGTAATTCTGCATGTATATTCCTTAACAAAAAATTCTGCATGTCAGGCCATCTCCCAGGTCAAGACTATATGATTGCCTTCCCCATGCAACTGTATGCCATCTATAATTATATTGGTTACTGTTAAGTTCCATTGAATTCCATTTCTTTCCTTCCCTGTGACCATTCCTCCTCTCAATGTATGTCCTTATAGCCAAAATCTCCTATAATAATTAATCTTTCTGTACTCAATGTACTAATATGTAACTGTATGCCATCTACATTCTCTCTTATAACCCATGGTTTCTACCAAGTATGTGAGGCTATCTCACACCAGATAGCTGCAAATGAATTGTCCCGTGTCCATCCTCCTGATGGACTTCATTTTTCCTTTTGATATCATTAGCAAACTCCTCCCACCACCATTGTTTCCTCTGTCCTCTCTGAAGATACTATATCCTTTGCATTTTATTTCTTTGACTATCATTCTCTCAGTCAACCAAGTCTCACCAATACTTATAACTTTTGGCCAAGTTGATAAAAACTCCTCAACCAGATTCCAAATTTATGGTAATAACATGCAGAAACTGCAAAACCCTCTTTATTCCACAACCTCCCTTACACCTTGTGTTAACCTACTAAGGCTTAGCCAAATGAAGAGAACTGGTCATATTCAAATGAACATCAGTATATTGCTATACAGTAAAGTGGTAGACAAGAGAAAAGTTAGTTTTCAGAAATAATTAGCAGAGTAACTGATTTTTTTTTTTTTAACCTTTAAGTTAAAAAAATAAGAAAAACCATACCATTTGTACCATTGAGCATATCAAAAAAGCTCCGATAGTTGCCTCTTCATGGTTATCCTGGATATCAATATTAATAATGTGAACCACACTATTTTCTACTGGTGACCGCTTGGACAATTCTGGAAATAAAATTATATTAACATACAGTTTTATTTTTTTAATACAGTAATCTTTTCCAAATCCTTAACAAAGCAATTATTTCAAACTTAGCTTAAAGATAAACAAAATTGTTAAAGATGGTTCATTTGAGGCTGTCTTATTAGTTGAGAGTAACAGTATCAGAATGTGCACCAAATGTCAGGAGTTTAAACAAAGTTGGAATTAAGTGGATGAGTAGGGATATAAAGCAAGAGCTGCAAAAAAAGAAAACATAGTGGAGGAAGTATAAAGAAAAAAAAGTGATCAACATACTAATGAGAAGTAGACGAAGTGCAAGCAAGAAGGGTGACTAGTATGGTAAGGAAGGCCAAATCAGACTATGAGAGAAAATTAGTCAAACAGATAGAGGCAAGTAGGACAAAATATATTGCTGGGTGCTGCTATAGACCAGGAGGTCTATAGACCACAGGAAAATATAGATGCCATGTATCGGCAAATCAGCACAATGAGTGTAGGTTGAACAATTATTATGGGACTAACTATGGGGTCATCGATTGGATGGAGGAAAGGGAGCATAGCAAGATGGAAGTGGGACTTATACATTTTGTTAGACTGGTGCTTCGTGAGCGTTGGTTCTTAATTTTGAATACGACTAATCAATTGCTTCCTTGTGGCCGGGGATCCTAAAATTCTCCCTGGGTCAGGGACTAACAAATTCATTTGTTCTGTGCCAGTTAGAGTCGTCAATCTTAATAAACTGTGGGCCCTTTCCCTGATCTAGATAACTATCCTGCTTGACTCTAATCAGGAAGGACGGTGTCCGGATTTTTGGGAGATTGCAGTTGTGCCCTTTTCTAGCTTTAATATTACTTAATCACTCTTTCCCCTTTTTGTCGAGGTCCGTATTTTGGTGACTGGCAATGTCGTTCTCAAACACAATTCGATGACCAGGATTCAACTATAAACATAAAGTTTTATTTTACACTATCAGTATACATGAAACATAAATCAATCAATTCGTTAATTCCCTTAAATTAGATTAAACACTTTAAGTAGCATTACATGACAATTTCAGAATATGACATATCTATAATCTTCTAAAAGAGGGCATGCACATAGGTATATACTAAGAATTGTCTAGACATGTATCTTTAGGGAGACAGCTAAGGTAACATACACATACAAATTTTTTTTTGCAAGGATCACATAACATGGCTCTTCGGACTACCAGTCCAATGTTCCTAAAAGTTCCACTAACTAACAAAATAGTCTCAGTCTTCCTTTCTGCAAATGTGCTTAAACCGAATTTTTCATTCTACGCTCCCTCTTGAACTTTAGATAGGTCAAAATTACCTTATTTTTTGCAGCATACAGTCTCACTCAATCACCACGTGCGAGTCACGTGCATATCCTGGTTGGACCTTTGTTCACTCTGCAGATTGCTTTCCCATCTCATGGACTGATGCGCACTGGATTTTCGCCATCATTAGGAAACATCCGAGGCGTTGTTTGGAACTTCTGTACCTTAGGAGGGACATCACTGTTCAGGTTTCATTTCTGATCCGAGCCTTCCTCCCCCCCCCCCCCCCCATCGGTCTGCACTTGGAGGTTTTTTTTTTGTCAAACCTCCTCACATCATACCTCTTTCACCTTTTTCCCCACTCTCTCTCGATTTTCCAACCATCAACTCCCTTTTTCTACTGCAGCTTACAGTCACGGTCGCATCGAAGACTTTCATCTCGAACCCGTGAGAGAGCTCCTCCTATAGAATTTGAGAAATCTTGCTTGTAAGATTCAACAATGGGTTTATCAAGGTCATGACCTTATGGCTCTTAGTCATCACTATGGCATGCACAGTTTCATAGAATCGGTCCTTGGGTTGATTGTCAACATTTTGCTTTTTTTTTGTTTGTTGCAACTTGCACATTATTCTTCTGTTTACACATATATTTCCCTTTTAATTCACACACATTAATATTTTATAATGTTTCCTCTCCATTGGGTGAATAGATATACACTTAATAGACAATTATATGATACACTTCACCCACTTTCCTTATTTCTTTCTAGTACAATTTTCACCAGCAGTACAGGTATTTTCTTTATTTAGGCTCCGTTCTTGTTAGATCCTGAATAAGGGTCTGTCTAGCAGAGGCAGGCCTCATTCACGATCTAACAATTTGCTAAGGGATAGTTTTGCCGGCCTGATTGGCCGAGTGGTTAGCGTGTCTGCTCTCCAGCCAAGAGGCTGCAGGTTCGAATCCCACCATGGATGTTTGTGATTGTCCTACAAACTTTGTGTGGAAAGGGAATCTGAAACCTTATCACTTATCCTAGCAGAAGACATATTGCTAAAACCATGTGAGGTACAGCAGTGACCATAGGGTGTCTATGGACATCAAATGTGAAAATTTTAATTTAAAATGGGATAGTTATATGAAACAACATGTTATAGAGGAGACAAAGGGTTTGAGGGTGTTGGATCTGATAATAGCATCAACAGATATATCCATAACCAAGGTAGACACTGCTACCAATTGGGGAGAGTGGCCATGCTGTCTTGTTCTGCCAAACATGTGGGATTCTGTCAAGGAGGGGTTTATGTTCAATTATAAAGCTGGTAATTATGAGAGACTAAGGAGTCATCTAGGCACAGTGTCATGGCTTGAGATGCTACAAGGAAAGAATGTCAGCAGTGCATAGCAAGTAGTAAGAGATTGCTTGAGGGTAACAGTATCAGAATGTGTACCAAATGTCAGGAGGATAAACAAAGTTGGAATTAAGTGGATGAGTAGGGATATAAAGCAAGAGCAGCAAGAAAAGAAAACATAGTGGGGGAAATATAAAGAAAAAAGTGATCAACATACTGATGAGCAGTACAAAGTGCAACTAGTATGATAAGGAAGGCCAAATCAGACTATGAGAGAGAATTAGCCAAACAGGCCAAAGTAAACCCAAAAGAGTTTTTTCATTATGTGGTAAGAGGAAAAATGACTATGGTAAAATGACTTGAAACAATGCTCAAGTTAGGAAGATGACTGAGCCAAAAGAAATAGTTGAGTTGCTGAGTGATCATTCTGCAAAGGTGTATCATCCAAGAGATTTTACAGTTGCTAATGTTACAGAGACATATCAACATTGACATAGATGAACAGGAGGTGTTCAGGATATTAAAAAATATGAATATGAACACAGTAGTGGGACTGGATGGCATATCAGCCCATGTACTACATGAATGTACAAGAGAATTGGCATTGCCTCATCTCTGGCAGGGTTCCAAGGGAGTGGAAATATGGTAAGATAATACCATTTCATAAAGATGGCTCCAAGACAGAGGCAGCCAAACTACAGACCAGTTAATATCGGGAGTGTTATTAAAGTATTGGAAAAGTTGGTGAAAGGTAAAATACAACAATGGGTGGATAGGGATGCGATACTCTATAGTGGACAGTACAGCTTTGTAAAGGATAGGTCCTGTCTTAGTAACTTATTCACATTTTATAATAAATGTGACAGCAGAATTGAATAAAAGTAATGGCTCCACCATGATACTGTTCAACTTTGCCAAGGAATTTGACAGAATACTACATGGAAAACTATTACAAAAACTGGAGAGGGGGGGGATGGCTGATGGACAGACACCAAAGAGTAGTATGTGGTAGGGTGGAGTCTAAGAGAATGACGACTCAGGGTTCGGTACCAGGGCAACTACTCATCAATTTGCATATCAATGACATAGGGAAAGATTTAAGAGGGGATGTTGTTTGATGATGCAAAACTAGGGAGAGCAATAGTTGATAAAGGTGATGTAGATAACCTGCAGGATGATTTAAATAAATTAGCATTTTGTGCAAAGGATAATGATTGGCAATTTAATGTTGCAAAATGTAAGGTTATGCACTTCGGGTTGCAAAGGTTACATATGGTGTATCATATTGATGGCACTGGTTTGTGGGAAATTGATGAGGCTGGAACTTGGGAATAATGGACATACAACTAAAGTTGGTAAAATAGCTTAATGAATTACTTGTATTTTGAAAAACACACTAACAAGTAAAGATAAGGAAGTTATTATCTCTTTATAAGGCTATGATTCGGCAATATCTTACTACTGTGCACAGATTTGGTCACCTGGCTTTCTTGGGGACCAGGAGGTGGTCGAAAAGATTCAGAGATGAGTGACCAAGATGGTGACAGGTCTGTAGAATACCCACACAAGAATAGGTTGAGGGTTTGTGGGTTACAAAGTTTAGCTGATAGGTGGAAATTGATGCAAGTGAAATTTTTCAATATATGACAAATAGTCAGAGAATTAGGGGACCATCCATGGAAGCCGTGTAAAAGTGCAGTTATTAGGTTGTGCAGACCAGATTTTTTGCATGAAAAGTGGTGAGTGATTGGAATGGATTGCCAGAAATGGTTCTGAGTTCCCTGATGGTGAATGGATTCAAGAAAAGGTATGATGGGATTTGTCTGCATGGTGGTTGATTTGGGTCTTCCCATGAGTCACTGGACTCCATGGAGATGCTGTAGAATAATAATAATATATTCACTCTTACAGGAAAAGCCACACCAATAGCAAAATGGATGTCTTTATTGTAAAGTGAAATTATTACTATCCAATTTTAATGAAAGCTTAGTTTCCCCTCAAAGACTATGAAAGTCTTGACAAAATCAGCTCATCTGTTCTTAGACAAATCTGAGGGACAAGATAAACCCAGATGGCCTAACAAGGCCAATTAGTGCTATTCACTGGTAAAGACATCTAAAAATTGACACTCCCCCCCCCCCCAAAAAAATAAAATAAAATTTGCTATTGAGAAATATCAGTTATTCAAGAAATGTGTTGATGGAAATACAACAGGAAGGGAAGTACAGCTATAACAAAAAGGGACAAATGTTAGAGATAATCTACCACATGATTATACCGAGAGACAAGTCTGCTATTTTAGACAAACAATTCTAAAAGTTTGTCTGTGATAACTTACTCTCAAAAGTTTTGAAACTTTAACATAATTTACTTTCTATCCACTTTCAATTTCTATATGCCCACACATGGCACTAATGTGCTATAGGTCTTGTGTCCTTTTGTGTGCAGATCATGATTATACATATACAGGGTGTTCGGGATAAATTTGACAGTTTCGTAAGGAAAAAGAAAATCTTCTTTGTATCTATTAAATTTAATGAATTGACAAAAAAATATTACAGGCAGAGTTAATTACAATACTATCAACAAGATTTACTCAAAATAACCACCATTAGCATCGATCACAGCTTCAATTCTGCTTCGGAACCTCGAACAAGCTGATGCTACAGTCTCCCTGGGAAGGGCCGCAAAAACTGTTTTAATTTTATCCATTAACTGGGCTTTTGTATTACTGGAAGTGCGATTGGTGTCTTTTTCAACTGCGCCCCATACAAAATAATCCATGGGGTTAAGGTCTGGGGAGTTTGGAGGCCAAACATTTGGACTGGTGAAGTCGTAGAAATTTTCAGACAACCATTTTTGACTTTTCCCAGAGGTGTGGCAAGGGGCCGAATCCTGCTGCCATACATACGGCCTACCATTGGCTACCCTTGTTATCCAGGGCTTGACTACAGTTAGCAACTCCACGAACAAAGCCCGAGTTCCAATGCCAGGGTTCTTCAACACCTGTTCCTGCAGATTTGCGAGGAATTCTGCTGTACGAACGCAATCAGATCGTCTGCTAGGGATCTTTCTTCTTGCTACATCCTCGTAGTCACCATTGCAAGTCTCTAGTTCATGCCTGATTGTTTTTACTGTATTCAGGGAGCATTGGGCAGCAGTCGTAATATCCTTATTTTGATGGCGGGCACGAATCGTCATAATACAAGTTATTCTCTTCCATGATTCAGGTGGGTTCCAGCTATCCATCCTTTCTGACATCTTGTATATGAATGAAGAAGGGTCCAAACTTTTAAATGAAGAGAAGTGTGTGTTAATACATGTAACTTACGGAAAAATATAATTAATTATAAATATGTCAAATTTATCCCGAACACCCTGTATATACACACACAGGACGATTCAAAAAGATGGACTCAATTTTGTACGACTATATTTCCTGAACTAGACATCGTATGTAAATGATTTACATAACATTTGAAATAGGAGGCTTAAAGTTTGAAATACTACTGCTAGAGTGCTTGCCTAGTGCACAGCCATGCAGCAGTTGTGAGCAAAATGGCTACTATGCAGTACAAAATTTTTTGCGTTCGTGAGTTCATTAAAGCTGAGTCAGCGACTGCGGTGCAGCGTACGTTTCGTCATCGTTTCAACATTAAACCTCCAACGAGGAAGAGCATTTGTCGTTGGAATTATCAATTTGAGCAAATAGGTTGTCTGTGTAAGAGAAAAAGCTTGGGCAGACTGCATGTATCGGAGGAGAATGCAAAACAAATTCAGCTACCGTCTTGATATTATCTGTGCAGCCAGAGGGCACATCGAACATTGATAAACTTTATTGCGAGTATAATCAAATATATTTTATGTCATATTTGTCACTAGTTCTATGTTTGATATACAGACTTACAAAATTGAGTCCATCTTTTTGAATCACCCTATATATATATATATATATAAAAATAAAAAATAAAGAATTCCATAAGAGTCTGGATATATTCACATAACCCTTTCTGTATAAAATGGCAACTGGAAGTCTGGAAATGTAACCACCATGTTATGTCACCATGTTTCTTCTCTCTACTCTGCTCTTATTCTGTGAACATATGCATGGCATCTTCAAATTCACTGGTATTGGCTGAGAACAGCAAGTACTTAAACTATTTATACTGTAAACTGAACACATTTGTCTTTCACTGCTATTACAACTTCAAAAATCCAGTTTAACATTTTATAAAATGAACTACATAAATTTTATTCTCTCTGTGGAGACAAAGAGAAATTAATGTAATTATAACACTAAATCAAATTCTGTGAGAGAATTAAAATAAATTTTATTAAAATATTAATAAAATTGATTAAAATATATAACAGTGATGAAATAATTTCATCACCATTTCTCTGGGAATGATTCTGCTTTTGACCTGTGACAATATAGCACTAAAAGGTGATAACTTAAAAACACTACCTAGGGTCATTGTTAGGGTATATGCTGTCCCTAGGCAAGTGCAATTTTGTGGCTCCTAAATTCAAGGAAATATGCAAAATATTTGTTTTTTTAACAATTAAAATAAACTTAAAATAATAAACAAATATTTACATTTCCCAGCTTTTATTTTTTTAATGGCAAATCACATTCAATTTTCCTACTAATAATGAGTTCCTTGCATTACCTATGCTTACAAAATTTGCAGTTATTAGAATACCAGAACTTGAGCTTTTTTTTTTTTGTAAAAATGTTCTTTCAGTATTCTTCCATTAATTTTTATTCTCTTTTCTATGGGTCTTTCAGTAAAATTAATGTCAGTTCTTGGAGACAGTTGTAGAAGTAGGTGCCTTCCCCTCAATGAGGCTTTGGACTCCTTGGAGGTGTCATAATAATAAATGTTAGCTCATTGGATTTTATACACTAAATATATCACACTTATAAACACTGTAAATAAACTTATAATTACAGATTTCACTAGTGAATAAGCATCGGCCCTGGTTTATAAACCATGTGCTTCTTTTATATCTTTATTGTCTTTAATGTAAACTAATGTATCAAACTATATTTGACTGGTCTTTTTTGCTTTTATCTACAATGGTCAAATCAAACCACTCATGACTTGCAGCTCAAGGTGTTAAGTGTTTTTCATTCAGATTTTATTTACAGATAAATACAATACTGCACAGATTTGGAATTCAACTGTCCCATGCCTTCTTGAATTATGAAGTGTAGCCACCATAAAACTTTTATACTTCACTAATTGAGCATTTCTGGTCAAAAACCATCATCTATTCTGGCTACCTTTACATATTTCAGGGTTTTAATGCTTTCTACCATAAAGTATTGATATGTACTTACTCCTGACTGCATTATTCTTGAATGTTCTCTTCCAATGTACTGTCATTTTGTTCCATTTAGCAATCATACAAAGTAATTACTCCAGACATTTAAATTATCTTTAGTTTTCATGTCTATTTTTTTTTCTATCTTTGATTCCTTTTACAGTACTCTCTCTTCTATTTCTAAGCTTTTTCTTCCCAATACCCTCTAGAATATTTTGCTATCTTCCTGATATTCATGTTCTAACCAAAGTCTTATGGTTTTTTAGCTGGTTTTGTACACTGCTTCACTTTTGAACATTTTTCTATGTATTTTCTTATCAATATAGCACTAAATCAGAGCACATGCTGACTTACTTAACAGGAATTTGATATCATTTCTTATTTTCCTTGAGTGCCTCTAACTTCCGAATCTATCACGAAGTTCTGATTTTTTTTTTTTTTTTTTTTAATCTTTATATTCAGCCATTTATATAAGAACAAATTCCACATGCCTACACATCTTTTACTTAGACCATTTTTGTTATCCTTTATGAGACCACCACTCTGCTAACTGATCAAGCATTTTTAAGCATCCAAAAAGTTTGGATGCCTAAAAATGCTTGAAAATCTCTAGAACAAAGCATCTTGATTATCTAACCTCTAGTCCATTCAGGATACCAACTGTACTATAGAACATTTTTATTCACATAAAGCTTTATAAAATAATGCTGTCCCCCCCCATTTATTATAAAGCTTTATAAAATAATGGTTTTCCCCCCCATTTATTACAGAATGTATTATAGAACATTAAAAGTACATTGAAAAGAATTAAATTACAATACTGGAGGAAAACTTAGATGAAAATTTCTAAAGTATTTTATGCAAGTATCATAGACATCGTCAGTACAAGATCACAGAATGGCAATTAAATATTAACTGACAATTCTAAAAAGTGCCACCTAAGTAGCTAATGTAAGATAACTATAAAACATCAGTAACTTATTAAAAAAAAAAACTATATCTAGAAAATGTCAAGTTAGGGAAAACAACCGTTGTACAAAAAAGCATTTAATATAAGCATCTGAATTTACCTTCTACTACTTGATCATAAACACGTTCTTCAGCTGTAAATATAACATCAAATTTTTCAAAACAACTTTGAAATCTTTCTGGATGAGATTTAATTCGCCTATTCCTGTCCAACATGTGTAAAATACCATTTTGTGTATATCTGATACTATATAAGAAAATGTACTTTTTTTTAAAAGATACAGTTCACTACCACATAACACTACTTAGTGAAAAACAAAATATTTTAAAATATGTAGAAAATATATAAAATATAAACTATGCAGGAATGAGCAATCACATCGACTTATTAAACACTATTTCTTCACTTTTCTGAAAAGTAATACTGAACTGAAAGTAGCCATAAAATCAGAAAGCAAATTACTGACACTGCTGTTCTTAAAATATGTAGTAATGTCATTAATTTATATGACAGACATTGCATGATAATATTACAAAGGTTATGAAATCTATTTCTTGAAGAATTGCTTTCGCTTATGTTTCAATTTTCACTTACATGTGTAAGGATGAATTGAAGGAGATGCATATTGATTGATAATAGATGTCGCACTGATTAGATCGGCTTGTCAAGAGTTCCTGAAAAGATTAGTATTATTTTGTGTTAACAGTAGAAATTTTACTAGAATTTTAAGTAGTATTGTTTGCTTTTTGTTTCTTGGTGTGTCTGTGCAATTTTTGAGTGTTTTCTGTTATTTTAATTAATTTTAAGATGAGATAGCGTACATATGGCACCGATAAAGAAAAAAATGGCAGCCAGGTCGCCATGTTTGTTTAAGAGTTTTGATGTAAACGAATTTATGCAATGTGCTGTCTGTGAGATGTATGCCTTGCAAAGAGCGATGGAGTCTGGTTAGAAAGTGATAGTGGAGTTAATATGTGCAGAAAGTGTAAAGAGAATGAGGATTTCAAGCGTGTTTCGTGTGGTGAGAGTGATATCATTAACGATAGTCAGAATGTAGAAAATGGTGGTGTGCTAGAGAATTGCGTGGTAGTGCCAGATAGGTGTGAGAGCGTCGTTGAAAGTGTAAATGAAGGTAGAAATATAGAACGAATGGATGACTTGACTGATAATGAAAATGGTGAGATAAATGCGAGTAGTGAAATTGCCCGTTTGAATGGTCCGATACACAGAGCTAAAAGCAACTGGAGCGTATGGAAAAATGTGTGCTGAACGTACCGACAAATAACCGGCGAAAGTCTGTGACGGCAAATAATAGAATGTTCGTACATGTCAATAAAATGAAGGAGCGAGTGCTGTATGGGTGGGGATTCGCTATTAAGAGGTGTAATAGTTGAGAGTTTAACGAACTCGTAGCAGCTGGGTGCAAACATAAAGGACATCAGCGAATCTATTCGACTGCAAAAACAGAGGATGAAAGATATGATAATCGTGGCAGGAACAAATGATTTGAAAGAGGACAAAATGGAAATGATAGAGGATGTGAGGGAATTATTTGAGGTAGCAAAAGAGAAGAGTGAGAGAGTTGGGATGGCGAGTATCTTACCGCGGTATGACAGCGAAGTGTTTAGAAGGAGGGCCATAATTGCCAATGACTTTATGTGTGGGTTATGCATGGAGAGTGGTGTGGAATTTGTGGATGTGTGGAATGAGTTCGATGGGCGAAAGGACTTATATAAGATGGATGGGTTACATTTGAATGGAGTTGGTGTACGGAGACTTGAAAAAGTGTTGATGAATGATGTGGAAGTAGATGTACAGACTCAGGGAAACTAGATTTGTTAAAGGGGGGGGTAGATAAGCAGACTTTAGGGAGGCAGTTGAGTGTATGAGTGAGTATATTATGCCCGAGCGAGTACGAATGACAAATCAGAATGGGATAGTATAAGGCATCAAAGTAGGGATAGGACAAATGGGCTTCTGCAATTCATGTACACTAATGCCAGGAGTATTAGGAACAAGAAGGAAGAGTTTTTGGCCATGGTTGGCAGTTTCAGGCCACAGGTTGTTGGTATTAGTGAAACATGGCTGACAGAAGATGATAATGCTAGTGGGATTGAATGCGACAGGTATAGCATGTTCAAGAGCGACAGGTGAATAAAAAGAGGGGAGGAGTGTTATTGATGATAGCTGATGAGCTGCAGCCAAGGAGTATAGAAGTTGAACTGCAGGATAGAGAAAAGAGCACATTTGAGGCTGTTTGGTGTGAGATAGAATCTAGCAGAACAAAATATACAATTGGGTGCTGCTATAGACCAGGTGATGGAACAGATGGTGGGGATAGTATGCATAGGCAAATAGAAGAAATGAGTGGAAGGAGGGTAATTATTATGGGTGATTTCAATTATGGTAACATTGACTGGAAAGAGGAGAGGGCACATGGGAGGAAGGAATTGGATTTTATGCGGTTAAGGGACAACTATCTACGGCAACATGTAATGGAAAATACCAGAGAGCAGAGAGTGCTGGACCTTGTAATTGCAACTGAGAATGTGGCTGTAACGAACATGACCATGTTGCCATCAATTGGTGAGTGACCATAAGGTCATGACTTGGGAGGTGGCTAAAGGAGTGGAATTTACAATTAAGACAGGGTACATGTGGAATTACCGGGCCGGTAAGTATGACAAGCTTAGGTGTGTGCTTGGCTCAGTGCATTGGCATGTAAAATTGCAAGGGCTGGATGCTGATAGTGCATAGGAGGTGGTTAAGAACTGTTTGCAGGAGGCAATGGTTCACTGTATACCAAGAGTCCGAATAATAAATCAAGTAGAGGTTAAATGGATGAATAACACTATTAAGCTTGAGCTGCAAAAAAAGAAAGAATTGTGGAGGGAATTTAAGGAGAAAGGTGACCATCAGGCACAGGAACAGTATAAAGCTCAGGCCAGGATGGTAACAAGGGTAGTAAGAAAAGCAAAAGCAGATTACGAAAGAAAATTGCCCATGCAGGCTAAAGAGAATCCCAAACAGTTTTTTCAATGTTGCAAGTAAAAGGAAAAATGCTCATGGTAGAATGATCTTAAAAAATGCTGACGGTAGGGAGGTAACCGAATCAGTCAATATTGTGGAATTACTGAGCGAGCACTTTGCAAGAGTATATCATCCAGGTGGTGACTTTGCAGGAATGGAAGAACAAACAGCTTATACTGGAATTGTGATGAATGAAGTAGAGGTAACTAGCCTATTACAGAACCTCAATGTCAATACATCTGTGGGATTGGATGGTATACCAGCTCGTGTTGTACGTGAAGCAGCTAAAGAACTGTCAGTGCCCTTGACCATTTTGTTTAATTTGAGTCTTGGGTCTGGGTCAGTCCCGAGGGAATGGAAAGAGGGGAAAATAGTTCCACTGCACAAAGGTGGTTCCAAGGCTGCTGTTGAAAATTACCAGCCAATCAGCATAACTGGAATCATTATCAAGGTCTTAGAGAAAATAGTCAAGAGGAAAATACAAGAGTGGATAGAAGAAAATGGGATACTGTATCGGGGACAGCATGGTTTTGTGTAGGGTAGGTCATGCCTCAGTAACTTGCTCACGTATTATAACACAATGACGGCTGAAATGGATAAGGGTAATATGTTTACAGTGATTCTACTGGAGCTTGCTAAGGCCTTTGACAGGATATCACATGGAATTCTAATCAATAAATTGCAGCATATGGGGATGGACATAGGGTTGGTGAGATGGATAGGAGGGTGGTTGACAGAGAGATATCAGAGTGGTTTACTCAGGAGTAGAGTCCACAAGACGGCCTGCGACTAGTGGTGTGCCACAAGGATCTGTTCTTGAACCACTGCTGTTTAATTTGTTCATTAATGATATAGGAAAGGATCTGAGAGGAACAGTTCATTTGTTTGCGGATGATGCAAAGTTGGGTAGGGCAATAGTGAATGCTGTTTAATTTGTTCATTAATGATATAGGAAAGGATCTGAGAGGAACAGTTCATTTGTTTGCGGATGATGCGAAGTTGGGTAGGGCAATAGTGAATGCAGATGACGTCAAAATTTTGCAGAATGATTTGGATAGATTGGAGGTCTGGGCTAAGGAGAATGGATGTCAATTTAATGTGGCAAAATGTAAAGTTATGCATTTTGGGGTGAAAAGATTGGCAGCAGTTTACTGCATTGGTGGAACTGTGCTCCAAGAAATTGATGAGGCATGAGATTTAGGAGTGTTGGTGGATGAGGAATTGAAATTTAGGGGACACATTGCAAAAGTGGCCAAATCAGCTCATCGAATCACTTGGTTGCTGAAGAATACGTTGACAAGCAGGTTATTGTTCCTCTGTATCGAGCCTTGATAAGACCCCATCTCGACTACTGTGCCCAGATTTGGTCACCTAGGTTTCTTCTTGATTGGGAGGAGGTGGAGAGGATCCAGAGGCGCGTGACCAAGATGATAGCAGGTCTGTGGAATGAACCGTATGAGAACAGGTTGAGGATTTGTGGGTTGCAAAAATTGGTTGATAGGCGGAGGAGGGGAGATATGATTGAGACATTCAAATTACTGAAGGGTTTCTATAAAATTAATTCAGAAGATATTTTTGAGAACAGGGTTGGTTGTGGGAGGACTAGGGGACATCCATGGAAACTGGGCAAAAGTGTGGTTAGTAAAGGTGTTAGAGCTGGGTTCTTTACTTTTATAGTGAATGAGTGGAATGCGCTCCCTGAGTCTGTGGTGGATGCTGTGGTGAATGAGTTTAAGGCGAGGTATGATAGATACTGTATGAATGTTGAATAGTTGTGATGAATATCATTTGGGGGCTCCCTCGATGAGTCTAATGACTCCCTGGAGTTGCCTATAATAATAGTAATAATATTCTGACTGGTTTATTGAGCAGAAATGGTAGGTGAGAAGAATGAGAGAAAAACTCACTGACACTTCCATATAAAGATCAGATAAAACTTTTCTTCTGAAAGAATTCTAGAAATGTTTCTAGTGTTCTAAATAAGACTCAAAATGTGCTCCTTTTTTTTCTAGCCAAAGAGCATGTGGCAGTTGACTGTGGTATGGAGATGCTGAAAATAATGTTTGCAGTAGCAGCACTGCCTGAAGAGGAAAATATTTGGTATTCATATTTCTTGAATTGCTTTAGATATCAATAAATGCATAAACAAATATGAAGAGCCTAAAAGGGGGGCTAAAGGAATTCTTCTCCAGATAGCCAAGAAAGATTGTGCATCACTGCAATGCAAAAACATCAAAAATCTAAAATGCTAGCAGATCTGATGATCAGATCTCCATAATGCGACATACAAATTTGTTTAGTCCAATTGGTCTGCAGCAACCAAAATCCAGTCTACACCTTCATTTTAGTAGCAATGGACACATCCTGCAGCTAGAAGGCATTAACCCATCAGGCTGAAGAAAACTATCTAGAAATGAACTAACATAACCAGGGTGCAGGAGTGGCATCCACATCTCAGAAAGGAAAGGCCACACTTCTTGTGTTAGGAATTACTACATAGTAGATGAGGTTCATTATCCAGTGAAATATTACCACTGCTTACTAGAAACTTGAAGTCAACTG
The DNA here is from genome assembly GCF_054136105.1 of Typopeltis vanoorti. NCBI lineage: Eukaryota > Metazoa > Arthropoda > Arachnida > Uropygi > Thelyphonidae > Typopeltis > Typopeltis vanoorti. Next base: position 123,722,250 of record NC_143550.1, read on the forward strand.
GACTCTAGAACAAAGATCCAGTTCACTTTTCCCCATTTCATCTAGCATGAAATAGAAGGAATGTCTTCAGAGTTATATCAGACATACAATATTTCTTCTTTTTAAGGGCAAGATTTTATAGTAGTTATTTTGCAGATTGGCTGCAAAAGGATAGTACACTGGACTGAACATAACGAGATTGCTTCAGGAGGCTTACCAGTTAGCTAGCAAATAATCTTACTGCAGTTATTCTGCCAAGTATGCCTGAATGGAGTCTAAAGTAGAGGAATATGGGAGAGAGGGAGATAGCCTGCTGAGATCATAATTTTTTTAAAAAAAGACTTACTAAGTCCAGAAGAGAAATAGATTACATACAGAAAAAAGGCAAACCTGCCAAATTCACTTCACAAATATGCCAAGGGCAATATGAAAGTAATGCCTCCTATTTTTATATTTGTAATCTGAGTGCAGCAGAAAACTTTCACGCCGCTGATTGGAAAGTAACTGTCTAGTTACTGTTATGTGGGTGTGGCACAGAAGTAATTCAAAATGGCAGCTGCTATAATAGATGAGCATAAGAAGCAGACAGTAGTGACTGAATTTCTTACTGAAGAAGATCCAAGTCCAATGGAAATTCATAACCATCTGAATATGTATAGTCATACTGCTAACACAAGTACAATACAGTATCAGACAGTAAATGGTGAAACAGGTCAGAAATGAGTCTTGAAATGGCTGGCTAAAGATAGCAGTAATGACTGACAAGTTACACTGATGAACTGTTTGCTGAGTTTGCAACTTGCAAAGCAGTCAGTACAGAAAACTAGTGGTGATGGCCATCATTAATGACCTCAGCTATAAAAGTCTGTGCCTGGTGGGGCCCAAAAATACTGAGCATTAGACAAAAGATGCCTGGAAAGTAATTTGTATGGAACTTCTCAAAAGATACAAAAATAAGGTGGAGGCTTTCCTGTCAACACACAACTGACAGGTGTGAGATAGATTCACCATTATGACTGAAATGAAGAACCAATCAATGAAATAGCATCTGAGTTCATTGAGCAGGAAGAAACAAAAAACAGCTTCCCATGGGTAAAGTCATGACAATGTTCTGAAACAAAGAAGAGAGGGGGGGGGGTCTTTGCTTGTGGACTTTTTTTTTTTTTTTTTTTTGGAAAGAGGCATCATGATTAATTCAGAATTCAGAACAATGTGGAGATATTGCAGAAAATGATAACAAGCATCTACAGTTTGGCATACCAGAAACATGAATTAGGTCTTCCTTCTCTATAGCAATGCCCAACTTCATATCAGTTTGGGCATAACAGGATCAATTGCAACATTTTCTGAAATAATTTTTATCCTTTCCATAAACCTAGATCTGGCAACCTCTGACTATCACCTTTTTTTTTTTTTTTTTTGGTCCTCTGAAGGATGCCATTTCGTGGATGGCAAGCTCAAACAAGGTGTCAATATGTTATATGCCAATCTGCAAACATTCGTAAGACGTTTGCAGATTGGCACATACAGCATTCTCATTCAGTGATGACAAAGTGTATAGCAAATAGTGGCCTGAAAAACTGCTCTCAAAAGATTGAGGGTTGATCCATATAGTTATTAACTAAGGGGGGGGAACAATAGGCATTACTTTCACATCACCCATTGTATAGTGTCAGTTCCAATCACAGCAATGTCATTTTCACGACTAATCTGCAAAACCACTTTTTCCCATAACAGAAATAACTCAAGATTATGCCTACTAGATTGTCATATGTAACCCTAACCACTCTCAGAACACTAGATCTTCCCTTTACTAGCAGCACTTCAAGTTATGTGGTAAATGTTGTCCTCTAGATAATTCACACCACAAGTGTGGATTCTTCCAAAGAGTAATACTCTCATCCACATTTGGCATCATAAAAATGCCAGGAGGAAGGATCTTTGCGATTTATTTGCTTCATTTCCATGAATGTTTTCATTGTTCAGATACACTGAACAAATCGTTAAAACAAATCTTATTTGTATAGAAATATCCATTCCACATTTCACTTTAAATTCTCTTTCCTTATTTATGCCTTGGTTCTCCAAAAAGTATGCCAAGGTTGCACAAAAGAAAAATTGAGCATATGATAATTGGGTTTCAACAAAAGATCCATCTTCCTTTTCTGTTTATACTAAAGCTCTAAATACTTAAGAAATTATCCATATCCCTAACCAATTTTGAAATAGCAAAAAGCAAAAAATTTGCATCACATCCAAGTAATAGTCATGTTTTCTGTTCTTTCCAAAGCTTTTGTTTGGTAAAAATTTGCATCACATCCAAGTAATAGTCATGTTTTCTGTTCTTTCCAAAGCTTTTGTTTCATTCAATCCTGCTTCCATCTCTTTTGCCCTTTGACAGTTCTAATGCATTATTATCCACAAAAAAAAAAAAAAAAAGGGGCATAGAAAGTGTCAAATCTCTAGTCATACACTATAAGTGATAGATCTTCATTTCAAACTTTACAACCAACACTAGGTTTTACAAGATTGTTCTTCCACCTATTCTTCCTTCATTCTAGCTGATTACAATTCCAATACAGCTTTGCTGATAAACTGTGCAACTGCCCACATTAACAAAACTTCCAAATTATCAATGATAATTCTGATATAACCAGTTATAACAATTCTGATAAACTTAATTCACTGCTGTTTTATTTTTCACCAAAAAAAGTCATCTTTCTTATGATACCCCAAAATTTAGACAAGATGACATTTCTCTTTCTAGAAACCTCCAATCTTTCTCAGAATGAATAAATATTCCAAATATCACTTCGTCCAAGAAACTTTGTATTCTCTTTTGCTGAAAAGCTCTCGACCTAACAATGAAAAAACAAATTCATAATTTCAAAATTATTTATTTTTTCAACATGGTCTCCCTTAAGACTAATACATTTATTCCAGTGATGCTCCAGCATCATTATCCAGTCTCTGTAGTGGTTCTCAGTAAGAACTGCAAAATACCCCCCCCCCTGCAATCACCTCTTAATTCGAAGAAAAAAACTGACCAGCGAGGAAGAGTTTTAGTTTTGGGAAGAGACAGAAGTCAGAGGGAGCCAAATCTGGGGAATAGGGTGGATGTTCCAACAATTCATAGTGCAGATCCCTCAATTTTCCCATTGCCAAAACACCTTTGTGGGCAGGTGCATTGTCTTGATGAAAGATGATTTTTTTTCTTCTGCAAACCTGGTCTTTTCTGAATTTTTTCATCTAGTTAAAAGATCGGAACAATATTCCCTGGTTATTGTTTTACCTTTTTCAAGATGATTAATAAACAAAACGCCTTTAGCATCCCAAAACACCGATGCCATGACCTTTCCTGCTGATGGAATTGACTTCATCTTTTCCGTGCTGAACAACCGGCTTCTGTCCACTGTTTTGACTGATGTTTGGATTCTATTGTGTAATGGTGAATTACAAGTCTCATCCATAGTAATAAAAAAATAAAATAAAAATTCATGAAATTATAACATTTATAATTTATGTTATTTGCAATATTTTAGGCTGCAGTTCACCTTTTCAGTTTCCTAGAATCTACCATTACAAAGTGAAAAAAAATTATGAAACAAAGAATTATGTATTTGTAATGCTAACCCATGTAACATGGAAATAAAGCAGCATCAATAACATGAATCAATCATTTTCAATATTCACTTGTTTGAAAATAGCAAGATAATCTTGTGATTTTTTTTTTTTAATGAAAGAAAAAGTGAATAAAGAAATGCATTTATTTGACATTATGTGGCATTTTTGAAGTAGCTATTGCCTTCATTGATTTACACTAAAATTATTATAGGTAGATGTTTGCAAAATGAAACATTTTTAATTCACTTATGAACACTTTGAATAGTCAGCTAAATCATCTCCCACACTCAAAAAATAACAGAACATTTATCTCAAGCTACATGTTTTCCTCCCAAAGTATCATATAATTTACAAGTTTTCAATTTAAAAAAAAAAAAAAACGGAACTGTGGTTATTATAAACTTAAAAAATTATGAACTCAGGATATTATGTAGTCTTGGAAGTAATTAGAATTAATTCTGACAAAAATACTATATCAGTTTACAAAAGATCAGCCTTTTTGTTCAGAAAATCCTAGTCCAAGGGATGAAAACAGAGTTAGTTTTTGATATATATATATATATATATATATATATACTAGGCTAGAACTTGAGGCTCTAATGTGCTTTCTGGGAGGTATTCTTTCTCAACAACAATGAAGTAATCTTGGGTTTCAGTCTATTACTATGACAGAGGAATTTATAATACAGCTTATTTTAGAAATAGCAACTAGCAATAGCATTGAAAACTAGGGAAAATAAAAAGAATAACTCTCAAAACTCTCTGGAGCATAAATGATTTTATATACAGTTAAAACATAACATGAAATTTGTAAAATTAGAATTATTTCAGCTGTTAATTATTCTTTAACCTCCCTACCGGCCAATGTGAATGAAATAGTGACACCAAATTGCACTTCTTATCCATGTTATTCAATGGGTGTTAGAGCTTCGTACCCAGATACGTCTTGGCCAATTGGGGGGTTAAACCAGTGGTTCTCAACCAGTGTGCCAGAGCATGCTGGTGTGCCACAAATTTTTATTAAAAATAGAAGCATTACTTTTCAAAAGTAATGCACTTTGATAGAAATGCGGTCCTCTGTTGATAAATTCTTCTCATAAATCTTGTAGAAATTATGCTAATTGTAAACTTTTCCTTTCTTTGGCATTTCTAGTATCTCTGCTGATTACACTGCAGGGATCTTATACCTGTCCATGAATTCAATTGAAATAGAATCCAGATTCTACAAAACCAGCTACTAGCATACTGGTCACTTGCAAGAGTCATTTGTTGCATTTATCATTGGCAAAGCTGCAAATTGGATTAGTGATAATTGAGATTAGGTCATTTATGTATAAAGAGAAAGAGTAGGCAATAGAATAGAAGAGCCCTGAGGCACTTCTGCAATGGCAGCAAAACTCAGCGTATGCTATCCAGTTACAGAAGGTGACAGGTAGACTGAAAGAAGGCAACCTGAAAAGCAGGCCTTGATGTCAAACACAACTTAAAGCCCTGGAAATGTGAAGGGCAACAGCACACGATTCTCTGAACTTTCCATGGTAGGTGTCTAGTGATGGATGGCTAAGAAATCAGCCACGAACCAGATTGGCAGATCCCATTCTGGTGATCACTGATTAACTGGTGAGCTTCTAGATAGAAAAGTTGACTATTGATAACTTTCTCCATTATTTTGGAGAGGATTGAGATGATGGCAAGTGGTTGATAGATTGAGAGTAGGCTTTTACCTTTTTTTTTTGGAATAAGCTGGATATATGCTTGCTCCCATGTAATCAGATAAATGCCTGCTAAGTACAGAAGATTGAAGAGATAGAGAACAGGTGTTAGCTCAGTAGCACAACATTTGAGTACAAGAAAGAGGAGGCAATTGGTTACAGTAACAGTACTGACATCTGGATGAGAGAGGTGAAAGCACAGATGAGCAAAAATTTTTCTCAATGGTTTTTGTGAGAAACCAGAAGGCATGGCTTCTGTTTGGACAAGAGGCAAGTTTTCTGCTATTGGACTTAATGAAGTTAGATTTGTTGATAGTAGTTTTACATTTATTTCTTGCTTTAGCAAAGGTTGAGTATAAAACTGGGATTCTTGATGCAAGTCTCCTGTGGCAAGTAGAGTTTCTTTCCTTAACTACTTTCATACATTTTTTGCTAAACCAGTGCTTGGAAAGTGAACAGGAATCTTCAGTGGAATGAGGGATAAAGGCCTTCATGCCAGTACAGACAATTTCTGCAACTTGCCCAGTGCAGATGTCTAGGTAAGAACAGCAAAAGCAATAGTTATTCCATGGAAAGGAAGAGTAGTAGTTCAAGAGTTCATCCCACTTAGTGCCTTTATAGTGCCAAAGGACACAAGGTTTGGTGTATGGTCAGAGGGGGAGTGTTCTTTGAGACTGGAGACTTGCACAAGATTGTGATCTGAGCTGTCAAGAGGAGAGTACCTCTATAGTGCATCTGGAAGAAGAACTAGTTTAAAAAAAATTCAACAGTATTAGAAAAGTTAGAAATTATTGGGAATTCATGTAGGTAGATGTATAATTTGCTTATAGCAAAAACTTTCACATTACATCTCAAGCTTGATCAGTAGTATTGGAGAAGGGAGGTCAGTTGTGAACATTGTCACCTAAGATGTTTGGATACCTGGATTGAAAATGGTCAAGAAGCATGGAGAGGGATGTGAAAAGGTCTGAGTGGTTTTCAGCATTTGAAGACAAGTGAATGTAACAAATAAATGTTACAAAGTAGGGCAAGGAAACCTTGAGCCAGAAGAAATCAAAAGAACTAAAGGTGAAGAACTAATTTGCAATGACTGATGTAACTGCAATTTAGGTTTCTATTAAGGAGAACGTCTGGTTTTTATGTTAAAGTGGTGACAAACATCCTTAACGATAGAGTAATCCATGGATGAAAATGTCTTTTTTTTTTTGGTAGGGATTCTGGTATGTTTGGAATATTGTGCTTGGTTTGTTTAGATGAATTAGTTGTTGCAAGATTTATTTTGAATGCAGTACTACAGTCATTGTTTACATTTTGGTTCATTTTTATACATGAGGGTGGTATGACAAGCTCTTGGCCTCAACCATAGATGGCAACACTATCAACAAGATTTTTTTTTTTCGAAGTTGGTACATCTGTCATAAGCATCCATGTGCAAGTCATTCTATCAAGTAGTTTGTATTATACAGCTGTCTGAAGCAAAAGTGTTGTCTGTATCCCTTGAAATGGATAAAAATGAGTATCGTGCAGTTATAAAATTCTTTGTAAAAGAAGGCTTAACGCCAAAAGAAATTCATTTGAAGTTCATAAAAGTCTATGGGCACTCTTTTCTTTTGTTTTCAACAATTAAGAAATGTGCTGCCGAGTTTAAACGGGGCTGTACCAGCCTTGAAGATGATTCACGTGAAGGATGTCCAAAATGTGTAACACCACCAGAAATCATTGATCAAGTGCACGGTATGGTATTGGATGACCGGCGAGTCAAAGTGCATGAAATTGCTGAGACTATAAGCATTTCAAAAGAACATGTAGGATATATTTTGCATGAAGAATCTCAAATGAAAAAGTTCTGCACAAGATGGGTGTCACATTGCTCACAGCAGATCAAAAACTGCACTTGCATGAAAATCTCTAAACAGTGCTTGCAGCATTTAAACAAGAATAAAATTGATTTTGTGTGTAGATTTATTACAATCGGTGAGACTTCACTATTACACACCAGAATCCAAAACAGTGGACAGAAGCCGGTTGTTTAGCGCCAAAGAAGACGAAGTCAGTTCCATCAGCAGGGTCATGGCATCAGTGTTTTGGGATGCTAAAGGCATTTTGTTTATTAATTATCTTGAAAAGGGTAAAACAATAACTGGGGAATATTATTCCAATCTTTTAACCAGACTAGATGAAAAAATTTGTGAGAAAAGGCCTGTTTGCAGAAGAAAAATAAACTATCTTTCATCAGGACAATGCACCTGCCCACAAACGTGTTTTGGCAATGGGAAAATCAAGGGATCTGCACTATGAATTGTTGGAACATCCACTCTATTCCCCAGATTTGGCTCCCTCTGACTATCTCTTCCCAAAACTAAAACTCTTCCTCGCTGGTCAGCGTTTTTCTTTGAATCAAGAGGTGATTGTAGCTATAGAGAAGTACTTTGCAGATCTTACTGAGAACCACTACAGGGATGGGATAATGGTGCTGGCACATCGCTGGAATAAATGTATTAGTCTTAAGGAAGATTATGTTGAAAAATAAAAATAATTTTGAAATTATAAATTTTTTTCATTGTTAGGCCGAGAGCTTTTTAGCAGTACCTCCCACATACCACTGATTGGATTCCCTCTCCGGGCACACGACCTGGCAGTGGAATAACATGCTAGTTGACCAAGAAGTCTATTACTCGTTATGAACCATTTGGGCTCATATACGAGTAGCACTCATACTATCTGGCAGCTGGCCTGTATTAGTGTTTTAACAGATATACCCTTGAAATTTTGGTGGTTCTGCATCTTTAAGTATACTAGGCATGTCATTAAAAGGTATCACCCACACTGCACACACAGAGAGAAAGATGGTACATATCAGGAATTTGAATGATAAAAAAATCCTGAAAGTTAAAAGTATTAGAAAATTTATTTCCAATACTTTTGGTTATACTTACATGCACTCTCCAAGTATAAATATGAATTTGGGTAAATTATGGAGTTCAGGCCACTGTCACTACAGATGGGCTAAGTCTCTGTCTGATGATCAATAATAAACATTATGCCAATACATTGACAGTAAAAGCACTGCATTTAACAAGTGATCGCATTTAGACTAAATGTTATTTTTTCCTATAATATTCTTTCTTAATGATGAAATTTTCCTTTGGCTCATTGCACATACCTGTTGGTCTAATAGCAGTTGAAGGAAAGCCCTTCCCATAATGCACAGCATTAGACACACCCAGAAGGATGTGTGTTTTGCATTATGGGATACTAAGTCAATTGATGTAAAGTCATTAGCTCTCTATATATAGTACCCCAGTCATGAAAATGCTTCATGTGCAAACTTTGTTTGCACATGAAGTATTTTCATGTGCAAACTGACACTTGGATAAAGTATTAAACTAAGAGTATCATTTCTTGGTATGTTTAATTTATAAAATACCCACCCAATTGAAAAAACTTTCAATATCTATTTCTGATCCAGAATAATTTAATAATAAGGTGATAGGCCTTTTCACTATTTGTATATGAGAAATATGACTTCTGCATTACTTCAACCTTAGTATACCTTCTGGATCTGGCTCCCACTAATAAGGCCTCAAAGATGACCACGAAAAGTGACCCTTCCCATACCACACAGCATTATACACACCCAAAAGGATGTATGCTTTGCATTATGGGATACTAAGGAATGAGTTATCATTATGCTCTTTTTTTGGGGGGAGGAGAGACTTTTTAATGAGTGAAAAAGTCAAACTACTGTTTTAGAAGTGCCTGGTGGATCAACAACTGAAACTGGTCAACTGAGCCATTTATCACTATTTCACTATCTTTTATTTTATTTATCTTCCTCTCTCTGCTGAATCTCAGTGCCACTTTCATGCTCAAAAGGCCAATGATGAGAGAGTTGAACTAAAAAAATAAACATTCTGCTTTTGGTAACAAAATAGTCAGAAAATGCAAAAATAAAGATATCAACAAAACATTACAGGCATTGTCTAGTTGATCATGAGAAACTGAGAACTAAACAAAGAGAACAGTAGATTATGATTTAACTGAGCCTCCTAGGTAAAACCTCTACATAACAAATAGCCCAATCATGAACTTTGTTTGCTTACACTTGGATAAGGGATTAAATCAAGAATGTAATTTCTTGGCATTGTTAATTTATGGTCTAATAGCAATGAAGCGATTCAAGGTAATTTTACCTGCACTGCATACTACAAGAACTAATAGAAGAATATACAGTATTTCTCTTTATTATATAGCTTATTTGGATCAAAAAAAAAAACTGAATGTCACGTCCAAAGCTGCTTATCATTTCTGACTGATATAAAGAATGAGATTCTCAAAATCTACAAACTAAACCAAATTTCTATTTGGTTAAAAATGTGGATATTGCAGAGAAAAGCCTGCTTGCTCAGGTGGCTGTGCATTCAAAAAATCTTGAAATTTTATTTAAAATAATGAATAAAAATTTTGTACAATTGTGATAAATTATTGGCCTATATTTATTCTTACCTACCATATTTATTCTTATAATAAGGGGGGTAGAATATATACTTATATTGCACTGCCCTTATAAGGATAAGATGACTGCAATTCATGCAATTGTGGATTTTTTTCTTCTATAGTTAAAATACTGAATATATTCAGTACAACCTTAAGAAAACAACCTCTTGACTGTTCTGCAAATAGACCATCTTCCCCAACATTATTCTTTGCTGACTTGAAGACTTCCCATAATTGGTGGTTCTGTATCTATCATATCTAAATTAAAGAATGTTTTTCTCCTATGTATAGTTTCCTCTCAAAATCACTGCATATTTCAATTATTTTTCTCTATTGGACTGTACTTTTCCTTGCTTATTTTTCAGTGTTGAAATTTTTTTTTGTTCCATGTAACCTTCATTTTACCATTGTCCGTGATTTTGTTTTCTGTTAAGTTTATATTTTATGATGTTTTTGATTTTTTCCCTAACCATTGCCTTTCTACAAAATTTATGCTACTCGTCTCCTTTCCCTTTTTATGATTAAATGAAGTGTATGTAAAGTAAGCTTTTCTCTACATGTTCTGTTGCTTGTAATAATTCTTAAATTTTTAGAAAATATTGCTGAAACTATTTTCAGTCATTCTATCAGAAAAGTTTGATTTATTCTACTTCAACTTTCCATCATTTCCTCTATTTTATAGCTCTTCACACCTTATATCAGTTTTTTCATTACCAATGTCTTTCTTAATGCTTATTTATATCACTCTTTCACTAGCTTATCACTATCATAGTTAATCTGGATGATAAATACATCTAATATTTTTATGTTGTTCATCATAATATAATCAATTTCATTAAAAAATTCTCCATTTGTTAACTTTTAGCTCTCAGTAACAAGACCCTAATAAAGGTTTAGACCATTTTGATAATGACTTCCCCATAATGCAGAGCAATATACATGCCCAAAGGAATACTGTCCATTATAGTATATTGAAGCAACTGATGAAGTCATTCTTTATATCAGTGGTGTTCAACCTTTTTTACTACCTGAGCTACTTTTCTATAAAAAAGTTATTTGGCGATCTGTTCCCCCCAACCTGATATCTCATTACGCATAAATAAACAACTAAAAATAAACAACCAAAAAAAAAAAAAAATACACAACTAAAAACTTTGTGTATTTAAAAATTTATTTATCACTTAATTATTTTAATAGAACAAAAAAACCAAATATATTGGAATAAAATATTTCTCTATTTTGGAAAACCAAAGTTAGAAAAAACAACAGATTGATTACAAACTCAAGTTATAGGAAATGCTGGTTGATTAAAAAAAAAAAAAGTTAATGTGAAATTTGGCATTGTTTGGACCTCGCAATATTTTCATAGTCAAGTTGATATGAAGAAGTGGCCAATCACAGACAATCATCCATATGATCATTTGTAATTTGGTTTCATAATTGATTTTTTATGACAGTCATATTTGAAAAAGGGGATTCTGACAAGTATGTCAATCCGAAAAGACAGAATTTTTTGCGCAATATCAGTTAATACTGGGAATTTTTCATGTGCATACTTCCAAATGACTTCATTGTTTATTGATTTTAAATGTAAACTATTCTGAATGTTTATTATCTCAAGTTCTACTTTAGCTTGGTTTATATCAAACAGCCCACTAATTTTATTTGAAATTTCTGTGATGTTCAAGTTTTCTTGAAATGGATTATTGATAAAAGATACAATCATTTCAGTTTTAAAAATCTTTAAATCTTGAATTTATTTCTTCCTCAACTAATTCTATTTCACAAATATATTCTTTTAAATCATAGCGAAGCATTTCTTGATTTTGTTCAAAAAATTTTAATAAATATGGGAGATGTCTACATTCGTGGTCATTTATATTTTTCTTTAATAAAAGTAAGTATTGTTGGAAAGTTTTTATTGAACTTAACATGTCAATTAAACTTTTATCTCTACCTTGTAACTCTAAATTATCATCATGAAATTCCTGCCATGTACCCTCAAGGGGTGCATGATATGACAGTACTACATGAAAAAAATTACATCATTATTAATTTCCTATCTACAATTTTCCTCCAAATCAGTCTGTTACTTGTCAAGACTCCAACATTATAAGATCTTATATTTCTATCGTCTAAGGCACTTTGTACCATATCAATCCACCTATATCTTGGTCTTCCTCTGGGTTGTTTTCCTGACAACCTGGCAGAGAACACTTGTTTTGCTGTAACAACCATCTTTTATCACTCAATTATGGATAAATATCTCCTTTTTCATCAAGAAAAATTTTAATACCGTTAATTAATACAAGAAATCTTTCTAAAAATTGAGTTCTGCTGAGCCAGCGAACATTATTGTACAACAGAAGTTCCCTATCATCATCTGCCTGTAATTTAAATAACCGCTGTTGCAGGGCTTTTCCTCGAACAGAATTTACAATTTTAAATGTAATATCCAAAACATCTTTTGTTTAATCTTTTACTACACAGTACTTGTTGATGAATAATACAGTGGTACGTTAAAATATCTGGATATTTGTCATTGTTTTTACATAATGAAATGAAGCCTGATTTATTACCTATCATTGCAAGAGCACCATCAGTAGTAATAGACAAGTTTTAAAAGTGAAAGTTTGTGTTGTTTCACAAATTCATCAAATGTTGAAAAAATGTCTTCTCCCCTAGTCCTTCTCAATAATGGTATAATTTTCAAAAGTTCTTTACTTGAATAATCTTGAAATACCATGCGAATAAATACCATTAACTGAGCAATATCAGTGAAGTCGTTTGATTCATCAAATTGTAATGAAAACGCAACACATTGGTGAATGTCTGACATTAACCTGGCCTGGAAACTTTTCTCCAGCAATTGGAACTCTTCCTTTCAGCAATTTGAAACCTGGTCTGCGGCCTAGAAGTAGTCTCTCTCTCTAGCGGCGTCTCGAACCGAGAAGCTCCTTTCTGGAAGCGGGAAACTTCTCTCTTAAGCAACATGGATCCAGGCAGTCTCTCGACTGGGCAGCCTTCTCTCTGACAGCAATTCTAGAACCGGAAACCCTTCTGCTTGCTTCAATCCCTTTTTATTAGGCGTCCTCTGAAATCTCGCATGAAGTTTGGCAACCCCCAAAGAATCGGTAGGGGTCTTTCATCTTAAGTTTCAAGTTCGGCATGCCTCCGCTTTCTTTTGATTGTAAGTTGCCGGCCATCAGAAAGTTGTTTGAACTCTTTCTGACTGACTTCGGAGATGTTTACACTTAGAGCTTGCAAGCCTTTCGCATACATACAAGTTTCAATAACAATCTTTCTAATGCCACCATGTACAGCTTTGGTGACAAAAACATTGCCTTTGTTTTTAACACTCTAACATATTCTTATTAAAGCAGTATATACAGTTAGCTTCAAAAGAGTTATTTACAAAAACATCTAATACAAACTATACCGAGAAAAACAAAGTTTATTTTTTTTTACAATATTCACATGGGACTTAACCTAAGTAAAAAAATCGATGTAATGTGCTTTGGAATATTTAATATTTAAGTTACAATCGAGTTTTTACACTTTGCTTATAATCGTATTCACTCAGCTCGCTGTTTGACTTCCACTGATCCAAATTAATTCATTTACCCAGACTTATAAGAAAATTACTGATTTGACAATTTTAACGAAAAAAAAAAATAAACAATAGCAATACACTTAAAGTGAATTAAAAATAATATAAAATAATGATAAATAAAATATTATGTTTTCAGTTTTAATTAAATTTGTAAGTAAAGAGGAATACACAAGAGATCGACCAAAAATCGCTCTGTGATCGAAGGGCTGTACACCCCTGCTATATATACACAGTCATGAAGATAAAACTTTCTTTGCTTCACTTGGGTAAAAGATTAAACAAGATAATTTTTTGCCAAATATAATTTACCCTATGATATACTGGAGAAGAGCTTATGGGCTGCATAAAAGTACCCGAGATAGAATATCATGTTCCAAGATGTAGTGAAAGACTAAGAGGGGGAAAGGACCAAAAAAGTTCTCATTGAAAGCCAATAAAATTTTGGTATATATGTCATTTTAGAAGGATAACATTTTCCCTCCTGAATTCATTATAAACCTGAAACTGCAATTTTTTTTGTGGGGGGAGGGGTAGCAAAAGTCAACTGTATATTCCTATGGATGGCTTTCTATCCATCTATCAAAATATTTTAACAGAAGCATACACATATGTAAAAACATTCCTCTATTTTTGCATACTGGTAGGTTAAGTAAGATCCATACAACATAATGAAACTAGAATATTTGGTGACAGATTTATGGTTTAACTATTCCATAAGCATTTCAAAATGGTCACATGAAAATTAGTTAAGGATGTAGAAGGGAGAAGAGTGAATAAAGCCTTTTTCTTCCAATAATTAAATTTATTAAACCTCTTGCAGTGTACAATTTATAGCCAAAAAAAAAGTAATATTTAAATAAAAACTAATAAAAAAATTGTCGATGATTGATTCAACTTACTGAATTCATGAAATTTTGGTTTAAACATTGCAAAAACAGCAACACCATTGAAATTACATCGCATAGCAAATTTATGAACCAATAACACAATGAAATATATATTACATTAACATAGCATGCATGGAGTTAAATAAAATGGAACATATTAGCAACTCTAGAAAACAAGAAAGGATACAAATTTTTATCTTTAGACAAAAGATCATGATACATCTGTTCATATGATGTTCCAAAATCATAGATATTTGGCTTATCTGGAGTAGGTCCAGGAAGCTTTACCTGATTTCCTGATCCAAATGAACGAACTTTGAAACCTTTTTTACTGTAAAAAAATTATAAAAATTAAAGTCATAGCAAGCCTTCCATGTATAATTATTGCAATTTAATGTAATAAGTAGCAAGATGCATGTTTGACTTACAATTCACTAACAGACTATTTCCTGGTTGGGTTAAAATTCTAAGAGTGAACTAATTTATTACACTTATCCCTTCCAATTATTAGCAAAACATGTTTAAACATTCCAATATCATTAACAAAGAGGAAAAATAACAGCACTACAACATACCTCTGTAGATACACCATTAATAACTTTGCTCTTCAAGGACACTATTTGCCCTTACAAAATCTTAGCCAAAAATACTCATCTGTTTCACTAACATTCAAGGCCTCAATACTAACAGTGACATATACCACCACCACTCACATTGCCTTCTTGCTATTACTTACCAAATCTCAAACTGGGTTCTCTACAGCTATTATTCACCTCAAAATTCCCTAACTACATTTCATGAGATGGCATCTGTAAGAGGTTACAACACAGGCTTGTCAGGTCTAACATTCCACCAAAAGTTACTAAATCATGAATCCTTCTATATATAATCTGCTCTAGTTTTTTTTTTGCCTCACTTCATTTCATTTGGTTTCTTTATTGCTTTCCTAATTCCAGAACTTAATTCTCTTCAACTTATGCTGAAAGGAAAGCCAAACCATTTGATAATCAGTAATAAGCAAACACAAATTGTTCACCCACCTACTTACCTACCAGCATCCTCATCATTCTCCCAACATCCTACCAGTTTTTTTTTTTTTGTTTTTGTTTTTTTTTAACCAGCTCTCCCTCATATACACTATAGATGTTAATGCTATTCTTGGCAACTAACCATAACTTTATCCACATTTTTTCTATAGATCAACCTTTTCCCAGTCAATCTCAGCATCATGTTGTATGGCACTAAAATGGTGTCAAATGGAATAACTTCTGGGATTTCTACACCTCTTTTCCTATGTTTTGATTACTGTTTTCATTCTCCAAACACCTGCCTTTACCAAATAACTGAAATAATCCTTCCTAGAATGAGAACTTTTCTTCTTCCAATCAAAATTCTTGATCCAGATCAAAGCTCTGGTTAACCAAATTCAATATAAAAATTCAGCAAACATTCAATAACTGAAATCAAATGTGACATCCCTAAGCATCTCACTTAGCCTGTAAACAGCTGCAAAAACCAATAAATTTAAAGCAGCCTTTGTAAGTGCCAAGTGAAAAAAGCCTCCCTCTTTCTCAAACAGCAGCAAGCCTTCTGGTCCTTCACTGAGAGATGCACAACTTTGACTTGTTTTTCCACCCATCATACCCAGATGATACTATAACATTACCTAAAGATAAGATAGATCTTCCACACAGCAGTTTGTTTCAATAATGAAATATCATGAGTTGGCATAATGAAGAAAATTTTCAAAACAAAGGAAAAGAAACTTTATTAACATAGAATTTTCATCTAAGTATCATCCATACAAAAACATAGTATCACAATCAAATAACAGACAATTCTAAAAAGCACCATCTGAGTAGCTAATGTAAGATAAAAGCAGATTTAAAAAGTACCATCTTCCACAAAAGGGATAGATGTAGGTTTTTGTGCGAGTGATTTGGAGATTGTTGCTGGAAGGGAAAGTATTTCTCCTTGTCCTTACACTGCTGGTAACTGGGTGGTTGCCAGCAGTGTGAGGAAAGGGTATATGTGGAAGTAAAAGACTGGCGATTATGAGAAGCTCAGTAAACAGCTTGCAAGTGTAGCATAGAATAATTGGAGAAATGGTATAAGAACAACTTCTGCAGAGGATATAGTTGAGATATTTAATGAGCAGTTCATAAAAAGTCTCAATTCTTGTGAATGTGACATCATGGAGAGTTTGAGAGAAGTCCATGAGGAGGGGAAGAGACTGGCTGTAAATGGGCAAACTTGATGTTAATAAGGCTGTGGGACTTGATAATATATCCCATTCCATTCAAGTGCCATCTATCTAGGAGGTTGACCATCATGATTTAACTTGTGGTTAATTAAAGGCATTACAACATGTGGTGAGGACCCCATCTCTTCCACACATTGTCGTAAGTATTCATGGCTGTAAATCCGTGTGTTCATGGGGCGGGTTTGCCTGTTCTGGGGGGTATGAAAAATCTGAGTTTCTTGGTAAAAAAAAACGAAACCACCTAACTCATCTTTGGTTAAAAGAGACCAGATAAAGGTTCCTCACGTCATAGACAAGAATTGAACCCAAGTCTTTCTGACCAAGCTCTGATAATATCACCATGTGATATATTATCAAGGAATTTTGAAGTGCAAGGGAGTTGGTATCTGCCTTGATATATTTAATATGAGTTTTACATTGGGTCAAGTGTCAAAGGCGTGGAAGGAACAGAAGATTGTGCTGCTTCATAAGGGAGATGACAGAACTCAAGCATCAAATTATAGGCCTATCTGTCAGTTGTTGTGGTTAGTGTTGGCGAAGCTGGTGAAAACTAGGATCCAGAATTGGGTTGACAACAGGGAGCTCATGCTTTAATAATCTCCTTACTTATTACAATAAGGTGATGGCTTCATATGCAGTAGTATACTTAAGATTTTGAAATAGCTTTTGATATATTACCACATAAGTTGATAGTCAAACTAGAGCGGATGGGTTGGATATTAGACTAGTGCATTACATTGTAGATTGGCTATTTGAGAGGTATCAGCAAATTGTGTATTGGGGAACAATATCCCATAAGAAGAAAGTCACCAGTGGGTGAGCCTCACGGTCTGGTTTTAGGGACATTGCTGTTTAACCCATATGTTAATAACAATGGGGAAGATTTGGAGGGGCATATTCAGTTGTTTGCAGATGATTCAAAGTTGGAACAAATGAGTAGAGCAGATGTTCTGGCCTTACAAAAAGACTTGAATAGATAAGAGTAAATAGACATAGGAGTTGGGATGCCAGTTCAATGTCACAAAATTTAAGGTTTTAAAATTTGGGAAACAAAGAAGGAATGTAGGATTTATGACTGGTGGGGATATACACTAGTGGCCAAAATTGTGGAAACCTTTTGGAAAAAGTATTTCTGAGGTATGATGGCTCATAACATAATTTTTTTTTTTGGTGTATTACCATAAAATTATATATCAATGGAAAGATAATTTAATCAAGAATGTAATGCAATAACTTTTATGAAGGATTTTTTAATAGAACAGCAGTTACAAAGAAGAAAAGTGAAACATAGAAAAAATGAGATATACAAAAATTCTCACAATGTGAGTTAATACTTAGTTGGGTAACCTTTAGCATTTATTATGGCCTTACAACACCTTCCCATGGAGTGAACCAAGTTTTTTTTAGTTCTGCAGCTGTTATAATGTGAAACCAAGATTGAATTACTGCTTCTATTAATTGGGTTTTATTGGGTTGCTTCTGACTAACAAGTTTCTTTAGTCGGCTCCACAGATTTTCGATTGGGCTAAGGTCTGGGCTATTCCCAGGTCATTCCAGCAGAGGAATATGATTATCTTGAAACCACTTTTTTGCACACAACAGCAACATGACATGGAGCTGAATCCTGTTGAAATATAAAAAGATCACGTGCAAAAAGCTTCAGTTAGGGCTCAAGTATTTCATTTATGTATTTTTGGACATTTATATTCCCTTTAATCACGCAAATTCTGCCCATACCTTTAGATGTCATACAATCCCAGATCATAACACTAAGTGGGTGTTTTGCGTAGGTGTAATGCAATCAGGATGCAAATCTCCTCCGATTCTTCTTACGTATTTTATGCGATCACTACCAAACAGGGAGATTTTGGTTTCATCACTCCAAATAACACTGTCCCATTGTTCTACTGTCCAGTTAACACATGGATTTTAGCTCAGTTTAATCTTTTCAACCTTTGCTTGAGAGATAAAAATGGCTTTTTTCATAGAATTCTAGCATTTAGACCAAATTCCTGCAGTCTGCGCTGAACAGTCCTTGCACTCAACTTCACATTGTATTGTGCCATTTCATCTTGTATATACTCAGATGATTTTCTTGTCACATAGAAGCAGTCTCTCAATTCTTCTATCATTACTTGCTGTTGTGCACCTTTTCCTGCCTTTACCAGTCTGGTTTTATAATGACTGAGTCTCTTTATACCTCTTCAAAAATTTAGAAATGGCACCTTTGGTTAAGTTTCCACCAGTTTTTCTTCTAATTTCTTCATAACTGTAGCCTTGTTCACTTAATAGTACTATTTTACAACACTTTCTGGGTGACCAGTCAACTCTTTGACCCATTTCTTTAATTTTATTACTTTTTACAAGCTCACTAAATGAAAGAACACAAAAAACCAACCAACTTAATAGCAATCACATAACACACTGACAAATGTCCTCCTCTCAGCTCCAATACATGAGCTTAATAGCTGAATCCCACTGCAACCTTATTGGCTCATTGCCAAAACAAGATAACACCTGATTGGCTTTCTGAACTCTCATGCTCATTGGCTACATTCAAATGAAGGAAAGCTACTTCATATCAACTTAAGTTGTACTTTTTTTCTGGTTATTTGGCTACAAGTTTTCATAGAATACAGATAATTGAACAAACTTTGTTGCATTACATTCTTGATTAAATTATCTTTCCATTGATATATAATTTTATGGTATTATACCAAAAAAAAGTGGTGTTATGCACCATCAAACTTTAAAAATACGTTTTTTCCAAAAGATTTCCACAATTTTGGCCACTAGTGTATTGTTGGAGATGGAGGAAATGAGAGATATTAGGTGATAATGGATGAGGATCTAAAATTTAGAGGAAAATGTCAAAAATGTGAGGACAACACAACAAATTCTGGGAATAATGCTGAGCATACTGACTTATAGGAGATTTTTGTTGTATTTTATAAGGCCTTGATTTGGTCACCTGGTTTTCAAAAAGGACAAAGAAATGTTAGAAAGGGTCCAGGTGATTGACTATGATAGTTTCTGATCTCTGGAATGTTGAATATGAGAAAAGGTTGAGAAGATGAAATTTAGAGTCTAATGGATAAGAGGAAGAGGGGTGAATATATGATAGACATACAAGTTGGTAAGGGGTTGTTATAAGATCAACGAGGAAGAGGTTTTCCATAGAATGGCAGGAGATCAGGGGATAACCAGAGGTCATCCCTGGAAGGAGGGTGAGTCAGCAAGTGAGAAGAAAGTTTTTAAAGAAGAACTTTTTAAAGATTGCAAGAATCAAAATGATAATTATGAGACAAACATGAGACAATACTGCGTGCAGGTTTTTCTTCTGTTTTCCCATGGCGATTCTCATACAGTGAAGAGAGTGCAAAGGAGAGTTACAAATTATATCAGGATTGTGGAATACTGATTATGAAAACAAATTGAGAATTTGTAGACTGCAGACACTAGCAAACAGGAGAAAGAGGGAGTGATATGATTGAGACAAACTTCTGAAAAAGTCATGCAGGATTTCAGAAGATGGATTTTTCATTTTATGGAGGGTGAGGAAAGAACAAGGGCATCCTTGGAAGTTAAGAATGAATGTTATCAAGAAGGGATGAGAACCAGATTTTTCTCTCACAATAGTGAGTGATCAGAATGAATTGCCATTGGATGTGCTGTGTGCAAGTAGTAGAATGAATTTAAGAACAGGTATGACAGCTAGTGTGGATAGTATTGCCTCCCTCGACAAGTCCCTGAAAGTCTTAATAAGAATTAAAGAAATGCCTTTATCAGCTCATGTCAATGCAAAGTCAACTATGTCAAAAAATAGTCTACTGTCATGTGATGTTTTTAGTGTTACTTGGTTGGCAATAGCTTGTTATGGCTAAATTAAATTATTTTATGACGCCTCCAAGGAGTCCAAAGACTCATCGAGGGAGAGTACCTACTCTACAACTGTCTCCACACTTAATCCACCAATTATACCAAGCCACCACTAACATCATCTACTGCCCACCACCAACACTAGTACTTTGTCTGTAAACTGTGTTGAATTCTGAAGGCCGATTTGTCTGTAAGCAAGATTAAAAACCAGAGTTTCCAGGAGAAAAACCCTGCTACCTCCATATGAGATTGGCTAACTCACCTTTCAATTGAAAAATCAATATATAATAAACCCAGTATATGGGAAATGACTTCTACATTACTTCAATCTGGGTATCTATTCTGGGTCTAGCTCTCACTGATGAGACCTCAATAAAAAGGTCAAAACAAGTCTGGGTAGTGGTCCTTCCCATAATGCATAGCATTCATTATACATGTCCATAAGGATATGTGACTTGAATTATGGGATACTAAGGCAACTGATGAGATGCCATTAGCCTCTACATACAAGAAGCTCAGTAACAAAGTTACTTCATACACAAACTTTGTTTGCTTACGCTTGGATAAAGGACAAAACCAAGAATATAATTTCTTGGCATCTTTAATTTATAGTAAAATCAAGTGAAAAAAATTTTTTTTTCAAAATTTGCCGATTTGTAGCCTGTATCAATAAAATTAAAATATTCTAAAATGAATTAGGTGAAAATTTTCATAACTTGATAATCTTGTTTGGTTAATAAAACTTGGGCTATTAACTGATATCATGAATTATTTCAATGATATTTTATATATGCATCAAGTATGGAAAAGTTTTGTGAACAAACATGTTTTATTTAGTAAAGACATTAAGACCTCATGGTTTAAATATTTTCCCACAGTAAAAAAATTCATGGTTAAAAAGTCAAGAGTCAATTGATAATATAAAATTGGAATTTGAAAATCAATTTCAAATGACTACATGGTACTATTTTAGTTTCATAATTAATCCAAGAGGAGCCTCCGTAGCTCAGTCAGTATAGACAAAGCCCTTTGGTCAGAAAGACCTGGGTTCGATTAATGTCAGTGACACGAGGAACCTTTATCTGGTCTCTTTCGACTAAAAGGTAGTTAGCTGGTCTCATATGGAGGTAGAGGGATTTTTTTTTCTCACCTGGAAACCGATCCTGTGAACACACTTCTACAGACATAAGACATTCCTGGAATAAGGAGTAACCAACCTATTTTGTAGGGATTTTGGTTTCGAATGCCTACATGGTGAAGTGTGGGTCTACGTGTGAATGTAAATCAGGATGCATGGAATTAATCCAAGACTTTGGAACTAGAGTTGCACATACATCATGCTATTTTGAATTTTTAAGGATAATTGAGAAATACAACTGAATGAATTTAAAAGTTCAATCATGTGAACTAATAAATTTAAAGAAATGTGCAACCAGCTAGAAAAAGATATCAAAATCAAATTATAACAGAATATTGGGCATTAATTAATGTCCAATCAATGTTGAAGGAATTCCTTCAACATTTATAGCAATGAAAAAAAGTAGGAATAGCTATTCTATCTGTATTTGGGTTTCTCATATATTGTACGTGAGAAAATGTTTTCTCAGATAAAAAAGTTCCAGGGAAGTAATTGAAATTGTTTAAAATATTTTCCTATTTGATTTTGTATATACGTTTTTTTTTTTTATAACTGTTTATATATTTATATACAGGGTGGCCCATAAGTCACGAAGGAGTTTAAAATAATTTTTTTTTCATAACTAATAAAAAATGTCCAAGTTCTGTATTTCATAAGTTATTAAATGATTAAACCCCTTCATGACTTATAGGCAACCTGTACTTTTATAATTTATATATAAATTTCTAAATTTATATTTAATAGATTTTTGTACTTTTTTCATATTAAGAATAAAATTGTTTTTCTGTAATTCTTAATACCTCACTTATAAACCTTTGTTTTTACACCCCCCCCCATGTAACCTAC